>NC_089874.1:100470000-101070000 GCF_040182565.1 Anser cygnoides | reverse complement strand
AGGAACTGCTTTTGACGTTCATGAGAGTTGCAGCTCCACTTTAGAAAGATTTTAATTAATTCGTATTTTTAAAGGAGCTAATCAAAAGTCCCTTCTCACCTTATTTCATAATCATGAAATTCAGCCCAGAAGACTACTGAATGACTCAATACCAACAAACCCTCAGATAAAAATATGCCATTCATTGTTTATCCTGCTCACCCAGGACACCTGGAACAGCAGCTCATGATCCACCTGCTTCACAGACATTAGAGAGTGCAGGACAATTATCACAGCAAAGGAAGAATGTCATTTGAGCTACAAGCACTCACGTTACATACAGCTGACACATCAAAATACCTGCCTTGAGCAACCGTATTTGCATAAGTGAAAGAGCTACAGACCATGACTGTCAGAAAGATGTCATGTCAATTGGACTGTGCTTCCTTCTTCATTAGGTTTGTATCAGAGGCAGTCCAGGGAAGGGGAAGAATGAGGGGAAGAAAGAAGGGTTAGATATTCTGGATGACATAGTACAGCTGCAGTTTCCGATTTCAACAGCTTAAAGATCATATTTTTAGAATTACGAACTTATAGGGGACTAGGTACAAGATGGTAATTTCTTGATCTAAGGAACATTAACATTCATTTCTAATTCATATAAGTTGGCACACATCTTCAATTGCATCTACAATGTTTATTCCATCATTTGCTTCATTTCACATGAGTTCTTTCATTTAAACAATATTCTTGTGCAGTAGGGGTGATGGGTCCTAAGCTCTCTCCAGTGGTATCAGCAGCATCTTATGTCTCCCTTGGAGAAGTTAACAGTGGGCAAAGAGTTTGTACCGCATAATTTATCATACTCATGAACGCAGTTCATGAACAAACTGCAGCTTTTACAAGTTTGTTTTCTATTTGAAGCTGTCCAATAAATGTTTTGTGCAAACCAATTTCAGCCTACAAATTGCTCATAAACTGCTCACCGTGAGTAGTACTCCCAGTATTTGCTATTTGTAATTCAGTAGTCAGCCTTTGGGATTGGTTGGGCCAATCCCATGGCTTGTTTTTCTTTCCTGAACATTGAACCAATCTTACCAAACTCCAAACAGAGGAGAAAATGGGAGGTTGACTAGGTAATAAACCAGGATACGGTAGGTTTAATGCCCAAGGGAACTGGCAAAAATATGAAGGTCAGTAAGGAGAGACTAGTAAATGTTTAAAACAAATAAACAAACAAACAAAAAAAACAGTGTCAGCTTAGATGTTGGAGATAGAAGAAAATGAAGAGCAGTTCCCAGTCAGGAGCTATGAGCTACATTTATTCTCTCTATTCTTTATTTGGCAGGACAGCCCAGGCCAAGAGGAAATTCAGGCTCAATCTGGCCAATTACCGAATTTTCAGTGATAAATAAAGCCATTTCATTTCATCAAATTTTTAAAAATTACATTTGTCACTACTTGACATACAATAAGACTATGCGCTTCCTAGATTATTTATTTCAATCATCAGTTCAAAACAGCCAGGTAGGAAAGTAGAAAGGTTTGTAGAATATGGACACTAACTTTTTGACACTTCTTAACACAACAAAACAAAACGAAACAAAGCAAAACAAAACAAAAGAATCTGAAAGTATTCTTTGGCCTGCAAGATGTGTTGATATTGTTTGAAAGTGCTTCAGACTCCACTTTATAGAAAACAGGAATACCAAGTATGGAATATCTTCTCCTACTTCTCAAATAGTAATTTTAGAACTGTGAGGGAAAAAAAAAAAAAAAAAAAAAGTTATTTCTCCATATTACACATAAGCTTGATCACAGTGCATTTTTTTTTCCCTTTGCCTTAAGGCAAAACAGAAATTTTAGAGAGGACTGAACAGGCATCGATAGTTGGTGGAGATATGCAGAAAGGCAGGAAAAGGACATAAAGGTATTATTGGTAACGCAGAATAAGTAAACAGAGACTCAGTAGGAGAGTTAGCTGAAATGTAGGTCAGAGCCAAGGTCTTCAAGTCCCTGGAGGCTAGCAAAGAATGTCTGAAACCACAGTAAAGTAACACAGGGGAAGTGTTTTTCAAGGTGTGATTGTGCCCATGACCACTAATGCTGAAGGAACTTGAAAGAATCAACAGTATAATGTAACTGTAATTTGTGTAGTGGGTATTGCAGGAGTTAAATTCTAAAACATTCTGGCACTTTTAATTCAGCACAGAAAATGGTGTTTAACAGGGTCCAAAGGCATTTTATTTCAGCCCTGAAATCAATATTGGAAGAAAAGAGAAATTCAGGCCATGTGAAAGGAAATCCAAAAGATCTATGCATTTGCTTCACTTGAGATGGGTGGATTTCTTTTGAGATTGGGTACGCTTACATGATGCCAAGGCTTCTGCAGCTGGCTGGGTTGTTTGTTGCTTCAAATACAGCAGCAGTCCAAAGCTTCCCAGAGAAGGAAGGGCTCATTCACAATGCAGACCTCTAACCCAGAATCTGCCCTGGACTCAGATGCGTTAAACACATCGTATCCTGCCAGTCACGGACAGTTAGTTATCTGTAAATGTTAGGCAGATGAAATACATGTTGAAGAATAAAAATAATACACAGAAATATTTTTATCTGGTGGGATGAGATTTGGAAGAAATCATGACAGTTTTCCAATCACCAGTCATGAAGAGAAAAAAAATCAGCTCCAGCAGAAAATTATCATGAAAAAGCTTGATAGCCTGGAAAGCCAAAGTTGAGAACTGAAGCAAGTGTGAAGTAGAGGCAATATCAATCATTACTCTTCCATCAGTTAGTGGCAATAGCATTGAGAAGCCAAATATTCATCACCTCCCACCATACAGGTGAACTGTAATTTTGCAGCTTGGAAAAATGTCATCCATCAATTGTACCTTGCATTTCAATAGGTAGCAAAATACTGCCGTCATGTGTGGGCACATACCATAATGTTTTCAATGAGTATCTTTGCACAGATAATTTTATTCTGTAGCATCCAGAGAAATTAAATGAGGTCATATGTGAAATACAAAGTGTTATGTGAAAGCCAGCAACACTTTGATTGCATCACCGCCAGCAAAACACCATACTAACAGCAGTAATAAAACCATTTGTCCAATATTGTTGGATACACACATTTTCAACTCCTCTGGATGGTAGTTATTGTTCAGAGACTTCTAGAATAATAACACATTCTGCATGTAACTCTGTTAGAAGGCATAAATAGGGAAGAGACGGATGATCTTTCCAACTTTCACTCACTGGAATCTTCTCAGCACTTGGTTTCCATAGTCTATCCATTTCATCTGGTCACTTGGGATGTCAGCAAGCAGTGATGATACAAGTATACAGTCAGATGCTGCTATTTACCAAGCATCATGTTACACCTATTGCTTGAATAAATCTGAACAGCATCTTAAAGCAAAGGAGACACTGCTGCAGTAACATTGACAGAAGACCTAGCTATTAAGCTGTCTACAGAGTCTAGTATCAGTGAAATGTTTGACAGCCGCAGGGACAAATATGTATTAGCAACATTGCTTAATCCATGTTTCAAGGGCAGAATTGAAACCATGCCTTCACCCTATGCAGGCACAGATTGCTGGAAGGATACTGTCATAAATAATAGTGCTGGAGGCCATACCATTATGCACCTCCTCTTCTCCCTCATCCTTCCACTTAGCTCCCCTAGGCCAAGTATATCTCATAAAGCAGAAGATGCACAAGCTCCTGGAACATCAGAGAGTGCAAAAGAAGTAATCACAGCTATAGTTCCTGGGTCTTCCTTTATCAGCTCAGAGTGGGGCAGTACCTCCCAGGAAAAACTCAATTTGTCTGTATCATGGGAAGAATCTGTCCATTATGAAAGGTCTATAGGTGTCATGGGAGACCTTTTCATATGCTGGGAAGTGAGAAGTTGACTTTCGAAAAGATATGCTCTAGTTCAGACAGGAATTAATTTGGCAAAGCCTATGGCCTGTGTTAAGCAGGAGGTCAGATTTGATGATCACAGAGGTCCCTTCTGGCTTTATAATCTATAAAGGCTAACCACTTTAAGGGGAGAAAAAAAAAAAAAAGACAAAGAAAGAAACCAATACTGGTATTTTAAACCTCCAAATTCACCACCATCCAATATGTTCTCTGATTTCATTTTAAGGTATGTTTGTGGCACTGAGACATATCAAAGAAGTGAACTTAATAAAAACCACAGCATAGAGCACCTCTTTCTTAAGGGATTAATTGGAAAAGCTTAGCAAGTTACACATGCAACATGCAGGTGACTCTCAAAATTAGCCTAATGGAGGAGACTGCAGAGGAATCCATCAATCAACATTCGTACAGGAAGGCGAAGAAGCATATTACCAAGTGTTATGCTTGTATTCCTATTCCCTTTTTCCTCACTTCCCAAACATTATATAAAAGATTTTCTCTGCTCTCTACTTGAATAATTTGGCAGAAGGTAAGAATTGTGCAAATCTCTGTTCTGTGAGAGCTTTTTCTGAAGCTTTGATTCACCTGGGTTCATAAATCTCTAGGTTTTGATTTGAGGTTTAAGGCCACGTAAGCTACAAAACTGCAAACCGAACTCACATTAATAGCATGCAAAATTGCAAAATTACAAAGCCATAAATGGATTTACATTTGCAACTTAGGAACAATGGTCTGACTTTCCCATTTGTAACAAAAAACTACAGTCAGGCACATGTTGCTGTACATCCACGGCACTTGTGCACACAGATAAACATGCAGCCGATTTACTTGCTGGAAATTTGTACTGAATTTAAAGAGTGAAAGCTCATAGAAAGAAAACAATTTGGAGAATATTCTTTCTCAAAGCACCCTTCATCTTAGGCTTCTAGGGATTTTCACTTTTATTTTCTCTTT
This sequence comes from Anser cygnoides, assembly GCF_040182565.1. Lineage (NCBI taxonomy): Eukaryota > Metazoa > Chordata > Aves > Anseriformes > Anatidae > Anser > Anser cygnoides. The sequence continues at coordinate 101,065,140 of NC_089874.1, read as the reverse complement.
TAGGAGTGAATGCTAAATCAAATAAAATCCACACCATGTAAAACAGGAAATCAGTCAGACTATTGAGACTGTAAGGCTTGTGTTTATATCAGAATATTTAAACAGAAAATACAAATCCCAGATTTAAATGCACAAATTAAAGTAAATTCAGCAGATACATTGGGTAACCTTTTAATTTTTTTCAGCACTAAGAAAAGGTCTTTTCAAGAAAAAGTCAGGAAAGAACCATTGTACTGATATCACACTAAGTATTATGTTTATATATCTTCACTAAAAGCAGTGTAAGCAAACTGCTTTACAAAAATAGTAAATTTATCTTCATTTGAAAGGGAATATTTTTGTGAAGGTAGTCATGGTGGCTGAAAGGGGCTGTTTCACTTTGATACAAGTGATTTGGCAGGGGAGGGACACGGTAAGGCATTTACTTCTCATTTTCCGTTTCACACCTGAAATGCACAGGAAAAGGTCTATCTCACTTTTGTCAAAGAACTGACTTTTGAGATCTTCTCTTTTTATGTCAACCATACAGATGTTCCATCGTTATTACTGCAGAGACAAGTATGTGTCTGTTCTCTTGTTATCATCATCATTACTGGTTATTTTGGGTGACAAAGAGGGAAGCTAGGCTTGAACTTCATTGTCTTAAGTGTTAAGCTTTGGCCTGAAACTAGGGCCCAGCAAGCCTATTTCATGTGTCTCAAAACAGCAACTTTCAGGTTAGGTACTAGAAACTAGAAACTACAAAACAGCAGCAGTTAGAGATACAAAACTGTGGAAACATCCATATCTAGAAATGGTCCAATTTTCAAAGGGAATTAGGAGCATAACAATGCAGGTAAGCAGAGACAGTTTTGAAAATCCCACTCTTAAAGACTTTTTTTTTCCCCATGAGACACATGAAAATTAGGCACATAGAGCAAGATCCTCAAAAAGGCTAAACATTTTTCTTTTCTATCCTTTTTTTCCAGCTTTTTTTTTTTTTTTTTTTATTGTGCTAATGCGAAAGACCCTGCTGAGCTGGGTAGGGGTTCCTTCACCTCCTACCGTCCTTAAAGGACACCCTATAAAGAAGCACCATTGTTTCTGACTATACAGATCTCAGTAGTTCCTCCTGTCCTAGGCAGGAGTGTCAAAACAGCTAATCCTTGCTTTTAGACGTGGTAGATCATGTGTAGCTTGCTAGTGAAACTACTACCCCATGGCTCCCTGCGCCTTGTAGTTTCTCTGCAGAGGGGAAGAGGAAACATGAACATTTCTTACCTGCAAATGCAGCCTCATTTACCACCTCCCAGTCACATGCAGGCTCTGAGCACAGTCCTACCCTGATCTCAAAGACACACACACACAAACTTACAGGCAGACTATTATGCTAAGCAACTCTAGTGTTTGCCTTCTCTGTCACCCTCAAGACAAGTCAGTCTGGAGGAAACTACTTTGAGATTCCTGCTGCAGCCAGATAGCTTCACGACCAGGACCCAGTTAGCTTTATGAGCATCCATCAGCAGAAATTCAGGCACTCTCAGGCAGGGACTGTATGTATCAGAAGCACACAATTGGTACCTTTACTGCTTCCAGGGTCTGGCAACGAAGCTGCTGCAGTTCTGGAGAGGTGGATGAAGTTTCATCAGCTAGACAAGGGCACCAAGAAATTTCTGAGCCCTAGGTCTAGAGCCTTGCCTTTACTAACAACAGTGAGAATCCTAAGGCAAAGGCAATGGTCTTTGCTGCTGTCATTTTAAACACTACATTATTTATTCTCACTTGGAACAGAGCTACTAAACACAATATTTAAAAATTACTTTGTCTTCCCATATGAGCGCTCCCAATGGTTTTGGACCTGTGAAGCAACATTGAGAAGTATCTGCCAAAAAACCTCCCTCGAACCAGGAAGCATTAGGAAAAAAGTATCAGGAAAGCCTAATCCCTCAGTATTTGTAATTCACAGAAGTTTGGCTGAGTCTCCAAGCCTCTGGATGCTTATGTGAACTGGAATCACTGATCTTTTTAAAAATTCACTTCTCCCTCAGAAGCACTTAAAACACTCCAGTCTTGCTGCTCATTTGAACTTAGGTAAAATCTAACAATTTCGTGTCCCCACCATAGCTTTATGCCACCAAAGGCACAGCTATAGCACAGACAGGCTCCTAGCTGGCATGGATAATGTCAGACCTCTGGGCACGGACTTCAGCTCATGCTGTGAGATCTCACCAGGAATCTCAGGAGTGTGCTCAGATCACTGGTCCCTGCTGAAGCCATAACCAACGTGTGTTCACGCCTCTTGCTAAAACTCAGACATTACAGGCTATTCCACAGCTTCCTATCCAAGTAACTCAAAACAAGTGGATCACCAGGAGTAAACCCAAGTTTTTTTGTGATTGTTAAGGAGGACTAGGCCTTGGCCAGCTGTGCTCTAGCATCATCAGCCAGCTTCGCCTTCCAAGAGTGGCAAAGTTCTGGCAAAAATAAATATATAAATAAATAAGGGAGCAGTCAGCAAGGGAGGCAAGCAGAGGAGAAGGCTTTGCCCAGGGGCAGGCTGAGAGGGGCTGATAATGAATGACTGATGACAGTTACCCGCAATTTTTTACTTCCTGCAAAATGATAGACGCTGGCCAAGTCAGCCACGCAGTGCCAGAGAGCTGTGGAGCCAGGCTGGAAAGCCAGCCCGCCAGCAGACCTCAGCTTCCTAGGCAGGTGGATGGTGGCATGTCCAGCTGCAGGAGACGAGATGCCCCGGGCACCCACAGGGCACCTTGCATGCAGCAGCTCCTGGTACCATGGCCCCTCAGCAGGAGTGGCCAGGGGGAAGGAATGGCAGGAGGTAGGGGAGGAGGAGAAAGCCAGGTAACAGAAGTGATTAATGGGTGGGTGATGAGAGGAAAGTTTGCATATGCACTTGGAGAGGAGAAAGGATGTTCACTAGCTTCCTCCATGACAAATGCAGGCAAGAAACAGGAAGGAAAGAACTATTAATCAGTGGCACAAGCAGATATTTCTTTTTCCCTCAGGAGGAGCTGGCCTAGGTAAACTGCTCAGAACAGTTGTTTCCAGCTTGCCCTTTTCAGCGTGCCACTCGGCAGACCCCACTGCTGTCTGCGATGAGCCAGCACTCTTTAAACTCAGCTTCTCCTTCATCTCCCCACACAAAGAGGAAAACAGTCCTAAAGACAATGTACGAGTAAAAGCCCTCATCTTCTTGTTCCAGCAAATGTTGTTATTCACAGTGCACCTTACAAGCATGGCTACCTGCCAGTCAAACAAATACCACTCTACCGAGTCCCCTAAACAGCCATCTGATCCTTTCCTAACTGTTGTTTAGAGTTGTTTAGGGGTGCCCATGGAGTGATGATTAACAGCTCCAGGCGCTCTGCAAGCACTTGGAATATGCATTTCTTACTAGTAGGGACATTTTTTCCTTCATATTTTTATTGGTTGTGTTTTATTAGTCACATTGCTCTTCAGCCTCCCTGCAGCATTGGCAGCAATGCCATTAGCCTGAGATGAAGGTGCACGTCCTCCCTTCATGGCTGAGGTGAGGTACCACAATAAAAGCAATATCAATAAACAGTACATTGCAGAAAATTAATAAGCGGTATACTGATGAATTGTTGGCAGCCAGTGGTGACTACAGAATAGGTAACACACTTAATATCAAGTCATTTCTTGTTTTGGTTTCCAAGAATGTATTTAGGAGTCTTGATAGCGTGCAGTAAAACAGATCAGGGAAGGTATACAAATATTAAGTGAAGTCCAAGCACATTAATTACTTAGTAAGTGCTTGTAATTATCTGACATCTAGAGCACCTTGCTTGATCTAACATGTGTAGTGTTACTCCCTTGCATCAGTCGCAAAAAAACATTGTAGAAACATTGGTGCTGTGTGATAAAACATTCCACTCTTTTACCCCAGAATCTCAAAGAGCCCTACAGCAAGCTGAGGACTTACTGCATGCCAAAAGGTAAACCTTTCTATACCTATTTTACAGGTGGGCGAACAGAAGCAAAGACCTCCAGAAGGCCTTATAAAATTATACACCGAGATAGAAATGGAAAACATCATCCTGCACCAACACTCTCATACAGGAATAAGGACATCCAGCTTTTAATTTTTTGCTTTATCTTAAGGTTCATTTCAACATATCTAAAATAAGGACAGTAGTACATATTATCATACATGCAAAGATCCTACACAACACAAATTAACTTGTTGTCCACCAAAAAGGCACTTTCATGTCACTAGTAACAGAGTTAGTCTGTAAGCCACAGACATCACTGTGTTCACTGCATACAGGAGGGCAGTTTTGGGTGGCAAACTCTTCAGGGTTTAGGACAACCTTTCCTTACACACAGGTGCGGAACAGAACGTAGGCAGGATCTGATTCTGCTTCATATTTCTAGATGCTGCTACAACCCAGCCATAAAGAGCACAAGCATGCACACAGCATTCTCCATGTACAATAGCTGAGGCATAAAAAATGTAGAGAACATCATACAACACCTCCAGCTTTGCAGTGAGAAATAAGAGGTACCACTACACATGACTTTTTTTTTTTTTTCCAGAACTTTCTGGAATACTTTATGGCTCACTGTTTTTATTGTGTTGTTTAAGGTTATGAAGAGAGAAATTATATAGAGGAAAGAAAAGAGGATTAACATATATCCAACCATGCTATTTAAATAAATAAATAAATAAATCAGAATCACCTGATCCTTACCATAACTTTCCTGAATAAATTGTTAAAAAGGAAAAAGAAAAAAAAAGTACAACATCCTATCCAGATGGTAGTTCCAGTGCTCCGTGGTCAGCCTGTTTATTAATGAACATCTGTTTTCCTTACAAAACAGTGTGGACTTTCTACTATAAATTCTCCTTTCACATATTTCTTGGAAAATGACATTAGGAGTAATTCACTGTCACATAGATAAGCCAAATTTAATTTTAATTTTAGATATTGCATATTAATTATAGCATTTCTGTCACTCACTAGATTATTGATGTATTTGTAAAACCTGCAGTTGAATATTGAAAATCTAAAAATATGACTTTGTCTTTGAAGATGTTTGGCTCCAGTCCCCTTAGTTGTCCTTTCCTTTTAGCTCTCTGCACAACTGGAAGAACGTTGCTGGTAGAAATGATAATGGACATCAGACTTCAAAGCACTACAGATATAGTGCTAGAGTTCCCTGAAATAATCAATAGACTTCAGTGCATCACTGTCTGGTCATGGACACTTTTTGAATAGAAAAATGGCTTAATTGTAATTCAAGGTAAGTTTCTTCTTAATTTTAACCATATCTTACCATTTACTGAATTCTATACATTACATTATACAGAAAGACTGAGATTTGGTAACCTGAGAGGCAATTAAAATTTGGAAACAGACCAAAGCTACAAGTACATCACCATATGTAGGGCAATATTTTAATTACAAATGAGAACATGATGGAAGATTTCAGTCCAGTCTCAGGATTTTGAAACACCACAAACTAAAGACATTGAAAGGGAATGTTTAGATCCAAACATTTTAAAAATAAGGTTTAGATTTAAATGCAAAAAGCTTTAGTTTTCTATTAATGATATGCATCTTTAAGCACAAGAGCATAAAGATCTGGAAGCTCTTCTAGAACATTTCTTTTCTCAATACAATGGCTGTTTTTAAACCCCAGTGCAGAACAATAGTACTCTTCCAATACCTTTCCTTTTGTGCTCTGACATTGCTTTAAGAAAGAAACAAGCTTGGAGTCGGCTGGTATACCTGCTTATGCAGAAGTTTCAAAGCCATAGACAAGTGACTTCTGTTTATTTTAAACAGAAATATATGTGTACCTGTGTGTGTGTGTGCGCATCTGTGTGTACAAGTGTGTGTTTGTTTCTGCGTTCACCCTGACATCCAAGGTACATGGCTATCTGCATTTCAGTGGCTGTGATATCACTATGATACAGGACAGATCAAAAACGTGTGAATAAACAGAATACTGCTGGAAGCCACTGTTGCTGGAAGCCACAGTAGTGAGGGCAGTGAAACTGTGCTATTTAGAAACTATGGCTCCTTGCTAGTTTCAAACTATGCAGCATGGCTAGTATAAAACTAGGCTTTCCACATCCATCAGTGTGGTGACCATTACAGTTAAAAATTACAAATAAGATTTTTTTTTATATATATATATTTTTAAAAAGGCAACTAAGTGAATGAGATGAAAGCCAGACATTGACTGTGTTGTCCATCCTGCAATCTGCTCTTCCAGCAAGAGCACGGATGTTCTTATAGGACATAGGTCAAAGCAGAGCAATACTGACCTCAGAAGAGGAGACCTTGGGAAGGGAGTTTGGTTTTCAACTGAGAATGTGGTTCCCTTTTTCCAATTGCTTTCTGTCAACGGTAATTAAGATTGCCATGGCAGGAGTTGACTGACCTCATACAAGCAGGGAGTGACCTGCTGGAGGCCCCAGTGGGCTCAGCCGCTGGGCAAGCCCTGGGCACCCCACAGCAGCAGCCGGGCAGCTCCCACCTTCCCCATGCAGTTGCCATCCACTCACCTGGGAGAATTGCACTGTCCAACAATGAGCTGCTTGGTCATGGACAAGAGCCCAACCCCTGGTGTGAAGTTGTTGCCAGAGTAGTTTTGGCATCCAACCCTTCAATTTGAAGTGAAAGTGCTTGTTTAACATGCTTATTTAACGATCCACATGCCCCAACCTGCACCTACAGAGACCTAAGGAGGCAAAATCAAGCCTGGATTGCATTTATCTTCAAACTACGAGCACAAAAGAGGATTTAAATATCTGGTCTTAAATGCTCCTAAAACTGCAAGTGTAAAACCACACAGAAACATGCTCCCTGAGGAAGGCTTGCAGCCGAGTCATGGAGCAGAAACTGCTCGGGTCTGTTCCAAGTCATTTACAGATGACACAAGTCATATCATTTTTCTGTGCCTCACTGCCACCTTTGGACTCCTCTGTTCAGGCAGTAAACAATTTCCAGAAGGAATCATCTCTGACTGTGTCTGTGCTGCTCTTAGTTCAGCGTAGCTCAGCTGAGGAGGTATTGCAACTATCTGTTTCTCTGCTGCAACAGCAAATCTCTAATTATAAGCTTATTTGAATGGCCTTAAAAAGAGGGCAGAGCATCATCTTCTATGTATATACATTTAATACAAATGGGGCTGGGAGACAGAATTGTTCCAGTTAGCAGCTTTCAGAAAAAAATTAAACACAATAGAATATTTTGGGATTTTTGGAGTGAGCTCATGACACCCGTGCACTGCTGCATCTAGGAGACATGCATTTTAAGCCCCAAGGTTCTTTCAAAAATCCTGGCTGCAGTAGTTATCGCTGTTTTATCACCAACTGAGGGATCCCTTTCTAACCTTAGGGGAAGTCAGTGTCATCTACTGGATAACGTAGTGGCCTGGAACTGTACAGACTTGCCTCTAATCCTAGCTCTGCTGTTAGTTGGCTGAGATGGCCTTGAGTACATCACCTCACTCCTCAAAGCTCTTACTCCCCATACACAAAATGGAGACCCTGACAGTTACTTCATTTTTAAAGAACTTGAAGATCTACTGGTGAAGATGTCTTAGGTAACAGCCACATATTATCATTAATAACTCATGCTCCTTATGCAATATTCTCTGTGCCAAAGATGGAAGTCATTCAATTTGCAGAATCTGCCATTAATTGCTCTCTTGCTGTTAAAAAAAAAAAAAAAAAAAAAAGAGATCTTGAAAAAAAATTTGTAATAGGAGTAGTGGGGGCAAAATCAAAACTAGCTTTCATGTGAGACTGGTTGAATTTATTATTGATGCAATTGCCTACAACAGAATGAATGTAGGTCCACTGACCCAAGGAACTCCCTCTCCATACTCTTTCAGGGTGTCCTAAATGCTCTTAAAAAGGACAGAACTCTTCAGTTCCTCAATCACCAAGTCTCTAATTAAGCTGAAAAATATTTTGACCCTTTGCTCAATTTCAGTGTTCTTACTCAAAATAGCAAAAGGTATTCTAATTAAAAGTAGATTTTATGATGTGGGTTTCTTTTTTCCTTTTTCATTGGCACCTTGAAATTACAAGGTACCAGGAACCTGAAAAACAATGTGGCCTGTTTGCAGGCTTTTTGTTTTGTTTTGGTTTGGTTTGGTTTTAAAAGAAGAAGGAGGTTAAAAAAAATAAATCCTTGTGTGTACAAAGTGAACATTTGGTAGGTAAGGTGTAAGCACTTCTTTTTATTCCATAATTGTAAGAGAAACGTTCTTTAATGTGCAGTAATAACATTCAAGCTATGCTATTTTGCAACAAATAATAATACACACCAGCATGGGGCATGATAGCTAACAAACTTTTTCCAGCTAATGTATTGCCCATATCTATCTACCTTATTTTCCAGTGCCTTGGCTTTTTAATCCAGCCTTTTTTGATGGAAATCTGAGGCTGAGTGGAGCAGTAGTTACTTACCTTTTTAAGGAAAGAGTTTGAAGCAAGGCTGCTGAGTATCTCAAATCATTTCCATACAGAGCAGTGTATAATAGATTTCTTTTTCTTGTTTGTTTGAGTCAAATAATACTCAAAGTACAGAAAAGCTGGAGATGTGACTACTTGAATCCTTTAGTCCTGAAAAGCCCTAAGTTGTTTCCAAACTTGCACAATGTTATGCAAACAGGGGGGGAAACTGTCAGAAAAAAAATGCAGAGGTCATCAAGACCCAGCAATGTGCATCAGTTTTGCTCGCAAATGAAGGAATAAATTTATCATTGCAGACGTTGCATTAGTTACCGTAGACATGCACCATTTCCAAGATTTCTCGGGGGGTGAGAATACTGAGTATCAGAGCCAGCTTCTCCATTAGGCTTTTAACCGCAATGCTTCCTTGTTTTGTTGATGAGGAGTTAGATTTAGAAGCATAGGGAGGGGAAGCAAGCACACACAAAAAACACCAACTCTCTAGCTAAATTAAACTAAAACCTAGGTGAAGCCTCAGTGGGAAGCCTGCTGCACAAATTGGATCTCCAAATGCAGAAAAAATTAATTATGTGATGCACAGCAATGAAGTAAGCAACACCTTGAAGTTAACCTGGGCAGAGCTATTGATTCAGCAAGAAAAAAAAAAAATCACTTTGCTTCACCCTCTCTGTTGTTCTAATGTTAGTTTGGACTGTTGCCTGACCATTTCCAGATAGCATTTCGTTCATCTGCAGCTGTTCTAAATGTGCACTCTTCCCCAATAGTTCAGACAAAAACTGATCCCATCTGAGTCAATATGTTGGTTTTGTGGGGGAAATACTGTGTGTGCAAAAAAAAAAAGAGCTTGCTGTAAACACAGTAGAACAGACTTTGCCACCAACCTGGAGCTCTGAAGTGGACAACTCTCAAGGCCTCCAGGGCAGCAGATAGAATTGCTCATGCAGTTTTGCCTACCTCTGCTCCAGCAGTGCCAGTAAATCACTAGCAACTGATGGCTGTTCTCTGACCCAAAGAAGTCTCATCTTGCCCCGTCCTACAAAGTTTTCTACCATCTCCACTTCTATGTGCTGTGTAAATGGGAATGCTGTGTAAGAAAGATGATTTGGGTTGTGCACAAGAGTGATGCAGGGAGCACACATTCTACCTGACTGCAGTAGCCTGCCTGAATTTTAGAGAACTATTTTTAGTCTGTTTGGTGGTCTGAGAGAGGGCCTTCTTAACAGCAGTGCCCATTTTGCTGTTCAGAAACCCTGTGAACCCCAAAATTTTGCTGACCAAAAAACTTTCTGTTTCAGATTTTCTCTGCTGATCACAATCAGCCCCTAACCCAGCACAGCTCCATACTGAGAACTGGTGCTGCTAGTGCACACAACACATGCCTCTGCAATCATTGTTGCCTCCTCGTTCAGCCCCAGTCAGCCAATCCTAAAAGATTTGGATCTGGGTAGCTTTAGCCACCCAGGCATCTTTTCAGTTGAATTGTCTTGAATGATAGACCCCTGAGTTACCTGGGAGGAAGCAGAGCCACAGGACTCTCTAATTGAGGGGTTCCTGGTTCCAGACTTTTTATTTCCCTCCTTAGTTTAGCAGAGCCAAGATTTATTGACCTTCAAGTCGTGCTACAAAACCTTGCTGTTGTTCTTGGCTTTTCCTGAGGAGGCTATGGAGGCAGACTGAGGCACTATGGAACTTTCTGCTGGAGTACTTTTTCAGATGCTGAGCTATTAAAGTCTCTGTATTTTATAATGATTGCTGTTGTGTCTGAAGTTTCAGTCGACTGCCTTTATATAAACCAAAAATAATCAATCAATATATTGTTCTTTATGAACAATGATAAAATCCCATTATTTGTTAGTGGCTCATCTTTTTACTTCAGCTTCCACTGTTTTACAGGAACATGAAGAAAATTAAGATACATTTAAAAGAAAAAATTTACCTTTTGCTTATTTGGCAGGCTGTATGTAGAAGGTTCTAATCAACTTTCTCTTTTTGTGTCCTCTACTTTGTAACAATGAAGACAAAGTAAAATTTTCCACTGTCTTAATTAGGAAGAAAACAACTTTGTCGCAGAATGAAAATAAGGCACTCCTCCCCTCCCCACCAGCACTGCAGAGTCCTTTCAGCTGACTCACACAACAGGCCTGGAAGAGCATGATCTCACTTCGCAGAAGGTCTTAACAGCTGACATCTGGCGGATTGAAGTGTGTCAACACTAAGGCATTATTCTTTAGGGTAGGAAAAAATTTACAGTAATGAGGCTGGGATGAGGATAAAAAACCCTAGGTATGGTGATGTATTATTTCACTTCAAGAAGAAAAAAAAATTTAGACTGATTCCGTGAAAAGGTTTCCTAGGAGTAAAGTCTGTTAGACTGTGAAATAGTTTTAGAACAGAGAGTCTGCAGTAAAGGAAAAAGAGAAGTAGTCCAAAAAAACATGAAGCCCATTGAAGGCTTCTGTGGCATTTACTAATTCTAGGCAAAAAGCAAACTGAGATAGATTTGTAAGAGGGGTGAGACTCAGTACTCTAGCTTTCAGATATCTTGGCACCTAATGCAAATGCCAGCTACAGGTCAGGTGTCAGTAGTTGCCTACAGATGGAATTCAAAGAAGCTAGCATTGTCAGCCAAAAAAACTAAGAGAGCTTGAGGGATTTTTGCCCATAAGCAAAAGAAGTGGCATTAAACCTGCTTTTCAAACAGTATTGAAGCTTGGCATTTCTTTCCCCTTGGGATATGCAGCCATGTAACTCTCCTTGGAGCATGGATGTCCAAGAAACAAATAAGAAATCCAAGCTCAAATCATTCCTTTGCAAGAGTGGGGTTTGACTCTCCCACATCCCAGTTGGCTGCTCTAAATATCCTATATTAATTAAGCCATAAGAGTTAGGTATAATTACCTCCATATTATATTTTCTGAGCAGTTTAATGCTTTCAAAGCATGACTACCATATTAAATCCTAGTTGCAGATATAGCATGTTAGTCCGATTGGGCTTAGGCACAGGAAGAGCCCAAAGTGCCTTCACACTATCAAGACAGCTGATTTTGCATACGGTCAATAACAGAAATAGCCAAGAATCTACATAAGAAATCTAAAGATATCTCCAGAACCAGAGAAGAGCTCTGAGTATTAATGTCAGACATAAATATCTAAAGAGACGTTTAGTCACATAGTTTCTCTCCCTCCCAAAGTTACAACGGTAGCAAACAAAATCATAAATCCCTGAAACAGTATTGCTTTCCTGATTTCTACTTTCAACGTCAACATTTGAATTTGGATTATCCATAACAGAGAATTTTCCCTTGATAAAAGGCTCTGTACACCCTTGAGCCATCTCTGACCCTCTGTCCCTCTGAACAGCAAACTCTGTGGCCATGCCAAACACCTTGACAGTAAGCACTGTTTGAGCTTCAGTTTCTTCACCTCAGTAGTTTCTGCTCCAAAGGGGAAGCAAACTACCAGGAACAATGAAACTAGTTTTCCCATCCCTAATGCTATGCTCAGCACAGGACTTTTCTAGAACACAATGCTTCTCAGAATTGGTTTGAGACCTGGAGTGGAAGTGCATTACACGGCATTAAATATGAAGTGGACTACGAAAGCAATAAGCATATGACCAACAAGAAATTTGACTGGTCTTAATATATGATACTACATCTTTATGACTTCAGGTAGCCAGTTCAATTAAATACAGTTAAGTGCTTTAGTGACAAAAAAACAGAAAAGTTAGTCAAAGTTGTCATTGACTTTGATGTCTATTTTTAACACACTCAGTCCCTTGGTGCAACTAGGTTGTTGCAAGTTAATTAATGACTGCTTAAATGTAAAGAGCTTTACATTTCCTTTCATTTAGAAAACACATTACATTTCAAGGGAAAACAGAAAGCTCATCAACCTGAGTTATCCAAAATGATTCAGAGCAAAATGTAGACACTGAGACAAAGCCCACCATTAATATAACAGAACAAGGACGTTCAGTATGACTTTGTTTGGAAAGGGAAGCATACCATTCCCAGTGAATAAAGTTAATCATTTTTCTAGGCCTTTTTTTCTCTCCATGAGTTACCTGTTAAGTCCCAGTTGCTTCAAGTTTGCTTAATGTACCCCTTGGATTCTTCATAAACATATGGCACAAATATTAATGAGTTACTGTTGCCCCAGTGTAATTGGTCATCTAACCAAATGGCTCTGTTTGCATTCCTTGATTGGATTACCTCATTTTCTTTACAGAAATGTCTAAAAATTGATTGGAGCTTGGTTTCTTTCAGGAGGTTTTTTCATTACCAACACCACCTTCGCCCAAACCACCTACCAACTCCTCATCCTTAAAATGATTTCTTAACCCCTATGTTCCTCTGCAACAAGCTCATTCTCTACATCCAGTTAAATTATCAATCTATGGTAATGAGCATGGAGGCTTTAGCCTAAAAGACTTGTGAATTTTATTTGTACTCTTATGAAAAACACATTTTTTCTTTAATAACTTCAGTTGCTCAGCTAAATATTCATAAATAATGGACTAGAAGACATTGTAAATGCCAACAAAACAAGGTGGGATTTTTTGTTGGGTTTTTTTTTGGTTGTTGTTTGGAGGGGGTGTTTGTGATTTTTTGTTGTTGTTTGTGTTATTTTGTATATTCATCCTGCTGGAGGCAAAAGGAAACCCTAGTATCTATAAAGATCTGAACCATACATTCCTCCTAGAGTTAAATGCTAATACTTTTAGATAAACTGAACTTATTTATAATAACACCATCTGCGGGATTCTGATAGTGTTGGGGGGAGAGATTAATTTATCTTGCATTTTAAATAGAGATGGCCGCTGGCATCAAAATCCAGATCTAGCTTTTAGCCACCCAGTTATCAGAGAATTCCACATTCAGGGTACTGCATCCCTCACCAGAATGTTTCCATAATACCAATGGACATGTGCTATGAGGTGATGTAGTGGAAGCACAGAGCAGTCCCTCCTTCTCCCCAAAGCAGGCAGCATGTCCAGATGGATCACAATGCAGAATTCCCCCAGTAATGATAAGATCTAACAGTTAAGACTGGATTTAATTTCTAGGTTTTTAATTAGCACATCACATGGCATAAGCATCTCACCATATTTCTGATCAATTGAGTACGTAGCTTTACTTCTGGAACAAAGGCTTACAGGCCCAGGAAATCTCCACTAAACAGACTATTTAATACATACATACATACATTACCCACCCTAAACCTGTTGCCATGCCCTTTCTTTTGCCTCACTTCATTCAGCATGACTTGTACAGCATTACCAAAGGAGATGCACCTAGGACAGGAGTCCACATGAGCCATTGTGCTGCATTGCCCCTTGCTCAGTATTATACTTCATACGCTACAATTTTTTATTTTTTTTTCCAAAGTATTGGTTCTTGTAAACTTCATAGCTACCACAACAGTAGTTGCTGAAATAAAAGTGGTTGGAAAAGAATGCAAAACAAAGTCCTCTGCAAAAAAAAAAAATCTTCAAACGACACAAAGCAACCTGGGAATTATGTGTTCCATGTGATAATGCAAGAGAGACTGGTTACATGACACCCTTCAAACTTCACAGCAGCAGCCTATAGGGAAAGGAAAGGAACTCTGAGACTTTAGGTTTTGTTTCTAAGTCTTGCTGTCTTTCACATATTTCCTCCTCTACCCACCTGAACAGTGACTGTAGATGGTATATATCTGATTAACGAAATCTAAAATGCAACACAAATACTTGCAGCAGATAAAATTAACATTTGATTCCATCTATAACATTTCATTAATTCCAAGTTGCTCAACCATTTCCTAATGAACATGAAGAAAAGTTTTATTTGCCCTTCCAGAAGAAATAAAATACTGGTTTCCCCCCATGAAAACCAAAATCTGTCTTGTTAAGACAAGTCCCAACAAGAGTCAGTTATCACATACCAACATTTCCTTCCTGTGACCTTTTAACTCATTCATGACATCCCAGCCTGTTTCATTAAAGAAGTCATATTCAACCTGTAAAGGAAGGAAAAAAATGTCATGCTTCAGTAATGAATTACTGCATATGCACAAAGTGATCTAATGAAAGAACATTCATGAACACAAGCTCTGGTATTTACTAACTTCTAAGTGTTTCTGTAAGGTTGTAAACCAATATTCTTTTAATATCAGTTTTTCACTTAGTGCCTATGATTTACAGGTATGATAAAACTGGGCCTACAAGTAAGTTGCATAAAATTCTTTACATTCATCTCTTAGTTGAACATGTGGGTTGCACAGGAAAAATGGCTGCTGTTTTTGCCAGATAGGACACTGTAAACTTATATATAGGATGCATGCTTTGGAAACATATGTAAGCTAATTTATGAACTGGAAGCAATATAATCATGTTAGTGTCACCAGCACAATCAAGGTGAATTTGCTCCCAGTTGCCTGAACTTCACTCAGGTACCTCCCTGCAGCACTCACCACAGACATACTGCACAGCTGCACACACCTTCTGTGGCATGCTACAAGGTGTCTGAGCAGCAAAGCCAGTAAATATATGCAATTCTGTAAAAAAGAGGGATTAAAAGACACTCGAGAAAGGATTCTATACACGTGAGGCGATATCACGTAAGTGTGAGTACTATGTGTGAACTTGATACATGTCAGGCAGCATCATGTAAGGAGTGTGTGTACCTAAGAATTTTCTCTAAATAGCCAAATATATCTGTGTATCCTGGCCACTCCACCCCAGGCTTCCACTCTAGGTCTCCTGAAGGCACAGATTCAGAAACAGATGCACCCCCATTTATTAAAACACCACATTTACAGGGGGGGGAACGGGATTAAATAACAAGAAAACCTTCCCCTCTTAACACAACAGTCTTTAAGAATCACTGCTTTCTAACTCTTAGAAAAGACAAAAGCCTTTCTTAGTTGCAGAGTAAATGAAAAGGATGTTATGGAGAAGGGGAGTTCATGAGGATAGCAAGGACTGGAGGCAGGGAAGAGGAGTGTATTTGTATTCATCACTCTTGGTGTTATGCATTACTGTTGCTTTAGCTTGGTCAAAAATGTCCATGCAAAAGGGTTGGGGGAAGCCTCCTTGTCCCCCCTCCTGCCATGGAGCCTGGCGTGAGGAAGGATGTGCAGGAGGAACCTGGCAAGAGGCCTCCGCGTGCCAGGTTTTGACTATGTGAGCCCAGGGAGAAATCCACAGGCGGCTACGGGGAGGTGAGAAATCACTCCTGACAACACATTTTACCTGGCAGTCCGACATTGTTTATCAGCATAATAAAAAGTGCCAATATTTACCACCTGTCTAAAATATGCAGTAATAATAAACACAGTTACAGGGCATATTATGGTCAATGATGAGATATTAATTTATACCCTTGGAAGGATGGGAGGAAGGCGAAGGCTACAGTGCCTTACAGGGGGGTGAAGCTTGCTGTAGATGAGGCCAAGGCCTTTCCCTCTCTGATGAGAACAAATGGAAAATTGCATTTATATATATATTTTTTGTATTTGTTTGTTTGTTTGCTTTTTTGTTTTGTTTTAAAATAATATCCCTGTTTATATGATCAAGTTACAGAAAACAAAATGCCAGGATATTACCTTTCAGCTCCTGTGTCAACGCCTAATATCTGCATAACAGCATGTGTTGATTTTGTACAGAATTAAAGATAAATTAACTGGTGTGTCGGGGCAGCAGGGGCTCCCTACAGGGTCCATCAGTGAAGGGCCTGGCAACCCATCCCCATTCCACCACCCCACCAGGATCGGAGCAGCTGGGGACACCAGAGCAGCCCCAGTCCCAGGCACTGGGCACCCCCCTGGGGAAGGAGAGAGGCCAAGGCCAAGCCTGGAGGCAGACCCGAAGCTAGGCCTGGCAGGGCAGGGCCCATCAGACAGGGCAGGGCTGTGGGTAACTGGAGGCCAGCTCTGCTGGGGCCTTGCTGGGGCCCCAGGGCTGACATGGCGGCCTGGGCCATGTGGGAGGCACAGGGACCAGGCAGGGACAGGCAGAGCCGGCAGTGCCTCAGGGCCATGGTAGCCAAAATAAATATCAACATGCAGCGCTGTCTCATCAGCCTCTATGTCCTTCACTGAGTTTTTTCCCTTTTCCCCCTCCTAGCTCTGAACAAGAGCTTGTTTAGGATGCTTTCTTCTTCTCTCTTTTGGCTGTTTTTCCCCTGAGGAAGGTGAGAAGCCATCCAGTGGCCACCGCTGCTGCCAGCACCATCCTCACAGAGAAGGAGGAGAAGCCGCAGGACGTGCACAGCTCTGTCACTACCACTCATAACCCAATTAAATTCAGCTACCTCTAGTGCAAATTTGGAACTGTGGGCTCACTGCCAAGTAGCAATATATAAATTCTCTGCGCACAAAAGCATTTTTACCTACAAAAGCCAGGGAGTCACCTTCCATTCACGAATAAGAGACTTGTGAGCACCTCTGCACAACAGAAGCTGCAGGTGGTTGTTACAAAAGATGTGTTTTAATAGACTTGCTCTATTTTTTAATTTGGTGATGCAATGCATTGCTTTCAGAAGAATATCTTCCAGGGCTGTTTTTCACAGTTTTGTTCTGCAGTTTATACAGAAAATTGCGATGGTCAATTAGGCCACCCATGTTGAACATAACCTTGCAAACATCACTGATTATCTGCATAATACAGAGAACTTATGTTGTATTTTGCCTTTGGGTTAACATCAGCTGTAAAAACACTGTCATTTGAAAAGGCCAGACTGTACATAGAGTGGTAAGGGCTGGCACCGAGTCACTCAACAACTGCATGTTTTTCTACATTATGGTACTGGTTAAGAATATAGTTGGCTGGGAATTTTTCAACAAAAGGCTTATTCTTGGCCATGAAATTTCAATTAGCTCAAGCTTGATTTAATGTCATGGCCATCAATGGGGTTCACTAGTTTCCCAAAAATGACACAGCACAAGAGCATATCATAGGAAATAACCATACACTTAACTATAGTGAAAGAGGTGGACAGCTTCTTACCATGCCTGTGGTCTTCTACAGACAGCTCTCTGCCTATAACTTCAGACCTATGATGAAAGGTGGAGGTAGCCCTATATTTTAAGACACCCTTAAGTACAGCAGCAACTGAGCATTCCTCACTGCCGTGCCTATGAGTGCAACCATCTAGGATAAGACTGGGGTTTCACTTGCCTTGCTGTGCAGCATATCTGGGAGAGGAATGTGGATGGAGAAGCACACCTTCCCCTGACTTGCTGCCCTCCTGCTGCAACGCAAAAACAGGGTCCAAGTGCTCATGTGTGGGAAAGAGGAAAAAAACAACAAAAGGAAAAGGTCCTGCTGTGTGAAGAGCAGACCTCTTTGGGCCACCTGCAGGATGAGCACATGGGGCTGCTACAGCATCTAAAGAAGTAGGGGTGCACAAAGAGCTGGCACAAGCTCTTTTCCACATACACCCAGGGATGCACAGATTGGCGGTCAGCCATGCTATAGCAAATACAAAGTCACGTGTAGATTTTAGCAGAGCAAACAACTCTTAGTAACTATGTTAAATAGAACTTATATTCCAATATCTGTGGCCAGAGAAAAATCTTCTAATTAGCACTGTAGAACACAACAGAAAGTCAGTCCCAGGAGAGAGAAACCCTAGGATGTTCTTGTTTAAATGTAACCCCCAGTTTTGCTGATGGTCATGTAGAAAGACTGGGAGTTTTCTGTTTGCCTTCGGCTTTTGGACTAGAAGTACTTTTACTGCAAGTAACACTAGAGAGCAAAGATGCAGGAAAACAATTATTATTATTTGGGGAAGTAATTAGACCTATGCATCACTTGCCTGCACATTTGTTCCATATTTCCATAGCATAATATGTGGAGTCATCCCTACAAATGAAATAAAGAAGACAGTCTCCCAACTTCAGGAGTCTGAGGGCAAGTCAATTCTAGAAATCCCACGTGGAAATTTTCATGGTCTGCCACATGAAGTCAAACACAGGATTTATTTCTCCCTCCTTCTCCCCCTCCTTTAGTTGTATCAAGAGTTATTTAGAATTGGTCTAGTTGTCTACCAAACATCTATGCTCTTTCTCTCACACAGACATACACACATGCACCCCCACACTGCCGCACTGGTGTGTGCATACACATCTCCAGCTGTGTCCTGGAGGTTCCTGGGAGCCTGAAGGGAATGCTCATGAAACATGACTTTCACAGATTCTCAGTCCATCTGGAACACTAGGGCAGCATATGGTGGGGCAGCACAGTAACTGTTTGTGGACATGTCAGACTATTTTTATCTTGTGTATTACCTGATTAAGGTAAGAGAAGATGTGCTGATTTAAGCTCTTTCTCCCACATTAACCCTCTCCAATTTTATTTTTCAATTTAAAAAGAGAAGACATTTTAGCCAGCCCTGGAGGGATAGTATTCCCCGAAAGGTACAAGAATGTTCACATAAACATGCCATTGCTGATACAATTATACCAGCTTAGCATAGACAGAGATTAAAAATAAAAAAAAAAAATTAAAAAAAAAGGTGTGCAAGAGAAGGATGTTTTTTAATATAAATTGTAGGGTTATCCCTGGGGCTGGAGAAAAAGGTACAGTTAAAAAAAAAAAAAAGGATTAGGAAATAATAACTAAAGCTGCATGCTTTATTACTTCAGGTAAAAATATCTTATGAATAATATAATCATTGTCTCTGGTTATTGGGTATGAAAAAGATAAGTGTAATCAGTGTACTGTAATACAGGAACATTAACACTTTCACATTGACTGGATACAGACTTAGAAATGAGTTAAGAATCACTGGGTCATCTAAGTGGAGGATTATTCTACACACAGGCCCCTAGGTCAATTTAAATTATTTAATTTATCTCAGTGACCGCAGGGGCCTAACCATCCCTGTGCCTGCATTTTTATCTTGCAGTCCTGTTAGAATAGGTTTAATTCTAAGGGATCAGAAAAGCTAGGCTAACAAGACAGTGCACCAAAATGCAGGCACTGGCTCTTGTAGGGTTAATAATAGAACCACAAAGAGAAATGACTCAAATTATACCAAGGACATTTTATTACCCAGCAGCCTTAATCAGTATTTTTTTTTTTTTACACATTATTATACCAAGGGTCCTTTCAGTGCTCATTGGCTTGTTACAAGCATTAAAAGAGGGGACGATGCATTGCAATTAATTCCATGCCTTACTCTGAGTCTCACTGATTTCTTTGAGTAGAGTTGGGACGAAGCAGACAGATGCAGCGTACCCTACTGCTGAAAGCTGTCCAAAAATTACCAAGAAGGAAGATGAAGTAAGTTTACCACCGCACTACATTGTCACTCATTACTTTCACAGACCATTGCAGTCATTTGACCATGGGACATATTCAGTGCCAAGGCATGCAAGGTTTTCATAACCCACCATCCAGCCCCACTGCATGTGAACGCTAGTCTGATTTCAATAAAGGGTCAGCGTATCTGATATTCCCACTGATATGTTTTGGAGCTATGAAAATTTAAAACTTTGGCTCTTGCACCTCTAGTGAAATATTGTAAAATAATTGCTATTTGGTAGCGCTTCTCTAGAAGTTTCAACTATAGTGGCTTTCAAGCAGAGAAAGAAAGAAGAGAGTGCAGTAGGGCCAAATGTAAGATGCAAAAGCACTGACAAAACGAATCAGGGAATAGTTACTGGCTAAAGTCTGTAATGAATTATTGACAAATATACTCATGCTTCAATTTGAATTTAAATTAAATCAGTTACACAACCAGCTCATCTTGACCCCACAGATAGGAAAGATTAAAAGCTCACTTTAAAATAAAGTACAACCCTCTTTAAGAAACCAAATCAATGACACCTGTGGGCTGACACAAGACACAACCAGGCTGTGAAATTCCCAAAGGCCATGTGCTCTTATTTTCCAGGAAGTTAGGAAATTCATATTATCCATTTACTCATACTCAACAATAGATCAACATGATTAAACTTCTCATTGGTTTCACTTTTGAAATGGAGGGAAAATTGTGGTAGATATTAAGATACTTCCCCTCACGTGGTGCTCTTTGCACAACGATATGGTAGGATGTTATCATGTCTCTGTGATCCCTTCAGCTGTGAAAAGCCTCAGCTAAAGTAATCGCAGTTCTTGACCAAGAATATTTTTTTTTTAAATGAGAAAATACCTGCATTGAACATATCCCTAGAATGATATTTAAGGATATTTAACAGAAAGCTGACAGCTACCAGTGCTCATTTTGTGAAGGATTAT
The DNA here is from genome assembly GCF_040182565.1 of Anser cygnoides. Taxonomy (NCBI): domain Eukaryota; kingdom Metazoa; phylum Chordata; class Aves; order Anseriformes; family Anatidae; genus Anser; species Anser cygnoides. Next base: position 101,044,453 of record NC_089874.1, on the reverse strand, counting down.
GCCACCAGTTTTGTCTTTCAGTAACAGCTGACCAAAAACCATCCAAAGCAATGTTAAACACTGTGGAAGTTTTCCTACCAGGAATAAATCAAAAGTTGACATACATTGTTTTGCAGATTCAACGGGGAAACTATGCCCAGTGAGGCAAGTTAGTTCTGTAAGGTTTTGTTTCTTCTCTATCCAACTTTTTCATTTTTTTCAGTTCACTTTAAATTATAGGCATAAAAAAATCCCAGAGAAAGAAAATTTACCTGAAACAATCAACTTTTACCTATTAACTGCCTGCAAATCTGCAATAGCTCAAGGTTGTCTGTTGAGTGAATCTCAGTCTTGACATACTCAAAACAAATTCAAAGAAGATATCCTCTTGGGAAGCTTAATTTTATGCCAAAACTGGATGCAAAGAAAGAGTTACATCTGCTTGGTTGTTTTTGTTTGTTTGTTTTCCAAAGGGCAAACAGAAAACAGACAACTCTGCAGTGCCAATGAAATTCTGATCTGGATAAAGCTTCTGCAGCTTTAAGTCATGGCAAGGTTTCAAATTTGTTACAAATATTAAAAAATGCAACAAAATCACAGACATGGTGTAGGTTAGCAGAAGATTTTTTTTTTTTTTTTTTTTTAATTAACCACTGAGAGGTCAGTCTTGACAGTATTCCCAGAGCTGGTACTTTCCACTCTGACTGATTAGCCTAGGTTACTTTCAGTGGTTTCATACAGCATACTCTTTTTAACATGGCAACCTTTTCCACCAATGTCAAAAAAAAAGGGTTCTAGTCTCCATGTAGAAACCTGTTTACATGCAGATTTAAGCAGTCTATATACAGTGTTTCAGAGGAAACTCAAGGTGGAAATTGTTGAATCTCTGTATACATTACAACATGAACCTGAAATAATAGTCATTCAATACAAGTTAGTCGGAGCTATTTATTTACTGCTTATTTTTTCCTTTAATTGGAAATTCACAGCATCAATTTTAAAAGTAAAAACATTCTTTAACAGATTACCTTTTAGAACATGTTTAAACTTAAAAAAAGGTCCTACAAGATACTATGCTTCAGTCAGCCAGGTAGAAGAAAACAAACAGATACTTTAGAGTTGATAGGCACCAGAAAAATTCAGAGAAATCTGGAAGTCTTGAAACAAAATCCTATAGATCAGCGGCAGAGCATTTTAGTTGAAAAACATTAGGGCACCTATTGAAAATGATTCTGAAAGCATTTGTAGGTCAAATATTCCTCTATTGTTACTCCAAGGTGCTCAAGAGAAGCAAATTGTTTTATTTGCTAACTTTTTTTTGTATTGGCCAACAGGCCTAGAAGTCCACAAGTGTAAAACTGCTTCTTCCAAAACATTACAGAAAATTGTTGATTATTACCCCACTGCAGCAATGCTCCTTGCCTCAATCAGTATTTTCTTTTTATTGAGGCAATGCTTTGTTTTCCTTCACTGAATAAGCAGCACACAACCAACCTCTCCAGCAAGACTTCAACTTTACTCCTCTTATCCCTCAAATTAATGGTGGAAAGTGAAGTTTGTAAAGACACTAGAGCTCATAACATTAGAAACTCTTGCCTGTGTTTGCAGTTCCCCATATGCACAGCCTCATTTGCTGCTCAAACTCAGTAGTTCTAACAGTTACCTATGCAGATCTTACTCTAGAGTTTGAAATTCCCCACCTACAATATATATAGTTAGTCTTAATAAATAAATGACTTGGACCATGCATTATATATCATTCAAATCCATGAGGACACAAATTATGTATAATACATTGGCTGTGTAATTTATTTATTAAGCAAAACGTGAATTTTCCATGCTTGTGTTTTGAGGCACAGTTTGTCACACACAGCTAAATGATGTATTCTTATTAGTCCCACTCAATTACCAAGTCATCCCTCTGTGCACTGTATATTTGTTAATGATAGTGCCACAACGCTGCATCTACAATACCTGTGATTTTAGTGATTCATAACCACTCACTAAAACTGTGAAAATGATAAATTGACTGCTGTTGATTAAATGCCGCCAACAGTATGTTTCGTATGTGTTTGTCGCAGTTAGAAGTTAAAGAAACAGCATTGCTCCAATCATTTAAATATCTAATTAAGCAGAGCCCTGGCTAGATAGAAAGAGCTTGTTGGAATGAAATATCATTAAAAATAAAAAAAATAAAAAAGTATAGCCGTGATTTTTGCATGTGTGTACATAAAGACTTTTCATCACAACCCTGCTGATCATAAATATGTCATGAACAAAACAAGACCAAAAGGTAAAAATTAAAAAGGATGAAAAACTTAGAACGGCGTGGAGTCCTCCCAGACTTACTGCAAAGCTGCACATGGTTGATTTGATGGCCTTAGCTTGTATCTGAGATTAGCGTGAGACAACAGTGAACTCCAGTAACATATAAGGCAGTCCTTGATGACAGCCCTTAAGACTGGGGCAAATAGAGTGGAGAGGAGATGATGTGGGTGTGGGGAGAAAGCTATATTCCAGTAAAGCAAGCAACACCTCTCAGCCTCCCACTGTAGGAAAAAAAAAAAAAAAAAATGTTTGCACATTTCTAGCAAAGGAATGGCAGATGAAGGGGAAAGCATCTCTTTTAAACTTAGATTAATTATCTTTACTGCTTTGCTTAATGCTTTTTCTTTTCCCCCCTTTAGATTAATCCTGTGTAGAGTCCTCAAGCTAATACTGGAAGCACAGTGGAACGAGACCAAGAAAAGTGGATGTTTCTGTGCCAACAATTTGACTCCTATCTGAGGATGCTGGAGTAGAGAGTACTAAAAATAAAGACTTGCCAACTTATGGTCATCTTATTAAGATGAATTGGAAGTGGTTTTTTTTTGTTTGTTTGTTTTTTCCTCTCCCTCATTTTGAATTTGGAGCTAAGCATATAGATGCCAGAGTACAGTAGAAGGTTTCTGCCTGTTTTTTTTTTTTTTTTTTCTCTTAACCATTCTTCACACAAGCAAAGCTTCCAGATTTCTGTACGTAGATAGGGACTTTCATTTCAAATCATTCTGCACTATCTGTGCCCAGAAAACTGAGGAGTTGCACATGAGCTGATGCAGGTATGTGATATGCAGGTATGTTGCAGGGACAGCACTACTGAACAGGAGAAGCAGAGAAGGGGGAAAGTCTGACAAAGAGTCTATGTCTTGTGTAGTCCATTGTAGGTTTTTTTATTTCGAACACACAGACTATGTCATGTCTAAAAATATTTCCCATTTAAAAGCTGCAAAGAACACATATATGCCATTTATCACACCTAAAGGGTGGAGGTTTGAGCCAATTCTGCTTAAATTTTAATTTATGTCCACAAGGACAGTAAATACTTCAGATGTGGTGCTTACATCACAAAATTACCTCCTGCAGCAGAGTCTTACCAATATAGCATGTATGGTCTTTTTCATTTTGTATGCAAATGGTCTTCTCTCTCTACAGAAAATGTGTCCCCAGCATTGCACGTGCCTTCCTGCTCCTGTATCTCTGGACTCCCAGTCAGGGTTTTATAGAAGCCAGTAAATTAGGAGGAAAGGAAAGATATTTGCCTTTCCTAAGAACAGCTTCCTACAAAGGGAGTAAATACTAATTATGATAAAGAAAGCTCCAAGCTGTGCAACACTGACATGGAGAAAATAGTCTTCAAGGTGGGCAGCACTATGGTTAAAGTGGCATGCCTAAGTTAACAAAGAAAATAAGGGCCACAATTGTAGATTACTCTGTGTCTCTCTGAAATTTAGACTAATGCCTTATTTCCAGATCAACAAATCATCCAATCCTCTTGTCAGTTAATGAGTCTCTTAAAGATACTTTGCCCTTAAAACATTTTTCATCTGTAGAACTGAAAGTGCCTATTCCTCTTTACACTGTAAACTTACACACCACATTATTCAGACCACACAGACTAGAATATTAAGTGTTGCTCTAGTACAGAAATCTTGAGCTTTCCCCTCAAGTCCAGCAAGTAGTAGTATTGGATAAATCATTTACCTGAACCATCTCATTTCTGACTTAGAATCTCCATGCAAAGTCCATCCTTACACATCCATTAGTAGGAGTGTTTACCGAAAGACAGCAGAGTAGAATTTGTTGCTCCCTGCTAAATTTCAGACAGCAGCAAAGAAGTTGCAACAACGTAAACTATCTAGAAAGTGCAGCAAAACAGCAAGGCCTTCACTTGCATGCAACTGTGCAGTCACACCTGCCTAAACCAAGCAGTTCTACAGCTGGCTGTGGGTCAGAAGGACCAGTCTGGGTTTTAAGTTTATCATTTAGCTACATGCAGAAGTGCAGCACTGTGCTTAGCACTGGTTAATTCACCCCATCATGAAAAAGGAGCCTCTGACACAGTCTATTGCTTTTTTAGAAAAGACTCTGTGGGTGAGACTTGGGTCTATCTCAGTAAATATTTTAAATAAATAAATAAATAAAAAGATTTAAATAAATAAATAGAAGAATGGAGTAGAAGGAAAGAAAGAAAAGAATCCTTCTTAATCCATGCCAGAATGGTCAGAGGATTTTCTCAGTACAGTGTTTCTACTACTACCTCCTCCATCTGAAGCTCTGAGCAACTTGGAAAATCTTCATAAATAATTTCTTCGGCAGAACTCAATTCCTTCAGTGCTCCAGAAGATAAGTCATCCTTGAAGACAAATATACAAAGTACCTGTAAGGAGATGGCAAACCACTAGAGACCTTCCAAAGCCCTTGGAAAAAGCCTTCTCATGTCAAAAGAGCAAATAACACAACCAAGTTCAACAGAACAACTCAAGAACATGAGCTTATAACCACCAGAGTCCCACTATTAGCTTATTCAGTGACCTGCCTCAAATACAGGAGAAATTTGACAAAAAGCACAGAGAGAGAAAGAAAAGGCAAGTAAGCATCCAACCAGAAAGAAAACATATCTGGGCTACATCAAGCTGGGGAGAACACGGGCAGCTATTCATGCACACTTGTGTGTGCGTACACATCAGCCGGTTGTGTATGGAGAAGACAGGCAGAAAAGAAAGCCTCAGGGTGCTGGAGAAACTGCTGCTAGGATTAGTTTGTTCTTCCAAGTGAGCTGTGTGCAAGGTAGCACTTTGAAGCACATCACCTAGCTGTACGGCAGCAGAAACTTTGAAGCAAGTACAGGAAGAAAAGGCAAGATTTTTCTACAGGTCAGAGACCAGAGAGATCAGGAATTAATGTCTTTTCATTGTTTTTTCCACGCTTAGCACAACCAGACCCCAAATATAAACTCTGAGTCTTGCAACAATACAAATAGTAAGCCTATTATGCACCAATGGAGAAGGGACCTGGAATCATGGATGTATGTCTAAAATGGGAAGAAAAGAGTGTCTGTCACCAAAATAATAAAAGTGGCTTGATTTTTCATGACAGATTCACCATCCCAGCAATTAAATACTTTTAAAAGGCCAGATCTCATGTTACTTTGCATCTGAAAGCCCACAGGAAAAGAATAAATAAAAAGCACTGCGTAGAAATACCACACATTAATACTTTAAACACAAAAATCTATACTATAACAGAATTCTAATGGAACTTACCTTTTAGACAAACTTCTAAATGAGTCTCAACTATAAACAGCTGGGGGAAAAGGGAGCAAAACCACAATTTTGTCAAAATAAAGACCCAAAGTATTAGGTGTCATAGAAAATGCACATGTCATTCTTCCATAAATAAAGTTGCTAAGCAGATTTACTGTGAAACAATTTATGCTGTGTTATGTAAATCGCAAAATTCTTAAGCCTGCTTGGTTGTAAAGAACAAACCTGTGAAAAGAATCCATTTTTACCATCAGTAACACCATACATTTAGCAGGTGTCTATTTTACCCACAAGATATGCAAATTAATACATAAAATGCCAAATGTATCAACTATTCTAATAGCATTTTTTCCCCTCATTATTTTTTCCCTAAATAAATGAACAATTGCCTTATTAGACCTAGATGGATGTCCCTTTCCAATTTCTTTATAATCAAACAGGAACTTGGCAATGAACCAAAGTGTTTACTCTGCACAGAACACGATGTTTTAGCTACTACTTAGCTACTCCTCCTGTAAGAGAGTCCTATCAAGGACTCTATCAAGTATACCATGACGTATATTCATTATAGAGAATAAGCTTCTCAGCTGGCCTGTTTCCTACCCACTTCCCAGGCAACACTAAAAAGTCAGGTTAGAGAACCACAGATACTGCTGGTTAGAATCAAGGAATCAAATTAGAATACCAAGAATTCAACCAGAAGGTCAAAACTATGAGTGAACCAAAAGATATAAAACAAAAATCTAAACTTAAGAGGTTGGAAGGAACATGGAATATGAAGAGGTGACAGGGTGAAGGGGAGGAGAGTAGGACGGAAGTGAGAGAAAAAGATTCAAAAAGCTAAAGTGAACAAAAACTGATTTCAAGGAGCTGAAAGCATAGCACTGAAACAACAGAAGCCAGAAAGTCCATTCACTTTCTACTGAGTGGAACGAAGGGAATGAAGGCAAAGAGACTTAAGAGACTGAATGAAGTGAACCCAGCTTTTGTTTACAGATAACATGACAGCAGATAACAAGTGCTGAATGAGTAGGGTGACTACAAGTTACCCCTTGCAGGGCATGGCTCTAAGTCACACTGTAGCTTTCAATATCTATCATTAGCTGTTATTATTAAATAGGTGATTCCCTGCATTTTCTGATACTAGATTTCCTCCCTCAATCAGAAGGGAAAATCTCAATTGAAGCTTTCTGTGCCCACAGATTTCAAGCAGTTGTAACTGAAAAAATAAATCCATCTTTTCATTCACTCCAGCTTATAGGCCCAGTATTTAGTTTCCATGCACATCCACAAGAACAAAAATGTCAAATGTTCAAATCTCTCTGAGAAGAGTGACCACAGTCATAACCGGACTGTTCTGAAACCAATGAAAGGCTAAGGAGATAATTCTTCCTTACGTGCTTAGCCTATACACTGGTGTCAAAAAGGCACAGGTTGAAGGTAAGCAGAAGGCACATTTCTGACGTAATGAGAAATAAAGTGCCTGCAGTTTAATTGGTTGCCATGTTCTCACACATTGGTGATGCCAGCACTTGAATTCAGAAATAGCCCATGCTCTTCTGCCTTCCCACATCTTGGAAATGAAGAAGCCAGGCAGCAGAGAGGCACAAGCAAAAGGGGTTCCCCTGACTGCCCACCATCCAACTGTAGCACACTGATAGAGCCTCCCAGTTTGTAATGCGCCTAGGAAATCAGTGCCACTGCTAAGCAGATACAAACATGACCCAAATAGTAGAAGCAATCAGTTTTGGGGTTGCTTGGGATTCAAGTGTTTTTGTTCTGATCTTGTAGCTGTCTTCTACCATACCCCATTATCACTCAGCCTCTGTGATATGAGCGCCAATGGAATTTTCCCCTTGCAAAACTGAAGCAAATGATTATGCAAGGTACTGCAATGAAGTTAAGCCTTTCCATCAAAACATTGCATAGTTGCTGATGTAAGATGATTTTTAAGAGTGGATCCTTTTCCTTTTTTTCTTTTTTTTTTTCCCCCTCTAAGTTTAGCAGTTCCTGAAACTGTTATGGATGTTAGATTTCTAATTATTTTAGTTGTTTCTCACTGATCACTAAGGGTGATTGGCTGGCAGATGGTATGAATCAGTCTGAGTGCAAGGATTTGCACAGTACAGTATTTCCAAAAAATGTGTAGTGAATATTCAAGACTCTGTCCTGACTGTATACCCAAATTAGTCTGATTGTTTTCTGCTTTCAACCAGTTCACCTGCAGCAAAGAAGTCACTCAGTTTCAGACTCACGCCAGGTAAAATTTCAACATGTATGAGAACAACACTATCAACAACGTGGGAAATGTAAATTAATAAAAATGAAAATTCTTAATAAACAAAAAATGAACATCTCAATTGACTTCTATCTTATGTTTGTTCCCATTTGTTCTCTGCATGCCGGTAAAGTTATTGTCTCTATTTTTTCCACCAATAATTCATTTATATTTATGGAGTCAAAAGGCTTGATTTCAAACTCTAAAATATAATAGAAACCAAACCTTATTGTAATTATAGCAGAAGAGACATGAGCAGATATTATAGAGGAAGAGGGGTATGAAGTGGAAACCATGAGAGAACAAACAATAAAGAAAGAAACTGATTTATTCCTCAAAAGTTTGTTGGGCTGCTTGGAGAGGTGAATGAGGTGGTATTATTTATGCCTTTTCATTAAAATTGATTTAAGGGTGTTTTCAGTTAACATGGCAAGCCTATTTAAACCTTGTGTTTTCTTTTTGTATTGCAAAGTATCTATTAGAACGTCTCTAAATTCATATAAAATACTACGTGCATTCGGTGGTTGGGCCTGCATAAAATCTTAATGGAAACAAAATAGTAGCTTTTTTGGCATCAGTGCTTTCAAGGCATTCCTGTTTACAAAGACTCTGACTTTTCTGTTTACTGATACCTTCATGTCTCATCTTCCAGAAAAAAAAAAAAATGAAATCATCAAATAGGTATTTGGTCTTCCTATTTGCTCAGTTTAAAGTACAGTTAATACCTCGTTAAAAACAAAAACATAAAACTAAACAAACAAACAAAAAAAACTCCATACATTTCTAGTTTGACTGCCTCCAATAAATGCAAAGTTATAAAAGGAGTCTGTCAGTTATAAAAGGGAGTAGGCTTCACTTCTAATGCAAGAAGTAAACTTCGATTTCAGGGGAAATTTACCCTGAGACAACTGTATTAGTCAATACATAAAATAATGACAGTTCTTAGGGAGTAAGGGAATTAGAGATTACTGATGTATCACAGCCTGCCAGAATTGCAAACACAAGGACTAGGACAAATTTTGTTGAGCAATACATTCAACTTGCCTGGAATTTCTCTCCCCACCCCCACAAAAAAAAAAAAAAAAAGAGAAAAAAAAAAGCAGGAATGACTTTACTTGAGCTGTTTGGAGTAGACTTAGCGACTTAGCCAAATGAGGACACAGAAGAACTACAGAAACCTCAGAACTGTCCTCTGCAGTTTTAATGAAAAAAAAAAAAAGAGTAACTAGTACTTTTTTTTTTTCTTTTCAGAATAGTTTGGGAGAAAAGATGATGTTTTCTTTCTGGTTTCCAAGCCTTTGGAATGCATTTTTTGACCATTCTTTCCCAATGCTTTTTCTTTGAAAGCTAAAAGCTGAGAGGATCACCCATAACCTGATTCCAGAGTTGTGGATTTAAAGTTCACAGAAAGCCTCCTACTTTTCCCCACAGAAGATTAAAAGTTATATAAAATACAGATATTGAGAGCTCCACAAGTCTCATGGCATATTTGTTCCCAACCCAAACCAACAGAAATGCTAAATAGTACAGGAGCTGCTCTATATTCAGATAATTTTCAGACATCCTAAGTGAACAAAAGATACCAAGACAAAAATTTCAACCAATCATCTGCCAATATATGTTGAACCTTTGTAAAAACAAGGCTAAGAAACTTGAATAAAAGTTACATTTCAGTGCTTTTGTTATTCGTTTTCCACAGCTCTGTATGCAAGATCTTAACCGTGCTGCCAGAATAGACCGATGACATAATGCAATATAAAGTTATGCTTTGAATCTATTTTTGGCACTGTTCCATGCAGTTCTTGCTCTGTTTCCTTAAATAAAAAGTACATTAATTGCTGGGATGCATTTTTAAGCAAACATACTGTTTTGAGCACTGCTGCCTTCTTGATAGCAGATTTCAGTCTACATTTCAATTGCAATCTATTGAGACGCACCACAAATCTGAAATTTCATAAAATCCAGAGTAAGGTCACCAAATCCAATTTCAGCTACATAGGACAGGAAACCAAAGTATTTCCACTGTGCAAGCTATTATAAATTTCAGTCCTTTGTAGCTGAAATCAGGATTTGGACCACTGAATTTATTTTCCCCATTTGTCTGCTGTGAAACCCAGTTCTGTATAGGCGTCCACAGAAGAGGCTGGTCTGTTCATTTCAGTTGTTTGAGCTACTTTGCATCAGTTTTAGTAAACAACAGCATGCCTTCCATTTTTCCTTCTCAGACATTTTCTTTCTTCTTAGAGAAAGCATAAAAAAAAAAAAAGTAAGTGCTTTCTTCGTGAGTCTTCGGCCTTACGTAGTGGCCTGTCCTCCCAGTGTCCTTCCCCAGGCCCCGAGTCATGCATCACTCATCTTGTCACATTGAACTCCAGATGCTCCTACCCTAGAGAATGCTCTGACTCTGGCAATTTTTCTTCATTCTCACTAACAATTTGGTAATGAAATATTGATTTTTAGTTAGATTCATATTGATGCTATTAGGTTTGCATTGATAAATCATGCTGGCCTCCTGTCTGAGAGGCTAGAAAGTGCTACACTGAACCCTGGAGATTACAATCAACTCATTGATGTGTTAATTTGATGGATTTTTTCGTTCTCTTAGAAGGAGTAGGAGGGCTAGGGGAAGATTTTTCAGTACGGCTGTTGTAAAGTTTTCACAGAAAAATCAGGGACAGTAATTGTGGGTTTTTCTACACACATTTGCTTTAAAAGTATCTTTCTGCCTATTTGTCCAGAACATAAAAAGAAAGGAGGGGGGAGAAGGACTCGGGTTGAGAGGATATGACACACCTTGTAAACAGACCTCCAGACTCCCACATGGAGTGGAAAAAATAGGCACAGTTAAATCCCAATTAAACCGTTCAGAGGTTGCAGTCAAAAAGCATTTCCTTCTGCTAAACAGGTCTTCATGTAGAGCTAAATCCCAGGTGAGGTGAACGTACTGTGGCAATGGGCACCCCCTCAAGCTGGCTCCACTCTACCTGGAGAGGCGGTGGTGGGATAGCTCCCCCCTTCTTCCTCCAGCAAAGTGCCACTTAGAGAGCCAACCTCCACATGCATCTGCAGCCTATTTAAAACAGCCCCGTAGCTTTGATTTATGGTACTGTGCAAATGTAATGCCTGTCATTAAGGGACAATACGTGCCTAACCAAAGGATTACATTGTGATTTCCTTCAAAGGCACAGCATTTCAAGGGAGTGCAGCAGCCACTACAGCACGGGGCGGGGCGGGGGGGGGGGGGGGAAGCTTTTAGAGAACATTTAAGTCAAAATTCACTGTATCATTATTTGGTAAAGAAAACCATTTCACATTTGGGCATTGCTTTAGTTATTTTCCCTGAAAGTCTATCATCCTCCCCTCCACTTGCATCCCCCACCATGCCCCTCAGCACCAAAGGACAGTAGCAAAGCCCATTTGACAAGAGACCAATCCTGTAAGTAGAATAGGCCAAAAGTCTGTTTCATTAATAAAATCATCTACCCACTGAAATAATCTCTCAAATCCTTAAACTAGATGCACTTTTTTTTTTCCTTTTAGTATTTTCATCTTTTTTTTCCTGCCCTTTTAAAAGAACACTGGTGATCAGACTGCCAAATCAATGACGTCTTCACCGAGTCTGAATACCACACAGAGCCTACGTTGGACCAAGGGAATTACCAAAAGAGCCTCATGAGAAGACAGTCCACCTACCCTTGATTAATAATTATTGTATGGAGTTGGGGGGGAGGGGGATTGATTTGAAGAAACTCCATTATCAACTCCTCCTGCCCTTCCAAGAGGCTTTGCTACTCCATTCAAGGTTGAACCATTAAAAATAATAAAGCCACTACACATAGGGCAGTTTATTATTACCTTAGCTATTTTGTTTTGGTGCCAGCTGAAAGAAGGGAGAGGGACTTGGAGAAAAAAAAAAAGGAAAAAAAAAGCTTTTTGTGCCAGGTGGAAATGGGCACCTTTTTGCTGGAACCTGATTAAATAAGCCACTTATGAATTAGGACATTTTCTAATTAGCTTCACTTCAAGACTCTCACAACCTCCCTCTCCTTAGTCTCCCTCCCGTGTGAAAACATACAGAGTCCTGTCCTAAAGAAATATGTCTTGGTATGTAAGGAGGCAATCATCTGTACCTTGAAAAGATGATGTCAATGATGAAACTGTTAGTTAAATTCTGTTGTACTATTGACATCTTAATGCCACAAACCCAGCTGGTACGAGATCAGTAACTTAAAGAGCTGAGTTCAGATTAATCTCTTTGAACCTTGCTGCTGAGCTGAAAACTCTGTTTGACAGTCTAAACTGCCAACTTCATCTTCTTCTCCCAGTTATACAGTAGGCTAAATGCTACAAAAAAAAAAAAAAAAAGCACCCTGCTAATGCAAAGAGGTTTCACATGTAGCACGGAAATTTAAACTCTGGCAACCATTTCAAGCATAGCTCTGTCTCTTTGCACACATGTAGCAGTTTGCATTACCACATATGCTGTTAACTAATTTACTCATTTATTTAGATTTTTACAGCACTTATCCCATGCTCCAAGTGCTTTTAGAATTATTTAAACATTCAGTGCAACACTTAACATTTAAATTTAGAATACTTAGGTTATGGCAGAACAACCAAATTTAAAGCTAATTGACTCTACCAAAGCACCCTCACAGAAAACCCACAGGGACTTAAAGCTATCAGCCCAACTCTATCCCAAATGTCTACCTGAAAAAAAAAAAAAAAAAAAGAGGAAGAAAGGAAAGGCAAGCAAGCCTCTGTGCTTCTGCAGTTCAAACCAATAGAGACTCTGAAGACCAGGGAAGACAACTATGGTCCAGGATCAAAAACCCATCAAAAAAGCACCCTGCCAACATCTCTATGCCTTTGAAAGCCAATTCCAGCTATTCTGTCAATGGCTGACCACATCCCAAACTACTTCATCAGGAGTTATAAATCTGTGTCCACTGAAGTCACGTCAGCTCTCTCCTACGAGCACAAGGTGGCTCAGGGTTTATACCCACAGTCAGGCTACCATGGCTAAGCAAGTTACCAGAGATCAGTTGAACCTAGATAACTCTCTTTGAGTGCCCTTATAGCCCATCATAAATATGAGGTAATTCAATTTAGCCTGCAATGAAAATAGATTAAACTAAGTCATATCACCTTACATTTGTCAAAGGCGAAGAGGACACACACGGACTGTTTCTGCAGCTTAGCTGATGCATGGTAACCTGTTAAACTGCAGTAACTCAATTGCAGCTCTGAGCCCTAAACTGCAGTCACTCAGAGGGACCCAACTTCTTGACACTGAAGCATGTCATTTTTTACTAGATTTTTTTCCAGTAACCTCAACAATTGCAAGTGACCACAGTAAGAGCAAAAGTCACGTTGCGTGGTTTAACTACAGGGTAATTTAACTAGATGTGCAAATACTTGTGCCGGACTGCTCATTTGAATTCAACTTGAAGCTTTTAGGTCTTCTACTCTTACTATTGAAATGCTCCCACTGCTGATTTAAGAAACTTTCACGGGCCACAGGGTGTCAAGAGATAAATGCAAAGCACTTGAGAGAGTGCAGAGTTTAGTCAAAGCCATGCTGCAGTCACAATATGACAAGAAAAAGAATTGCAGGAATAGTGGGAAGAAATTAAGAAATAAGATTAAGGGCTAAGCTCTGGAAATTGTGTCTTTTCTGACTGATTATGTAATATTTGGTGATAATTTCAGGGACTGTATAATTAGGAATAACATGGGGATCTAGAGGTCTGTATTTTCTACATGACAAAGCACAACAAGAAGGTATGTACTACATATAAACAGTAAATGATTTTCTGATTGCTAGCCATTTTCCTAATTATTTCTACATCACACTTCCTCAAAATGTCTTAAATGCACTCGATCCAATTGACTGAGGTTTTTATGTCACCCCTAACACTGTAGTATTGGTTTGCTTCTATGCAGTTCAAAGATAAAATCCCTTGTAAAACTGCCCCTAGAAATCTCAGGGTATCTCCCACTTGATCTTTGCAGTTCTCATACTTTGGACCTTATGTGCACAGACACTGTCTCTCCTCTTCTTTGGGCCTTTCCTGTTTTCATCTTGCAAAGCTCCAGTTCACCTCAGTTTCCGGGTCCTGAACAGGCTGGAGAAGTGGGCTGGCAGGAACCTCATGTAGTTCAACAAGAAGTGCTAAGTCCTGCACCTGGGTGTAGTCATTGCCACCTCCTGCCCGAGACATGGCCACCGGAAGAACTCCAGCCTTTTTGTTTCACAGATGGCATGGAGGTAGCTTCTAGGCGGGTGTTCACTTCACTCAGAAGTGAAAATCTTGCAAACTGTGGCAAATCATAGCAAGTTTTCAGTGAGTTTAGCCCTGGCAACAGATGAGATCTGATGCCTCCCTCCACAGGGAGCAACAGCACAGAGTGACATTTTGACCAGCCCATCTCCCACCTCCTTTCCTCCAGATGGTGTCCCCAAAATGAGACCCTGGGCCCAAAGATGACACTGGGTCCACGGGGTCGGAACTAACCAGGAGGTGTCTTGTGGTTTGCCACTGCAGCTTGTGCAACTGGCCTTCCCCCGACCCGACCCTCCCCAGCCACACACCACAATTAGATTTTGCGAAAAGACAAAACCTCTCTTCCTCCATCTCTCCGTAGGAGGTCTTGGGGAGGGGGCTGCTGAGAGCAGTGAGGGGAGGGGGTAGAAACATCATCAACATGCAGCATAATTTCCTGCTTGCCAGCATATCTTAAATTGATGTGGCCAACAGCGTTCCTGGTGAATGTTAAATTAATTTGGAAAGTCTTCGTGTATTGTTCCTCACCATGAAAAGCACTCATCACCTCTCGCTGGCTATCTGCCCTGCCTGGGAACGGGGAGGGAAGCTTAACAGGCCACAGCAAAAATGTTCACAAGGCTGTAGCTTGTGGCTTAGCACGAGAGCTGGGAAATTCCCCTCACCAAGATGTCCAAAATATTGGGCAGCAACGATAGCTTTGTCTTGAATGCAGAGAATTCAGAATTTATTAATGCTGCTGCACCAACTGTGAAAGGAAGATTGAATTGTCCTTAAAGGAAAATAAAAGTAAATAATGATGTTCTGTTGGCTTCAGACTTACTTAAAGCTTGCTTAAAGGTTCAGTATCTAAAAGCTCTCCAAACTAACAGCAGTATAGGTACAGAAAACAGTATTATTGAAATGTCAAAAGAACCAAGAAATATTTAAAAACCTAATAAATCATCTTCTGATTAGCTCGAACTGAGCATGTGAAATTGTACCGGGTTTGCTTAAATGCTATAAGGAAGCAAGAATGATTCAAATTAAATTCTGTAGAGCAGGTTTCTTTCTTTGTTCTTTTAAAAACCACTATATTGTCAAAATTTGATTCTATATTATATTTAATTTCCCACTGCTGTTTTACCTCACTGTAGATGCCTCCAAGTGTAGCCAGTCTCTTTTCCAGTGCTTCTCAACTATTAGCTCTATTTATTTTTTTAAAGTTATTGAACTCACTCGCGTTCTCCCTCTGCCTTATATTTCAGAGGATGCTGTTACATATTAAGCCATTCTGTCTTTTATCCATCTAGTAATTTTGATTTTTTGTTTCCTCCTCAGAATGGATTTTTTTATTATTAAATCCATGTTCCACATCAGCCCACTAAGTTGAAGACTGACCTTTAATTTCATTTTGCTTTTAGGCTTCCATTTCCTTCCCTAAAAAGTATTTTTGGTATTTCTTTTCTAATTAGAAGTGCATCTGAGTTGCAAGGAATCCCTAATCCCTTCAGCCTCCTGAGCACTTGGATCCAGAGGTTTGAGCAGCCACAGCCAGACTGGCCAGCTGTGGAGCCTGGAAGTGGACCCTGCCTGTAACTCCAGCGGCCTGAAGGTCGCAACTTTGGGAACCAGAGTTTCCATGAAAGTCACTATTTAGAGAGAGACCAGCTACTTTATTTTTAAAAGCTTACAGTACACTAACAAAAGGAGCACGACTCTGGTTTTCCCAGCAATTACCCAATTCCCATGTAAGAGAGAAAGGTCTCCCGGTTCATCCACTCAGGAACTAGAGTATTGCCTCATAAAACAGACCAGAACTCCCCTGTTATCACTCAACTTGTTCACTGAACTTTAATTATGAGATATCACAAAAAGAAGCACTTTAAAAACACATTTTTAAGACTGGCCTTAATAATACTCATGCTGCAACAGTCAGTGACCAGATAGGGAGACAAAACAAAATGCCCAAAACATTATTTCCATCATTCTGCAGAATGGGAAAGCCTCCTTATAGCTGAGGGTCCAAGACACAGGAACAACATGAGCTGCTTTGTCATTCATCTTATTGCTCCAGTCTGCATTTGCTGCCTCACCAATTCAAACATACAAATCAGAGTAGAAGGTGACTGTTCCCGACCTCAAAATTTTCACCACACCTACCGAAGTGGAGCAGCACGTATTAAATATACGTGTTTAATATGTTCAATGTATTAAACAATCTTTCCCACTCATCCCTCCCCCACATTTCACCAGCACAAGCAGATGTCTCCTCCAGAGGTATTAGCGGGCTTGCTGGCTTTTCTGACCTGTGTTTCAGGTCATAGTGTGGGTAGATGCCTGTTTCAAGCAGTTTTTTCATTTCCTGTCTTGCAGACAGAGCTTATGCTCATCCCAGACCAAGCAACAAAGTTGGAAAGATCACTCTCCAGGCTTTCCATTTCAGACTCCTTCAGATTAACAGTGCCTGACAGCTCTATCCTAAAATGGACTCCTCTTTTGCTGGTGGAAGCCAACACGCACCCCAGAGTTCACATTTCCAGGCAGGCAGTACGGACTAAAACTGGGAGAAAGGCATTATCTCCATTTGATAGAGAGAAGAAAGGCAGAATGATAAAATGACTTGCTTAAGGGAGGACCAAGAAACAAACTCTCATCATCTAACGTCCAACCTCATGCCTTTAAGGTGAAACCTTATTATCCATATTTGCCGGCAAAAAAAAAAGCAATAGGACTAATATCAAAGCGTGGAGAGAGGTCTAATTTGAACAATCCACTCATAAAGAAACAATTAGTAAAAGTACCACGAAAGAATATACCTTCCTGTTTTCTTTTTTCCAATTCCACATCAAGAGTTCCCAGACTAGGCTTACCTCATTTCAGGTGACCAGAAATGCAAGGAAGCATGGATTTTAACACCATGCACTATCAGGAATAAAGATCAGAGTGACAGGGAGCCATATTCATAGCTTAGTAAATTAATTAATTAACAGTTACTTGCATTTAGAGGAAGGGAATGGCTACTTAAGTGGCCTGCTTAAGAAAGGATAGTTTAGCAACCTTATTGATTTCCTGTGTACACCTAAGCGGCAGTAACAATTTTGCTTCACCAGTGAGGGCCTGACCTTCAGCCCCAGGTTTGCCTTCCCAGAGCATCCCATATAACACCAAATGATGATACATGATAACAGAAAAAAAAAAAAAAAGAGAGAGAATGATCTTAACAGGCCCCAAGTGCTTGATGGCTTTCAGTAAATGACTTCTCATATGCAGGTTGCCAGACTCTGCTTAAAATCAACAATTTAATATACTGCATTGGCATCAGCAGGCAAAGGCCTAGGTAAATCTAAGAAAAGATAATCTGTCTCAGGACTCTGGTGTATCATTCAAATCTCTGGAAAAATCAGTATATCATGCAATAAACATCTCAATCCTTTCTTTCACAATTAGATTGCAAGAAAAAATAAAGTTTGTTTTCTGCAAAATCATTAATTACAGGAGGAAATAACTGCCATTTTTAATGTGTCCCAGGTTATATATATATCACTAGAAAATAAATTAACCTTGACTTTTTTTCTCTTTTCCTTTTTTTTTTTTTTTTTTTTTTTGATTCTATCAATTTCCATGTGGTCTGCTTCCTTTTTCTAACTGGTAGCCCCAGAAACTTTATTCCTGGCCAAATTACACCATAAACTTAGGCTAATGAGTTCTGCCAGGTGTTTCACTGAAAATTAGTTATGTGTGTGAAAGACTTTTTAAAAGACAAGTGTATCAGGTACAGCAAGGTGGTAGTAGAAAAGACTGTGACTACTTAGTGTAAAATCCATCCCCAGCCACTCCTTCCTGCATAAACCCTGCCCTGGTCATGGGGAAGGCCATGCTCACTAATAGTCAGAGAGGGTATTTGCCATTATAGCTGATTGCTGATTACAAGGAAATGCAAACTAAACAGAAACCCTGAAGATTCTCTCCAATGGACCTATTTCAAGAGGGTGAGATATATATTTGATATATTTTAAGCATTTGGAAGGGGAAAATTCAATCACTGCCATACATATTTTCCGTCCCTGTATTTTTTGTGTCAGATCGTCTGGCGTGGGTAGATTTTTTAAGCAGAGTGTTTTCTGCAGAGCTAAGCCAGAGATGGAGAGATTTCTTTGTACCCAAAGTTACATCCCCTTAAATGAGTTTGAATGTGGCCTCCTGAACATGCAATGCCTGTATGTTCCCTTTGTATGTGAATCAGGTAGAGGTCCACCAGCCACAATAACTGGATTGCAATCTTCTAGTAATTATCAATAGGCAGCCTTTCCCTTTGTGCATGCCTGCTGGGAAAAGTAGTATTTATCTGAATAACCTCTATTCAACATTTTAAAATCTTGCTACTTATTCAGATTAAATCTTACTATCATTGTTTCTAGAAGCTATCAGGTATTGTTGGGAAAGTAGTTATCTTGCTTCTCCAGTCTATTCTTTGCACTAGAGATATGGTTTTGTGGAGTTGCAAATCGGAATTTAAAAAAAAAAAAAAGGGAAAGAAATCATCAGTCCATCAGGATTTCACAAAACCAGCTAGTAGGTGACACAAATAAGATACATCTCTTCAGTAAATGAATAGAAAACAAACAGAGGAAATGCTTATCTTCCTGTTTTAATATGTTACTCCACTTTTTTCTAATATTTAAAATCTGACCACCTGCAAAAGATTATCAAGAGCCTCTGTGGATTTACAGGAATGCTCACAGTACTTGGAGCAAATGAGGTGCTCTCTCTAGCACACACTACTCGCTGTCATTCAGTGTGCTAACAGCGAGAGACAGGGCCATCAGCAATGCAATTGTTATTATTTGGTAAAGGCTGGTGGTGACTTATGAGTTTCAGAATGCAGCTTCCTCATTTGTTTAATGTCGAGAGATTACGGTTTCCATTTGCTATGGTTTTATAACATGCAGGTGGGAAAAATCTCTTTACTGAAAGCCTGTCGGTAACTGATGCCAATGCTGAAATATCCCCGCTCAATCCTTGCAAAACGAACCTGTGCCATATTCGGGTGTGACACAAGGCACAGATCCTGCGACTGATGCACACTTTTGGCAGCTGCCATGGGTGTCCATGGACAGGGCACCCCATCAGGGAAGAGCCAGGTGGGGATCAACCCACGTTAGTGATGAGACTGCTGCAGGCTCAGCTCAGCTTCTGGCCCTGCTTTCTTTCTGTCTCTATGTGGGGAATAAATAGAGCACTTCCAGATATGAGAGGGGTCCTGTCCCGAGGAACTCTGATGGCCTGGAGAAGGGATCCATCTGTACACAAACTTTTTAAAAGGCTAGGGAGGATTTTACAGACTGCCAAACAGTGGGTTTGAATTGCAAGATAATTGAAACATGGGCCCTTCCAGCCTCTTTCTGCTGCCTATCCCCAGCCTGACAGCATGGTACCAGCTCATGGTACCACATGCCCATGTGGTACCAGCCTCCTGGCTCCCAAAAACAGGGCTTTGCTTTTGGGGGTTCAGGTTGAGCTATGTCTTCAATGCACCGAACCTACATTGCTTTAGATCAAAACCAGTCTGTTAACCAGGCTGGCAACCCCAAATCATTTTACACTGGAAAATTAACAGGTAAAGGGTGGGTAGGCACCTATAAGGAAAAAAAAGAAAAAAAGAAAAGAAACTTCTCCACTAAGGAAGGTTCTTTCTTTCATCATAGGAAGACAGAAATCAGACTCTACCAACAACCTAAGCTCAGCACAGGCAGATAAGGAAAATGTCCATGTTGAATGGATCCCCATAAACATCTGCAAAGCATGGGCGCACAGAGGTAAAGACTCATAATACATGGCAAGCCACATGGCAAGAATGGTTCGGGGACTTACGGTTGATGCTGCCTTGCAGACTCTGATGGGTGCAAATGGGCTTTGTGCTGTACAAGTCCTGGTTATGGGATGACTGTATTACATCATTACTGTGGCACAACAATAGGATTCTGGAAGGGTGGGTGAGTTTGGGGTTAAATTCAACAGCTCTAAAAATAATGCTTCCAGTTGAATTCAGGCTCAAGAAAGAGAAAACTGGGGGGAAGGGCTAAGAGCAGGGTTAAGTGCTCGGTGTCCCTCCCTTTCACCAATGTGAAATACATGTTTTAGCACTGCTTGAAAAATTGGCTGCCCTGAGTTCCTGATATGCCATGAGTGTGAGCATGTAGGAATAAGCATAACTTGGTTACAGGACTTTGCATCTTTCTTTTGAGATCTGAGGGTATTTTCCAGCTCTGCAACACCACCTCATCAACCATGGCACAAAATTGTGGTGATGTTGGGGCCAATCTGGGGGACCATGGATCAGCCTAATGAAAAAGTGTCCACAGTAGAGTAGGGGTCCAAGCCAAAGCAATCTGATCCCCTGACTCCAGTGAAACTCTGGTCCAGGTGTTGCAGCTGTAGCTGATCTCAACTACAAACCTCAGGCTCAATCCGAGGTTAATCTTAGCCATATCAGCATTAAAACTTCTATATACAGGTTTTGTTTTACTCTCCTCATCAGAGCCTAGAAGTGCAGTGTACTTAGCATGACTTTACTCACCTCTACAGATGAGGGAAAGTAGTTATGAGAAGGGTCAAAAATCATAGTCAGCTTTCACAGCTTTGGCTCAGTCTCAAACTAGTATGCAGAAAATAGTCGTTTTACCCAGTGAAAACTGGCATTTTTTCCTTTTCTTTTTCATAAGAATGCTTCCTGCCCGTTGCTGTTTGTGAAGGCTTTGGAGGCCTGAACACCCACATAAACACACTGGTCTAAGATGCTGCTAAAAGATGAGATCAAAGTCTGGATTCTGGAGGGGGACAATGTTTTACCTTGCAGACCTTGTTAGCAGGTGCCAGTCTGGCCTTTAGAGCACAGGTGATGCCCTCCATTTAGTCACGGATTGCATGTTCTGGGACGGTGAAGCCCATCAGAGTCAGCTCTGAGACAGGGAGGAAAACAGAACAATTTATTTGCATGCTAGGAGATGAAGAGGTCTTCCTGCTAATTTTATGACCCTCAGAAAAAGGGGTAGTTCACTTCTGCCTTAGAAAAAAATATTCTTTTTCATTTAAAAACAAAAAAAAAGAAAGAAAGTTCATAACATGCAAAGGAAGGAAGAAAATATGGCTTAATGTACTTCCTTTTTAAGCTAGTTTGAAACGGACTGGTTGCCTATCCCTTCCCCCATAAATAAAATCTGCACTGTGTGTTTACTTATATCTTACATTTATTTTAGTCTTTGTTTCCAAAGATATCCCAAGTCAAAGCAGAAAAATCACTTCACCCATCACTGAAATTCAGTCACCTCCGGGATGAAGAATGGCAGTCAAGGGGACAGCTAGTACACAGTAACCTTGGCCAAAAACCCAGGTGCAGAAATCTGCTACCACCAAAAGTGCCATGGGACCTTGCTTTTAAAGACTTTCCCACAGTAAATTAAATGAAAGTGTATTTATCAGCTTCAGGAAAATGAAATGTTGAGTTGACTCAGCCAAGCCTCAATCTCTCATTTTATAGACTCTGGGCATCTCAAGTGTAATGCAAAAAGCATTGTGCTCCTGCACGTATAGCTTATAGCAACGATAGAAAACGTTGCAACAAACCAGTCACCAGGTAAGACTTTGAATTTCTCCAGCAGTTGAGTGTTCCAAAACCACAAGGTGATGGCAGATTCAGAGCTCAGATTCCCTCTGTTACAGACTATACATTTGCTCATCCACACCCTATTACCAATTCAAAAACAGGAAGATTGCTTTTGTCATCATTGGAACCAAGACTCATTTATCTGGCACAAGATACCTATGCACATAACAAACATATTCATTAATTGCTAGTTTAGTGCAATATTATTCACCACATCAAATGATCCATCTCCAGTGTTGCTTAGACACTTATGCACATAAGACCCTTCTGAACAAAAGGTTTTCTTCTTTCAATAAGTTTGTGAAGGGGAAGAAACATTATAATGGCCTTTAGAGCACACTTAGCAGAAGTGCAGATAATGGGCACTGTGACATTACTGGTTTTTCTTAAACACACCAGATTTTTCCTTCAATTTTTTAGGCCCTGGAAAGACAAAATTTCATTGGAAAAGCAGATTTAATAAGTGATTAGAGGGTAATCATTGTTCTCTTGTAATATGTAAAGGGCAATTTTGGGTTGTGAGGTAGTCTGTGGGTCATGTGAATTTAATTGTCATATACAGACTTATACCACATTAAGTGTATCCCTAGTGAAACAGCAGAGTTGTAAATCTGTGATATATACATATATATATATATATGCACTATTTTATAACAGAGCTATGGGAATAGTCCATTACCTATAAAATAAAGAAATAACGTTAAATATGCCAAATCAATTTCCTCGTGAAACCAGCAACAAATACTTAGCTAGTTACTGCAAGAGACTCCAGTTCCACACACTGTCCCCATTTCCACCATTTTAGCTAGTGCTTGCATTGCCAATATAAGAAGTGTCAAGTCAAAGGAGACATGTTGGAAGGTACATCAGAATAAATCAAGTGTTAAGTTTCTTTCCCATATTTCTTTGGGGGGGGGGGGGGGGGGGGGGGGGGGGGATTTTACAGGAAAGGGAACTAAAATAAACAGATAGGGACCTCAAGATTGCCTATATGCAAATGCAATGCTAACCATCTTGTTTATAAACTTGTGGGGGCCTGAGGTTGAAAACTTGCCCCATTTGAGGTCGATGGGTATTCTGCCATTCATCTAAACGAGGATTGTTCTGAATCCACTTTGTGAATTCGCTGCAGCCTGCACCATGACTCTTAAATTGCTCTCCTAGTACCAATTTCCTGCTCCTTCATTAGTCTGTCCTACTCCTGAAAGCAGATGCAGCTCAACTCCCTCCCCCAAAACTTCCTGCTCCTTCATTAGTCTGTCCTACTCCTGAAAGCAGATGCAGCTCAACTCTCTCCCCCAAAACTTCTCTCTGTTGCCTTCTGGAACTCTTGGATGATCTCCTCCTTTCTGAGTTACAGCTTATGTAGAAGGGGCTTCACTAGATAACATAAATAAGAATTTTTCAGATGCAGCAGCATACCAGTTTGTCAAGTCCTATGATAGGAATTTTAAGGACTGCTGAAAGGACATTGCTGAAAAGACAACATTTGCCATTTCACAGTGATTATGTTACTGTGATATCACCAGTTCTATATACAGAAAGATATCCATTACCTCAGGTATCTAAAGCAGAATATGTGAGAAGTGTTTGCTGTAATGAAAGAGAGTAAAGAAAAGTGAGTGAAGAGATGAGTGTTGTAAAGAAAAAAGGCCACAGTGGAGTTTGAAATCTAGTATACCTCTGCTGCCTTAATGCAAATTTTTTTTTTTTTTTGCATTATTGTTATTCTTTTGGCAAAAGGCCATGTGCTAAGGCCAGAGCTGTAGCCAGGATTTTCAGCCTTAACCCTGAATTTCCTGGCTTTTATGGGTTTAAAGCCAAGCTTTTATGTTACTCAAACATAGCTCTATGTAGCAGAATTGATTTAACAGTGTCCTTTAGCTAAATGGAGAATTTCCATAGCAGTTACTTCAAGGGTTTTAGAAGTCGCTCACCTGAACTCACGGAACTCCAAGGCACCCTTTCAAACGTGCCTCCTGATAACGTGCTAATGCCTGGACTTCAGAGGCAGCCAGCTTCATTGAAGGCCTATGCTAAATATTATCCATGTAGCAACAAAGAAACCTCCTGCTTACTCTTTTATACAAACTGAAAGTGATTTGCAGCCCATTGTTTTGCTCAAGAGGACAGCAACACCTCCCTGAGGCTCTTCATCCAAGTGGATGACGAACATGTTTCCAAGTTGAAGCTCCTTGAAAAGAAATGCCAGTTTACCAAGACTGCATGTGGAGACATGGGATGGTCTCCCAGCATTGAATAAAGCACCACGTTACGTACATTGCACAGGACAGGATGAATACATTACAGACATGCAGCTTTAGGTAAAAGGGGAACTGATTTACTATTTGGAATCTTCAGTGTTCAAAAACCCTTTATTATTATAGGCTGACCTACATTAAAGTTTCCTTTCCTGTTCTAAGCAACATTCTGCAGGCAGAGATAACCATTCAAAAATGACTCTGCAGCAAAGAAATGATTTGAACTATGGTGCTACAGATATTAAGTATCAGAAATGAGCAGCTGGCTACGTTTTTCTTTTGACAAACCTCTTATTTCCTTTTCTCCTGGCTTTTGTTTTGTTCTAACACCTAGTTATGTATTTTGTGAGCATAAAGCAATCTTCCACGCTGCAAGGCTGTGTGTTTTAAACACCAATCATGATTCAGAACTGTAGTGTGGAGATTTGAAGCTGTTTTTGGAGCTGATAATTATTGGCTTTGGCTTCTCATTGCTTATATCTGAAAACATAAGCCTCAGTTAAAAAGGGAAGGTTGTCCTCTGTAGAAACAATACAGCTAATTCAGAAGTGGCTTAATACTTTAAGTCAACTAAAAGTACTCTATAAAGTACGTAGACATGAACAAAGTACACACAATCAAATGGGAGCGCTTCTAGGTCTATGCACCTGATTAGCTAAATCCCATAAGAGCTTTCTCCTCTATTGTGGATTTCCAGCATAGAAAAGCTTGGTTGCTTTTATAAGTAATGAGAAAGTGGGGGGGACCTTGTCCTCCAGGAAGATGGAAGGAATAAAGGGTACTCTTGTAAAATGTTATAAATGTTGCATTTAAATAAAAAAGTCTTAAATTGCGGAGCTGGTCCATGTAATAGAAGGATCAGTAATTTTAAAAGAGTGCCAGAAATGAGCCAATTTCACAAGCTATTTGAAGGATATTTTCATGTAACTTTTGGCCAAAGCAATGTTCCAAAAAGTCTGAAAATTGAATCCTAATTAGTTACGAGGATCCCTCTGGCTCAAGTTGACTATTATATTGTGCTTCGTGCTCCCGAAGCAGATGAGAACCATCACACCTTGCCAACATATGACAAGGAAAAAGGTAAACTCACCATGCCATTGCTTTCAGAAGAGTTTAAAATCAAAAAAGGAGAGAAAATTACACAAATCTTGAAAGAGAATTGCCATTCTTTCCACATAATAACAGTCATCTGGGATAATACGCCCGTATTTCACTTGTCAAAGCATGCTGTTTACTATTTGGTCTTTTAATAGTGAATTTAGTGAACATTAAGAGACATTAAGGCAAAGCAAGCATTTTTATGTTATATCAGCTCATTCCCCTGCCCCTCAATACACAGGTCTTTACATTCCTTTGTGTGTTCTGAAGAGACCCTATACATCTTTCCATATAGGTTAAGCTGACACTGCAGGAATGAACATGACCGATTTAAATCTTTATTAAAAATATAAATGTCTCAAATACTAAAACTACCTATTCATAAGACTGAGACTTTTACTCTCACACATGCTGAATAGGCTTGGGGGTTGCACAGGGGGCAGTAGCAGTCTTTTTGAGGTTTTGGTTAGTTGTTTTTTTTTCCTCCTTTCTGAATTTTATCTTGTTGTTCAACAAGAAATGAAATGCTAATCTCAGCTCCACCTCTATTGGGTCATCTTCAGGTCAGCAGATTAGAGAAATCAGTGGAAGAATGAAGACAGTCTACTCCAACTGCAGGGCAGGACAACCCAGTTATTAATCAATCTGATGGCAGCATTTGAACAATGACAGTCATCTGTCAGAAAGCAGGAGGTGGCTCCTCATTAACACACTGCTCACCTGCCCTGAGCTACAACTCTTTTATAATAATATCTATCATTCACCTCCAAGGTGTTGCTTCTTTCTTAGGCTACATGAAATAACAGACTATTTTCTGCCCTCTCCCTGGTACTTCATTTTCTTGAAGCTCACTCAGCCTACATTGCCTTACAAAAAAGAAAACTAAACAAGGAAAAATACCCAAACAAAATTAGAGAGACCAAAATGACTTCTAAATAATTATTAAGACTTTCAAGCCTCCAAATTAAAATAAATAGACTGAGTTAATAATAGCCATTTTTAACACTGTTATCATACCACAGTTATGTTATCAATCGGCCACTTTCTCCTGACTAGCATGTCAACCCTTATTTCTGCCAATCTGATTTCACCACGACCGTCCCAGCAGGTTCTCTCACACCAGCTTTATATGGTCACATACCTTTTAGAATTACTCTGTTTTGCTCCGCCAGTTTTCATTCCACGTGCAGATGTCCAAGCCAACATAATATCTTAAGCAAATAATTCTTTCATAAAATACTACTTATCAACATACATATTTGTTATTAGATGCACACACACAGAGGAGGTCAGACACGGGGCTGAAGACTAACCCAACACAGCACTGCGTCCACCATTATCTGTGTTTAAGAAGGGGCTCACAGCAATTTCCATCAGCCTCCCTGAAAGTCGGACCACAAGAGAGATCATTAAAGGGAGGGGAATATACAGGTAATGTAAAATAAAACTCAACCTACCAATTGTGTTCCAAGTTATACACTGGACCATCAAGCTGCTGGGGCACCTGTAGATTTCTTGCTCCCTTGCCTTTGATTCCAGTGCTTTAATTACTGTTCACTCTTAAAAACCTCATCAAACAAAGAACTGGACAACTATGTAGCCTGAGGATTTTCTTCAAAGAAAATCCCCACAACGTTGGTTATAAACACACTGGGTATTACAGTTTTAATCCAAAGGTCCTGCTCACCCTATAGCTCCACATGGCCTGCTTCCTCTGTCTTCTCAGCGACTTCCTCCACCTCTCAGCCCATAATCTTCTCCTCCCTGTTCCTGTACCCCACCCTGCTTTTGATTTTTCACAGGTTATTTAAGGATGAATTTACACATAGCAGAAATCTTAAAGGGCTGTGGATTTTCTGCAGTGGAAATTGTAGCACCTCTCTCAAACCTAGGGCTCATGAAAAGGGGTTCCTGATGTGATGTTACCCCACATAAGGAGGGTCAATTGCATCAGCAGTATGAGACTATTACTGACCAGATAAAGGATGGTGATGCCTCACACCAACCAAGATCAAAATCCTTGGTGCTGGAAACAAGCTGGCTGGAACTGAACACATTCTGAAAGCTTGCAACAAAAATGGGTGAGAAAAAACAAATGTCAGAGAAAACTTCCAAGCCCACCAAGCAATGATTTTGGTGCCAGCGTTACAGGAGAGCTACCATGTCCTTTCTCTGAATTTATTCCCAAGGGGGATATCTACCCCCAGCTGTTAGTAGTCTACTGTGCCAGCACCAGCTGCAGACAAACCACCTTCCTCACACAAGCAAGTCCCAGAGTGGACAGGTGAAAAACAGAGAGGCAGCAGCAGCTTAGCAGTCATTAGTAACAGGTAGCACCTCATCCACACTGCTTCTGGAGGATGACTGCAGCGCGGCACTTGGAAAGGAGGGAGGAATCACAGACTCCAACTTCCCAGAAAATGCCGAGCCAAACCCCATTGAAACCATGTCAGTCTGCTCAAATGGGCTGGAAATGTAGCAGAGCTACAGAAGCTCTGGTATTTCTGGCCTCCTTTCCACTCCTACAGCAAGGACAGCATCTCATGAGCTGTCTAAGCTGCTTCCCGTTTGAGTTAGGCATTACTAGGGCATAGTGAAACAGGCAAGAAGTTAGCTTTGCAGATGTTTTCAATAATTAAAAAAAAAAAAAATCATTTCAAATATGGGAGTCCAAATCATTTTTGTCTCTCACTTAATTGTTAGTAGGCATGCATTATAATTTCACTAAAAAAGTGCAAATTTGTATTTTAATTTTGGCAATAAATCAAGGTAACTATGTATTATGCTGTTTCTTAACATTAGGCACTAGAAAAACAACGACAAAACTTACTGAAAATATGCAACAACAACAACAAAAATAGCCAAACACAACCACATTTTAGGAACACCAGGACCACAGTCTTTCTGTCTAAACTCTGTTTGTTTAGGCAATTACATTGCCTGTTACTTTCCCATAATGTGCTCCTTTTAGCTAGAGTGCTCTGCAGATGATTTGATGCTGCTAATGCCTGGTTCTCTAGGAGGGGAGAGGAGAAAGGAAATGTTATACCCGAACTCTGACCTCAGTGGATGGCTTTCTGGGGAATGCACTACACTAATTGTCTTCTTTTTGAGCTGCAGTGGATGTAATTGCATATATAGGGCTTGTGTTTTGCTTGTGTTACTTTTTACTGTACAGAACGGTGTGTCCACAGTGGTGCATTAAAGCAATAATAATGAAAATAGTATCCATCAAGTCATTTCAGTGCTGTTACCACGCTGGGATGTGACCACCCTGCAAGTCCTGTGTGGTTACAGCTCTGAAGCTCCCGGGCTCCCCCCACCCCCGCGCCATTAGCCCTCTCCCTGGATGGCAGGGAAGCAGCACCAACCTCACGATTCTCGTGTCTGCAGCTTGCTTTCCACCTAAAGGAGTATTTGGCAGCGTGGTTAGTCGTCCCTCCTCTGCTATAGTGACATGTGTGTCCTAGTGTGTGCACATCTTCGGTATGGCTGGAACCAGAGCATCATCACAGGGAAGCAAGCAGGCCCTCAGCCGCACCCTCCCATGAAGAACGCATGTTACAGGTGAACAATCTGATATATTTAAGTAATATACCGAGCACTAGCAAGTGAATTAGTTTCAGACTAATGAAGGTGGCCGAGCTGTTATTGAATCTTCCTCTCCCTCTACAGACATGCCTGCAAATCCTTCCTGGCTGGCTGTTTGTGCAGGAGGCCCCTGGAGCACGTCAGCTGGGGCTGATTTCTTCCCTCACAGCTTTTTCCTCCAAATAATGCTTTTTCCCCAGGAAAAAATAAAATGCTTCATTTTATTCTTCCTCTGACTCTCATTTCCTCCTTCTCTTGAACTGGGCTACTGTTAACATTAGTTCCTGACTAAAGTGATGTGTCTTATATTTTTTTTCCCCCTGTGAAAAACCCTATAAATAAATTATTTGTAAGTGAATATCCACCTTTTTTTTTTTCCCCAATATCATATTCCTGACTGAAGTTTCTTTATTCATTTGATTAGGAAATTCATATTATAATTTATTTTATCTTGTATTAATTCTGTACAAGTTTTACTTCATTTAAATCTCTTTCTACATACGCTTGCATTTTTTGTGCTGTGTATCTTTTATATAGTTCATATATACACATCTAGTCTCTATATATGAATAATAAGAATAATATATCTCCCTCTTATGTTCTTCATATATATATACATTTATATATACATGCATGTGTGTATATATGTATTCCTCTGTATATGTATGTATATATATATGGATGGATGGATGAATTATATATATATATATATATATATAATTGCCCAGGCTTTACAAACGGATGCCAGCAAGCGAATACCTGTCTATTGCTCTGTCAAATGTGACTCGCTGGGAAAGCTATTGGGTTTATAGAAGAGACAAACATTTCAGGCACGCCATTCTGGGGTAATGAAGCATGGCAACAAAATATACCTGTGCAACATTTGATAAAGATGAGCTGACACACCAGTCCAAATAGGTTCTTTTGTGTGTCTGCACGTGTCTACCATCATTGCTTTCATCTTAAAACAGGAAGGTAGCAATAGCAGCAGCAGCTGGCAGGAACCACAAGAGGAAGAGCAGCTCACACAATTAAACGTCGTTTACCTCTGGCCTTTATTTCACTCCTCCCTCCCCCTAATTTATTATGTGTTTTCTCCATCTCTATGCAAAAAACATGGGCTCAATTTTTCTTTCTTTCTCGTGCTATCTAGCTCTCTTTATAGGGGGACTAAACAAGACAATAGGCAAAATCCCATGGCATTTAGCTTTGGATCTTAACTTGAAATGCTTCTTAGTAGGGTTTTTATGGCCTTTATTGTTCTTTGATTAATGTAAAGTAAAATTAAACCCTACAGTTACACATTAGTACATCAGCTAGAAAGAAGGCAGAATTATGCTGTGCACCTCGCTGTACAGAAAACACCTTTTTTTTTTATTATATTTTTGCTTAATCTTCAGAGCAAAGGAAGGGAAAAACCTCTCCTGGTGGGGGGGGACCTCCAAAGGGAAGGGAAAACATGGATTTCAGCCACAGTGCTGAGCACTTGGAGCAACCCAGTTAACACCATGCTCCTAAAGAGGTGCTGAGTAACAGCTCTTCCATTGAGGTCAGCAGGAGTTTTCGTGGTACATAGAGCCCAACAAAGAGATCTCGAGGGGTCTGCCTGACCCCCAGAGATTTTGCATGCAAGGGGCATGGTAACTAGAGATAACCAAATTTTATGGTAGGTGTTATTATGTGGATCTACACTAGTTTTTTACCAGAGAGACAGCTGCGTAAATCTTTCTCCCAGGTTTAATTTAAAACCATGTTTTCAGTGTGTAGAGATGTTATGCTTATGTGTATGCTTGCAAATGTTTGCATTCAACGTAAGCGAAAGCTTAATTATGTATAGCATTTTGGCTAACATCTTCTACCAAACAGGCGAAAGTCCTTCTACTATATATATTGTGTAAGGCACTTATGCTGTATTAATTTCTTTATTAAATGTGCTCTACACTCATCTCTTCTCCTTACACACAATCTTCATGATATATGTGATTTTTCACTTTGCCAGCTGGTAACTTCATTTTTACTCTGGGTTTCCATTGGATCTTTTCTTCTTCATTTTCCACAGAAGTTTCTAAGCAGAATGCAATAACAGTTCAGCTGAAGTAAAACTTTCAACATTATGATGCTGGAGTGGGGTTTGAAACCAGACACAATGTGTTTGGCCCATTGTAATCTCTATACTGTAGCAACATGTAACTGAAAAACTGAAATGGGTCTTTTTCTTTTTTTCACTAGTAAAATTCCTGCTAAATCTGAAAGATGTGTAATAGGTTTGGCTTCATGTTTTCCTCAGAGCAGGAGTACTTTTATTATTTAATACAAGTCACTGTGGTTGATAATAAATGCCTCTTAGAATGCTTATTCCTTTCAATTTTCATCAGTAGTCAGAGCCTGGGAACTTCAATTTCAACCTCTGATTGTCCCCCACCTCGCACCCATCTCATGAAATCTATTGTATCTTTAGCCAAGTTCACAAGTCAAATGACACATATGTGGCCTTTCTGTTCATTTTGTCTGACACTAAGACAATTCAATTGATGCTCAAAAAAAAAAAAAAATCCCAAAATTACAGAGCATCTCTGCCAAGGGTAAGAACAGGTCAAGAGCCGAAGGAATTTAAGCAAACCGTCTTTTATACACAGGAAGCAGTTAACATATGGAATAAAAGAACAGGGATAGCAATTGATGAAACATTTGGGAGAAACTTAGATAAACAATCATAAAAAAGATTTAGACAAGTACTTGGAGTAGCCAAAAAAATAAATAAAACTAACATAGAGCGCACAAGTCACTTCATCGTCCTTCCACTCTAAAATAGCTGGAATAAAATGGCAATGAGCAGATAAACTGCAAAATATCATTATGATTTAGTACCCATTTCTTTCCATCAGAGCCCCTATTTTAATTTTCATTCTTCCAATTTACAAAGTAACAATAAAATACCCTTTTCGATTTATGGCAATGAGACCCTTTTAATTGAATTTCAGAAATGAGTTGATTTGACTGATGGGTAGGTAATGGGAATGTACTATTTACAGTGGGAAATGGATTTCTAGTGGAAGATTTTGAAAAAGCAGAGGGAAATAGCAGATTTTGGATAGCTTACGTACATATACATGCATGCACACAAATATATATGGTGACCCTGAGGTAAAACAAACAATATTTTTGTTTTAACCTAAAGACCTCTACCAAAAATAAGAAGTTCACAAGCACTTAGACCATTTATTCCAGTAACAGCAAAATGTACAATCACTATGACCTCATTATAACTCTTACTTTTTCTCACTGTGCATAGAGACATGGGACTGAGTGTTTTTTTTCTCTGACTTTTAAGCCAAAACTGGAAATATTGGCAACTTATGGGCCATCTCACTCTGCCCAAGAGTTAATGTGGAGTAGCCTACATCAGCCATCACTCTTTGCATTGCAATGGCAAAGTTCCAGCTGACTTTAATGGAGCCAGAATTTCACCCCAGGTGCACTATTACAATTGACTAGGGCCTGATGGATTGATTCCTGAGATGCTCTGGATTCCAGATGTGGATCTCATAAAATTGTAGACTGTGGTGTGTGTAAAGCTTTTTTTTTCCTTGCCCATTAAATAAATAATAATAATAAAACACAGTCCTTATAAGCAGGGTAAGGGAGAATATGCACTGTTTTTTTCTCTGTCTTCCAAGAAAAAAATCCTTCTTCTTTCTCTACTACTTATGATCTCACATTTATATAGCAGGAAAAAAAAAAAAAAAAAAAGAGAGAAAAAAAAGAGAAAAAAAAAACAGTCAGTGAGCTGCATCTGGTTTAAAATATATGTGGAGCTGGGCCCATGTGTGCCTGCTGAAATGTTATCAGCAGCACCTACAATAGCAAGTCTAATGAGAAGCCAACTATGTTAACAGAGACAGAAAATTACCCTCAAAAGTCAGGCAGTCCTGGGGACCATAACAAGAACAGAGCACAAGCAGCCTTCACTTGCAGAAGAACATGGGACTATCAAGAAAAAGGATGGGGAAGGTGGAGGGATCTCCGATTCTAAAATAAGCCCCGAGAGACCTAGAAATGACAGGGTACCATGAGCAGGGCAGGTGTTTCCCATCCTGGACCTGTCTTACCCTGGGGAAGGTATGGTTTCTGCACTGTCATAACCAGGTATCTGTTCTGGATCCTCCACTTGTCCTTCCTCTTCTTCTTTGTCCTTATGGACATTTGAAATAAGTCCATCTAAATCTATCTCCACATCTGTAATGAGTCTGGGGAGAACAAAATAAAATCTCTGTTCCCAGTAAACAAGTTGTGGTGTGACTGTTTCTGCTCAGTAAGGAAATAAGGACAAAATCTGAGCCTTTCCTATTTCCTACTCCACTTGGTAGTACTGTGGAGAAATGCTCATGCCTGGCAAGACAGAGAAGGAGAGAGAGAGACAACAGAAAAACACAAAAGATGTGCAATGTGCAGTCAGTTGAGTTACCCTGGTGGTGCTGTCTCACTTCCCAGGGTCTGGGAATCTGGAACAACTTGAGAGCAGAGGTATGGGAGCCCAGGCAGGGACACAACGCTCAGTGCTGCAGCAAAGGCAGGTCACATCATGTTTTCCCACAAAGTGGCAGAGCACATATGTCCTGCACGTAAGTTAAAAGCAGAGATGAAATAGCAGGAAAGTAATCCACATGTATGAGCAATGAGAAGGATGCAATGTAGGGTAAGCTTTCTAATATTTCGTAGCTAGGATGTGGCACCAAAAGCAGAGAACAGCAAATGAAAACAAGAAAGCCAACCAAAAATTAAAAAAAAAAAAAAAAAAAAAAAGAAGGAAATAGTCAGAAGGGGGATGCCTGATTTTGGGGTAGCAGTAG
The DNA here is from genome assembly GCF_040182565.1 of Anser cygnoides. Classification (NCBI taxonomy): domain Eukaryota; kingdom Metazoa; phylum Chordata; class Aves; order Anseriformes; family Anatidae; genus Anser; species Anser cygnoides. The sequence continues at coordinate 101,010,882 of NC_089874.1, read as the reverse complement.
CTGGGATGGTAGAGCCTACTCTCTCTCAAGTCACTGTGTGCAATAACCGCAAAAACAGGCTGCAGATTATCGAGTGAAACCCCTGAAATGGTTGCAGGTGTGTTAGATTTGTTTGAAAGACAGAATGACAAAGGGGGAAGAGGTTTTGCGGAGCTACATGGAGCACAGATTAAAAACAACGTACTATATTAAAAAACCAACATATCCACTATATACGTTATAGAGGCATGCCAGAAATAAATGTAACTATCCCTGTGTTTTGTGAGCAATATAGAGCTATTTTAAAACTCTCTGAAAAGCAGTCTGTATCCACTGTATTAAAAGGCATGCCTGGTCTTGTATTTCTCAACAAAAGCCCCTGTTTACAATTCCTACTGTGGACACAAAAAATATTTTGTGTGAATCTGTGTTTGTGTGGAATTATCAGATGCATCTGCCCATGGAAGGACAAACATGGACAAGGTCAAAGGAAAATATTCTTTAGAATAGCCCTTAAGCAGGCAGAGGAATTAGGCCTGATTTATGAATGTATTTCCACAATTCACTTGAAAATTTGTAATGTCTGTGCAGCCTGGCAAGAAAAAAAGGTGAGGGTAATGTGAAGGAATGCTTCTATTCCACTTTATTGTAAAATTATCCCATGTTACCTGCTCTAATCCCCTGAAAACAAATTAAATCCTCACTAAGCTGACTTTAAATCAATAGTTTCATTTAAGAATAGTGTGACTTAATAAAAATAAAAAACTAACTGGTCCAGCCAATTTAAGAGGGAAATAAATCATTGCCCAAGGAAAAAAGCAGATTTGACTTGTATATGGGCCGCAGTTTTGTTGAGGGGACTAACCTGCTGTCGAAATTAACTCAGGGTATATTACATATCTCATCAGCCTCATTCAGAAACCTGCTCCACTGTACTAGGAAAGAAGATTGCCAAAAAACCCGGGGATGTTATGGAATGAGACAATATTTCTGAGAACACTTAGTAAATCATATAAGAAAACACGTCTTTGAATCGCCCTGAAAGATCACCTCACGTTCCAGCATCTCCCTTGTCTAACTTGTTGGGAGAGGAGGCTTGTGAAAAAAAAAAAAAAAAAAAGGATGCCACGCTTACAGCCAGGGGAAGAGCAAGCATAGCTGCATTGGAAGCAGGAGCAAAAGGAGCAGAGCGATGAACACACCAGCAAATTCATACAGCAAAACATAGTAACTTCTTTTTTTTTTTTTTTTGGTAAATCCATTGATTGAATTATCCACACAATCTTTACAGGTGGGTGAAGATATTATTTCAATGTCATTAATTGTAGATTACATCTATCACTGATTTACTTTATACCTGTTATGAAACTTGCCTAATAAAGATCTTACAGGTTCTGACTACTAGAATATAAACAGAGGCCACGATGAAGCATCTTACTCAAATCAGTGCAAGTTATGCATTGCAAGTCACTGACAGCAGAATTTAATAATCCTGACTCCAGTTGACTTATTCTAAGTGTTCCCGGATGAATACCTTTCTCTGTCACTTACCACATTTCCAGGCATGCCTTTGGACACTGTCTTTTAAATAACCTGTGTAAGAGCACCCCACAAGTTTGCAACAGAGGACAGGACTTGCTTCTCCAGAATCTCAGGAAGTGCTTCAACCACACACCTCTCTTGTAGTCCACAGCGACCATCTATGGGAGATGAGAAGATTTCAACATTTGCCTCAGACATCCTATACTCAAGGAAGGAAGGGAGGTGATTCTGTGAACTTACAGACCTGAGGTACAAGGACAGTGGTCTCATGCTGCACTCTGATTTGTCTGATTCCCTCAACACAATCCCAGACAATGTTAATGTCTTCATCTTATCTTCCTCACTTACAGCACTCACGCACCAGTGTTAAGAAACACTGAAGATTTTGGTGATAAGAACCATAAGAATTCACATGATGACTGAGGGAAAAATTTAGAGGGGTATATAAATGCAGAGTATAGATTTTAACCTTGGCATTCTCGGTGCTATATCATCAGTGCAGACTTGCCAACATTGGCAGACCTGAATATAGCCGAACGTAAAGCTACTTCACAGAAATGTTTCAGTGGAGAATGAAAACAAAGACTAAAACATCCAGTTTTATGGAACTGGGGGAACTGTTCTTTTTCAGTTACCTTTATTCTTGAACACAACAATTAACATAATAAGTAAGGGTTTTATTATTGTTATTAGTTAGTTAGTTAGCTTGGTAAAAAAATGCTTAAGAGTGTCAAGGTTTGCAAGGAACCTGAAAGAGAATGACTTGGAAGGCTCCAGAGGAAACAGAGTGTATTGCAGAGCTAAAAGCACCCAGCTGCCCTGAACCTGTCTGACAGAATACTATATGACTGTGTGTTTAACAGGTAGTTTGAGTTGCGCTTATCCGTATTTGTATTCCCCAGTAAGCGCTACCAGGCTTTGCTATCCCACTGTGATTTTGAGATATGAGGTCTTAAGGAGAGTTGGATCAAGTAGTGTCTCACAAGATCATCTGCGCTGGGCCTTTTTTTCTTTTTTTCTTCCGCTTATCATTTTTCTTATCCTTTCTTGATTCTGAGCCTGCCTATTTATTTGTTATAGGGATAACCATCTGTGTTAGAGCTAGAATGAAGGATCGCCGTACATGTTACATTTGTATTTGACGGACTCCTTCTTGCTAGATAAAAAAATAGTATGCTGTTGTATACTGCATCTGACTAAAAATACAGAAGTTAATTTTCTTTCTGGCTCGGAATTATTTAAAGATGAGCCTTATATTCATGAAGATTTATGGCCACATTCTCCTGTGGGAAGGCCTTCAATATCTTCTCACCTTTTCATTTCTTTTTTCCAGATTCTGTGAAGAGAACACCTCATATTGTCCAAATCATCAGGTCATCCAGTGCCAAAGTAGTAATGTTTTCAAAGCACACTATCCTTCTGAGCTCCTCAACGTCTTCTAAAAAGTCAGGATCTCCAAGACACAAGTAGGACACTATTAGAAATTACTGTCAGCTTTTGGAAAACTGTGCCTCAAGCCATGGGTCTTGACTTTTCTGTTTGCAAACCCCTTTCTGTCTTGTCGGTCCTCCTCTTGTTGTAAAGGTGAATGTTCAGCAAAAGGTGTCTATTTTGCATGTGCAGAGTACCTTCAAAGCAATTGTTGCATGCAGTAACTTGTAGCTTACATGTGCAAACTCAAACCTTTTGAAGAGAAGAATGTGAGGAATGTAAATCAGGTCAGAATCATGCTGACAAAATGATAACACTCAGAAAGCACTTGTAAGGTTGTACAAAAGGTCCAAACCTTGAAGCTGAATTTTGAATACTTGCCCTTTAAACTCTATTATAGGTTTAAGGCAAACCTTAGGGCTTCTTAACCTTCAGTTTTGACAAGTGAATAAATTACTAGGAGAATATAACTCATTGGTTTAACATAAAGGGGGAATAGGATAGTGTGTAACGACAATAGTAAATGACACATTACAGACATCATTATGTCATCATGGACGATATTGTCCTGGGGTGTAAGATTATTTATTTATTTTTACCTAGTATAAAGTCAAACACAACTTCACCACTTAAAAAGAACTAAATACATAATAATGATATTATTAGAACTAAATACTAATAATACTGCACAGCAGTGGCAATGGTAGTGAATATACCATATGCCCACATGATGTATATGGTGCTTATGGAAAAGAAGCAAAGAGTTACATTACATTTTAAATCCAAACTGTTGCCAGAGCCTCTGCCTCGTCTAAAGGTCTACTTGTCAGTTGAAGGATTTTTCCTGTTTCAAAATTCTAGGGTCCTGTTATTTTTAAAGAGCGTATTGCAACCCAACGGAAAACTGTGTGCTCTATTACTTGCCAAGGTTTACATATCCCTACCCTGGGATCTCTTTCTCTCTCTCTCTCTCTTTTTTTTTTTTTTTTCCTTCTAGATTCACAGTTACTGGTTGCCCTTTCAAGATACACTCAGTTGTTACTATCTGTAGTACACTGATGAACCATTTGATGATGCTACTTACCAAACTGGCATAACTTCATAAATTAGAGTTTGTAATCCTTTCACTTTTGTATTTTATTCTCCCTGGCACATAATGCACCATAATATTAGTATTTAATCTAGATAACGTAAACCACAAATGCTCAGATGTTCCTCATCACCTGGATGATGAAATACTTACTCAAAGTTTTGTAGATTAAACTGTGAGAGCTGCAATCTTCCAAAGAGCTTTGGGGCAATCCATGGATGTGATCAGCTGGTACATTCCATGGAGCAATGCTCTCTCTGCAGGTGAGCATCTCAGGGGAGGTTGTGTAGTGACTGCAGTAGCTCAAACACCCATTGCCATGACAGAGGGGGTCTTGGGTTACTTTCATATGCAGAATTAATCTGGGGCTATATTTGCAGCTATTTTTTTGAAGCTATTCCCAAATAGCTTCTACTATGAGAGATTTGGGGGGCTATGAAAAATTTCCCCTTAGTAAGTGTGTTTATTGTTAAAGTAAAATAAACAGATGCTCTGAATCTTTAAATAGCTCCTTTTTTATATTTGTTTATGGAATTGTAATAAATATTTGGGGTTCTGGATTTCTTTTTTCCCACCATTTTCCCTTGACATTGCCCATCATGTAACTGACTATATGTGGACACTTACCAAGAGACCAAACAAAGAAATATAAATCTCTCTAGTTCTTGGTAATCTCATGCATTCCTGGCTCCCAGCTGATCTATCAAGAGGTCATTTGGTTGAAAGCCAACTTGCCAGACCTTCCTCCCTTGTCACTGTTTTAATTTCCTCTTTTGCTTGCTTTATTCTCAGTACTGGTACATTTTTAAAAATAGCATTTGCATCTTTACAAGGAATTGCATTTTAAATAAGACATTCTTGGGCAGCAACAAAAAAGACCCTCTGTCTCTGAGGATGTGTCTTGACAACTTGTTTTTAGTGTTTGGAAACACATACCACTTTGTTCAGTTCTTCTACACAAGCTGATAGTTTCAGACAACTATTTAATAGTATCCCAGGGAAAAAGAAAAAAAAAAGGCAAAGGGAACACAAATTATTGGCTACTTGTCCCAAGTCTCGATATTTACTGTAGACAGCAGTCTTCTCCCTGTCTGATCACAAAGGTATTTTAAACATAAATGCAATATCTTCTCTTGCAGATTTACTTGTCTATAGTCTGACTCAGGGGGAGTCAGACACAGGATGGGGGGCAGCAGTCTTCCAACATTGCAAAGGACAAACTTCTTGCCTGGCCAGTTTTCTTTTAGCTTTTCTGAGTGAGAAGCACATCTTGGCCTTGATTGCTCTAACAGCCCAGTTTTGGCTCTCAAGTCTTTGGTCTCGTTCCCAAGCTGGCTGTTGACAGGCTATGGAGTATTACATACTGGTTTTAATCTTCAGGAAACATAAAGCATACATAGCTGGCTCCAAATCACCAGCTCTCCCATACCACAGAAGAGGAAAGACCAGGTTTCAGGGATGGGCTAGAGCAGGGAGGGGTGGGAGCAGGGGGATATCACACAGCATTGCATTTAACCCCAGCCACTGCCATTCTCCCACTGAGAGAAAATTACTTGACCAATGTCTCAGCTATTTGAAGCTAGGCCAGAAGCTGTTTGGTCTCTACAAATACCTGAGTAGCTATACAAAAGACAGCATAACTTGTCTGTTTCTTTGCACAACCACAAATATTTCCACTTACATGAAGTTGGTGCATTCGATCCAATATCATGTTTCATATGTACCTGAGATTCATAAGGAAGTCAAAAAAGCTCTTCAGGCAGAAAATGGCAAAACTTTTTTTTTTGCAGGTGATGTCACCTCTCTCTCCTCTACAGGCTTTTGTTGCTATTGTCATTCTTTGTGGTGAAAGAAAAAAAGCACAAAGAATCCACTGGATTTTCTGTCTGTCTGAAAATGGCAATGCTCTACTTTGCTCACATTCAGCCCCAAATTTGGGTGGTGCGAGCTGAGCCTATCCCAGATTCAGACCCATTTCTGGAATACATCCATCTCCAGTCAACAGTTCCCATGCCCAGGGTCTATAACACCACCAACCTAGGGAAGATCACTGTCTTCTCCTTTGACAAGTCCACAAAACGGGAACTCTTTAGGAAGTTAGGAAATACCCTGTATCTAGAGCAGATTTGGACAGAAGAAATGCCTGTGAGCACTTGCAGCATCACAATACGCTCTGCAATATAACCCAACAACTGGCCCAGCCTTTCTGTGATTAGAGCAGAGTAATCACGGCCTCCCCAAAATCCATGCCAGCTCTCCTTCAGCAGTTCAACACATGAGAAGAAATTTCATGGATTGATTTAAGTCTCGCTGTCATTTGATAGCTTTGTGAGGAGGGGTGAAGGGGTTTTTAGGGCAGTCCTGGAAGAAGGAGCAGGGAGGGAAGAGGCAGAGAGCTGTCAGATTAGCTACACAGAGGACAGAATTTCCTAGCTGAAGCCAGCAAAAGAACTTTCAGATTTTTACCCTCCCGCCTTTATATTATGGTATTATTGCTCCTTATAGTTTAATAAGTTTCCACACTGTTGTGACACCTGACAGCAGCACCTGTGTTGGTGGATGAAGCAAAATGTGAACAATGCGTTGTTGACTGTAACAAATACCTGTCAATTCCAGATTGACAATTTCTACTTAAGCTAATTTACAAAAGGAAAGGTAAAACACCCTCTCCTAGGGTATTATGAAAAGAAATAACGAAACATTTGATATATGCTTTTACAATTAGAACAAAACCTAAAGCTTTAGCTTAACAGTATAAAAGAAAATAATAGAATGAAAAAAATTAGTATGTGACCTGATTGACAGTTGCTACAGAAAAAAAATAATGTTATACATCTGTGTATATATTCTTATCTGTAAAACAAATGTATTCATCTGGAAACTAGGTGAAAATCTTCCCTTTTCTCTTCCAGGCTGACCTGGATGTGCCACAAGCAACCCAAAAGCTGCGGTTTGCAGGTGATAACAGTGACCTTGGCCTTTAGGACCAACCCGCTGCTGATTCACCAGTTCAGTGAACACACGGCCATGTGTTTTTTGTCAGTGGAGCTGGTGTGTTTATAGCATTTAGCTGAGCAGAGTGTGAGCTCTCCTGGAAAGTGCCGAGTGTGCTTGGAAAAGGGAGATTCTTACCAGTACCCTCTTTCTCTTCTCCCCTTTTAGGCACTTAATGCTGGTATTTGACTTTCTCACTATGCTGACCAAGCTCAGCTGAACCCAAAAGGGGTGGAAATGCTGTGGAAAAACACTTTACCTACCTTCCTACAAATCCTCTGTAGCAGCAGGGACAGTGGCGTACAGTAAGGTGACCTGGAATGGTCAATGAGCCCCCTTCCCTGCTGCCATATATACACCCATCACCACCGCACGACCCAGGGTAGCCCCAGACCCTGCAGGAGTGTGCCGCGCCTAATGGGCCTGCGAGCCAGAGGCTGTGTTTGCGGGACGCAGGCAGACAGACGGCAGGTTTCAAGAATGCATTCTCTTAAACACATCGTTTCCCTATTTTCCACCTTCAGCAACTGAGAAAATGGGACTTCATTAATGTTATTCCAGACAAAGAGCGGCAGAGGAATGTAACTTTAAAAAAGCCTATATTTTTTAAATTGAGAGAGACCAATTACAAGAGCTATAAACACTTTAATCATTTCTCTGAACATGTGGAAATACATACATTGTGAACCTTTTTCATAGGAAATGCTAAAATCCTTTCCTTAATGGCACATTTTCTTAATGGCTTTACAGTTTCTCAGTTCATTTCAAAGGGCTGTTATTTGTTATGTGGACATAAGTTTAGATTATGGTCTAGAATGCTGAGAGATGTTTGAAAGAATTATCTGGTGGATGGTGGCAGCTACTTTTGCGTTGCCTTCTGTTCTTGCTTTGAAATATAGGGGGGGGAGAGAGGGAGGATACGGGGGGGCTGGAATGCCTGTCCGCTAAATATTCCCTATAAAAATGTGGGGTGAAATCCCATCCCCAGTCAAATGAGGAATGTATTTCTGCCAGACTTTATCCCGGTATTTTACTTTATTAAGTACTAAAGTAAAAATAAAGTTTATAAAAAGGGATGTCTTTATTTTTCCAATGAGATATTTTTACCTTATGCTCTGATTCTTTGATCTTTAGGGGCATAACGATAGTATGTGCAAAACTGGAAGGAGTAAAAAAAAAAAAAGAAAGAAAAAAGAACAAAAATGTGTTGTATAAAAAGAAGTTATGACAGAGGATTTGCAGATGATGAAGTCAGAAATTAGAAAACTGATAATTTCTGGAAACAGCATGCTCTTTGTAAAAGATGAAATGTGTCTACATGAGTGTCCTAGAGTGATGTGGAGATCTTGGATGAAATCCCAGCCCCACTGAACTCGATGGGAATTTTTTCTTTCACTGAAACAAAATCAAGTTTTCACTTGCCCCTTTCTTTAAAGACATGTGGAGACACAGTGGTATTTCTTCTTTAGAAGCAAGTCTCGTCCAGCCTAGGCATTTGCACTCTCCTCTCCTGCCCTGCATCATTCTTCTGTGTCTTGCAGAGCTCTAAGCTTTAGCTCCTTCACCACCCAGTATCTCACTAGACTCTTACCAAAAGCCTCATTTACACAAATTGCAACAAATAACTATTGACACACCTCTATCGTTGGTAAGCAGTGATCAGTCCACTGACTCTGAGAACAGAGTCAGTGATACAGACTTGGGAAAACCCAAAATGAAGTTTTCAGAGTTCCTGCAAATCATCTCTTGTTACAGTTCTCTTGTCCCATTTCAAGACTTGCTGGAAACAGGAGAAGATTTCAGTGGTCTTCTGAAAGGAGAAAGGTACAAAATAAATAAATAAATAAATAAATAAATAAAAACAGCACATTTTCTTGGAAGGTAAATGGTTAAGCCAATGGTTAAAATGGATTTTCCATTGCTTCAAAGCAAATAGAGATTTCTAACATTATGCCACACAGTGTGTATATGAAGCACGAACTTCCTCAGGACCTAAAGTGGGTGCTTTTTCCTCAAGACCTTTCTTCCTCGGGGCACATTTCACCACCCCATGCTCTGTTTCTATTCCACTTTAAGGAGGAGGGATGCAATTGCCTGTGAATCCTAAATATTTGGAGTCCTCAGCACTTTAAACACAACCTCTAGGAGGTTGCTCCACATGCTCTGCTACAGATATTTTTCTTGTGCTTGTTGACTGAAAGGGTCATTGCTCTGTTCTGTTCTATCACAAATCCAGATATTACACTAACACATCTTCTGAAATGGCAAGGCAAATTTGACATGACTTGTGGGATTCCTCCTGTGAGGAGTCACCACTTAGTCCAAACCACAGAGAGTGGAGTTCAGCTGACGTGGACACAAATCAGTTAAAAGCTTTTTTTCCCTGCTCTGTCTGATTTCACAAACAAGGAAGACATTTTTGCTGAAACTACTGAGCCTTTACCTTTCATTTTGTTCCCACAACTACCACCACACACACAGGTTGTTCATCTGTAATTTGGTAAAGGGACATAGACCCCTCCATACTATGCAGTAATGTGAAAGATTATAGCCCATTTTATTATTATTATTATTATTATTATTATTATTATTATTATTATTATTATTATTAAAAATTATCACAATATCTATTCTATTTGCAGACTGCTGTCCTTGCAGTACTTATTCTAAGTAGAGGTAGATGCAAATCACCTCTACGTTTGCACCGTGGACAGTCACTTGTCACATGCAGGCTTTCCACATGCCCAGTCAGCTCAATTACATTGTTGACATGGCAAACATTACCTAAAAGTTTTAGGATAATTTGTATAATTTGTGCAATTAATCTGCAGTTTACACATTGCACAGAATTGCTGGAATGTTCTCACTTACTTGGGGAGGGCAGATAAATTCACCGAATGTCAGCCTCTAAAGAACATATTCAAACAGCAATGTTGTTCTGTGCCTGTGGGGGAGAAGACTGATCCTGGCAGCCAGATGTCTACCTTGCTTATACTCAGAAAAGGCGTGTGTGCGTGTGTGTGTGTATGTGCATGTATGCGTGTGCACATGTATGTGTAAAAGAAAGACAGCCCTGGAAAGGAAGATTTCTTTCTGTCTTTTAATGGTAAAGTTTAATGATGTGATTCTTCCTCATATTGAAGAGGACCCACTTAGAATATATTGAATTTGCCTTCCTTATCCAGCACAAATTATTTCTGTTTTAATCCCTGGCCTTACAGTAGGGCATTTTGTTAATGTTTCAGTCCAATGACTAGTCTGATCTCTTTGCAACAAACTGGGAGGTCTGCAATAATTCATGTTGTGGTTCTTCCCTGTAAATTTAAAGTTGGATTCCACATTTCAACTATAGGTTGTACAACTTAAACACTATAACTACTGCAACCTGAGCTACTTCAAAATGACATATAAATAGTGCCTGGAAAAGCTTCCTCCTAGGCATTCAGATAGCCTGGGACTTTCTAAGGAGAGATGTGGCTGGAGCAGCATGCATGTGGCTCATGGAAATGTTGCTGCACTGATGGGTGTCACCTGGAGAGAGGGGGGACTCTGCAGAACGTGTGGGAAGATCCTTGTGCCTTCCTCCCCTGGGAAAGCAAGGATGGAAAAACTCTCTGAATGAAAGCTTAGGGAGGGAAAGATGTAAGGAGCTCCTTGCAAACCAGAAATATGCACAGCTCACACAGTAAGAGTGAAGCAGTAACTGGACTCTCAGGAGGACCTTTAGCTCTGAGACTTGACTGGGCTTTTAGAAATGCAGTGCACAACCTCCTGGTATACAAGAGAACACAGAGATACTCATGTCCAAGAGATCTACATAGACATCAATAAGATCAGATGGCTTTATTGTTTTCATTAACCAGTGTCAGATTTTAATGCCAGCTGAGGCACATGCAAAGGAAGGATTGGCCTTCTTAAGATATAGCACCTGTGTGATTAGCCTTTCCACCCACCCTGGCTCATGACCATGTACCAACATGGCCATCTTTACAGTACCACCCAGGCACCACAAAATCTGTAATTTAGTTCTCCTTCCTTTTGACACAGTTTCCCATAGGATCCTGCTGGACAAAATGTCCAGCATACAACTAAACAAAACCATCATACGATGGGTGAGCAATTGGCTGACGGGCAGGGCTCAAAGGGTTGTGGTAAATGGGGCCACATCTGGCTGGTGGATGGTCACTAGTGGGGTCCCTCAAGGCTCCATTTTAGGGCCAGTCCTCTTCAATGTTTTTATAAATGATTTGGATGTAGGACTAGAAGGTGTTTTGAGCAAATTTGCCGACGACACCAAACTTAGAGGAGTTGTGGACTCGGATAAGGGTGGAAAGGCCTTGCAGAGAGATCTGGACAGATTGGAGAGCTGGGCAATCACCAAGCACATGAAGTTTAACAAAAGCAAGTGCCGGGTCCTGCACCTGGGACAGGGCAACCCTGGCTATACCTACAGACTGGGCGACGAGACACTGGAGAGCAGCCCCGCAGAGAGGGATCGGGGGGTTGTGGTTGACAGCAAGCTGAATATGAGCCAGCAGTGTGCCCTGGCAGCCAGGAGGGCCAACCGTATCCTGGGATGCATCAAGCACGGCATTGCTAGTCGGTCGAGGGAGGCGATTGCCCCGCTCTACTCTGCGCTGGTGCGGCCTCACCTCGAGCACTGTGTGCAGTTCTGGGCACCACAGTACAAAAAGGACATTAAACTGTTGGAGAGTGTCCAGAGGAGGGCGACGAAGATGGTGAAGGGCCTAGAGGGGAAGACGTATGAGGAGCAGCTGAGGTCATTGGGCCTGTTCAGCCTGGAGAAGAGGAGGCTGAGGGGGACCTCATCGCAGTCTACAACTTCCTCGCGAGGGGGAGTGGAGAGGCAGGTGACCTATTCTCCATTATCACCAGTGACAGGACCCGTGGGAACGGTGTTAAGCTGAGGCAGGGGAAGTTTAGGCTAGACATCATGAAGACGTTCTTCACTGAGAGGGTGGTCGCACACTGGAACAGGCTCCCCAGTGAAGTAGTCACTGCACCAAGCCTGTCTGAATTTAAGAAGCGATTGGACTGTGCACTTAGTCACATGGTCTAAACTTTTGGGTAGACCTGTGCAGTGTCAGGAGTTGGACTTGATGATCCTTATGGGTCCCTTCCAACTCGGGATATTCTATGATTCCTAATTTCTACAAGAGGCACTGAAATACTATTTTACTCATTTCACAAATGAGGAGGGAAAAAAACAAAACAAAAAAATAAAAACTGAGAAACTAAGCAGCCAGAATCACCCTGGAGATGCACCCAGGATGAAAGAGGGTGCTAAAGTCCCTCCTAAAAAAACAGATGGGCCTTTTTCCCCTTGACATCTGTATGTGATTTCCTAATATTCCCAGAAGGGCAGATGCTACAACAGCCTTCTCTTCCACCAGTCTGAGAGCATGCTGGGAGGCCCTTCCACTTTGTGGGTTTCAGGTCACATTTAGCCTAAATCCATCTCTTTGCAACCAAATGGAGAAAAACCTGTCAGTTTTGGGGAATGCACTGGGAGGTGAGGGACACTGAATGTGGAGAGAAGAATAAAAGAACATCTGCTGATGCTCACCCCAGGGCAGGAGAACAAAGATCACCCTTTTTCAAAGGTGATCATACTGTCCGGGAGCATAAAACAAAATAAAAGACAAACCATGATTGATATGTAGATCCTATCACTGCATAGACCCCTAACAACAGGGAAAATGTGTGTTTATATTTTTGTGTAGCCCTTTTTATATTTCTCCTTCAGTCCCTCAGCACTTGTCTTTGGATTTCAGCTTGCTTAGCAATCTTTTTCTTTATTGTATTCCCTACACTTTGGATTCTGGTTTATGTTCAAGTTCTTGTTTTACTAGAAATGCTACATCCTGGTGGAATTAAAATCCAAATTGGATTTAGGAAAGTGCCTAATTTGGGCTCTAGTGTCCCAGATGTTGTTTAGGTGCTGTGAACACTGTAAAATCTAATAACGTTTCTCACCTTAAAAAAAAAAAAAAAATCCATTAATATAATGCTAGGAATGAGACATGCTGAGAGCCAATGGAAGCCAAAAGAAATCTGAGTAAAGGTTGCCAAAACGCTTTTTCTCTCCTCAATTCCCACCTTCTCCCTGGGCTTTGGGTATTGCAGCACATGTGAAAGGTTCCTATGACACTCGAAAATGCTATACAGTTGTGATTTCATAGAACAAAACAAATAGTCTTACCTCCCCTAATATTTAATCCAGATTTGTAGTTTTCCAGTGCACTGCTGTAAAATCACCCAGTGCTGTGGGGTCCTTCAGCAGTGCTGCAGCGCCAAGCCTCAAGATGGCTGAGTTGAGGGTTATGTTTCAATTTGGCAGTGTAGCACCGTTTCCATAGACAAATTAACATTGTTTCATTTCATTTTGACACCATAATGTCTTTTCCATAGACCCGCACTGACACCATAGTGAAATCATTGCATCCCAATCAAGTGAATGGGAAATTAGCACCGTGACACAAAACACACCGAGAAAGTAGCCACAGCTTAGTTTATCTGTCAAACTGAAATACCTTGGCCACATTCAAAAACATTTTCTGAAGCACCGAAAGAGCTGAGTACAGGAATTAATACAAACAAAATGTGCCCTATATAATACCCTGCTTTGATTTGAGATTTAGGAAACCATCTAGAAATGAAAGCCACCAACTGCAGGCTTTGCGGGGCAGGGCTCTTCCCCTTCCTCTGTGCCCACTTCCCTTCCAGCAGTGTGCACCTCCCTCAGCATGTCCCTGGTAGTGGGTCCTACCTCTGTGTCCCCAGCAGCTTGGTGCACTCAGCGTGGGGACACCGGGAGGACGTTGCTGGTGTTATTTTGATCAGACCGAACTGGGAATTGCCTTGGGGTTTCCAGGGCTTGAGCTTGAGATCCTCAGTAAAAGTGCTACTGTGAGAGCTGAATTTGAAACCACAAAAATCTGTTTATAGAAGAAATGTCCTGTTTACTTAGATGCAGAACAAGCAGAAAAAAACAGTAGCCCAGATCACTGATTCTTTAAACTTTTTTTTGCTCTCAGACCTCATTTGAACAACAGTAAAGGCATTCATGTCCCAGCCTAAGCATATTAAAGGGGTCACATATACAATATTCATTCATGCCAGTGATATATTTAATATTAGAATACCAATGTACATACCTGTATCATTTCTCTTCCTCCCATCCACACACATATACTAACATTCAAAGAAATCAAAATTGCACAGCCAGCACTCAAAATGTGTAAACATACTCTGTTTTGCCTCTCTCACATGTACGACAAACTACAAAAAATCCATTCCTACCACGGCTCACCTTTTCCTTTTGCACCAGTGGACCTCTCCCCACAACCAGGAGGTGCTCTCTACCCATTACAGCCCTAAACCCTTTCAGCCCTTCCCAGAGCCTCAGAGATTTCCTCGCCTCCCTGCAGATGCTTCTCCTGCACATCCTGCTCCTGCATCCCCCGTCCCTCCTGCCCCCCAGTACCCCCCTGCTCAGGTTTTCGGGCAGCTGCACTGAGGGAACAACGGGACAAGTCTTCTTATTCTTTGTCCCGTGGCTGAAGCATGCCTCTGGTAAGCAGGAGTTATAACCACAGGCATGTTACTATACCTGTGGTAGCCACAAGCAACGTAAGGAAGGTTCTGTTCTGCTAGGGGTAGGACACAGACTGCTGCCAAACTTCAGTGCTCCTCTGCTAAACATGTGCGAGAATAAGATTTTTATAGAGGATTACAACCCAATGAAACGTGGGCAGATTTTCACATGGGATTTAAGCTGTAAGAGTATCACCCTCCCACTTCATCTGAACCTGAACCATTTTTTCATGTTTCTTTTCTAAAAAAAACAAGTCTGAGACAAACAACTGTTTTAGAAATGTTCAGTCCAAAATGTAAGATTATAGAAACTGAAAACACATCATAATAATGGTGATGTATTCAGCAGCCTTAGCTGTAGCCTTATAACTGACCCACAATGGCTAGAGCCTTGCAGATCGTGTTTCAACACAGTAACTATATACAGATCTATGGACATGTCTCACCTAGGACTCAGAAGATTATCCCAGTCAGTAATGGGATCAGGAGCTCTACAAGTCCCACTGCAAGAAGAGTGTCTTCAGGGCACTACAAATACATGGGCTAAAACCAAAAAGGGTTGAGGACAACACAAGAATTAGAGTCAAGGAAGTAAAACCATTTTGAGTACAGAGAGAGCAGCTGGGCTTAAACATAGACAATATGTTTTACACGTGTTCGTGTGTCTAAGACTGGAACATAAAACAAAGCTAAGCATTTCAAACTAGTGCAAGCACATGCAGATTCTCCTTCTAGGGCTAGACCCTCTATCTCATCAAAGCCTGTGTCCCCCAACCTGTGTCCCCCAACCTGCAGGTATTTCTAGGGAAAGAGATATCAGAGGCTGTGATCTGGACTTTGCTGAGTTTCAAGCTGTGCCTCAGAATTCTCCACAGGGACACGGACGACCCAGTCATCCCATCTGATGAGGAAGCACCCTTCTGCTAGCCCTGGGTACAAGGGGACCCTGGCTTCTGTGACCCTGTGAGGTGATAGCACCAAGTGACAAAGTCGTTCTACTTTGCTGCAGTCACATAGCTTGGGTTTTTTTGAACCCAAAACGCCTGCACCACTTCCCAAACTCTGTGATTACAGTGGCTTCCTTCGGGACTTCAGTTTAGTAAGAAGACACCCTCAGGTAAGGAGAAGGTAGTACTTCCAAAAGCAATGGTCATTTCCATTTTGTACTTGTACTTGCTATTGAGCAAGCAGGGCCACAGGGACTGGTTGAGTTACCAGTTTATTTAACGCTCAGTCACCTCTCCATGGACCCCTGCATATGGGATAGTCCCCCACAGGCTTCATCTGTGCTCCCTGCACTGGCCCCAGGCACGTTTGCTCACTTGTGCTCATGGAAAGGGAAGGAAGAGGCACAAAGCATGGGTAAAAGAGGGAAAATAAAGGCATAATTTGTTTCCATGTTCAGCTACAAAGCAATTGTGTTTTACTCCTTCACATACCTCACTGCTCCCCACCCTGCGTTTGTAGGAACTGCATTAAATTGAGCCCAATTGACCTCTTTAAAAACATCTACATACAGCCTTGCAATTTTCAGTGCCTTTTCCTCTTTGATGTGCCTATAGTTTCCATTTACACTATGCAAGAATCTCAGATATTCATGAGCAAGCAGCTGGGCCAACTCGCCCATCACTTCTCTCTCTTCTGCGCTGCCCTGACAGCATGGAGCAGATGAACTCTAGTGGGTATCACCCTCTGGAAGATTTCCCTCGCCTGATGGGAACCCTCTGTTGTCATCAGGCTGTTGGCCAAGGCACTGACTTGAGAGGAGTTTGCCTCTTCCCAGCTGGCATCAAATCACTGCAACAGCCTCTTGGGTCTTCTGCAGTAAGCAGGAGTTTGGGATTAAACTAACTCCCATCCTTCTTGTAACAACAGTATCCAGGATCACATTTTTCTTACCCATCCCACCCTGAGGGTGCCTCGCAGGGCGCAGAGCTCAGGTAGATTCGCCCATCCCAAATGCCAGCGCTAAAAGCCAAGCACACATTCCCTTTCCCACCAAGCAGGGAGTCCTCAAGAAGCAGGCTCTGCCCATCTGGTACCATGCTTGCACCCTGGATTGCTTTCAGCCAGAACCGTGGTCTGTGATGGTCCGTGGACCGTTTTACCCCTCTGTAACCTTTTTATCCAGCACTAAGAAGCCAGAACAGGGGCACAAATCTTGCTCTTGGATCTTGCCCTGACTGCTGTACTCCAGCTCCTTCAAAGAATCTGGTGGTGAGAGATTAATTAGGACTCTCTAATTGTAATCCCCAATTCCTCCATTCATTTACGTTGGCAGAACTGCTTTTGGTTACAGTATATTCTAACTATTTTGCATGGAGAATGCGCCACAGAATTCCTGCCTGGCTGGATCATTTTGAATCGCCTTTCCAGCATTTTTTTTTTTTAGTCTCAAGTTTATGCTTATTCAAATTCTAGTTAGTCTGTTTATCAAAATCCTATGTGGAAAATATGTTAATTGGCAGAGAAGCTCTTTTTTTCAGCGTCAGCTTGCTCAGCCTGGATTCCTTACAAATGGAGCTGCAGTTTATTTTACAGGATACCTCACAGCCCACAACTTCCTCAGGTACCAAGTGCGAGCCCAGAAATGCGTGCAGCTGACATCCTCCCGTGCTCCAGCTGATTCACGGGCTGAAACCAGCACTGTGATAATGCATTGCAAGGACTGCTAATGAGCAAGCTCTTTGGAGCAATGCTGTATGCGGCTACGTTGCTTTCATGTTAAGAGCTAACAAGGCTGCTGCTTCGATGTAACTTCTCCAGAGAGTGTCACTGGTCTCTTATCCAGGACCCGTGCTGCTCGTGGTGACATTTGGCCAGTAGCCTGGCTGCAGAGGGAAAGAGGAAGGGTGGCAGGGGAAAGAGAAAAAGAACTCAGGGCCTATTTCAAGGCCTAAAACGTGGACAGGTTTGGTGAGAGATATCTCGGAGCTGTGCAAGGTAAACATGGTCTAAATCACCTGCTTTAGGAAGATAAGTACGCTGAGTTCCCTAAGCTAAATGTACGCGACTGCACTTTGATTGAAAACTTTGTGATGTGAAGACTGAAAATCACAAGGAGGAGGCAGGCAGCATTTAATCTCCTGTTGGATGACGATTCAAGATAGACCAATAGAGATACCTGCTGCCTGATAAACCAGTCAATACTGTAGATGGTAGATACTTGCAGGAAACAGACACAGCGGGGGGGGGGGGAAATTCTCAGCATTTTTACATTTTCCGTCTGTTCTCAGCTCCCTGCTAAGCAAGATGAGATTTGTATTTTCCTGCGTTATCACACTTCGAATGCTGCAAACATCCAAATAATCTTTTAAAGGGCATGTTGTCTAAGTTAGGAGTAACGTTTATACCAATTGTGTACACTAAATCCAGGGAATTCCTGGTGCCTGGCAACTCTGGCATGATCCCGCCAGGATTCTTTATTACTTTTTTCTTGTATATTATGGAAGAATTACTTGCCCACCGATCTATTGCAAACTGAACAGTGTTGTTCTGTACATACAGCAGGTCTTTCCAGCAAGCATACCTGTCTGTGAGACAGGGGGAAAAAAAATAAATAAAAAATAAAGCATGAAGTTTGAAAAAGCATGAGGAAATCACAGACAAGCAGAAAACACATTTCACACTTCTCTTTGAAAGGACTTGCATAAGTTGGTTTGTACATATTCTCACTGCAACACTTCAGTTTTTGTGTGCACCTATCCTTCGTGCTATGTTTGTTATGAGAGCTAAGACAGCAGGCTTTCTAACAGCTCTCTGCTGCTGCTGTCTTACTATGATTTTCCTATCTTTTAATTAAAAGTATATTTCACAGCCAAGCCAAATGCTTTATAATAACAAGAAGGAAACACAGAGAAACAGCAAGGAAAACTTTTGACCTGCTGTGGACTGAACATACTTCTTCTTGCCATGCAACAAGACTAAATCATCACATGTGCTGCTGATGGACATTCATCGTTATTTCTTCCCAAACTGAAGGCATATTTCATTTTCCTGAAACCTGGATTTTCTCCAGATTTGCAGGAAAATGTTGCTGCCACTGGAGCTTGTTGCTGTATGTCACCACCTGCTGGCAAATATCAGTCGAGGGTTTCTATCTTGATTGCACAGATGAAACAGTGTAGACAAGGACTTTTATCTTCCTTGATAGAGACAGATAGGTGGCCACAAAGAGAACATATGTTATTTAAACAGATTTTTGGTCTTGAATGCATATATTCAGACCAAGCCTGTTTGTATAACATGCAGTTTGGATCCTGCCAGCCATTACTCAAACAACTAGTTCTTAATAAAGGAGAATAGATGAAATTGCATGGAAAAGGTTACCAATGTGGGCAAGTGTTCACAGACTCCCCTGGTTCATAGACCTGAGTTTGCTAGGAAAATAAATGAGAGTTTAAAAATGCATGGTATAGGCTTTTACTGTATTTAATTAACAACAACATAAAGTGAAAACTCCCAATAATCTTATAGATACAATCTCAGATTTGAATTTTCTGATCTATGCTATTTATTTCACAAGTTTAATGATGAGAGTTTGGGCTTTTTTGCCCTCTCCCCTCCCCCCTGATATTTTTAGAAATAAGTCTTTTGAATATGAAAGCATATTTTCAAGCTCCTAGTATTTATTCTATCCACTCTAATAGGTAAACGTGCATTGCAGTGTGGGCACTAATGCTGATAATTCATATCATTTATCTGATAGATCAGGAGCCATTATGGCCTGTTGTGTAAATTCATATTTTGGCACTCTTTAAAAAGTGGATTATTATTGACCCAATAGACCGTAACAGCTCCAAAGAAGCCATTACTGTCTATTGTGTAAATCCTTCATGGTGCATGTTTTATTGACCCTTTGGAGCCATCATGGTCTGTCTTGTCAATCCAGATGCCATGCATGCGTATTAGGGCTGCCTGCGTAATATCCGTATGAAATGGTAGTTACATTATTGATGTGGGCCCCTACAAAATTACATTTTGAGCCACATTAGTGAGCTATTTTTTCCTCAGGTTCCAAAATACCAATTGTTCTAGTTCACGTTCTGAGCTAAAGATCAGGGCTACAAAAATCATTTTGAAATAATGAAGCCGTTACATTTTTTTTTTTTTAAGAGTGAAAATCCAACTTGACTTAACCAGGGAAAACACAAAAACAGCCATAGGCAGTCAGATCACAGCCTGCCTGGTCCAGGATGCTGCTCACACCAGACAAGGCTCCTGAGGAAGAGCATCCAACGTGCTGTTGAGCATGACCATCAAGCCGGGCTCTTCACCTCTGCTGACATCGCCTGTGCTGGTGATCCACCTCTGGCATTGTCCCTGAGGCACTGGATGATAATTTCATCCCAGTTCTGCCCTGAATCAACCAATCCTGTCCTTTGCTCTCTCCATCTTGTTCTCTGTCCCCCCACCCTTACCCCTCCCTGCTGCATGTGCCTGACTATATGGGACAGATCTATAAATATAGAGCAAATGAAATCATAGAATCATAGTATCATTGAGGTTGGAAGAGATCTCCAAGATCATCTGGTCCAACTGTCCCCCTACCACCAATGTCACCCACTAAACCATGTCCCCAAGCACCAGGTCCAACCTTTCCTTAAACATCCCAGGGACGGTGACTCCACTGCCTTCCTGGGCAACCCACTCCAATGCCTGACTGCTCTTTCTGAGAAGAAATTTGATCTAATTTCCAAACTGAACCTCCCCTGGCTCAACTTGAGGCCATTCCCTCTTGTAAATGTCCTCTCCTCCCACCAGGATCCACAAAACCCTTCTTGCCAGACAGCAGGATCAGCAGTTTCCCTGCTCATGGGAGAGGCTGAGCAATAAAATGACTGTGGTGTTAGACAAATTGCACAAGGAGCAAGCAGGTGAACATGTTCAAGTGAAAGTGCTCAGAAGTGCAGCATGCATTGAGGTGCCTGCATCTGAGAACTTTAATGAGAAGCAGAACCCAAACTTTCCTGGGGGAAAATCTGTCCTTAGGAGGTGCCTGCCTTTGCTCCCAGGCTGAAAGTGTTCATTTGGATAAGCCAAATCTTGCAAACCCTTTCTGACTGGCTCACCATCAGGAGGGGAGTGGTGCAGACACAGGGACTTGTGTCCCCACACAGATCTCCTCCCCTCACTTCCCCATCTACTTCTTCCATGTCCTCCAGCCCCACACCTCCCCAGCCTCCAGTCTTGTCCTGCACTGCAGGCATCACTGCACCAGGCACACGTCCCACAAGGTAAGCACAGTTCCTGGTCAAACCCATTACATGCAACTGGTCTTGCTCCTTTCCTTAAATGATTCCCAAACAAAAACCACACAGGAACAACATAATCTGAGCTGCTGCAGAAGGAAAGTCTTCCTGAGGCAAGATCAAATTGAACTGCACAGCTAGTGGGGCTAAGTTCAACCTGGAACTGCCTAAATGCTTGAATTATTCCTATGCCTGGCATAATAAAGATCTAGTGTTGGCACTGGTTCCTTGTCTTATACATTCATAAATATTTATCCAAATATTAATGAGCAGAAAACAATTTATTTCTTTTTTTTTCCCTAATTGTAACATCAATTCTAATATGTTTTGTTACTTAGTCACCTCACAAGTAAATTGATTTTCTTATCCACCAATAGGTATTTAAATGTTTTACAAGCGTATGCCAGGATTCTGAAATGAGAACTGTGTTTGGAACTCATAGCAGGGCTGGTACTTTCAGATTTCTTATTATTTTATTTTGCTAACACACTTGTAAAGTACAGTTACGTAATAAAAGTTCGGCATAAGGAATGGGTAGCAGTTTCATGCAATGCACATCTTTGAAGTCTTCTTCTAACAACAGACAGCTGCAATCTATGTGTGCAAAATGTATGGCATACTACAGAAGAGTATTTGCTCCCGCTCTTCCTCTGCACACATTATTTTCTCTTTTCACACACACACACACCTAGTGCATAATATTGACACAATTTATGATTTCCAATTGTACATGTGGGTGTCTAGTTTCCAAGATGGCACTTGAGAACACTTTTTGAAATTTAGTTTTCAATTCAGCAGCTTGCTAAAGCCCACGACTGGCTCAACGCGTACAGATAGTCCTAGCAAAGTCAACTCCCTGCTTAATCACCTTGCTAAACTGGGGCCTCACTTTTGCTACATCTCAACAACTTTTCATCACCCACCTAGCTAATGAGAGATTCGGGTAATCCGACCTTCCATAGTAACTGATTTTTTTTCAATGTTATGACTTGTGAGAGCTGTATATTTCCTTGGAGGAGAAGATGAAGTCTTTGGTCTATGCAGCTCACTAAAGGAGCACTTTATTAGTCCAGCATTTCCTAGTGTGTGGCTGGAAAATTTATCAGATGCTCACTGACATCCTGCTGTGCGTTAACGCCAGGGGACCACAGCAAACAATCCCTGGTGGTCGTAGGAACTGGGCAAGGGATCCTATTCTTCCAATTATCTTTCTAGGCGGGATGTATGGGAGATGTAGCTTCTCTGATATGAACAGATTTACATGAGGGTCATATATTTCAGGCAGTCCAGAAACACTTCACCATGCCTTGATGGTTCCTCAGAGAGCTACCCCACCTATTCCATGTAGCTGGGCAGCGGAACAGTTGCTTTAAAGCTATCCCAAATGAGAAAAGTGGAGTTTATACGTCTTTTCTGTTGACATTTTGTCATTTGTCACTTATCCTGAGACTAACTTATTTGCCATTTTTCTGAACAAGAGAATAAAAACTCTCCTGATTTAGTAAAAGTATGCAAAATCCTTTTGCTTTTTCCCTAATACAATTAAGAAGAATTTAGGTAGACCTAATATTGATGAAGTTCATATACTGGACACGTTTACCAAATAAACACATTTATTTTATAAACAGTAGCTTTACCTCTTTTCTAATCCACTTATTTTTAGAGCTAGGAATTGATTTGTTCAGATGTAAGAATAGCCTCTCTACCAGCAGCTTCAGGGGAGTTGTACTCAGCATACGTTGGTGTAAGCATAGGCAAAATTTCAACACATCATCTTGGTTTATCAGTTGCTTGCTTCCTCCTCATGGATTTCTGAGGCAAGGGACAACTGGCAATGTTGCCAAATGAACCCCTGCAAGGAGAGGATGAAGGCTCAGAGCAGTAAAGCTCAAAGTCTCAGACAGCCAGGTCTCAGCTGAAGTCAGGAATAAAGACTGTACCTTCTGGGAATATTCCCTACACCGCACTGGTCCCCATTTAACTACAGGAAGGAGGAGCTAGACCAGGCAGCTGGGCATCTCAGCACTGTGAAGTTTGTACTCTTCTGTGTCCCCATTGCTGCAATGCCATAAAATTCCCTGAAAGCCTGCACCACCCGTCATCGTAGTTTTGCAGGGCTGAAGTAGAAACTCCCAGGGTCCGACAGCCTTCTGTTTCAGCATATAGCCTTATGCTTGACTTTTTTTATATGCAAACAATAAATGCTCAAGGTCTGGATTTTTGTATCTGTATTGTGTCATTCCATTTATGTTCAGAAGACCATGAAAAAAAAAATGGCTTTTGACTGTCTTTCTCAGAGTGTACAGCCGATGGGTTACATGAAACAGCACGGCCACTGTGAAAAAATACAACCAAAATTTTTAGCACCAGGATTACCTCATTAATAAAATCCTGGCAGACTGAACACACTGGAGCTGGAACTACTGGAAGGATGGGAAGGATAATGATTTACCTTCAGACTTCCCAACTGCAGCTGACTCTGAATCCTGCCACAAAAGGCAAACAAACAAAACAAAACAAAACAAAACAAAAAAAGAAAATATTTGATGACTTTGACTTTCTGTTTTTCTGTGACAATCAACATCATTTATGACCCATTATGTAATGACATGAGCATTATATATTGAAAAGCTGTCTTGAAAGACGTTGTAAATAAACATTTCTGGTTTGCAAACAGGAAGCCAGAAATATTACTGTGGAAGCTGAGAGGATGGGGTTAGATTCTTGAAATGCCAGTGATTTGTTTTTCCTTCCATCTTTCCCAAGCTTGTGGTGCAGTCATATTGTTATTAGCTAATGCATTTCCTTTTCTCTCCACTCCCATAGCTAAAATATAACTAAATAATAATAATAATAATAGAACAGCAATAGAAAGAAAGAGAGAATAGACAGACGCAAAATAAGAAGTGATAAAAAAAAAAAAGAATGAATTTGGGGTATAGAGTATTTGGGGCTACAGGGGTTCAAACCAAGAGAAAGGAATCCAACATCCAACAGCGGCCCATCTTAGACATTTCAGCAGAAGGCACAAAATCAGCAAGAATAAATTTTCCCGTGGGGAAGCACCTTCAAACTCCACAATAAAAGTGATGTCTGGCACCATGCAGGGGTCGGTTTTTCAGGTATGTGTAGTTATCCTGATAATGGTGAGCATAAAGAGAGAGCTAATAGTTTTTACTAGCCTAAGTATTTTGGGGAGAAAAAAAAAAAGTGAAAAGGGTTTGAGGGTTCAAAACTTTTCTTCAGGACTGAAACTTCAAGCTACGCTTTGCCGCTTCCTTTCGTGATGTGAAGAAGAACTCGTACACTCAAAATCAGTCCGTTTTTTGAGCTGTTTCTCAGCCCAGTAACTCCCTCTCAGCCCTTGCGAACACCAGGCACTGCCACAAGCTCCCAGCAGCAGTAGGTTTCCGACAGCCCCGTTACAATCCTGGCTCGACTCTGCTGCCCTGAGCATGGCCCAGGAGCTGACACGGGAGCCGCAGCAGGCTCACCAGCCAGTTCCACCAAAGGAGGATCAGGCCCTTTCTCCCTTGGACGTATTTCAAAACATCCCTTTTTTTTTTCTTTGCTGACTGCTCATAACAGTTGCCTGGTCCAGGCATCAAATAAACACTGGCTTTTATATGCCGGCACTAGTGTTATTGTGAAGGAAGTGTTCAGTCAAACAATACCGCTGAACAAAATCTTTTCTCCTACTGATGTCGTGTGACAATTTTTTATTTTTTTTTCGCTCTAACCTGAATTTCTAACCCATTTTAAACCTGCCATTTTTTCACACATTAATGGGAAGATATTTTTTTTTACTCTATTCTCTGTCTTTTTCCCCCCCTTCAGTAGATGAACTTTAAATGCAATAGTGTGCTCATCCTGAGTGACCCTGCCTGCTGGGAGTAATTGTCTAGAGGAGAATAGAAGAATCTAAGAGCTTTTGTGAAAGGGAATAGAGAAGACAGACTTTATTATGATTCTGAATCGTAAGCGCACTCTCTTTTTTTTTTCATTCTCTCTCTCTTCTTTTTTTTTTTTTTTCGGGTTCTAACAGCTGTTTCCCATCACAACCGGTGTTTGAAAGACACAGCAAAATTGAGTGTATCAGTATCACAATTAGTTTCACAGGCGGCTAATAACTTACTTGCCAGCCATGCCTGATTTAATCAGGACAGTCCTGATTTATGGTTGTTTGTCCCAGTGTCCGATTTTCTCTGCCAGCTCCATCACAAGGAGATGCATGCAGCCTGCTCCTGCATGCCGTCAGGGCCACCGGTTCACGATGGTGGGCTGGCTGCACTGGAGGGGAAAAAGGAGGAGGCAGCTGAAATTAGAGGTCTGGAGTCCTCTAACAAAACTCAGGGAGCGTATCCTTCTTGCTGTGATAAACGGAGTGCCTCGCGCTGGTGCAGGCATGCCAGGCTGTCTTATGTGGGCTTGTGCATTTATCAAGGTATCTCACAGTGGCCTGCTACCCCCTCTTCCCTTGTGACCTGGAGGAACCTCCTGGGTTAGGGTCAAGAGGTGATTTTAGCAGCACATTATCTCAAGCCTGCAAGGCCCCGAGCTGCTGCTAGTGAGTCTTCTGTCAATGGTGCCAAATTACGCATGGCTCATTTCTGCAAAGTGATCTACTGCTGCTGCTCACTGGGGACAGAGCTGAGACCGTCCAACTCATTTTTCTTAGGACTGCAAGCTGGCCTGGAAGAAGTCCCAGCAGTGAGAGCCCAGCTCATGCCTTTCTCACTCAGCAACTCTACTCTTGAAGTTGAAAAAAACGTCCATAAGAAGCTATTTGATGGATCAGTTGTAGCACTTAAAAGATGAGATCTGAGATAGTCTAACCTGTAGCCACAAAATGGCAGAAAAAAGAAGATAAGATAGGTTTTTAGGAAGCTTTTAGCTAGGCCTAGCTTTAGCTAGGCTGGTGATACCACTGTCCCTCCAATTTATAAATATGGGAAATATGCAATATGGGAAATATGGGAAATATCCAAATATTTTCCCTAAAGAACCAAGAGAAGTTAAGACGTGTTACAGACAGGCATCTCAACTGACACCTGCATGGACCTTCAGGGCTGTATTCCCTGCAGTTCCATCTGCAGATCAAACCTCTCTGTAGAAGTCTCTTTGCTGTGATGTTCACAGGACCAGGACGGTGATTAAGCCACCACTGAGCTGAGACCACTACCCATAGCTCTCTCTCTTTTACTTTGTGATCCCTAGTCTGACTTTTTTCTCTGTTTCTCACGCATGATTTGTTGTTTGTTTGTTTGTTTGCTTTTGGTTTGGTTTGGTTTTGCCTGTATTTTTAATGTGGTGAGGAGACTGATGTCCAAATCTTTGACACCACCTTCTAGGTGCCACTACCCTTAGGGATGTCTAATTAGTGCAGTGGTTGCACATTCATGTCAGAGGGAGCTTGTGCATCATGATTAAGGGTGTTTTCAGCTTGTGAACAGAGGTACCCTGCTTTAGTGTGAGAGGCTGTTGTGGAAAATCCCTCGTGCCACCTGTTTTAAAGATGTGTATTTCACGTCTATAGTTAGCTCTGAAACATGAAAGACAATATGGCCCTTGTCATCACCTTCTTAAGTCGGGAACCCAGTAATCTCAGGCCCCATGCTTGAAAGGGGAGATGTAAGCAGGCACTTTGCACCTTCCTTATGTGTACTGGGCAATCATGCTGCACAGGCATTGCTTGGGGTCTCATGCAGCCCTGGTCCTTGACCTGAGGAACTCACAGTTTGGGTAGAAAAGCAAAAAAGTCTCTGGGAGACTAGAGAGGAGGAGCGTTGTTTTTGTTTTGTTTTGTTTTGTTTTTCTTATTTTCCTCTTTTCTTACCTTATGTAGAGTGTTTGGTAATAGAAGAGAGAGAATACAAGCTACTCAAATCAGAACAACTAACCAGGCTACAGGAGAAGTCATTGCCTAGTTCTCTAGGTGACAAGATAACAAGCAGAGGCCACAGCACATGTTTGTCTCCAGCTGGAAGAATCAAATCTACATTTGCAAGCCACCATCTCCTTATGGAGAAAGAAAGGAGCAGTTGCTGATTTCACTCAGTTTTAAACAGAACCAAAATGCAAATCTGCATTCAGATTTTCAAGCTGAATAGAAGAGTTCTTGCACAATACCTTTCACAGGAGGCATTCACACAGCTTAAGCTGGAGTATTTCCCTCCACCTCTCAGGTTTCCTATCAGCTGTTTCTAGCCGGCCACACACTTGGTATGGAGACATTCTAACTTGCCCTACAGCAGGCTCCTGATTTTTTATACAGTCTCTAGTGGAGAACTTGGGCTTTCCCCAGAAGCCTCTGGAGGGGTCTCACTCTCTTCTTTCTTTCAAGTGGAAGGGAACCGAATCAGTCTGGAAACCTTATGTGAGGCAGTAGCCTCAGGTTTAAGTTTTACAATGGCTAGTTTAGGTCTTGGAAAAAAAAAAAAAAAAAAAAAAAAAGATGGGCCTGCATGTCCTCACAGGCAGGTACCAAGGCTTTCTGCAAGCACACGGGGGTTTGAGCGCTGACATCTCCACCCTTTGCAGCAGGACATCACCATTTTCCCATCAAAGGCAGTATGAAGTGGGGCTGGAGCCACAGTGACTCCAGTAAGAAAGCTGCACTGGGGATTCTCTTTTCTTTCCTCTGTTTACACAAAAGGCAGACCACGTTCAATGATATCAGCACAACCCAACCGTGATACTCATTGAGCAGTTAACACACACACATACAAAGAGAAAAAGAAAAAGTGACAGTCTATCCATCTCACTTGGCATGTTTATATGTCCTTCTTAACCATAAAAAAGAAGGCTGTTTACAAAGTGGAGTGTCAGTAACATTGTGTAAAGGAACACTTATCTGAGAAACTTTGATCTCGTCCTGAAGCACCATTACTCTGAGACCGAACGGCTAATGGCTCTTTGGGTGGGAGAGAAAGTTTTTCAACAAGAAAAGAAGGAAGTTTATTGTGCTATCTAGTGGACACATTTAGAAAATCCTGCTCCTCGGAAATAAGTTGTGGCTGTGTCACCAGCAGCCTTATCCCGCATTGTGCAGGCTGCTGAATGGGGATGAAATAACAAGATGCTGAGGCCTGGTGTAATGGGATAGTGGGGAAGTTGTTACTCTAGGGCAGGCCTGTTATCTCACTCATTTAAGTAATGGACATATTAATGGAGTTGAGAGCTAAACCAGACACATAGCCTGCCTATTGGATCTAACGTTTTCCATTTCCAGACTCTGGGCCACATTTTACGATACTGATTCACATATCTAGGCCCTACTTGAGTGAGTAATCCTATTGGCTCCGTGAGCACGAGCAGAACATTGGCCTCAACGACAGGAGCAAAAAAACGCTGCCAGAAGAGTAATGGGATCAGATCCTAAACCATCTAGTGATGAGTTATCATTAAAAATAAAAATATGAATGCTTTTTTTGAAAAGGAATTGCAAATTTCTGTGATCCAAAAAGTGGGTTGAAAAACACATATAGCACTCAGGTAGATTCGGTTTCTGATAGGCCAGAAATTCCATAAGAGCAGCATCATTTACTCCACTGCCTTTAAAAAAAAAGAGCATGAAATCTTGGCTTATCTCTCTTTTTAATTTTTTTTCCCTAATTTCAAGTGTACCAGACCTCCCTACGATGTCGAGGTTCACTCAATGCTTCACTATCGTCAAATATTGGGGTGTCTCTGATCTCTCTTGCAAACATATTTCTCTTAAAAAAAAAAAAAAAAAAAACTGTTAAAATGCACCAACAGATTGAAACTCAATCGCAGGGACCTTCACAACAAACATAAACAGCTCCTCCTGAGGCTCACACATCACTGGTCCTAGCTTGCATCTGTCCTGCCGCTCTCCATTTTATTTCTCCGTGCTGCCGCCTGCACTTTTCAACTTCTTCTATCTGTCGCCGAGCCCCTCACTCAGAGACTGCTGAAATCCTTGGGAGCCTGTCCAATACCTGCCGTGGGCTTTGGACCCCGCTGCTCAAATTCTGCCCTGCAAGCACTTAAGGCTTCCCGCGAGGTGCCGAACGACCCCATTAACTAATCTTGTTAAAAATATTACTTGCCAGCCAGCCTTTGAGCCGTTGTGCCTATCGTATAAACGTGTATTTCTCTTACAAACATTCCTGGAAAGACAATCTGGAGATAAGCTGGAGCTGTCTTTTACAAGTTGCTTGTCCTGTTGAAACAATTAGCTTGAAAAGGCAGACTTTAAAAGATGAGGGGTTTGTGCCCGTGAAAGAAAAGCAGCGGCTTCAAAAGGGTGTGATTTATACGAAAGGGAGAAAAATAAAAGGAAGCAGAACAGTCAGGCTCAGTGAGTTTCCATCCTGTAGTTTCCTGATTTCGGTGGGCTATGAAAGACTGCGGCCAGGCTCTACAGAGAGTGCACATTTTAACTCAGGCTCACTAAAGACTGACACGGCAGTCACGAAAGTTCGATTTATGTCTTTCCTCTTCCAAAAAAACAAGCCGCTCGTACGGCACCGTATTTTTTGGTGAGAGACAAATAAGGCAACTGTTATTGCAGGACGTTTAAAATAGATAATACCCCATTTGGAAACCGAGATGAAGTACCCTTCTATCTGGCATAGCCCTGAAACATTTACAGAAAGCCTTTTAATGGAGATTTAGTGCATATATAATAATAACACAGAATTTGATACCCTCTAGGAAAAAACTGCCCAGTGCTCCCTTAACAACCACAATTACCGCACAACTTGTTATACCTAAAGTTAATAAACTGGAATTAAGGTTATGAATAAACTTTATTAACCAGCAGGAGCTGGTGTCTTCTCCCCCTCGTGACTGTCCTACAAGCACTGAAGCCCCTACATTTATCCCTTGTTTTACCTTGCCTGGGGCACGCAGCCAGCCCCCGAAAGCTCTGGCGGTGACTGAAGTGCACTGGGACCGAGCCAAAAAAATAGTAATAATAATAATAAAGTGAAAGGGAATAAAATGGTGTAAGGTAGAATAAAGCGGAATGGAATGGAATGGAATGGAATGGAATGGAATGGAATGGAATAAATAAAATTAAAATGAAGTTAAATTTAAAGTAAAGCAAAACAAAATAAAATAAAAAATTAAAGTAAAACAAAATAAAAATTAAAATTAAAATAACAAAAGTAAAGTAAAATAAATAAAATTAGAATAGAATAAAATAGAAATAAATAAATAAAAACAAATAAAATAAAATAAAATAAAATAAAATAAATAAAATAAAAAAAAAATAAAAACAAATAAAATAAAATAAAATAAAATAAAATAAAATAAAATAAAATAAAATAAAATAAAATAAAATAAAATAAAATAAAATAAAATAAAATAAAATAAAATAAAATAAAAAACAAAACAAAACAAAAAAGGGATTTCTTCTGGCACCCAGCGCTCATCAGCACTTCCCCGGAGCCCCCGGAGGCGAGGAGGGGCGGCCGGGGGCCGGGGCCGGGTGGCTGCGCGCAGCCGAGCGGCGCGGGCGACACCGTGTGGCCGCCTTTGGCAGCGCCCCGCGGGGCTCCGGGGGGCTCGGGGGGAGAACTTTGACTCTTCGCTGCCTTTCAGGCGGCAGCAGAGGAGAGAGGGAGGCTTGCAGGTTCCCCTCGAGGGCAAGGTGGGCGAGTCGGGGAGAAGTTGGCCGTCTTCTCCCCGCAGAGAAGCCCCGTTTTGGAAACGAGTCGCTCTGGTGAGCGGGAGGACAATAGCACAGCACGGCGCGCTGTGCCGGTGCCGTTTCTGGGTCAGCGTGCTCGTGGGGAGATGGCTTTATTTAGGCAGGGTAGGTGATGATGAGATATCAGTTGTTGGGCCAACAGAATTACAGCGCATGTGGTTTGGGCCTCCGCAAGCCTGTCCTCAATTATTTTTGTTTACTTTGGTGCTGCCCCAAGTCTTTCAGATAGTGTGTCTTCACTCATGTTTTTGTTCTGTCAGGAACAGGCATAAGAACCCAAAAGCCAGGCCTCCTCTGACAGCGCATCCCTGTGCCAAAAAGGCCGAAGCCGTTGCAACTGCTGTCAGAAATGAGCTTTCAGCAGGCTCCTGCAAGCCAAGTCAGCGAACTAAAAACAATCCTTCCCTTCGTTGCCCCCCAAAACGCCCGTAAACTTTGATCTGCCGGCAGGGAAGGCCCAGCGGTGGAAAGGGAGGGCTGTGGAGTTGTGACCTCAGCTAATGGACCTCCCGCTTTGGAAACGGTGTAGTACCGCAACCTGCTCTCCCCAGAGGTATTGAATAAACAAACGCTAAATAGTAAAAAGCTTTGTAGCATAGCTGCTCTCACAGGTAGAGGAGGAGGCTGTATGCTTCTTGCTCGTCAGGGTACGTCAAATTGGAGGTATACATAAACATTTTGTGCCTGACGGTGAGTCTCGGGTTAGCCTTTCCCCCTGCTGAACACCATTGGGACATTTCAGGGTTTTGAGCACAGGTTTTTTGCACTATTTTAGCTTCTGTAGGATTGCTGAGGTGTCTGTGTGACCTGAAAAATATGACATGAGCTGCAGAAGAATATCGTCCCAAAGAATTGGCTGGTTGCCAGGTGGGATAGTCACAAACATCAGAAAAGGCATTAGGAAAACAGGTTTAGGACACTTTAACCCACCCACGTATCATTTTTATTTATTTATTTATTATACCTTTATTAGATACAGATGCTGAAATAAATGGATGTTAAATGAGACGTCTGGGACCTTTCATGCATCCTTGGTACAGAGCTGACAAGAGTAAAGGTGGAAGACCACCCAAAATCAGGCAGTATTTTCTTTAGGGCAAGTGCAAATCAGTAGTTGCAGTGGTGGTTGCTGCACCTCTGTGTTCATGCTCAAAGACATTAGCATAGATTTTGCCTTACCAGGTTCATAACCTGTTGCCATTAACCCTGAATGGACCTGGTAGAAGGAGTGTACCCAGTCCTTGGACATCCAAAAGTCACCTCCAGTGGTGGACACCAGAACATAGTCCAACTCCTGCCGCAGTTGGATCAAACAAAGCACCCAGTGTCCATCAGACCGCTCTATTCCCTCTCTGCTGTTTGACAAGATTTAAGGACAGAAAGGAAGCTGATTTCACTCCAGTGAAATGTATGTTCAGATGACAGATCACAAAATCAGAAACAAGGTCACAAAATAGAAAAATAATGAAGATTATTTATAGGTATGGCCTTTCAGAGCAGAGCTCTTCACTCAAAATACAATGGTATATAATGGGAAAGCCATCACATCTTCAGTTCAGTGTAGAGAAACTATTGAAGCATCTTCTCAAGAAACATGGCTTTCTTCCTGGCTCACCCCTCAGTCTAAGGAAATATCTTGAATGTGATCTTAAATCAACAGATACATGGAAAAGAGACCATTCTTAAGCCTCCTAGGAGCCACTGCACCTTTCTTCTCCTCCTCCCTGTGGTTCTCTTTAAAGCAAGAACTATCTGGGGCTAGGAATAATGCAACTACAGCTTTATTTCTGTGGCCCCAGGGAAAAGAGACTTCTTTTTTTCTGTGCCAGTTCAGTTTCACCTGAGGTCCTGTTCACTCCTCCTGCAACATAAATGGATTAAGAGGCTTCTCAGACCTCCTTCACAAATAACGCTTTTTCAGCTAGTTGCAGTATTTCATAATCATGTGTCTTAAAAATTAATGATTATATATCAAACCTACACATATATAATTTAACATAAATGATAACACCATAGTTAGCAGCCTGCCTCCAGCATATCAAAGAAGCCAAGCATGACACAAAGAGAGGTTGAACACTGAAGGTTGGAATAGATATCTTAATGTCAAACACAGTTTATTTGTGGGGGAACTTTTAAAACACCTATGCTATGCATGTGTTAAAAGCACATTTGTCATTAATCTCTGAAAACTGGTGCCCACTAGCCTGTGCTACATCTCCTTTTTCTCCTCTGCCACACAGAAACATTGTAGAGCTAGGATTGCCTCAGCTCTTTGGAAAGGGATTGGTGAAGGCCAGGGAAAAAGACGAGTACTACAAATACTGATGTTGCATCAACATCCAATACCTTTGGTATCACACACGAAATCACACTGCTACTGTGATATCAGTACCTCACTGCCCCCATGTTATTCTCCATTTCAATGGGCAGTGTGGGAAGAAAGACCAGAGAATACATTCCTGTATAAAGGGCTTGCAAAAGTGTTTTTCTCAGTTCACTGAGAAGATCTCTGAGGAATTGCCCCAGCAGGTCAGTGCCTTCAGAGTGTTAGAGCAACCCTTTCATTTCAGTAACTGTTCCTCTCCTCTCTCTCTGTCTGCCTAAATTTGTGTTCTGGGCTTGAAACAATACCACCATGCATGTGAGTTTTCAGACAATCTGAATGATGAAATCAGCTCCCTATTGATGGATTTGTGGTGAAAATAATCCTTGATGAGATATGTGCACTTTAGCTCTATCCTTGCCTCAAAGCAGCCAGTTGGTAGTGTCCAAAGTTATCACGATGCAGCTATGTCACTTAATGGCTTACACTGATCATACAATCCCATTGCTAAGAAACATCTCGATGTACTCATCAAAGGGAGAGCTGCCTATCTCTCAATTAAAAAAAAATCCTAAATGTACACAATGCATTGTAAAAAATTACCAACAGGACATCTAACTCATGACACAGGCTGAACACTAAGTGGGAGAAGATGATTTTAGGAGTTAGTAAAACAGAGTGGAGAAAATATTAGAGCAAGGAGCCTCCAGGAACCTGGCAAGTCTGTTGTTTTATCCCATTCCCACAGAAGGAACCTCAGGTGTGACACCTGCTCTGTCAACCCTAAGTGGACATCTTCATGTAAGGAAGTCCCCCAGCTAAAGAAGTCTGTCACCTACAGAGAACTGCATCAGTGAAAGCCAACATACGAAACCTAACTGAAGACTAACTGAAGGCTGGATGACTAAATGAAGGCTGGTTCAGACCACAGAATTACCAACATGCAGTTAGTACCTCTTGTATTCTGCACTGGCTTGAGCTTTATTTTATTATTATTATTATTATTATTATTATTAGCACATTCAAATACCATGTATTCCAAAAGAGTCAAAAATATGAGCAATTATGCCATCTCAGGAAGGAAAAGTCATACACCGTGTCTTGCCAGGTACAAATAAAACCGGTATTGAATTTAACAGAATACAAAGGCAGTCTTAGCTCTATGGATGAGAAAAGTTTTACCAGTTCTCACTCATCTGAGCATTTGGTTTCATATAATTAAACATCCCAAAAGGAGAAAAAAAAAAAAAAAAAAGGTCTTTGTCACAGTGACAGTTAAGCCCTGACTTAAAACCCTAACCTCAAGTGTGTTCATAGCTGAAAATCCAATCTGGATGACATTTTGTCTTTAACACATGCTATCATAACCTCAAATTAAAGGCAGCACTTACATTGCACCAGGTTAAATCACACACACTTTGGAAACTTTGGCATGTAAAGGAAGCATGGGGCAACATAAAGATGATGTCAGAACACATTTTCAGCCTTCTTTTCTTGATATCTTGAATTTTACTCAGACCTTCAAGGTTATATACTTTTCATGGCTTAATTTCTGTATTTCCCTAAGGCACTGATGCATATTTACCTGCTAACTATAATAATTCCTTTGAAACTAAATAATTTATAATAGGCATATTATGATCCTTTCAGATTTGTTGTGATCTAATCAGCAAGCACATATTTAGGAAATCTAAAATCCTTTCGGGGCTTTTACTTTGAGACAGGCTAATGCACAATGCATAAACACAAATTCATAATAGTTCACATTTTGGTAAGGTGATCCATTCTCCAAAGCCAGCAAATCCATATAATAAAGTTAATTGAGCATTAGCCACTTTTCAAACCTTAATTGCACTGCTTGCTTAAAAAAAAAAAAAAAGTTTGCAGAAGTGTTTTTGTATATCAAAGGCATGTTCAAACTGCAGACAAAGAAATGGGATTGGTCAGGTCTGACTGGATTGTCACGTAGGCATGATTTTGAGTTTATACATTTAAGTCAGAATCTAAATGTGTCTTAAAGAAAGGATATTTTTACCCTGTTGGTGGCCAGACTTCAGGAGTTTGATCACCACATCATGGACCAAAACGAGTTTTCAGTAGTTTAATCATTTTTCCTGTGGGTTGTGTGAACTCTCAAGTAACTCTCAACCTAGTTCAATGCACCTTTATTAGCACAACAATGTCATGACACAAGTCACTACACCACACCATTTCTGCTCAGAAGAGACTTTCTGTAGTAGAACTGTACCAGCCTGAAAGTGCCTTGTTCCTGCTAAGGGATTAGTGCTGATAAGTAAGTTAGACTAGTAGGGAAAGTAGGAGACAAGTTGGAAAATTTGCTAAAGTAGTAATATGGCAGTTCGATATGATGAATGGCTATATTCATTTCTTTTGTGTCATAGGATACAGACTTCATACTTCGGTGAATGAACCTGAGATGTGACTAGTGTGAGTCAGAGAAACTTTGTGACTGCAATGAGCATGCTTATTACTGTTTACAAAAATAATAATAATAAAAAAAATTTCTCCCAACATTACCCAGTAAAAAAAATTTCTTCCACCAACATTTCATAATTAATCAAAGCTCATACTGTGTACCACCTTACCTTAAACCCCCACTTGCAAAGATCAGCTATGTTGTCTGGCAGTCGTACCATTTTTTGTATATAAACTTGTAATTGTAATGACCACAAGCTAAAGCTTGAAAATGTGAGCACTGCAGACTAAGATGACAGCAGGTAGGTCAAATGAACTCAAATCTTTTACTTCTTTAAAACATCTGTAAACTTTTGGACATTGTCCTCCTTATCACCTTAATCCAAATCATTCTTTTAAAACTCTTCTTCTCAAAACAAACACGTATACAGCACATTGTTTATTACTTAATAATTACATTATTATTAGAACAAGAATTTCACACACACAATGGCAGTTGATAAGGTAGATACTTCTCATGACACCAACCAAGTTCTTGGTGAATATTTCCCTTATGTAATGAAGGTTAAATCACTGGGTCAACATGTTGAATTTTAAAAATTAACCAAAAAAAAAAAAAAACCTATTTAGTGTTTTGATTTTCCAGACCTTTAGTGCAAGTGATATATTTTGCCCGTTTAAACCACACTCCATAAAACAGAAGAAAAACCTAAAGCCTTTTCCTTTCTGAAAGCATCTCAGCAGTCACACCATCCCGGACTTCCTTCTGAATTAAGCTCCCCCTGGTTGGTTCATCCCTGACACACCATCCTTAACAAGAATAAAGCAGTGTAGGGAAGGTACGCAGATTTTGATGCAATGTAAAATTATATGATACTCTTCTGGACTATACCAACACTTAAGTTTTGGGAGCGTTGTGAAGAAAATGGGAGAAGAAGAAAAGGGTGAGGAAGTAAAAGAAGAGGACTGTGACATGATGGGTTGGGGAGGATAATTTGGAAAAATAAGGAATGCTCCAAGGCCTTCACCTATAGCTCCACTCTGATTACCTAGATCTCACGTGTAGACATTGGTTATGGTGCCTCAGCTTGTGGATGTCTACCTTGAAGTATTTCCTAATATCTCAAGTAAATACACCATATATCAGGCAAAGGGCCTATCTCTAGGGGTATTAGATCATCCTTTGCTTAAAGCAAAAGACCTTACTCCTCTTGACACTGATAATTTTTCCTGTTTTTTTTTCAGTAGGCAGCAATAAGGGCCTCATTAAACCCTAATCCACATGAATTGAAACTTAGATGGACTTTGGGTAAATCCTTCAGAGACAAAATTAAAGATAGATAGGTAGATAAAGAGGGACATAAAAGCATCTCTTTGTCTGGAATTTGAACTTTCATTATAGACGGATACTTCCAGGCTAAGCGCATAAGCAAATGTCCTCCTCCCCTCATTCTTCTGCGCAGCCCCATGGGACAGGGCATAGCCTAACCTTACTCCAATTTCTCTGTTTTCAACTGCTGAGGGACAGTGAACAGATCAGGAAGCCTGTTATTCCAAATCTGAAATTCCAAGTGCATTACTTGTTCAAATTAAGCCATGTGATACTGTTTTAGTACATTGATTTGACAACTGTGACATTTAAAACAATGTTTCTGATACAGAAACTGCTGGAAAAGCAAATGAAAAATGTCCCAAAAGCAAACGGTTGTGGAAAGTAAGCACAGCTGGGCCTTAATTCTTTAATAAATTGGAATGAATATTCCCAGAACAGATTTTCAGTACTTAGACATGTTTTTAAATTGCAAGACTCCTGAACTTGCATGACACCTGGAAAACATACCATCCTTTCTCTCTCCCCAAACAACAGAGTATTTTAAGAACTTTTCTTGTCTAAGTGAAAAAAAAAAAAAAAAAAGCCTGTAAATTCAAGCATGATTATTCCTATTTTAAGCATAATGTTTAAAGATACAACATGCAGAACTTTGAAATAATTTAGGCATCTAATGGTACAAATATTTATTTACTGAGATTTCCCAAAATATCAAAGCAAGTTAAAAGACACCCAAAGGTACCTTTAAAAATGCTATTGATTATCTACTTGCATCTCTAAGACTCTAGAAAAGCTTTTCAAAATCTATCAGTCACCTTTCCGAGGCCACATGGGGGTCATAGGCAGAGAAGAGCAATAGAAACACCTAAACCACCAATCCTTAGTCCTAGACAAGCTCTTGTAGGATGGGATTTTAGTTCATTCAGCTCTGGATTAATTTTTAATACTGAATGTATCCATGTCTACAGCAACATATAGAGACTTCACAGGAATCGAAGTGTCAGAAGGAAAACAATAGCAAGGAGACACAGATGGGGTGCCCTGGCAAGGCTAGTATTTTGCTCCCTGAGGTAATTTGCATGTATTTATTTACTAATTCAGACTCTATTCCACCCACCTTCTCCACTCCTTTTACTTGTTACACTAGATGATTAATGTTTTTTTTCTCTCTCTCTGTTTTGACCACTTTCCTTCCCATACTTCCCCAGAGTTCTTCACCCGCTTCCCTTCATGTGTTTTCATTCCTCCTAGGTGAAAGAAGAGATTGGCATAGGTTTTCGCACTCTCCCTGCACAATTTGTTGGCCAGTCTGTTCTTTCTTCCCCGCTCATCCATGAGGAGTTCAAAAGGGCAGAACCCAAGCAGCACGAAATGGGAGTGAGACTTGTAAAGACAATGAAACGAAATGAACAGACATAGGTAAAATAATCCTAAACCAATGACAGCTCTCTTTATTGTAAAAACCGAGATGATAAAACAGATAGTAAAACTCTTAATCGCCTCTTTACCACACTGTGCAAGGCTGCTGTCGTCAGGGTCCTGCAGTCAAACCGTGGCTAGGCTGAGAAGTTTTTTTAGAGTTTCATTCCTCATCTGCAGACTTCAGGAACAAAAGGATTGTTCCTAGGAGAGGAAGTTAAAATTTAAATTGTCCAATTTCTTCCTTAGGCTGACATAAATCAAAAGTATCAATTGAGTTAGGCTGGTTGGAAAAAGCTCAAAATCTGACCTGCAGTCTTTAAAAGAAAATGCATTTCTATTGTACATTACCAGAAAATTAATTTTTGTTGCCTCCATAAGATGACCATAGGCACGGAAGAGAAAATAAAAAGGAACAAAATATTAGATTTATTTTAACATACTGCACTAGGTCGCGTGGTCTCTTCTTGGAGCATCAATCCATCATCAGTCCAAAAATAAGATCCTCCAAGGCTGCAACAGTCTCCAGCTTTAAAGGAATCCCAAAACTGTGGCCAGAAGCCAAGGGTCTCGACAGCTGACCAGGAATAAAGGGCAGGTTTCCACCACAAACCTGTCAAACCTGAAACATTTCGATGAAGCATTTCAGGTTAAACTAATTTCCCCTTTCTCAGTTTTGTCCTGGCTCCCCTCTGCTGTAGTGATGCCAGAAGATTTCTGCAAGTGATGAACAGGAAAGCTCGAACCAAAACTTTCCAGTTTTAGATGCAGACGATCTGAGAAGCTATCTCAGAATCTGGCCTGAGTGGGGTTCCAGCCCTTCATTTGCCATTTATAATTTTTCCCCTGCATTTATTTCAAAAACACAATCTTTCTCCTCTTTTAGTCTTGGATACATTTCATGAACTGAATCCCGACTGCCACTCCTGCTGATGCTTGAATCTATTTCTAAATTAAGGCTTAAGAGTAAACTGCAGCATATCTGAGCCAGGCTGGGATGTGAGGGATGAGAGGGATACTGGCAGTAGAGAAGTGACAAGTCAGAGATTTAGGCTCTATACTCATTTTCAGTTTGGGGCAGACCACTCTTTGCCCTTTACCAACAGAAGAGGAACAAAGTCATCCCTCTCCCTGCCACACCACAACACAGGATCAGGGGAAGGAGAAGGTATTTGCATGCAGCATCCGTCCACCCTACAGATCCTGGAGCCCACACCACTCCATCCCAGTAAGAGCTCCCCTGGGAGCACAGGGGCTCCAGGCTGCAGCCGTATGTCTGACAGAGCTGGCAGGC
This sequence comes from Anser cygnoides, assembly GCF_040182565.1. NCBI lineage: Eukaryota > Metazoa > Chordata > Aves > Anseriformes > Anatidae > Anser > Anser cygnoides. The sequence goes on along the minus strand of NC_089874.1, from coordinate 100,971,497 downwards.
AAACTGGGATGGATTTGAAACATTTCCTTCTAACACAGGAGAAAAACAGATTAAAACAAATGGGCAACAAGATGGCTAATAGTGCTGGTACAGTCCCTGGCAATAGCAGCTGTAATAGAGTCAGCCTTGCAGCGAGCTGTGGAGTGCTGATGTTACTTTATTCTTGGTAACGATCAGTGTTAACTAACATTTGTCTGCTGAGTGCCTACAGGTCCTTGTCAAGGATCAGGCCCTCACCGAGCCTGGCTCTGAATTCAACCCAATAAAAAGCTGCCGTCCTCAAAGCTTGAAATTGAAGCACCAGTCAGAAAACAATAAGTGAATTCTGCAGAGAAACAGGTGGACCCCAGGGTAAGAATGAGACAAATGTGTGATGACATGGCCTGAAAGTGGCCAAGCAGTTACATGCAAGAGGATAAGAAATGCAGCTAGTTCTGTTAATTTGAAGAGTCCCCTGGACAGTCTATCCAAGTTAAAGTTGCCAGGTCTTTTGATGCTGTTTCAGAGTTCAAGTCCGCCTCCCGGTACACAGCTGTCATGGAGGCGGGGAGGAGGTGGCCTCTCTCTGGAGGTGATGTGAAGTGAATGTGGGAGCAGCAATGTTGATACCTAAGGCTAGCTCTCAGCACACAGTCCATTTGAACTGCATCTTCTAGAAGCCAAACCCGACTTCCCAGGCAGCTAACAAAGGGGATTCATCTTCTGTGCAAACTGGATGCTGCCAAATGCCCGCTGCAAACTGAGCAACCGGTCCCTTCCACAGGCGTGTGCTCTTCTGAAAATAGGAATGGCTTCGCTATCTCTGCTGACCAGCTCTGTACCGAAACAGGAAGGGCTCCATATGTGTAATAGGAGCTCAGAGACCACGGTAATGAGTACAGTATAAAAAATGATGGATAGGTGGATGGACAGATATCTCTTTATCATTTCACTGAGCCATCCAGTTTCCCCAGGCACAGAGTACACCCTGGAGATTCGGTTTTAAGGCAAAGAAAGCTTTACACGATGGATTGAGTGTTGTGTAAATATGTAAATAAAGAATAGCTCTTTAATTTTTTATGAGGAGTGCATTTTAAAGCCTTGCTTTGGCCTCCTTACTCAGGCAAAATTGCCACCTGAGAAAATGCCAGTCATACCTGAACAAACATAACTACCATCTGCAAATAAAATATCTGTATTTTAAATTAGCTAATGAAAAAATATTTGGATAATATTAAGAAAGTAAACTTGTACTGAGCATCAGACGAAAAATTCCTGGCGTATGAAGTGCATTAGACTAGGACGACTCCCTTAATAGGCCAAATGCTGCATGCTCACATGCTCAAATCCCAAATAAACAGGCTTTGCACGGGGAAGCCAAGGGGGTTCAGAGGCAAGCAGAGTGTCAGAGCTGCCCTACCACCACACATGACATGTCTCGAGGCAGTCTGCACAGCGGCATGCAGGGGTGACACCATCCAGGGATGAGCTTTTCAGCAACAAGAATGGCACCTAGGCATCCTGAAGATGCTGGGCCCTTGATATGCCTATTGGGCAGGAGTGTCAAGAAAGCCTGAGATGGGATTTTAGCAAGCAAGCTCCTGAACTGGAAGCTGCAGTTCCATGCCAAGTTGGAGGGCTAGTCGCTCCATGCACAGCGCTGCCTGCCCTGGCTGCACGGAGGTGCCAGCATGCTCCTGCCTGCCCATCTTCCCCCATCCTGGAGGAATGAAACCAGGGAGGGAAGGGAGCCCCATAAAGCAATAAGCAACCCATTGCAAACAAGTTATGTGAAGAGTGGCTAAGGCAAAGCAATGGACAAAAGTGGGAACAATCCTGAGCTGGTAGGAGCGCTGACAAGATGGTCGTCTCCTAATAGCTCTATTCGCCCTCCAGTGTTTTGAGCAAGATGTGAGAAGTTTCGCTGACTGATCACCATCATTCAAAGGAAACCCTTTAAAAAAATAAAAAATAAATAAATAAATAAAAAGTGCTCTGATTCTGCTCGCATTATTTGAGAAAAAATCTCAGACCTGTTTTTCTGCAAAAAGTGCAAGGGTAAATATCACCCACTAGGAGAGACTGCCATTAAAAACATCCTTGTTTTGTTCATACCACCAAAGACACAGTGTTCTGCCTAACTAAAGGTCACAAAACAGCAGAAATTTGAATGCTTCTCTCAACATCCCAAGAATTTTCATACAAAGCCTGTAGCCGAACCAATAAACACATATACATACATATGTACAGATAGATGTTTACACACATGCATGTATATGATGAAGGAGGGAATGTTTCTGTTAATAAAGTGACCTTGTTGTGTGGTGCCACTGTTTAAGAAAGGGGTTATTAATGAAGCCAGCAGAAGTGCAGCAATGTTTGTTAAGGCAGTGAAAACACGCTTTTCCTCTTTTTTTTTTTTTTTTCAGCTGAACTGAAACCCGCACACATGATCCACACTCTTGCAGTGTTTAGGTGTAAATAACACTTGGTGTGTACAAAGCTCCCCCTTTCATATTCATTACTGTCATAGCTTTGAAAGGGAAAAAGCAGAGGTCATTTATTAGAGGTTACTTTTCATGCAAAACACCCTGTGGTTGCTGTCATTCAGAACTACTTAGTCTACGCCCTCAGTCATCTATTAGCAGGGCTTCAGGTCATAACCTTTAGTGGCATTTGGAATTCCAGAACCTCTGATTAGTGCAGGATTTACATATCCTTCAGTAAAAAATGCTCAGCTATAGAAATGCATGAAGTGTTGTAAATTTGTTTGGCCTTTTGTCTGGAATACATATGAACTCTGCATTCAAAGTAGGGTGCATTAAACTATATTTGTTATGGCTCCTCTATTAACGTGGCATCGGTTAACCCATTAAAGACAAACTGCCATTTCAACGTGGACTCGTAATTGAGCACAAAGAGGTGGATGCTGGTGCAATTAATAGGTTCAGGTTACATGAGCAACTGCTAGCACTTCTTTAGGCCTGTTATCTTTTTCTCAAAGAAGTAGCCATGCCAGTACCAAGTTTGATTTAATAGTCTCTGCTGGGATCCATATCATGAAATTTTACTGGAAGGTGAGAGAATACTACCGAGTCGTTGCCTCAGCAGATGGTAGTAAGGTGCAACCCATCATGCACTTTTTGGGTTTCAGTAGCACAGAAACATCATTCATTTCCCATACAGGATCAATACAGCTTATTTTTTTGTTGCTGGAATTTGGAAATAAAGCCAAATTACACTGTTCTTCTAACAGAAATACCATTAACAAGCATTAGCATGACTAATTGGTTGATTTAGTTCAGCAGCAAGGATTTGTCAAAGTTAAAAAAAAAGCTAAGCTAGTTTCCCAGATACTCAAGTACTTGGGGCGTTCTTCTGTATTCTCAGGTATTTCAAGGAAAACATTTTTAAAGGGGAATAATATTCACAGTGTGCGACTAGAATCGGTCATTTGTGCATTTGAGAAGACCTCAAGTGAACAGAAGTTCTCTAAGTCATACACAGTGACAGAGCATCTATGTTTTCTTCAGGCAGTGTTGTGACTCTCTTATCTGGATATGAATTCCAATAGTGATAAGAAAAGTGGTAGTCTGCTGCAGGGGGGGCTCCTCTATACCATCACAGAGCTTCACTAGGCTGTCCGACCTCTGAGTTGAACTAAATGACACCCAGAAAACTGTTTAGCCTATGGTCTTCCTGCTGAGGTGATTAATTATGATAAAAGTGAGAGGTAATACACAGGGATATTTCCACATATATATTTTGACTTTCGGTGCTTATATGTCCCCTCTCGCTAAAGCTTGAGATTTTTTTGCATTAATTTTCAATTATATAAACTTAGGGTCTACCTCTTTACACTAAATCAGTGCGTGAGCATTTATATAGGCTGGTGAACAACTTTGGCCCATGATTTCTCCTAGTGTACAATCTAATTAAGGTTAACTAGAAAAAAAAAATGTGAAAAGAGATGAGAATCCAGGAGACAGGCAATCTCAACATATAACAATCCAGTGGTTAATGGTCTGAAGCATTACTTTGCACCTACAGTTAGTCTCAAAGTCCTGTGTTCAAGCAGCAACCTCAGCCACCTCCCTGCCAAATCCAGCATTATTTCTGGACAACTCAGTGTTTCATAAATTTAGATGCAAGTGGAAATCCTCAATGTCCTGCAAATATCAAAGTAACACAGTCTGGGATGATGCTTCCTGCATGGACTGAGCTTTGGCAGACTGATCTATGATCGACAAAGAGGGCTTCAACTCTGCAAGTGTATGACGTGTCTTAACATACTGCCAGCTGTCCAGTTATGTAGGTACTCTTTGACCTTCCTGCAGCAAGTTGAGAACATCTGAATGACCTGGTCTTCTGAGTATAAAACTTGACTTTTGATGTCAAGGTTGCACATTGTTTCATGTGAAGGCTGCAGTCCTGGAGGACAGAGGTCAAGGATCTAAATGTATCTTCTAGTTTGACTTAAACTCAGTCATAAAAGGCAGAAAGACTCTACATTTAGGTGATTGCTGCAGTGACTCAGAATCAGCCCACCTTCCAGCTCAACAGAAGGACACATCTCACCTTTAAATTTGACAGTGGTGGGGAAAGACTGTCAACACATGAAATGTGTCTGAGGTGACAGCAAACTTGAGGATTTTACTTCAGGAAAGTATTTCAAGGCAGCAGAGGAGATGGAACTGAGGGCATAGATTTGGACATACCCCAGAAAGAAAACATGACCCTTTCAGAGAATGGTTATGGTTACAAAGGACCTGTAGTGATCATCTGCTCCAACCACCCTGCTCAAGCAGGGACATCTAGAGCAGGTTACCCAGGACCCTGTCCAGATGGTTTTTGAAGATCTCCAAGGAGGAAGACTCCACATGCCCTCTTTGGCTCCGTCTTTCTTACCACAGAGGATCAACACCTTTTCAATCGTAAGATACTTCAGGAATCTTATCTGTAACCAGAAGAAGGCCAAAATACCTATATAGGAAAAGTCATTGTCCTGCAGCATCAGGTCTAACATGGCTACCTTGATTGATGTGGCTTCATAAGTTCCCAGGTTATCAAACTCATCTGGGTGGAATCACATGTGCCCCATCTTATTTTACTTTTCATATATCCAACTGAAAAAACAGAAGAAAGGCAGATAATAATTTTCTGTTCTGCACAATCAGAAAAGGGTATGACAAAGCCAACAATCACATGCACTCAGGAGCAAAGCTGAGGACATTTCCAATGGGAAATTGAGGTGGAGAATGATTAACAACAGGATACCTCCAGACTGAAAATAGCATCAAGGGTCTAGCCATGTCTCCCATTCATGTTTGAAAAGCCTGAAATGCTTCAGGTTCTCCAACACTGTAGTCATAACTCATAGGAGGCAGGACGCTGCCAGGTGAACATGTTTTCTGGTACACCTGACACGGGGAGAGCCTCAAATGCACAATCTCTGCCACTCGCATCCAGATGTGGCACTGCCCCCACACACATGAATACCTAGAGTAAACACAATAAAAGTGTATCAGTAGATTTTAAGGTTTTTCTCTAGGGACACAGATGAGAGCTGATTTTCTGTGCTTTCACGAGATTTTGGAAAAAAATTCATCAGTCATCCCCCAATGATAAAAGAAGCTTCATGCATGGGACAATGCTCACCACCCGCAGAATAAGAGCCCTGGGGGACATATCAAGGGTAGGGAAGGATTAATAATGGGAAACAATGAAAAGTAATAAAGAATAGAGAGTAAGAAGCAGTAAAAGACATGGAGGCATGGGATCAAAGCAGTAAAACCACTTTGAAAGCAAACTCTTTCTCACATGGCTAGCTGAAAAGAACAGATGGCATACGGACACCCCTTGACTTATATAGCTGTTTGTCAGTGTAAGTAAGAAGGCTAGCCTACAGATACCCCTGAGCCTGATGATTTCTGGCTGCCTGTGGCCCATGCATTTATTCAAAGTTCAAATGGGCAAAGGGAGCAGCACCTCAAAACAGAGATCTTTTTTGGTGATATGAAGAATGTGGACTGGAATGACACCACAAATTCTGCTCCACAGAGGTCAGTGATGGAAAAGATGGCTAGCTCCAATAATTTGTAAGGGAATTTGTTTTCTTGTACTTGTTGAGCAATTAATCCTCATTCATCAAAGCTTTTGCACTAATTATAGACCATTGGACACCAACTGATCTCCAGCCCACCTTTAGTTAACCTGGAACAAAAATATCTTGCTAAAATGAGCCTCAAGAAAACTGTCTGTTTACACAAAAATCAGAGAATGCTCTGTCATCAACTTCAGCATGAGAAGACTTAATCCAATGTTGCACAGTTATAAAATTTTATAAAAAATACAAATTTAATTTAGGTATTATTCTATTAAGATAAACACAGTGATCTCTTCCTCAGGTAAATCCTCTACCCTCAACTATTTTTCTCAAATCCTAGTTATATAAAACTACAAAAATCATGAGAATATTTTATACTGAGCATGAAGTGCTGCTGTGGAGGCCAGAACTGCAAAGAGTTGCCTCCAGTTCACTACCGTGTCCCATCAGCTACACATTTGTGGTGTACAGGACACCTACTGGGATTTAGTTAGATGAGGTGTTTTTAGCTTCTTATGGAACAGTAATGTGGATCAAATACTCTCATCTAAACAAATAATATATAGAATTAATTACAACTCAAACCAACTTTCTACCATAAGTGAAAGTGTTGTGTTCATATATACTAATACATATTTATCCATATACATGTGCAGATTTTGGTGGATTACTCTGATTGCTTGCCTTACAGCTGCAGCATTTTCACTCTGTTTAAGAATGCTGTGACCTTCCCCTGTATAACAGACTCTGAATGCAAGAGCAGAAGATGCTTCCATATGTTCTCCCCTGTGCTTTTCCCTCCTCTGCTTCAGCACTCCCCCACATCCTGACACTTGCTCAGACACGAAGGCCTGATTTTTTCCTACTTCACAGGTTAGCTCAGTTTATTACACCACCATTCCTCAAAATTCACCACCGCTGTCTACATCTGTACTACCTATGCACTACAGTGCCTTCAAATCTAACTCTGCTCTGTCTTAGGGGGTTGTGCACTGACCTTATCAACTTGCCTCGGAACAATAATTATAAACAGCTATTTAAACCCCAGATTTATTTAAAAAATGAAGTGATCAAGTGAGCACAGCATGACCAGGGCTCAGGAAACCTTTTTTTATGCCTGACTCTCTCACTGACTGGGTATTAAGACTTCAGGCAAGTTACTGATTTTCTCTTCAGTGCTCAGGCATGTCTCTCTTTAAACTTCACAGTCTCAGAGACAAGGACTGGCTTTTACTCCACATTTGTAAAGCGAGTGACACAGTAAGGCCTTGTCAGCAGCTGAGATCTGTAGCTGTTATGGTAATACCGCAAGCATTGTTAACATTTTATAATCAAATACCGTACTGCAAATGTATTTAGCACCCGATAGCCAAATAACGTAATAGGTCCCTGCCACATAATCAAGGTTAGATTTCACTTAAAACAATAACACTAAAGGAGGCATTCAAGTATGGAAGCTGGGGCAGGCACGAGGTACAGTTTCTCTGATATTTTGCAGGCTTACTCAATCATTTCCCACCTTTCATCTGAGCTGCCATGGTTTGACTCAGTTGCCCTCCCAGCAGACCAGCAAGCACATGCATTCAGCAGTGCTGCAACCAGCAGCAGCTAATGATCTGCGGTGATGATTAGCACAGTGCATGGGTAGCAAGAGTACTTCTGCCTCAAAGAGGCGTTGTGTAGGAACATCCTTGCTCAGGAGGTGGCTGAGAGTGAAGCTGTTCAACATGCCGGGTCCAGGTGGGACCCTGCTGGTGCCTCCTGCAACAAGGAGGTTGCAGGAGCTGCACCCGCTGGCCCCACCACAACACTGAAACCTGCAGCAGAGAGGAAGGAGGGGACAAACGCCAAGTGCCTGATTTCTTAGGAAGGTGTATTTGTACTCTGTAGGCACGCGCATATATTGCTGAGCACGGTTGGGGTCTAAACAATTCGTGTGTGCTGATTTTTGCACTTGACTCAAGCTGTTTGGTTCACTTTTGACATATCTTAGCCAATTTTTTCTAACACTATCATGTGATACAAAGTAAAAAAACCCCTGTTGAGTTGTCTCTATCAGAATTGTCTCCAACCCTCTGAACTTTCCCAGTAAAACATCCATGAGAAACACAATAATGCCATTTTTAGGCATTGTCTCATTTTCCAGTTGTTGGTAATGGACACTCTGTGCTTTAGCTTGTAATGATACAGCTTTCCATGTGTATAGGTCTCTGCTCTTTCCAAGTGACATCTATGCCAAAGTAGGTCTTTAAAGTAGGTCTTTTCTTTTTTTTTTTTTTTGCCTACAGCTGAAAACATCTATTAATAAGATAGCTGAAACTTATTTTATCTCAAAGAGGTGAGAAGAATTATTGCAAAAAAATCCCATAAACATAACGGTGATTTTTAATAATTTTAAAATATTAAAGAAACATTTGATTTATAAGGAAAATCAAATAGTAATAATAATAATAATAATAATGACAACAACAACAACAACAACCTATTCTGCACTGGCTTCGGTCTTTCTGTATCATAAATTCCTTAAATTTCTTTTAGCTGTAGATATGGCTCAGTGAAATATCTTCTGAAGCTTCTTGGGGGAGAGAATCCAGCAAATCCAGCCAGAATGATCTATTTACATACTGGATATGTACAATTCAGTGCTGCAGGGACTGAGACTGCCTGGTGAAGACTAAGAGAAAACCTCTAGTCTAACATGTTGCCATAAATGACCATCTGAAGGCTTTTCCAGAGAGCAATCCTTGATAACAGAGAGCTGAGACAGTGGGTGGCATTTCCAAACCGGGAGATGTCATGGTCTCATCTCGATGGACTCCAGCAACATGCGGTTGATGGGAGAATGCCCTGGAGTCATTACTGAGTCATTACTGGGTCACATGTGACTGTCTTAAATTCTACCAGTAATAAACTGGTAATGAACCTCAAAAGATATAATGAAGTCATTTTTGCTGTGCCCCACACTCCCCGCTGTCCCAGACTGCATGTCAAATGTTCCTTGTCTGGAAGCTTTCTATGAACCAGAGTCGTTTTGAAGGTCTGCTACCCATCAAACCTCCTTTTCTGCCTGATGGCAACACACACAGCTACCATATTTGAGCAAATAGACAGATGCTGTGCTGTGCTTATGCCTCCTTGTTTCACTACTCACAAAAGCAAAGCATACCAAGAAAAAAAAAAAACACCCCCTATTCAAAAAAAAAACAAAACAAAACAAACAAACAAAAAAAACAATGCCCAGGAATTGTTCCCTTTTGTTTTCCCATTATTACACCCATCACAATATGAGTGACTGGGAGGTAAGGATGGGAGAAGAAGGAGGAGCAGATATTTCAAAAGCTCCTGGCCAAGCTGTCTGGAAGACGTCTCATACCTGGGAGGGACAACATTCAGGTATGAACAGCTACTTAATCCCTGTACCCACAGAAAATTGGAAAAGACTCTAAAGACTGAGGCCTTTCTGTTGGTTCTTATTGAAAGCCCCTGTTTTGGCAACCAACCAAGTGAGCCTAAGTTGATATATATCAATTCCCTTTTACCTTGCCCCTCTCTCCACTCCCTCATCACCAGTTTAAACTGGGAAAAAGTCAAATGTTTTTCTTAGGCCCGCAAGTCTGATTCTCTGTAGCTGGGTAAGGTGTGGCTGGTTTTTTTTTGTTGGTTTTTTTTTTTTTTTCAGTTGAAAATGCCTAGTTATGTGTAACATATGGACCATATAAAGGTGTCTATGTATTAAAAGTAAAACAGAAAAATGAAAGAATGAAGTTTATTATTTTGTACAGTGAAGTGGACACTCTATATGGCTGATTCTTGAGTTAAATAAGTTTTCCAATAAAATGTTTAGTCTTTTCATTGAACAATTATTTTAAATACTTTGCCACCAAGAAAGTGAGGCAGTGTAAGTTTTATGAACATATTTTTTTTTCCTTTCACGGAAACATTTGCTTGACTGATCCCTTATAGTTCCAGAAACAAATACGAGTGCATTTGCTTAAAATAACAAAACCACACACAATACTTAACTCATTAGGATGATTTAGCAGTGGTTCAGTATTTCTCTTGGCTGAGTGCTCTGGATGAAATCCCATGTATACAGTCTTGTATTTTACACCCCTACTTTTACTTCAGGTTATACAGTAATCTCTGTCAGACACCATGCCCCAAGTAGTATAAAAAGATAGCTGCTTATGGAATGTTCCTGTCAAAAGGGCATGTGCAAAAGAGATTTTTAAAATTAAACTTGTTTAATGCATTATACTTTATGAGTGTTGGAGCAGAGAATTAACTGAGATAGTAAACCCATATTGCCCACCACTTAGAAGATAAACACAGTTGCTGAGCAAAGGCTACATTCACAACAATTTGGCAAAAATTTGTCTCAGTTCTAGAAAATCTACATCAGGCTGTCCTCTTTTCATGACTAACACGTGTAGAAATAAAATCTCTGAAACAAAAATTTAGTTAAAAGAAATCTCATAAAATATATTAGTACAATCTCTATGAGTATTCCTCTATACCAGACTTTTATTGGCTTCCCTATTTATATGCCAAAATAATCCTTTGTGAGATTTCTCTTTAAATATCTTGAAGTTGTGCACCTCTGGTTGGTGGCACTCATTCTTAGCATCCCTGCAGTACGAAGGCAGTTGATGATAGCCTAAGTATCATGTATTGAGTGTTGCTCCCCAAGATTTTCTATCTAAAAGTCACCTAATGCAATAGTGTGACCCCATTCTCAGCTACCAATTGCTCAAGACCTGCTCAAGGTACTAATATGTGACTTTGTCTTGGGAAAGGTGACAGAACCTCATCCTAAAGAGGAACACGTCCCATCCCACCATCCTTTCCCAGATATGTTTCTTGTTGGCTTCATTAGAACTACAGGGGACCTTCTAATTTTTCTGGTCACATTTTATCGTCCTTTGATTATTAGACATTATTCTGCTTTTGTCTGTTTTGTTACTGTTGTTGTTGGTTGGTTTCGCTATTTCAATAAATAAAATTTAATAAAAAAGTGGCCAAGGATGAGATATGTGTTGAAAATCAATTTATCCTTTTGTCAAAATAATTTCTAGCTGGGGATGGTAATTTCTTTGTTCAGAGCAGATATAGGACTATTGTCTTGGCCTTCTAAATTGGTACGCCATACCCCATGCTGCCTGCAAGTATCAGTATGGAGCCATGCACAGTAGATGCTGAATATACTATGTAATGGAGGTGTCCCTGTCTAACAAAAACTAACTCTTTTTTTTTTTTTTTTTAATGGAAGAGAAATAATGAGACAACCGCACAGCATTTTAGTCCACATTTCTCTATTTCCTTCCCATAAAAGGTCTCAAAGAAATGCAAAGCACCATTGAAGAGTTCAAAGACATACCTCAGAATGTGACTGCACATTCAAGGCATACTGACATATTCAAGACTGGATAGCTCTATTGGAGAAAAAGAGAGAGAGAGAGAGAAGAAAGAAAAGGCTCAGCATACAAAATACAATACACAATATCTGGTTCTACTGTGTGAGACTCACTGCATTCATTTTGCTCACTGAGAAAACTGGGTCCCAGAGTATAACACATACAATAAATCTACCCCATTTTTCCATAGGAGCTGATTTCTAGAGAAGCTAAAAATTACTTGGTGTAAATGATGCAGAGGCTGATGCAGCTGAATTTATAAATTAGGTTGAAAAGTTTGACATGCTGAATTAGATTATACCATATAATGCATCACTAAGTAATTGATATGTACATTATGTGCAAAGAAAGCCCCGCTAACTCAAGTGTAACTTTTTTTTCATTATTGTGTAACTCGGCCATCAGTTCATTGTCAGCTGAACAAATTTTCAAAAGGAGATTTAGTCCTTTATTAGCTGAATAAAAATACAATTTTGTTATATCCTGGTATTCAAAAAAATAAAATAAAGAATAAAGATTAAAAAAAATAGAAAATAAATAGAAATGCATCAGAACATTTAAAGACCTTTTGGGAGATCTTCTCATTTTTAGGGGAGTTTTCCCTATATTCATTCAAGAAATGTAAAAGTCCAGATGAAAGATGTGCAATACCAGCAGCAATTGGAGAGGTGATTAGGAATGGACAGGAATGGCAAATGTACGATTTCCCCAGTTAAAAGAAAACATCGTAACATAGAGTTCACAGGGAGGTTCTGGGAGCAGAAGAGAAATTTAAAAAATCCTACTGAAAAGACATCTCAGTTTTATACTAGCTGCTTGGTACACTTCAAGTCTTCCACTGATGATCTGCATTTATTTCAGGGAGATGAGAGCATTTCCCTCTGCAATTACTAGAATATCTGCCCTGATCCAATGCTGATTACAGCACAGGGTCTTAAATCTCTGTAATCTGTCTGAAATGTTATTAAATATTAGATTTCAGTGTGATTTGTTTTCTTATCACTTTACTTGTAACTTTACTGCCATTCACTGCCAAGAGACCTTGAACTGGAGGCTGCTGCTTTAATCTCAATTTGTTATACTAAAATGCAAAATTAAAGAAAAATGAAGAAAGTTGAATATTACCAAGGAATGTGATTGATAACATTGTGTCATTTTTGAGTTTTAATATTATAAACTGAATTTTATGATACTCTACCCTAATAGTGACGTATTTAACATTTTAAGACTGGATATAATAATTTTATGGGGCAAAATGGGTATTGTTAGAAGATTATACAGTAGTACTTTGTCAAATCCTTGTATATTAAATACCAAAACACTATGATAAAATAATGGTAAGAGTCTGACTTCTTCTCAGAGAAGTAAGATAATCCGTCCTTATGCCTCATCCCTGCTTTAAGATCTCCTAGAGGTCTCTGGTCAGCAAGAATTGCAGTGTGCAGCATGTGCCACCATACCTTGGTGCACAGGGGTAATGGACAGTTAGCATTTATGACATCCTGGCTGTTTTAATTTGAAAATGCAAAGTAGGGACATTTTTATATCCTGACAAATTCTACTTTGCTTCCAGGCAATTCCAGTTTGATATATACCCAAAGGACGTATACTAAAGGGAACAGAAATGAGCATGCTTTCAAATAGTACAGGAGCAACCAGGAATGGATCATTTTGTTTTTCTTTATGTATTTGACCATTTCTCAAAAGAAGCATCCTTTCTTCCATATCACCAGCCAGGCTCCGACTTTCCTACCTCCAAGTTATTCCAATGCATTTCTGGCATGCTGCTGGTAATGATGCTTGTTGATTTGTATCATATTTTATTCTGGTGTCCTCCTTCCCCAACCACCGTCTACCTTTTTCTCATCCCACCCTTAAACTCTGGAGATCTTGAAATATAAAGGAATTTAAAAATCTTAAACATCCAAATCTGTGTTTAGAGTGAGCAACCTCACTAGAGTGCAGTACGATATCAAGCTGATTATAACATTGGTACAGGTGTGTCATGGTCGAGGATGGTGAGGTCGAGAATGGCAACAAAAATTTTTATACATGTATATAGAGGCTTGAAATAGAAATGCCACAGATTTTTATTTATATAGGTCTCTTTGGAGATGTAAAGACTGTGAATTCACAAAAATTCAACATTTCAGACCTGTCAAATGAAAAGTGTCAAATAATTGAGGTCTGGGGGAATTTTCGAATCCATTTTAACTATAATAATAATAATAGTTTTTTACTTTGTCAATCCTTAAGCGTGAAAAGACAATCTAGCTACATTTGATGTTCACAAATGGGTTAATTTTAGAGTTGACCGCTCTAGAAAGCGTTACAGTTTTGCCAAACAAGCTCTGGTGCCAGTGATGTAGCACTCCAAGCATGATAATTTATTGCTTAAGTTTGTCATCTCCTACTGGTGAGATCCAGGGAGGGAGTTCTTTCCTTAAACCCTCTTCAGCAAATGCAAGTTCTTACCAGGTGGGTGCTTTCCTAGCTTGCTCTCAGATTCCCATCCTTGACGAATACCCTAACACCTCCACTGGCTTTATTCTGCTCCCTCCCTGGTTTTTGTGCGCTTAAACACAGAAAGGGAAACACTTCATTTTAGTCTGTCAGCGATATGATTTTTTTTATTGTATTCTAAGTTCTAGAGAATCACAGGACAGGAAAACTTCAAAGTAAAATTTAGAGAAATTCAGGGATGCTTATCTATGGGAAGAGAAGTTAGTAGAAGAGTAGTTGGTTTGTTGTATCCAGTTTAAACCTACTAAAAACCTTAGCAAGTATTAAGGACAAACTTCAACCAGGACAGTCTGAGGAAACTAAAATATATTCTCCCTCCACCCATGGGGGATCCTGGGAAGAAATGTCACAACTGTCTCCCAAATTCTGCCTACAACATAATTCCTGAGACATTAGTTTCAAAAAAAATCTATAATTCAGCTTACAACATTATCCCAGGACTCAGTACAAAACAGAAAAAATATTTAAAAGATGCCAGTTTTGTTCAAAGTGAAAGAAAATTTCCTTAAAAATACTTTCAAGACAGAAATGAACAGAAATTACAAAATCAAAAATCTGTCCACATTTATGGAATGAGATGAGAAGTAAAACCTATCTGATCATACTGAAGGAGTATGTGCAGTTTTGTAATGCACAGCAAGGAAATGATTTTCTGTTTTTTGTTGTTGTTGTTTGTTTTGGTTTGGTTTGGTTTTTGTTTTGTTTTGTTTCAGAAAACAAATACCAAAAAAAAAAAAAAGTAAGAAAAGTGGGGGTGGGAAAATGAAGGGAAAGGGAAGTGCTAGCTTGCAGGGCTCTCTCTAATTCCACCTTTGGAGCTGCCGGCAAACATAAAGAGATGCAACAGTGAGGGAGTGAATGGTTACAGCTATTAGGAGCCACATATTTCGCATCAGGCTGACATCCCAGCAGATGTTGCAGCAGAGCTGCAACAGCCCACAGGGAGCAGCCTTTGGCAGGCACGGCCGAACTTTGCTGTGCTGATGCCATGGAGCTGCTCCGCAGACAGGATGGAGCAGCAGTCCGGAGCCCCTGGACTGGGCTGGGGACAGCATCGTGCTGGATTGCACCCTCTCCACCCAGCATAAGGGCAGTGCAGCAAAAGGAAGAGGACTCTGTGTGCAGGACACAGTGGGTTGCTCTGCTAGGAGTGACTCTTTCTGACACATGATTGCTAGGACTTGGCTCACTTCTCTATCAAAATTTATTCATTTATTTATTTTTAATCCACCTAATACATTAGGTAGACTTCTAGCAAAAAACCTGATTGCTTTCCAGCCACATTTCAGCAAAAAGCCCAAACAGCCAAGAGGCTGTCCCCGAGCCCTAGTACCCCAGCAATAATTTCAGGGAACATTTTTATGTTATGAGACAGTTGTGGCACAATGCAGTCATGGTGTTTGGACTTGTCAAAACAAACAAACCATGCTCAGTGAAATTTGTTGCACAAAAGAGCTGAACAAATTACGGGGTAGAAGCAAATGTGGCCACACCATCAGCATTCAAGACCTGAAGGAAAGAGTGGAAACTTTCAGGGTCTGAATGCAAGAGTGGGAAAGCTAATTGAGCACAAATGAAAGGATCTATTACGGCTGAAAGAATAAGTGAGAGTACAGGCAGGACAATACTCTCATTTATGATTCAAATATCCACAGATAGCGTGGAGTACAGCTTTAAATACAATTTACAGCCTTGATTACAAATGACTATGTGCATCAACTTGGAAGGAATGCAAAGACCATGAGCGAGAGAAAGAGCCTGCCTTGTCTAAAAGGAAAGAAAAGGGGATAAGTGAAGGCAGAACTCGGCTGGACAGTCAGAAGCAATTGGAATGTTCAGAATTATGAAATAGCGCTTTTAGAAACCTGAAGATGAACTGATTAGTGGGCAAGAAGGCCCACATTTAAAATAACTGAATTGCCCAGTGATAAGATTATAAAGGGAGATTTATGTTAGATGATAGCAGCGATATCAGGGGAAAGGGAGTAGCGTTCTATCCCTGTGTCTTCCAAAAGCAAGATATAAAAATATGAATGCGGTAAAAATAATAAGTGCTGGAAATGAAGAGCAAGGACGGGCTCCCGTTTTTATAGAAAGCAGCAGCAGCTTTTTCCCCCAGCCTACAGGAGACCCAAAACTGGTCTCAAACCACGCGAATTATAAATTTCTTTCTACCCAAAAGCTGCCTGTATCCTCACTGTACATTTTTTTAATTCTTAAGCTGCATGTCCTCAAGCAATTTAACATTTATTCTGTTAAATTGACAATTGCTTTCTTCAAAGATTTTGAAAATTCTAAAAATCTTACAAAATCTCTGGCATAACTTGGGCTGTGTAGCAAGCAATTAATAACAGCCTCTTGTGGATGGACACTTGCACAAAACTTAGTGCACCTTTAGGTTGCACAGGTTGTATTTTCTCATGCTTTGTATCCTATATCCACCTCAAGGTCCCAAGGATATTACATACCAAAACAGCTAGCAATATTCAGAAAAAAAGCCATCATCTCACCACCAGTCACAACTTCCCAATTCTCCCAGAGCCTGCCTGAAATCAGAAACTCACAAAAAGGCAACTGGTGGGAGCTACAGCTTGGCTACAAGGAGGTATGAACAAGCAGAAGCTAACAGCTGGCTCAATTTGTGACTTGCAGAACATCAGTTCCTGAGCACTCAGCCCTGGGACTAGTTATACGATAAGGGTAAGGATGCATTTATCTCCAGGTGGCCCTAAAACGCTCTTTCTTCCATATGGAAACTGCTCAGTCAAAGTGGCCTGTGCATCCCTGACTGGTAGGCTTAATTATCAGCAGTGCACCACATGCTCGGGGGTAAAACCCAAATTTAAGAAGCCTCCGTTCCCAGTGTAATGTGCAGCAGCCCCTCAACTAAATAACTTCAAGGAACTATACACTGCAACATCCCAAACATCTCCTGCTGAAGACACATCAGAATTGTTTTCTAAAACTCACAGGTAGTGAGAATGATGAAATGTCAGGAGCTGCCTCTCCTCCCCTAACTGAGAGCCATGTTCTTCATGATTACGTGCATGGGAGGCTATGACTGTGCAACAAGGAGGAAGGAAAGGAAAGGCATCTGGATGACTAATTCAAGTCTATGGAGACCTCATCTGTGAGCCCGAAAAGTAACCACACAAAGGATAAAACCAACGTCTCCTCTGCTTTCCTCATCATAACCACTCATTGCAGAGCCAAACAATGCTGGGGCGAGTGTGTGTATTTTTACTTCTTTTGTAAGGGCTCAGCTGGCACCTTAAGCATGGCAGTAAACATGAATAGCCAAGCATAGTACCATTTCCCCACAATTATTCATTTTTAAGGACATTGTTTTTTAAAAGAAAAGAGAGTGAAACTATATGGCATGTGCTTCCAGTCTCAGATTGGGTGTGGAAGAAAATAATGGCCACACACTGCTATACAATTAGGTCTGTCTTGGAAAGGAATTATACCGATGTTTTTCTAAGCAATGCCAGGTGGTTTATTCACCAAATAATGAGACGCTAAATGGATCTAAAGATTCTTGGCAACTGGTAAGTGCTTACCTTGGACTCCCTATTCCTCCCTTCAAGAAAAGGTTTGCTTTTCCCAAGAGTTTCCTTAAGTAGCTCCTCAGCTGTGATTAAAAACAAATAACAGTGGACTGAAGGTTGGTTAAGTTATACTTGTTTAATGATACAGCTCAGGGAACTGTGAATACACATGAGATGTCTCTCATTGATTTAGTAAACAGCTTAAGCTATCGGACAACCTTGTTTTCAAAGTCCATAATTCCCTTAAAAAAATAAAAACAACACCTGTTGTGGTTAAATTGATTACTCTGACCAAAAACCTATTAAAAAAAAATCTACATTTTTAGCAAGAACAACAAAAATGTACAATTATTTTTAACTACGCTGCAGGGGAAAGAAATGATCCCAAAAGGAGGCGCACTTCTGGGATCACAAGGCAGGGTTCTCCATAGCTCCGTGTAGAGAACCATGGGAGTCAGGCTCCCACGTGTCTCTGAAGGCGAGCAAGACAAGCAAGACAAACCATATCTCAACAGACTAACAGCAGCCTCCCTGCTCCTTATCGACTGCGAAGCAGATCTGCTCCATGGAGCAAGAAGAGGGATTTGAGTAGTCCCAGCTCCAACACCTGCCCAAGCCCAAGAGCCAGTCAAGGGCAAAGCTGGGCCAGGTAGTCTACAGGCACTCCTGGGGTTGTCCTATGCACTCAGAAAGAGCCTCAGGCTCAGAGAAACATCAGCTGAAGCCTGCTATTAATCACCAGGAAACTGGATGTATCCCAACCTGGCTGTCCCCTTGTACATCCCACTGCTCTGCGCTGCTCTGTCTTTGAAAACTGGAAAGAAAGTGCTCTAGCTCCAAACAAAACTAACCTGAAAATAGTGCACCTCGTATATGTGTGTACACAAAGCAACATATTGAATAAACCTGGGGCTGCCAGGGACTGCTGATGTGGGCTTCTTTGTTTTCTTCGTTGCTGCACATTAACACCTGCATTGGGCCCTCCTGGAGCAGTGTTGAAGCCAAGCGCTAGCGCCCAAGAGACAATAGCAGCTGAATGTACTGCAGGGGAAAGACCTCACTGAAATGCTTTCATAAATGCCATTTCATAAAGGCCAGCAGATAGCAAATCAATTAGCCAATGAATTATACTTCTCTTTGTTAATTTAGAGGGCAAGGCACATGATAAAATAATTAATGATGTAAAAAAAAAATGCTGTGAATAATTCTTTGCATATGCTTTTTCTTACAAATATTTGGTAGTTAAAATTAGTACTGCTTTGGTCATCTCTGCCCAAAGACCTCTCCCATAGTCATTTCAAGAGATGACTATTCAGAGCCAGCAATTCAAAATGTCGTTTATGTGAATACAAATTTATACCTATGTAAAATCCTACATCTCAAGTACAACTGTTTAAGAGTCATTTTCTAGAACATTCTGCATAACACTAAACATGCTGAGCATTGCAAGGCTTCTCAAGAAGAGCTAATTACAATGCTCAAATTAATAGTTGAAGAAAATCTCGAAGCAATGGTTCTGTTGTCATTTAAATATGTGACTACTGTCTTTATAATGTGCAAAGCATTACAACCATTTATATATGCTCCGAGTGATATATCACCAATCTGAACTTAGAGTTTTCCCTTCTTTTGTTCTGGGTTTATAACCTTGCTGTATTATCTTCCATAACTCTATAGCTTGCTAATGCATAATTCAAGCCTCTTATTGACAAAAAGTGGCAGAAAGAAAGAATATTTCAATGACACTTTCCCACGTAGATAGTATTGCTTTTACTTCAACTGTTATCATTTCCATATTAAAGCCAAATCTTTTAAGGTATATTAAGTATCATTTTCCTTGCTTCCTTGCAGTCGATTCACTGGGACATCTACACCTGTTTACCTCCATCTTCCAAGAATACTGTATTGCAAGGGTTTTTTTCTTTTTCTTTTTAAGATGGGTTTCTTGCTAAAAGAACAAACTTTGGCTAAAACATGATGAGTTAATGTATGACATCAGCTGCATGCTGATCTCTTGATTTAACTAGAGCTTGGCTTCAGAACTGGTGTCACTATTTCCTCAGATGTGTGTAGGCAGCAGGATCATTTTGTGATCATTCTTCAGTCCTTGTTCTAATTCCTTCCCTTTGCAAAATAAGTATGGAGATAGGCATAGTTTGAATTTCCGTGCATCACTGACTGGAGGTCAACTTTGTCAATCTGTCCTCACATACAGCTATGCAATATGCAAAAATCCCACTTGTGCTGGTGCAGTTGCTTCAAATGCACACAGGAGGGAAGAAGAAGACAGTTTGACCTTTTTCCACATTGGAGAAGGATGGTGAGAACACCAAGGGCTTTTAGTCTCTACCTTGCATTCTTCCAACAGTATGAAAAGTGACAAAGACTTGTAGTCAGGCAGAATAATTAGAAACAACCATTAAAGGCTCTACAGAAACAGTGAAGTATATCAAACTGAGTAGGTTAAGATTGGTGAGCTCTTGTGCCTCCACAGACCCTCAGCTCAATATCCTCTTGTTAGAGCATCTTTAGGACATATAAAAAGGACATAACACCTTTCTTTACAGACTGCTGTAGGGCAGGGGACAGCTAGAGAGAGAGCCTTTGTGGGGAAAGAGCCTCATCACACCCTTTGTGTATTCCCTGCTGTCTGAGGCTCTACATACTGTGCAAGGACCTGTGAGGCTCCTCCACAGCTATCCTACATGTCTACATCTACCTGAGCTATGAAATACTGCTCTCTTCCATCCAAATTGCCCTTGTAGGCAGCCTGGACTCAGTCTGAAGCCAGACCACCTGCCCTTGTGACAAGCAACGTCCATGACCCAGCCAGCATTATTTGTTTGCTATCTTGGTTGCGGTAAGAGCAGAAGCTAAGGACAGACTGGGTGAAACCAGGTGTGCCAGGGCCCATCCACATGGCTGGTAATGCCTTTAGAGCACTGCATTCATCCCCTATGCATTGCACTTCATTTCTGAAAGCAGCAAGACATTTGCCTTAAAGGCAGCTTAAAGGCATTCAAGCAGGTAAGTAAGGTGGGCAGAAGGTGAGTTTGCCCTCAAGCCCAGCTCAGAGTCACTTCTGCACGGCAACTTACGTGCAGCTATACAGCACCTAGCACAGAAGGACACCTACCTAAAAGGCCCTTTATCTAATAATGGAAACTGCCATCTTACAAAGGAAATTATTCTGCCAAAAGTAGTAAGAATAATCATCAGAGGGGTCCCTGCAAGGCACCTGTACTCCCTGGAGTCACATCTACCAAACCAGCTTCAGTATCACTGTGGCCAAATCAACAATTAACCAAGTTTACAGCCATGATGTTTCTTCCCATGACACCTGACTCCTGCAAGTTCAAATTCCTGAAGCACTGCAGCTTTTGCTACAACCAAAATAATTCTCTAAACTTATGAGCTTGTCTTCTTCTAAAAGCTCACAAAGTCTTAATAAAGACTCACTTTCGGCAAAATACTCAGAAAATACAACCCAGGAAGCAAAATTCAAGCGGGTTTAATGGTGTCTCCAGCTGTGTCTCATTTTAAAGTCACTGTTTATTTAACAGAACCAACGCAAAGAAGAAAGAACCCAGTTACCAAATAATTTAGTGTCATGCTCAGAAAAAGTAGCAGTTTAGGACAGCAACATTTGCTGCTGCTTGAACTATTCCCTTCTCCTCGCCTCACCTTAAAAGCCATGTAATTTCTCACGTCTTGTGCTCACGAAGGAGAAAAAAATAAATATGACTTCAGTAACTTTGCAGGGAATTCCTTAGATGTTCCTAACCCTGGATGCACTAAAACTTCCAGCAGCAGTGTAGGAAACGGAGTAGACCATAAACAGTGTGCTGGGAAGTAAATCATCAGCCTCTCCCGCAGCAGGTGAAAAGCCTATGTCATTTCTGACACTTGCTCACTATCTGTCCTTCCTGCTACCCTGAACACTGTAACTGGCAAATTGCTTTGTCAAACGTCACGTACAACGCTGAGCAAAGAAACAGATCTATAAAATCATCCATCAGATTATTTTCAGCAATAACAAATGGTGAATTCGCTGGAATTTCCCTTGGGTCTGCTCGGATTTAACCCTAGTGCTGCGGTCAGCCTAGCTCAGGAAGTTCCCACAGGCTTCCTGCATGTCACTCCTGCCCGTGAATGACCTCCAGATAAACGCTAGGGAACCCTTACGCTTGCAGAGGGTGAACACAAACTTGCCAAGAGCCTCTCCAGAAATCACTGGCCAGAGTCTCAGTTAGTCATCCACACATAGGGTCCTCCAAGGAGACCTGGTACATGTCCCCTGCTCAGGAGCTCGGGACTGCTGGCTCCTGTCAAAGCAGGGATGGTGAGCAACCAAGGACCAAGCACCTAAGCAAATTTCCACATAATCCCTCCTTCTAATTAGCAAATTTCCACAAGTCCTCCACTGCAAAGGGCCCCAGAGCCTTTCTAGTAAACCTACCACTCCAATGTACATAAAAAGTGCTTAATACTGCATCTGCGCCAGGCTTCCTTCAGACTGACTCCGCAATAATGCACTCCAGGTATGCTCTATTTGAAAAGAAAATTATAAGAGGAAGAAAACAATAATTCCAATACTTGCAGCCAGTTTTTGAGCCTTATTTGGAGCACAGCCACACAACTGCTCTGCCATTTGGCAGTAGGGGGGGGAGGAAACCCCTGGCAGAGGGGACGACACTCTCAGCAAGCCCCTGACGTGGGTTCCTTGTCGACAGAAAATTCCCACCGCTCCTCTGGAGGTGTCACCTCCTCCATCATGCAAGCAGCCACGTATGGCCGTGCTCTCTGTGGGGGAAGGAGAGGAACGTGTGAAAAAGGCAAGGCTGGGGAAGCGGCAGACAGCAAAACAGGCATCATTTAACAGTCCTATATCACAACAGTCCCCTAAGCAAGCTGACTGAAGCGACCTCCCATCCCTGGCTCCCTCCTGGAAGAGCAGACACAGTTTTCCTGCAGAAATCAGCACTGCTCTCCTGAAAGCTCATGCTAGAAGCAGGAAATGATGGAGTTTGCGATCTACGGTCACCGAAGGAGATTCCTAGCAGAAGCGTGTTTTCTGGAGCACCACTCCAGCACTTTGTTAGCGAGCCACGGGTCTCAGGAAACAGCAGTGGCTCCTTAACTGTCCCAGGCAAGGCACAACACAGCTGTGTCTCAGAAAAGAAAGCTGGATCCTGGCAGTAAAATGAACTGCAGGGCCAGTGCCCCTTTTCTTTTATGTCACACCAGAACAAAGAATACTTAGAATATATATATATATTTTTTTTTTTTTCCTCTTGGAAAAATCTTCTAAGATCCCTGTAATACTTAGGATGATGATGATGAAATAAGCCACAGATTTTCACTTATAGAAGGGGAACGTGGGCACCTCACATTTTCTAAACTCTTGAAAGTAACTCACCTTTGTAGATAACACTGATGACATAGGAACAAACAAATCAAGCCATCCATACCAATCTTACATGCACCAGAACTGAAGTTTGTGATAGAAAGGATTTCAGAGAGAGACAAGTGTTTGAAGCCATCTTAATATTGGGTACTTTTTATTAGCTTCGAGCATCCCCAGCTCTTTTATCTAGCATACTATGAGGAATCTTTAAATACGTTATGTTAGAGAATGCTATCTGAATGTGCCCTCTAGCAACCTCAAAGGATTGCTGCAGTTCAGCATCTGCTTAAAACACTATGCCTTCTTGCCTTCCTTTTTTTTTTTCCTTTTTTTTTTTTCTTTCTGCTTGAGGCTAGTCAGAGTCTGCTTGTTTCTTGAAAAGAGCAATAAGCTTTTCCAAACCCCCTGGATATTGCACCCTTTAGCCCAGCCTCAACTACTCGTAATTATAGTCCTAACTGTGGTTCACCTACCAGTCAAGAGAATAAAGATCCAAAAAGGCATTCCCTTATTTTCTGTCATTTAAGCTCATGCCACTAAAGTTTTGCAGAATGATTCACCGAGTTTAAATTTCGTGATTAATTTCTGAAGCTCCATATCCACCACTCTTTTATTTCTCACACTGTTGACTGCAACATTTTCGGCAACTTTTGCACTCAGAAGACTTTGGTGATTCTCCTATGAAACTCTTGTTGCACTCCTGGCTTCTCCTTAGTCCCATCCTCAGTCTTAGCCTTTCTCAGATTTTGCCTTCCATCTACTTATGTGAACTTCAAAGGGTCAAAAGTTAGCCCCCTACTTTCACATGCCTTCTCCATTTCTTCTTCCCATAGCCATGAAGGCGACATCCACCTCAGTATTCAAACCTACAAAGCTGGGTCATGCTCATGCTCTCAATCCCTTACCCCAAGCTAAAACCAAATGATCTCGTTTTGTGCCTGCTTCCTACTCCCAACATGTCATCCTTTCCTAACCCTCTCAGTAGAAGTGCCCCTCATTTTGACTAGTAATAGGTGATCATTTTGGAAACAATACTCATTTAGAACACCATAACTGCACAAACAATTTTGTTTGCTTGGTTTTTCTCCCATCTATGCTTTGCCCTTTGCCTCCAGCTAAAGGCAACTTCAGGGGAGGATTAGGGTTGAGTTTTAATTCCTCTTTCTCCCCCCCCCCCCCCCCAAAAAAAAAAAAAGTAGCACAAATGAAGATCAAGAAAAGAAATGTAGATGTCACTATAGATAAAATTGTAACAATTACAGCCTACCTCAAGACAGCTAAGGTTGTCAACAGATGGTTAAAATGCTTCTCAAGAATGCCAGCATACCCACAGCCCCACAGAAAGCAGCTAACAGAGGAGTACACCTATGCTTTCAATGATTTTTCAATTGTTTTATGCCCTAGCTGTTCCAGAAACAATCACAATTTATAATTAATGAAAAACTAAAGTTGAAGGAATTTTTTATGTATATTAACATATTCTGTTTCCTTTTAGTTTCTCTCTAAACATCGGGACCAAGTACACGCTTGTTTACCTCCATGATCCCAGTGAATCCTCTAAAGCTTTGCATTAGAGCATTGGGTTGCACTGAAATACGTGGCTGTCGGACACAGCAAAAGAGAGTGGAGAAAGCACGAGGGGAAAAAGACTTTGTACAACTCAGTGCTTTGCATGAAACTGCTGGCTTAAAGTTCTGGCTTGCAGAGTGAGCGGGAAATTTGATTTGACATGAAATGCAACCTTTCGTCCTTTTAACCCAACATACTTTATATAGCAGGAAACTAATAAAGAAGTTACCTCTTGCTTCGTTCCAGGTCTTCTACTGTGGATTGACTGTTGAAGCAGAAATCCCAAAATGTGCCAATGAATTCTAGCAATCCTGTTGGAGCTGCTGAGGTATACTCTAAGTAGCTTAACACAGGAATACAGCAAGGGAAGAGAACAAAAAAAAACCCTACCAGCTTGGTCATGAACCCATTAAGTATGAAACCAGGCAAACAGGAGGACACATTCCCATTAGAAGGACATGATTTCATACACAGTGGCTCAAAACGTCATGCATACTCTGAAGCGTTGAGCATGCCAAACAGATGTGCTCTCCAAGACACAGAGCACCAGGAGAAGGCAATGTGTTTAGAGGTCCTCCTGAACCTGCATGATGTCAAAGCGTGGAAATCACTCAAGTAACAGATTTTTCAACTGACAGTTAATAGCAGAAGAGGTTTTTTTTGCACAAATGGAAGATGCTATCTTCCCGAGGATGATTTTCTTAACTAGCTGTTTGCATGTAAGCAGTCTTCTAGAGTATGGGGGTGGCAATTTATGCTTAGTCTTTTCACTAAGTGCTTTAAGTGGTTTTCAAATACAAAACTAAAACTGTTTTGGCTCATCCGCTTTCCATTTTGCACTATGTAATGATTTATTCATAATATTTTTGACAGAAAGAACTTCAGGAATGCAAACAGAATTATGACAATGCGATAGCTGATTATCTCCACAGAAGAAGTTTCTCGAAGTCTGACTTTCAGATAGCGCAGGTCATATGGGATAGAAAAAAATTATTGCGAAGAGGTCTTTCTTTCATCTGCACTTTAGCTATAATGAAATATACGAAACCAGAAAGAGAGTGAGAGAAAGTGAGAGAGAGATGGCAGATACACTGAGAATCTACAGTGTAGATAATCAAACCCTTTATTGTCTAAGTTACATTAGACTTGCAACACCATAAAAACCTGTTAAGAAGAAGAAACAGTAGATTGGTAGAGGTAGTAGAAAGTCCCTGTAACAGTCATAAAAGGGCTTTTACAGGAGTGTGTCATGCCAAAAAACTTATCACGTTGTTTAAAGGAGCTGATCAAAGCCCATTGACTAAATAAATAAGGAACACAACTCAATTTAAATACTAAGGCCTAACTAAAATAACAAATCAATACAATACAACAATAAAGAAGAAAAAAGAAATCATGGGATTCATTTCTGAAAACAGATGGTCTTTAAGGTTGGCTTTCTCCCACCCACTCTTATTTCTTGCTTAATTAAGTGAAAATCTCATTTCTGTGCTATACACAGCATATAATTATTTAAACTGATTTCCCTTACTGTTGTTCTTCGTGTAGCTAAATTATGATTGTAAACTTTGCTGATTAGTACCCTGGTAATGGCAGTGACAGCACTAGCTTCTCTGTCAGATATTTGGAAGAAAAGCTCCAGAAAGAAGCTTTTGGCTCTAAATATTAACTAAGATCTTCTGTATCAGCTTGAAAAAAAAAAATATTGAAAAAAATGAAAGAAAAATTACAAATGTACACTACACTTTCGCGCCATTTTGGGTACACAAGAATTTTTAATAACTAAAACACAAACAAATAGGCTAAGCAACTAGCTTTGTGCATTCCTGAACTCTCACTCATGAAGAATATGATTCAGAAAAGCAACAAAAAACAAAAACAAACAAACAAACAAAAAGAAAGCTAGTGCAAACCCAAAATGATAATCATTAAGCAACACAGTAAAATATTTCTTTTTTTCTCTTTTTTTTTTTTTTTGGTGTACAATGGAATGTGTCTATGCGACCTCCCTCGAAATAACTTCACAGAACAGTTAATTACAGTCACTTTTAAGCATTTGCACAGACATTCCTAACTACACCAAGACTTACAGAGAACTCTGGTATACATCTGGTGTAATAGTATAAGGAAAAACTAGTTTAAAAATACATAAGAAAGTTAATTTGCATTGTTGCAAGTGTTGCAAAGTAACAAAAACTGTCAAGTAATTAAAAACAAGTAACAAGTAGTATCCAGAACCAATTACTGACTAGATTGTTTTAAAAAAGACCCCCCCCAACCAGAACTGTTAGAACAGAAAGATCAAGCTTTAAGGTTTTTTTGTTTTGTTTTGTTTTTTAAACAAATCTTTGTGTCAGAAGCCCTACAAAAACAGCACTATTCCATTATTGTATTAAGTAAACTGTTGCTCTCACCTGTATTAAAGGTTAGCATCATTTCTGTACATGTAAAATTATTGCTTTTTTGAAAAATATATTTAGCATGCTAGGTTTTGTGTTTTTTTTTTTTTAATCCATTTCCTGCCTTTACAAAATGTTACAATTAAAAAAAAAGAAAAAAACTAGTAAAGCTTTTGCAAAAATTTTCACAGAACATTTTCTTTCAAGGCAGCAGTAACTTTTGATAATGCATAAAATTATATGTGCAAAATCTGAAACTCTCAGAAATATTACCATCACACATAGTGTCACAGCAATAAGAAAAGAAAATATTTATATCTGTGGAATACATTTTTAATTGCTTACACTGCATGGTTTAACAACCTGTTATGTGCCACAACCCCACCTTGAAAACTTGCAGTTAAAGAGTTACTGTAGAAGAGGTATATAAAGCTTTTTTTTTCTTTTTTTTCCTAACACCACCAGTGATCACCAAGTACAAGACATGACACGTTATATGAACATTAACCTGCCACCACAAAAGAAGGTATTCATCTTCTCGAAGAGTCACCAGGCCCAGGGAGGACCAGTAGCTGGCCTGCTGGACAAAACGCAGGAGCCTATGGTGCCTTCATCAGGGCCAAGGTACTCCATGCCACCTTCTCCGTTAGAAACATACAGATCAGCGGCGTTAGACAGCTGAGCGCTTGTTGTTTTTTTTTTTTAATTTTTATTTTTTTAACATGAAGACTTCCTTTGTGATCAGGTCGAAGAAAGTAGCCCTGTTACAAAAAAGGTCCTGAGAGTAAAACACAGAAGCCTGTTTTTCTTAGTGTTCAACTAGCTTTTCTTTTCCAAAGCAGAATAGAAGCTTTTCTGTGGAAGTGTTTCAATTTCCATATTCACATACTATTAATGGTGCACAGTCAAGAACAAGAGCCCTAGAAATGCAAGTGGTCCCCAAACTGTAATGAAACAAACCATTGCAGAGTGACGGTCTTTCTCTTTAGTTCCTTTAATCCTTCATCAAGCATTGCTTTCTCAGCACCGAATGCCACCTTTTCCCCGCACCCCCCCTTCTTCCTCTCTCTCTCTCTCTTTTTTAATTTGCTTTTCAGCATGACAGGCAGTGGCAGTTTCATTAATTAATACTTCTCCAGCCCTCAAATCCACTGCTGTTTTTCAAATGTATCAAATAGTCATTGTGAGCATCAGGGAGGTTTTTGTTACAGTGCTTAACTTCTTCATGCTGTCCAAATCACATAAAGTTTAATTTTTCCAGTGTCTCAAACTTCTCTTGATTAATATAGATGCCTTGTGCTGCCACAGTGCTTGCCAACTCCGCTGTTTATTATAAAGGAAATAAGGAACCATGGGACTGATTAGTACGTCAATTTATATATATCTCGCGGAGCATCTTCATTTATTTTAAAATGATTAACAGCGCGGCGGCACCCCCCTCCTAGCGGAGCGCAGCGCCGTTCCCAATCCCACACGGTGGTGACAAGCAAGGGGATGCTTCGCAGGGATGCTCCACCGCCGGCATTGTGGGGGGCTGCCCCACGGGGCAGGGGCTGCAGTCGAAGGGCAGCCGGGGCGCGGGCTCCTCCACCGGGGCTCTAGGTTCCCTTCCGGAGAGGCAGCGTGTGGGCGACGTCGGCGCTGGTGTGGTCTCTCCCCTGTAAGAAGGAGAGAGGGAAAAGCTCATTCTCACCTCCTCGCCTTATCCTCTCGCGCCTGCGTCGCTGCTCCCGCTCGCAATGCGTCCAGCGAGCCCTTCTGGCGCTCGTTACCTCGAATTAGCATCACGCATGTTCGCTTGTTTGGGCCCCTGCAAGGTCTCTGACGGACCAGAAGAGCAAGTGATAGTGTCTGATGGAGCAATGCAGAAACAGTTAAGGACATGGAGGGAAGGAGGCCTCCAAAATGAGGAATTTTGTGCTAGCCAAGAGGGATTCAGAGCTAGACCAGAGTTTCAAAAGGGCTGAAGCTGGAGGTCAGAGAGGCCGTTCGGAGAAGGAAAACTGAATTCTTGTGCAGGTCTGTCAAAAGTTAAGAAGGCTTTTTCTTCCCCTTGTCATCTTCCTTTTAGGTTTTTTAGCCAATTTTCATGAATAATTACCACGTGGAAAAAATAGAAGGGATATTCTGAAAATCAAGTGAAATTAAAGATAACATCATGAATAAGTGGGAGCCTGCAGCTCCTGAGAAAAGCTTTAAAATGACATTTAGAACATCACTGTCGGAACAATGCAGTTTACAATCCTGATCCTAAAACAACATGGCAAGATTAATCTTACATAAATGCATTATCCTTAAGCTAAAGTCTTGATGAAGTGAAACAGACCATTTTAAATTAATGCAACATAAAATACGGCACCCATGTAAAATCCAAGCAAGTTTCAAGCTGTGCCTATGGCAGCCCTAGAAATAGCTAAAGAAAGCACAGCTCTGGTTGACATAATGTATTAAGTGCATCTCTTTTGTTAATAGATTTAGAAAACTCCTAATTAAACCTGGCCCGAGATTCATGACATTTACCAGTCAAAGTTTGGTTTAAGTCGGAAAGATTTGCAACAAAATTAAAGAAAAAAAAGCCGCTGTACAGACCGCAGTATATTTGAAATGTAGGAAACAGTAACTGAATGAGAGATGTGATAAAACTTCCTTAGTTGGATGCTGAATTTCCTGCAGTAAACTAAGAAAGATGCTTTACATTTTTGCACGGCTACATCATGCCTGAGAGACAGAACCACAGTTCCGAGAGGAGGCATTCATCATTAAAACATCTCGTATCGAACCAGCTCCCCGTACACGGGGGAGCACGGCAGGCTTCCTCCCAGCCGGGGGAGGAGAAGAGGGGAGGGCGGGCGTCTCGCCCCAGTTTCCCTGGGTAAGAACCAAAAAAAGGGGGTAATTCGGGGTGCTTCTGTGGGACAGCTATCCGGTGGGGTGCCAGCAGTGGCGGCCTGCCCTGTGGGTCCAGGCACCACCCGCCCACAGACCGTGCAGCATCAGGGGCATGTGAAAGGGACGATTTTCCTTCTTTCCACCCAACAGGGATCCACAGAGGGGGACAGGGCTGGGGATGCTTCCCCGTTGGCCACTTTAGCGTCGAAGAAGTCCTCCTCCTCCACAGGGAGGCAGGTTTTCCCGCAGTGGCACTAGTGAGAGGGAGAGCTGAAGTCTACAGCGCTTGGTTGAAATGCAGCGTTAGCAAATGCGAGTGTGTGGTTTCTGCCTGGAGAATACCAGCGAAAGGAGGACAAAGAAAGCCTCCCAGAAATGGCCTCCCCATAGCAGAGGAGGCTGCAGGTGGGTGGAGGCAAAGGATGTTTCCCTGGGCAGGAGGCTTTGTGTCTGCAAAAGCCCACCCAGTGGCTCACCCCATAGGCACCCAAGGAAGTAGAAGGTTCCTCCCCATTTCACCCATTCACAGTAGGACCAAGGGCGGGTTTTCCAGCAGATCAAACACTACCCCATAGCCTTTGGTTTTGTGATATGCTAGCACGCACATCAGTTTTTGAACCATCTGATACACAGCTGGATTGAATTCTTCCTGAACTGCAAAATTTACCATTTTAAAAAGTAAGCTTTCTTCACTTCCAGAACTTCAGAAGGAAAAAAAAAAAAAAAAAAGGCAAAAAAAACAAGCCCTTTTTGTGTAGATGAAACCTATAGCTTCCATGCCAGAAGCTGTTTTAATTTTGAATTCTGGGGCGTTACACCAGTTAACTAGAAAAAGGGAAAATTAGTCTGTGCACATTTTAATATATTGGAGACAGCTGATCACATGACATGCCATTGAAATAAATTGCAATAATCAGTTTGGAGCATGGACACCTTTTCAGTTTGCTGGAAAGGGGAAAATGCAGGGACAAGACCTACAGCTGCTAATCCTGTCTATAAGGCTCCGAAACTGATGGATAGCTAACACATGCATATTACTCGGATTCCAGTACAGCAGCCTCCATGATTCCTTGATTGTTTGCATTATAATCTCCATATGTATGAACGAGACAAATTAGGTTGCCATTTATTTGTTCATTATCTATTATTTTGATTAATGGAATTCTTGTTCTCAGAATAACTATTTAAAAATAACATTTGCAATAATGAGGACTGAACTATTAATCATGATCTTTAGAAGAAACTCCACAAGGAACTGGGACAAGACATTTCATATGAACAAATGTCATAAATAGGACTTCTAACAGACAGTGCCAAAATTTCAGATCCAAACAAAAACACCAAGCCAATGGTTTAAATAACTTTTTTTTTTTTTTCGCTCCTCCCCTTCTCCCTCCAGCTGCTTTACTGTAGGTGGACTATAAACACACTGGAGGTAACATGTCCCCAGCAAAGGGATCCCAGGTCCCTTTGCAACACAGATTTTTTTCTTGATGGATTCTTCCAGTCATCCAAATTCTGACTACTCACATCATTATCTCAAGGTTGAGCACTAAAAGAAATATTTTTAAATAGTCATAGCAGAGAAAGCTAAAGCTCATGGACTCCTCAATGAAGGTGTTATGCTCCTGTGATTCAGAATCTGCTGCACACACCTCTTTACCATGAACAACATCCAAAAAGTGTAGTGTCTGTAGTTCTTTCACAGAAAAGGAGGGTCATTGCCTTCTGGCACGTGGAAAGCTTCAGCCAGAAATATCTGTGATACCAACGGTTCACTTTTTTTCCCTAGCTGGTAGCTTTTGCTTGATTTTCTACGAGTAAAAGGATGCTTTTCTGCAGAGGGTGATGGTTTGAGTTTTGGGGGTTTTGCTTGCTTCTCTTGAATAAAAAGCAAATGTGTAGAGAGAACTATGGATGTACAGATGTACTAGAGTGTCTTTGGCTCCAGCACTGTAAATATGCTTCACATATATATATAGGCTCTTAATTAGACAGAACTCTTGTTGCTAACCAGTAAATTATGCCTTCAAAAAATTCAATTACTTGTCCTTTAAAATTTTTAGAGCATATTTTTTGACTTGTCACTGATAAATCATATTTCTAAAGCGGGCCACGTTTTTATATGCTTTTAAAAATACAACAGGTGATGTTAAATATGAGGCATACGCATTAGGCACTGCCACCAATGCTGTTACCATTTTGCATGAGCAGGCTACAGGTCAATCCTTGTGCCGCTGAATGCACTTGGGAATTGGGCTACTGGCTGCAATGTCACAGAATCGGGCAGTTCCTCTGAAACGACCCCAAGCTTTAGGAGAGCTTTGCTTCAAGAGCTGCAGCCCCTTTGAGATTCACACTGGTGCAGGGACCCTTCAGAAAGGGAGCCAGCTTTTGTCTTGCTATGTATAAGCGACTGGAGTGTGCTCCCAGAATTCATGCTTACTAAATCAGGTCTTTGGATGCTGCTTAGTGTATTCCAAATTAAGATACATATTCATCGTGGATAAGCAAGCTTAATTATGGATATATTGGGATATTTAGCATTTATAAGAATATTCAGAATATTCAGTATGTTTAATATGGCAGCATTTCAAGAGAATCTGCATGACTTTGCACAGATTGTATTGACTTGGGGTATATAATAAGCATTTTTTGACCTTTAGACAAGGAAGACTAAGAAATATTCTAGAGTTCAAGAGAAATTCATCTGATGGATTTTTTTAAGCATTCAGGTAGAAGAGAACACAGAAAACAATGTTATGAAAGAAGTATAAACAAAATGTAGGAAACAAGGTATTTATTTCATTGGTGCTAATGCCAAAGCATGAAATGCAGCCTAATGCTATTATCATCAAAATCGTGTGTGTGTGGAATTCTTCACACACTCCTATAGGTGGCCTACTTTGCAGTACTGCTGCACACCTGCATCTCCTGTTAGCAGTTCATTACCCTGAAGTAGGTTTCCTATTTGGACACCTAAATATAGATTTAGCTGGCTCATTTTTGAAAAAGCCTGGCTGCAGACCCTATTTTTAACATGCGGAATTAAAATTACTCTGTGAGAAAACTGCTATATAATGCAGCACCATTGTAAGCTACTATGCTGGGGAATTTTAAAAACCCTACATAACCTTCTTTTATAAAGGAAACCTTTAGAGATGATCTTCCATGACTACTGAAGGGAATGGGGGAACTGCGAAATACTAATGTTAATATTTTCACTCTTTAGCAGACTACTCCAGGGAAGATATTTTACCTGTGAGGAGGAAACATTATGTAAAGTGAATCGTTTCCACTTAACATTAAAAAAAAAAAATCCTTCTAAAGCTACTGTACGTGCTAACTATTGTTTCTTGCTCGGAGCATGTGCATGGCACTTCTGTAACTTGAACTGACTTTACACTGTAAACTCTCAAGAATAGATCTGTCCCCAATTAAAATGAAATGAAGACAGAGTGACAATGTTTAAAGTGGGAAATAGTAACATTTCCAGAGCGCTGCAGGCATTGTTCTTGGTGCGAGAGCTACTCTCTGTGCTTCTAAAGGTCCCTGCAGCTGCAGGTAGAAATGAACGTATTCCCTTGCTAAAACCCAGGGACTGTGCAGGTGGAGGCTTCTGCGGGACTGCAAAGCCTGCTTGCGATGAGAACAAGGAAAACAGCAGACAACTGAATAATCCTAACTGACACAGACACCGACAAACTGAGACACAGGCTGATACTGAAGAACAAACAAGACAAAAGAAAGGAAGGTATCTCCTGGAAAAGCGATCATACTACAGCTTCTGTGGGAGAAATACTGATTGGGAAGAGACAAAACGATTCACGAGCCTAACCTCTACCCAGTATTCTGCTGTATTGAAAGATGCTGTAATTTAATCAAATACTTTGAAGACAGATTGACATGGACTGTTGTCTGCAACAGCAAACTACATTTGCTGTGGAAGAAGTTAGTCAATAAATTGTGGTGTGGCAGTAGTTTACAAAGACAAGATTATGAGTAAATTTATTGTGCAGTAATACAACCCAAATTACAAAAAGAGTCCATCTGAGCTGCCACAGCATTTTTTGGGTAGATATGACCACTTCAGAAGTTTTTGGAAATGTATTCCAAATTTGACCTTACATTGTCTTTTAGAGAAAAAAAAAAAGGCAAAAACCAACCAACCAACCAAAAAGAAAAACAAAACAGAACACTGCCTTCAGAACTCAATTTCAACTACATATGAGATAAACCGTGAGCATGAAAAGATGAAAGAGCATTTTCAAGGCGCTTAGGTTTATTAAATCTAGATCATTAAAATGATGAGAACCAAAGAATAGTTGAGCTCGTTTGCAGAGCTGCAGTTTTTCTCCTCAGCATATACTTTTCCTAAGATGGATGTCCTTGCACAATTTGGTTACGTAAACATCAAAGAGGGCATTTTCAACTAGTTCTCCCATTAGAGCAGAATTTTGCTGCTACTGTCCCACAAAACCAAAAAAACCACTACCCAGAAAAACATGAAGTGCTACATCATCTTGAAAACTTTATGAGGAGTTGTTGGCCACTCCTACAACCTAACTGCAGGTCAGATAATTCCTGTGGCAGAGGATGAACTCCCAGAGTAGCCTCCAGGGCAGAAAGAAGCAGGACAACAGAGAAGATGCCAAGGGTCTCCACGAAGGGTGCAGCACGTGAACTAAGCGACTTGGTGAAGATGCTTATTGAATAAGTGGAAACAGCTCCTAAACTTCATGATGGTGGGACTGATATTAAGCTGCGTTCTTTAAGCACAGCAAAAATCATCTGCAATTGCTTAGTAAGATATGGGAGGGCAGTATGTAAAACTTTTTTGTAGTAAAAATTATATTAAAAATATGGATGAAAGCAGAAGGAGTGAATGATGCTGGAGGCAGCTCCAAAATGAAAGAAAATTGCCCATGAGAAGATATGCCCTGAAACCCACCTGCCAAGCTTGACCACGGAGTAGGAAGGTCCACCTTCCTAGGTGTGACAGTAGTCTCCAAAGATACAGGACATATGAAATTTCAGCTTAATGGTTTTCTACATCACAGCTGTGCCACGTATAATTCAGAGTGCTGAGAAGCATTTGTTAAGACAGGAAACACTAGTCTAGAAAGAGGAAAGCGCACTAACTCGCAGAGTCCACAGGAACTGGAAGATGAGCCTTTCAGAGACTAGGTACTGGATATTATGGTATGGAGACTCTTCAGAAAAATACAGACTAAGCGTTAATTGCACTGCTGCAGCAGAAAACATTAGTTGTAAAAGCAAACTATTTGTAGGAATTCTTTAAATACCATCTCACTACTACATATCATTGTGCATTAGCGTTATCTATCCCACCCACTCCCCAGTAAGTCAGTAACATGTTTAATTAAACACTAACTACCTGGTCTACAATTAACTGACTCTCTATATAACAGACTTTGATAAAATGCTTAAAAAAATTAAGAGCTAAATATCAAGCAACACCATTATTATTTATACATGTTATAAAACAGTCAGTGCTTTACTGATGAGTATCACTGTGCAACTTTTCCCCAGCTACCACATTAAAAACCAAACATCCAATTAATTGTAAAACATACTTGTTTTGGGGCATCTGCGGAGGTGGTGTGAACTTCAGTACCTCGGAGTCCATTAGACTCAAACACCACTGTGGGAACAAGGGGGCTTGTTAACAGATGAACATTCAAGCTTCGTTAGTGTGTGTACATTATTTGAGACCATTACAGATTAACCACGTTCAAAAAAAGACACCAGCTACTAGCCTGTGGCCGGAAAATACCAATTTACCGTAACACTTACTGTAAGAGAGTGTGCTAATGGCAGCCTAGGGCCACTGCCCTTTTTAATTCAGACTTCAGCGCTGAAGAAAGCAATCACTGACAACATTAATTATCAGTCTATGTGTAAAGGGACCCTCTTCTTGCATTACTTACCATTTGGCCTCTGTCATTTTGCATCAGACTGGCTTATGTATGCATCATTCACACTTTTCAGAAAGAGCCCGCTAGTCTCACTGTCTCGTGCAATGCTCAGGAGGTAACGACACTGGTGGCTTTCGCCTCCCCCAGTCTCAACAACAGACTGTGCCAGGTTAAAAACGGCTGGTAGGGATTTCTGATTTTAGGACTGACCAACCGGTCTGAGGAAAATCTCGTTTCCTGCAAAAACGGTCCTGTCAACAGCAACGATGAGGCAAAACAAAGCCTTATGTTCTGCTGAAAGGGGTACTTTGATTTCAATTTGTGCTGGTGGCAACAGAATTCATTAGCATATTCATTTCTGAGTACCCTACTCTCTAATTAAAATAAAACATTTGCAAACAGACTTATCTTAAATGCATTGCAATTTTATGGAGTTCGGGTTGGGATCAGGTAAGCAATATCCGGAGAACAAGAGCAATAGTCGTAAAAATAAAAAACCTGTGTATTAGATTTAGGTATTTGAATTACTGAGGTTAACGTGGTACGTGAAACATAATTCTTGGCATTTTGTCAGCCGGATCTGAAAGAAGGCAAGCAGGAAAGGGAGAAGGCAAGAGCAAGTGTGAAAATATACCTGTGTGGGACCTCTGATGAGTCCTGAGGTGACTGGGTTGGTTAAAGCATTTTCCACATTCCCTGCAGACGCAGTCTCCTTGGCGTGTTTGTGTCCTAAGCATCCCTGTAGTTGATAGGGAGGAAGGGAGGGAGAGAGGGAGGAAGGGAGGGGGTGGCGGGGAGAGGAGAGAGGAAAGTTGAGAAGAAAACATTATGCCAGAAGAAAACATCATTAGTATGTCTAATGTGTCATTATGTGAGGCTACCTTCAGGCCCTGGATGACAACTGTCAGCCTTCATCTAGGCACTGGCTGACAGGCCAGGCACACACAGGACTGCAAGAATGCATAAATTACATTGAATTAAAAAATGCTCCCCATGATGTGCCCGCACCAGGACTGGCATGTCAGGTGTGCGCTTTTCAGAGCAGCTGGATCCACTTTTCAGCCATCACCCAGCTTTGTCAAGCAGTACATCAGGCAAATCAAAGTGACTCCAGCGTGGCGGAGACAAGTCACATGGATAATAGGAAGTGAGTAGGACCAGAGCCCGACTGTCCCCCCCCGGGCGGCAATACCTCAGAGACAAATGCAGAGTGAGTGGAGCCATCACAAACTGATCAAACCTTTAGCCCCTGCCTACCTGCCTGCCGGTGCTGCTTTGACCCCGGAGCTCGGAGGCACAGACGAAAGACATCTGTGAATGAAAGTGTCATTCCGGACATTTTGAGCTAGTCGCGGCGCAGCAGCCTTCCTCCAGCCCTCGGTAAACATGTTTTCTAGGCCATTAGCATTTGTGGAAAACCGCTCAAACCTCTCCTTTTTCTCCAAAGGTCAGTTTACAGTATCTGACTTAAAGGGCTGGTCTTTGTCTTTTTGCTGCTGATCAAAAAAGACACATTTGACTTTTATTGGGCTTTTTTAAAAAAAAATAATATGGCTGAACATCATCTTTTCTATTTTGGTAAAACGCCCTCCTCAGAAGGGAAGAGTTGATGTTTTCATTTGCCACTGGAGTACTTCGGCTTTTAAAGAAATTCTCATGGGGTTGTCAGCGGAAGTAAAGTTTCGGCTTTTCTTTCTTTTTTTTTTTTTCCTCCTATTATAGCATTTTAAATGAATAAAATTATGAACAAAAAAGTGTTATGGAAAAAAAATATATTGAAAATCAAGTGCAGGGTGCCAGAGGGCTCATCCAAAATACAGACTGCTGTACTTCAAAGTGAATGGAAAAGGAGATGGGCTACCACTTCCTCTGCTTGTATGGCACCAAGTGTCCTATGATGATTTTTACCACAATATAGATTGTGAAGAAAAGTCTGGCTACAAAAAAAAAAGGGGGGGGGGGGGGGGGGAACAAAACCAAAAACACACCCTAAAATCCTACAGCTGATTTCTCATTTCATAACAGCACCTCCTGTAGATGGCAGCACAGCCTATATTATATAACTGAACATTCATCTCCAAATTCCTGGCACTCAAATACAAGATCATGATTTAGGGCCAAATCCAGATCACACACACACACAAACACACGCACAAAATCACATCAGGTTCAATGAGAGCTTCACAGTTAATAAGACGGATTTGCCTCGTGAGGTAGCAAAGGTTAAAGCGGATTTCCTGATATGTTACCAACATTTCCCCCTCACCGGCCAGAGCTACCGCTGCAAGCTCGAGACCAAAGCTAAATGAAGTGCAAGGAGGGACCAGAAGAAGCCCTTGCTGGACCACTGCCCCAAGCAGCAGCCTGCAGAGACAGGTTGGGCTCTGCTGCCAGGAGAGCCCAGGAGGCTTGGGCTCCTTGGATGGCTTTCTGCTACCTCTGGGAAGCCCTGAATCCCTCCGTACCCCAGGCCTCCTTTCTAGGAAAGATGAATACACTCTTCTCCAACTCCTTTTTGTGATGCTGTGCGCTCTGGGAAGCAGGAAATGGCTTTTCTGCTACCAACGACAGCCAGAACCATCCTATCCTGTTGTTTACAACAACACGAACGACCACCACAAGAGCCTAGAGGCCTTCAGGACAGTGAGGCTATTTCCTACTCCGTCCACACATGCCGCACATACACCCTAGCGAGCACAGCTCACTCAGCATCACAGGACACCACTGCCCCAGCCAAGGAACCTGCACACCTCAACCCCAGGAGGACAGGGGAGATGGGGCAGCCTCAAGCCAGGTCCTAGAGAGACTTGCATTAATGGCAGGCTCTGAACCAAGCCCCAGAGTTGTCACAGCACTCGTCGTAGGCCCAATCTCACGGCCTGCGTGGAAGTGCTGTTCCCACCCGCATTTTGTGCTTTGAGGAGGGAAGGCTGAGAATCGCTGTAGTAAGCTAAAAGCATACAAATGCGGAGGAGAATGGGTTAGCACTTTCATCCAACCCCTCTCTGGCACTGATGTTATGGCAGTTATTTAAAAAAAATAGGTGGAAAAAAGTGGATGGCTTCCAGGTATGTTTGCCGTTGTATTTCTGAAGGAGCGTGTAAGGCTTTTGATTCCTCTGAGCTTTGTGCTATGGGCGTCGCTGTTGCAAGGTAATGCCCCCCTGAGCCATCACTCAGGACACAGGAGGGTGAACAAAAGAGGGTGGATGACTGCAGGTACTGGCAAATCCAGGTAGCTGGAGGTGACCACCTGAATGGGGGCTCCTGTGAAAACAGTATTCAAAGTTGGCCTCAAAGGAGCCCCAGGGCAAGAGCGCATCTGCTGCCATAACCCATCCTTTCCTAATACCGCAATTCATGTAAATACCATGAGCAAAACAAATAACTATTATATGCAACAATGAGATTTTCCCTGCGAGCATTTGGGAAGTTTGGGCAGTGCGAAACGAACCTAGCCTAAGTGCAGAAAGCGTTGTGTCTGCAGCTACATCACAACAGCACGTACAACTTACTTTCCAAGGGCATGCTGGAATAAACACAAATGTAAAAGGAAGGATCCCAGAAATAAACCCAGCCGCTATAAGGGAAGTTAAACCCTGCACAACCATGCACTAAAATATTCTAATATGGTCCAAGATGTGGGTATATTAGCACCAAACACCCGAGTAAAGTTTATCAGGAACATTCAAGTGGGAAAAAACGTGACAAATAGCATATCTAAGAGGGATTTCTGGTTGTCGTTTATGTCATGATTGCCCTATTCACATTGCCGTATGAAGACTTAATTGTATGATGCATACAGACAGAGGGCTCAGTCTAGGACCATGTGTTATTTCAGACAAGGTTCATTTAGCTTCCTCTATTTGCGGTTGGTAGGATCTTGTTCCTTTTGCCTGCAGCAGCTTTTTATTTTAGTGCTATGAAAAACAGCCATCATGCCAATTGGTTCGAAGAACCATCAACAACCTGGAAGTTGTATATAAAATGAAGACAAGCTACATTAAAAAAAAAGTTTCAAGTTCTGAAAACTTGATTGCTGTAAAACACTTGGAATGAAAGAAGAGATTTCAAAGCAGAGATAGGCACTAAATAACTTCCAGTTAAAGTGTCTCTGGAAATCACTGCCCAGCAAAAACATTTTGGCAATAAAATCCCTATTAAAAAAAACAAAACAAAACAAAACAAAACAAACAAACAAAAAAAAACAGGTAAATGGAGACCTCTTTGGAAATCCTGCCCTTATTTTATTGTGCCCCAGTGTTCCACATGGGTTTCATGATAGTTTCAATAAGCTTCATGATAGTTACAATAATTACACAGCCTCTAACCACCTGCTGAATGATCAATAGTAATAAAAGTCATCTCTTATGCAGCATTACTGTTTACCTGATTAAAAGCGACAACGGAGTGGCTGAAAGGTACACCTCATGAGCTATTTCAGACAGATTTTGCCTCTGTCTTCTCCAACAGACCTTCCACAAAGACCTGATTGAACATCATGGCTCCTCACAGCTGCCAGAGCAGTCAACTTGCGTCCACCTTCTGGGACCTAGACCACAACTTAAGACTGCTGGCTTCTGAATGTCCTGTCATCCCCCTTACAAAGTGGGGTCACAGGCTCCATTTCACACACTCCTTTGATGAAATAGAGAGCATTATGTCAGGTGAGCATATTAGCTATTTCCAGTTGTAGGAGTAAAGGTGAGAAACAAGTACTTTCTGTATGTGAAAGTCAGTTCTTGCACAGCTTCTGCTAACAGAAGTTCTTAAAAAA
The DNA here is from genome assembly GCF_040182565.1 of Anser cygnoides. Lineage (NCBI taxonomy): Eukaryota > Metazoa > Chordata > Aves > Anseriformes > Anatidae > Anser > Anser cygnoides. The sequence continues at coordinate 100,930,948 of NC_089874.1, read as the reverse complement.
TTGGATGGTTTACAAAGGGCAAAAGCAGGGACTGTGGTTCCCGTTCTCCACCCCCACACACCCACCTCAAGAGTAATAAATCAGTGTGATTTTCAGTTTCCACTGAGGCAAACTAATTTTGGCAGATAGTCAGAAGAGTATGGTTTCAAATGCAAATGCACAGGTTTCTTATCCTCTTTCTCCCCCCCCCGCCTTTTTTTTTTTAAATGTGGCAGTACTTTTTTAGTCCTTAAACTTTAAACTCGTTATTTGAACAGCAGCCTTTCCAGCTTATGTGAATTAGCAGACACATATTCAGCTATACCTCTTTTTAATTATAAACTAACAAATAGATCAAAAGAATCGTTTGAAAAATACTATAGTATTTTTTGATATGGACAAGGAGATCTTTAGACTTTTGTCAAGAAAGACAAAGGACACTGACAAGTGATTACCCCTCTGTTGTTGGAAGACTTGTTTGCAGAAAAAATTGAACAAAACCTCCAAAATAACATCACAGATAAGCCCCAGAGGATGTTTATTTTGCCCGAAGCAAAAAGATTATGATGTTTGCCAGCACCAGCATATCAGTGGGATCATAGTGTGACAGCACATCTGTGTAACTCTAGCCTGCTTGAAGGGAGGGGACGAAGCAACAGGAATACTCCAGGTGGAACCAACTACATTTAACCTGTGACAGAAATGTCACACAGTGCATGAGGGGGGATGCTGCAATGTTAAAGATCGGTAAACAAGTCTATTCAAGCCTATCCAGAAATGATAGAACAATGAATTTATAATCCCAACAGCTAAAAGGAGAAGGAGGAAACTGCAAAACAACGTGCTGTGGCTCAAAATGAAGAAGGAGCAAGCAAGCCACATCCCCAGCTGTGGAAGGGCTTATGAAATCTTACCCGCATGATCCAGGACAGGGCTGTTGGCACCACAGGTTTGGTACAACGAAGCGAGGTCCTTTGGAATGTATGTTTTAAAGATATTTAAAATGTCCAAACGTTTCTCATGCCCGTCTGATCCCGAATCCTGTTTGCTGGAGTGTAAAGCCGAAGAAATTCCTGCTGCGCTAGGCTGGGGCTGCATCAGTGGACTTGCTCGTGCCACGGCTGTGCAGTTTGCCAATGTCCTCATCTCATTACCAGCCTTTATGTGAGACTCCCTCTGAGGCACCGATGGCTCTTCGTGTTTAGTGTACTGCTCGCTTTTGCACAGGGGATGATACTGTGGTGGTGGGTTGAATTTGGCCTTCACAGAATCAGACGCACAGTGCTTACCTGAAGGGACAAAACCAGTACTTCCTTGGGGGACCACATACTTTTCCACCTGTTTACTGTTGCTGGACTGCGTGCTAGGCCTGGATATGACTGTCTGAGTAGGCGTTACACTTCTGCTATATGCTCCCATTTGCATAAGTTTGGAATTTGCTTCATATTTATTTTTCAGCGGAGGCTGTTGTGCTGCTATGCTGTATTGCTCCTGGGAATGGTTTAATTTGGGCTGTCTGTACCCATCAAGACCTGATAAGCGTGGACCACAGTGGCCAAACGCATGGCTGTCCTTTGACTGATGCATACTCCCAGACTTAGCAGTCATCCCAACAGGAAGAGAGCTGCTTTTGGACCCTGGCAATGCACTTGGCACTTGAGTGCGTGTAAATCTGGCAACAGGCAAAGGCTGGCATTCCTTGCCCCCGAGAACGGGAGGGGGGCCGGTACGCCCACTCCTTGCCAGAAAAACCAGGTTGTTTTTAATACTCTTGAATCCATTCTGTTGAACCCAAGGGGGGACCATCGAGTTACAGCTGACTTTGTGCAAAACTCTTTTGTGCATCCACAGGACTTCAGGGTAGTAGGTCTTGTGACTGCAGAAAGGACATGGGTAGATAATTAAAGCAGCTTGCAAGGATGTATTCAAATTTTTATTGCATGAATTATCCCTTGTTGATTTTTCACTCAAATCAAGTGGAGCTGCCTCGTGAGCTTCTGCACCTTTTTCTTTTAGAGGATGATCCCTGTGTAAGTCTAGCAAATTTTCTCTAGAGCGACTAGCTTGCACTTCAAGTGACGTTTTCAAGTCCATGACCATGTTTGAAGATGTCTGGCCCACACCCGAAACAAAGCCAGCAAAGTGACTGGAGCAAGAAAGCCCTTGGCTGTGGTGAAATGCTGGCATCTTTATGTCTACAGAACCTTTCAGATCGTGGTATTTCGAAAAGGGCTCCTTGATGACACTCTCCAGTGCTGACACCAAAGCTGGAATCTCTGGCTTAGAATCATTGGCCTCGTTTTCTCTGGTGTTGCGGCTTCCCAGCTTTGGAATTTCCTCCAACTGAGATGTTACCATAGGGGTTTCCTCTTCAGAAAAATTGCAGTGGTATGGCTTTTCATCTGAATGGGACAAACAAAAAATGTAGTTGTCATTTTGTGTAAAAAGAAGCACAACAGACGAAACAAAATTCAAGAATACAGTATAATAGATGGAAAAAAAGGCAAACTTTGGTATTAGTATTGTAATGACATACTACAAACTAAATGGACTGTATAAGCAAGAAAATCACGGAATAAGACACAACAGTTCAATTTATTTTTAAAGATCACTGTAAAGTCTGGATAAACTCTCAAATGTTCATGACATTTTGAAGAAAGAACAATTCAATAATATACCCATGTTAAAATTCTGGGACTGTGAGAAAGATAAACAAATATGCAGCCATTTAATGCTTTAACAAAAGCAAAGATAATGGAGCCAGATAAGACTGACCTAGTTAAAGGTCTGTCAGCGTTTCCATTACAAGCCCCTTTTTTTTCCAAAGGGTTTATAACTCAGCAATAAAAATTGGCTCCACACTGAAACCAAGCATATAAGCAGATACAGCATACAGAATAAATTGCTCACTTAAGAAAGACTTTTGCAGTGGCCCAATATAAAAGATGAGTTATGAAGAACGTAAATTTTGAATTTTTTGTCCGTTAGTTTAAAGCAGATACATTTTTATTTTAACATACGTTTATGTTTGAGTCAAACTTTAGGTAAATTTTATGACTGCTCAGTCCACTGAGAGATAAGGAATTCAACATTTTCAGCCACTGAGATTACAGAATTCAAACCAGACTCTCAGTTCTTCCCAGTTTCTTCTTTGCTTCTCAGCTCTCCAGAGCAAATTTATCTAACACATGTCCTGGAAAGGGAACATACTGGGCAGTAATTAAAGCAGTTTAGGGGGGAACAGAAGAGTATGATTTGTTTTGCTCGGAGCACGGCTACCTCCACCCGCTCTCACAACAGCAGAGCTGCTGATAAAGTCGTTGAATCCCTCCAAATCAGTTCACAAATCAATTCCAGAGAGATTTTCATCACAGCAGTAATGCTTACTTCACTGAATCCATTTAACATGTAACTGAATTGAATCATCTGACAAACTTTCAGTTTCAATTAACATGCAGTTAATGAGCCACTGCCAGGCAAGTGTAAGGAGCCTATGCTCCATCTAAAATGTCACCAGTCCAAAGCGATCACCATATCCGGAGGAGTGGTGAGAATGGGAAAGGAGTGAACTGCTCTGTCGCTGCATATCCTCTCCCATCAACTCAGAAAAGGCAGTGCTTCAGAAAATCAAGTGCTGTTCCTTAGCAGGACGCAGTGCCACGGGCATTTTTCTAAACGGCACAATGGAAGTACGGCTTCAGCTGGAGTCTCACTGCAAATGAGGTCCCTTTAACCTCGTCTTCAATTCAAGCCAAATAAATAAATAAATAAATAAATCGTAAGGTTTTGTTTAATTTGAGGTAATTAGGTTAAAAATAACCCACAGATTTGCAGTCCTGCAGGGCTGAGTGCTCACTCTGCTAAGATCATTTTCCTTTCAAACTCTCTAAGGGGATAAAGCCAGGAAAAAAACATACAAGGAAAAAAAAATCCATAACCCCCAAACTTGTTTTTCCTGTGTTACAGGGGGCATAGCTTTGGGAAGGCAAATGCCCAGCACTACTGGCTAAATTTACAGTTTGAAACAAAGACACTGCATGCAGCAGTGAAATCTGACACTGCACATCTGTGTTATTTTCAAAGCACATCTGTCAAAGCCCAAAATATTTGTGCTCTTAAATAAGATTTTAAGGCTTCCCTTTACGATCACAAGGAGCGGGTCCTTTGATCATCGTAGTAAATAATGAAGGAAAGCAAAAACAAATCATTCAATCGCAGCAGTAACTCCGTGGGGGCTGAACCAACCTCCTGGCTAAGCCGAGCCCGGCGCAGGGAGCAGGGGAGGTGGTGAGCACCCCCAGCCCCGCTCTCGGGCCTGGTCCCTGTGGCCACGATGACGGAGCCCTTCCACAGGGGCCAGCAGATCCTGGGGAGCTCTGCCTACTCCTGGCACCCTTTGGGTGTCCCTGGCTTCGTCAAAACCCACAGAGGCTGCCATTTCAGCCGAACTGACTGAGGCGAGCTGATGACGAGGTGGGGAGGCAGTTTGGTTTGGGCATGGACTTGAGGAGAGGAGGAGGAGGTGGAGGAGGAAGCAGCAGACAGAGCAACTGTGGGTATATAGCCTGGGAGATGGCTACAGTTCTTTTAGCCCCCTCGGGTTACTGCAGTCACCGAAGCAAAAGGTGGAAACTGCAGCACAGAATAGATGTGAAAACGCCGGGAGGCAGTGATGAGGTAACTCTGGGCACTGCCTGTAATCACCACAGCGCTGAAGTCAGATGCTGCCAGTGTAACGTATGAGAATTTGGAAGGTTAGTACAAAACACGGCTCCTAACGCCTTGTAGTAGCTTCCTGCTCCATTCAGTTCCTCTGATGTCTTACACAAGCAACACCAAACATACCAGGAATAATTTTAACAGCTTACTTTGGGAGCCTCAATAGCACTATTAATTGCTCAAGCTGCACTTCTAGCAATAAATGAAAAATAAAAATACACACTAAACAAACAAAGCCTTGCCTGTCTTCCCTAAGCTCTGCACACACTTTCCACCTGCAGGCCAAATCACACTTTTCCCCGACAGCACAAACACAGCCTAAACTTCTCCCTAACCCCCTCCTGCCCTCCCCAGGACCCAACACCACAGACACCCATCAGTTCAAAAGGCTGCCCCATACCCCTTTGTATCCCCCTGGTGTGCTGGGCAGCCCCAGCTGGATGCCGGCGGGCAGCAAAAGCCAGGGGGAGAAAGAGGATGCCAGGAAAGGAAAGAGAAGCCAGCACACAACCCAGTGATATCGTCAGAGCCTTTTTAGAAAAATAGATTAAATTTATTTCTGCCTGCTCCCAGCCGCTTGCCCCAGCTGAAAAGGGGTACTAACAATCCTTTTAAATCACTGGTATAAAATATTGCTCTAACCAGTGCAGTGCAGGCATTACTGTCACCAGAAACTTTCGAGATTTTATTATGGCCAGGTCAAAGCAAAAAGCCATGAATGGGATGCCTTTTGCGTGATCTCCAGGGACTATAACTCACGTTCCCCATTGAAAGACTTCTTGGCAAAGCACTCTCTCACTGTCTTCCCTTCAGTCCCTGTCATCTTCTCATTTTTGTCTCAATTCCTTTGTTTCTTCCTCAAAACTGCAGTTTACCTCTTATACTTGAGAGTGAGAAAGGTCCTTTTACCACAGCCCTGAAGTGTTACAGGTTTTGGATGTTGCAGACACCTGGCCAACAGTTGAAGTGGAGGAATTTCGTGAAGTGCTCAGGATGGAGCTGGCTTCTGATGCCACCTCATGCCTCCTGTTTGGACTTGACTTCAGGTATCGGTGTTCTTAAATTAGATTTTAAGGCTTCTCTTTGGGATTTTTTGGACATAGCTTCAGAGACCCCAGGAAAGCAAAGCAGGACACAACACTCAACTATATGGGAAGCCCAGGTCTAGAAATACAAGAACACTTGGGGATTCAACCACTTCTTCAGAAATATATCTAACTGCTACCCCTTAGTCAGGTACCTTACACAGGCAGATGAAAACAGCTCCCCTTCCCCACACGTAACCCCCTTCTCTCCTCCTCCCTCTCACATGCACAAACTCCACTTATTTCCTCCCAGCTCTGTTCTCCACAAAACCAAAATTCAGAACGGGCCGCACAGCTGTTTTAATTCATGAGGCTTCCTATAAAGTAAACCAGGCTACAAGCCTGAGGACAATGAAACCGTGATTTCTATTCAGAAGAGCAGAACTGTCGAGAAATTGGCCCCTTTTCTGGCTAGCACCGCAACACTAGGAGTTGAAGGGAAAGGAGCAGATGTGGTGTGTTTGATTTTCAGTAAACATTTGATAGTGATTTGCACTTTTGAATGCTCTGGCTTGATTTGAAAACTGACTGAAAATAAATTACGATAAAAGCAAAGGACAACATTGGAAGAAGGTGCAATATTGCAAAGATCTACATTAGCTCCTATTTCACTTGGTATTTTCCTTAATGATCCAAAAGAGACTCTAGACGGTATGCTAACTTAGGTCTCCAGGAAATATCTCATTTGGAGGAGCTGCAAAAATAATGGGGACAAAGAAGTAATGCACAGGGACTTGCAAAGAATAGAAACACAGTCTGAAAATAATCAAATTGGATTCATTCTGGGGAAGAAAAAAAAAAAAAAAAGGCAAGCTAAGACAAGTGAAGGGAAACGATCCAAAAACCTATGCAGTGGGAGGGCGAAATCTGGGAAGGAGCAATGCTGAATATAACAGATGTTACAGTAGACAACAAGTTAAATATGAGTGTACTAGGTGAGGTTCTTCAGCTTAGCTTTCACAAATAAAAGCATGTTATTAAAAAAAAAAAAAGAAAGACACTAAAACTACTCCTCTAAAAAAGAGGCATGATGGCCATACCAGTTGCATCATTATATATGCATTAAACATAATATAAACACCAGTCATGGGCAATATGCAAAAGCCTGCAATAAGTACCACACAATGACATGGCAGGGGAAAAAGGCAAAAAGCAGTTCTGCAGCACAGATTTGAGGCATTTTACCCTGTGAAAGGAAGGTCCAACAAAAATACGCCACACACCCAGAATATCAAGTATGGACAAGTTCGAAGGAGTTTCAAAGAATCGCGACAGAAAAGTTACTGACTACAAAATAAAGATGAAGAGTTAAACGTCCCAAACCTCGCTGGCGGAAGACAGCAAGGTGACAGGCCAACGCCTGCAGGCTCCTGAGGAGTGCCAGGTTCCCAAAGAGAATTATGTCATCCTGAGCACTGGAGTGTATCACAACAATAAGATATAATCGCGCACAGGAAAACTCACAATGAACAGAAAAAAAAATCCCAATTATGTGTATGTGCAGCTTGTAGAATAAATGTCAAGGGAAGAGTGGAATGTGAAACTTACACAGACAAAACGCTGCTTATGCATGATAAAATTCAATCCTTTTCATGGGGAGACAGAAAGCATGACTTACTCCTGCCCTTCACTCTACCCACACAGCAACCCCGAGCCCCTCATAAGCTAAATCCACATACTACAGCTACATTGTAGACGCATGCCAAACCCAGCCTTTTCATACTATATCCCTACATGGTTAGCCAAGGAAAGGACTTGTGAAAAATTCACTGGTCAGCCTCTGATCCTGTTTAACAGTCAGTTGATCCTCCAAGCGTGGGCTGGGCTGTTCAGAGAGACCTGTTATCTGTTTTGCAGAGGATGATTTGTCTTACGCTGATGATGCCGTCTCTACAAGTTCATGTCCTCTACACACTATGCGTCACCTCCTCCGCTTTCTGCCCCAGCTGCATCACACAGCAGAACCCCAACGTGGTGCTAAATAGGTTGCGAGGCAAGAGACAACTCCTGCATATCTCTCAGGTTTCCCTACAGCACAAGGCCACTTGCTGCAATGAGATACTGGGAAGAAAAAGTTATTTTGCTTTGATATGAGAGCCAGCTTCTCATCTGCAAAGCTCACCTAGCTTTATATGTTGTTAGACGTTTTTAGATGCAGCTGCAACAGCTCCTCAATAATTCACAAAAACAGATGAACACAGTTAAATTGGAATACTCAATACTGCATGACAGGGCATGCTAGCAGATAAGAAGGTAATAGCGAAGGGCAGAAAGCACATGATCAACTAATATCCCTGCTTCCTCTTGAACTAATTTTAGAACAACAGGGAGTGTTTTTGGCTAAGGTTTGAGGTTTTCGACAAGGCATAAACCCAACGTAAATCTTGAGATTCAGATGTTGACCAGTGGAGGTGGTTTATCAGTCTGCTAACTCACCTCACCCCGCAGTGATTTCACTGCAGCTATGCCAGGGGGAAAGTGGAGTAACGCAACCCTGAACCAGAGCCCAGCAGCACACAGAAGAAACAAGTCCCTGACTCTCCAAGAAGTCCTGAGTTTCCCAGTCATCTGGTCACAAATGAGAAGTTTGTTTCTGTTTAATAGCACACTGTTTCTCCTTATTGCTCTTCAGCAGTTTCTTTTCTTTTCTTTTCTTTTCTTTTCTTTTCTTTTCTTTTCTTTTCTTTTCTTTTCTTTTCTTTTCTTTTCTTTTCTTTTCTTTTCTTTTCTTTTCTTTTCTTTTCTTTTCTTTTCTTTTCTTTTCTTTTCTTTTCTTTTCTTTTCTTTTCTTTTCTTTTCTCTTTTCTTTTCTCTTCTCTTCTCTTTTCTTTTTTCTTTTCTTTTCCTTTTCTTTTCTTTTCTTTTCGTGGCTAGATGTTGTGGACTTACTTTTTCCTTTCTGATCTATTAGTGTGTATTTGTAACAGCTTATACATCCTTAGCAAATGAACCCAGATAATGGGAATGCCTGATTTCTCTTAATAATGAGATACCATTTTTAGCATACTGATCAGACTAGCTGCCCTTTGTTTTAGCTTGTGTTCATGGTCTCTGTTCTCCCTTCACATACCTAAATCTTTAGAGTTCCTAAAATGAACTCTCATTTATTTTTTAATCTCATGGCCAACAATTTCAGGACAAGGACGCATGATGGTGACTGCCAACTTTCAACCAAATACTTCCTAAAAATGGATGTAGATGACAAAAAAGCATCATCTCACAAGTACAGAGAGAAGAACTGCAGTTTTGTATTACTGGTTTGGGGAGTGGGGCCAGGGAGGGGAAATTATTACGTGAGCAAGGCAATTTTAAGCCTTTAGGAACCTTACAGTAACTTTTTTTTTTCTTTTCACTCTTCTGTTCCCAAGCAGCACTATCATGGTTTCCATATTGTGTAAATGACTAACACTTGGAGCCCTAAACTCAACATGTATTATAACTGTTATGTTTCTTGCACATTTGTTTTCAGGCTTCCCTGTTCCTTCTCTGTTCCAGGAACAACAGCTTTTGGAGTTATTCCAAAGGCCAGCTTGTTTTATTTTACTATTTTTACACTCTACAGATTCTAATTTTACCTGCACGTCACTTTTTATCCTCGCTGTCCAACACCTAAAATATCACGCTGCCCGAGTTCTCCAGAAACCACGTCCCCAGCGTGCAAACAGCCAAAGGGCCCTTTGTGCTGCTCACTTCTTCACAGCAGAACTGCGAGACATTCCACGAGATGAATGAGAAAAATGCCAGCCCAATCCGCCCCTCATAACACTCTTGATTCTCCATTTGACTAATCTCTCCTGCATTGTCTTGGAGGACACCTGCTGCTTGTGAAAACAAAACCCACTGAGCTCTTACAATCTGGGCAGCAGAAAACATGAATAGGCGACCATCAGACTAATTCGATAAAGTTTGTTCAGTCCCGGACTTCACATGTTGATTTTTTAGATTATTTTAGGTCGTTATTATTATTATCACTGATACTGACTGCATTAGTTTTGCATTTTGGAAAGAATGTGAAAGGTCACTGAGCTGATCAGAAAAATAACACAAAAATTTTAGTTGATTAAATTTGAAACTTAACCTTTTAATATGAGTGAAATCTGAGTCTGAGAACAGTTACGGTAAAGCACACAAAAGACCCCTTCTACAAGGTATTCCCTAGCTCAGTAAAATTACAAATTCCTTTGCACAGCAGAAATGCTTTAGAGTTATGTCACACTTCAAGGATCAGTTTTTTTTTTTCCTTTTCTTTTTTAAAGGGGCTTGAAACCATCTTCCATCCACACAGCTACAAATGCAAATGTCAGCAGGTTTACTGCAACTTCAAGCACTATCAGAGAGTATGCACCAACAAAGTAACTGAGGAATTAAGTGGGAAAGGGTATCAGGTCCAAAGGTTGTCTGCAGCACATGTTGTTAGGTACTGAAGGCACCAAAAAAAAAAAAAAAAAGAAGCATGAAAGTTTACAGTGAACTTTTTCTTTCCAGCTACTTGTATACAATTTTTCATCAAAGAATATTTGGCTCTGTTATATTGGGTACTGATGCTACAAACCTTTCAAAGGCCAACTGATTGCAAGAGCAGCTCCATGTGCAAATTACTCCACTTTTCCTTTGCATAATATCTTCCTATCACCCTCAGCTTCACACAGGTGCTCATCCAGCGCTACAAGCTTTGTGCTGAAGCCCAAACGCAAACTCTCTTCTAGCACCAGGTACTTTGGGACCTGTCTCCCTGGTATCGGCCTCCCAAGGGTCAACATGGGCTTTTATCTGAGGGTGAGGGAGAGAAAGCATCTGCAGTAGAGTGTATAGTGAAATAAAAGTGTGTGTGGGGGGGGGGGGGGGTAAAATGGCTGCTGCTGGCAGCGTGCCACAGAGACCCTACGTTTTCAGTGTTTATCATGTCGTTCCATACCTCCTCACTGGGACTTTTGTAAGGTATTGGATACATAGTGCAAAGGAATTTGGGGCAATGGCAGAGCTAACAATGACTTACCAACCCTCTCCCTCTGTGTTTCTCAAAAGGAGGTGCACAAGGGTAATCTCTGCCCAGCAGTAAGGGAGAAGTCCCACTAAACAACCTGTACATCTGCAGGCAAAGACGCAGCCCTTGTTATCAGAGTATTTCCAAGTGCCTTTTTCACCCTTCATCCACACCAGCTTGACATAGGGGTATTTTACACTTCAGAAGAAAGCCTGTCCTTTAAATGCAGAGCCATGGGGAGGCTTCAAAGAGGTGCCAAGCCTCACACAGCAAGGCTGCAACTCACATCGCGGCTGCATCCTTCTCACATCCCCAGCAGAGCCCCGGGACATGCTGTGTGTGTGTGGCCACCTCGACTGTCACCAGGGGCAAGAATACAGTAGGGGGGCTGGCATTGTGCTGCCGGTGCCACCTGCAAGCCCGTGAGCAGGGCACTGTGCCCCATGGCCCCGCTTTGTCCTGCGAGCACCAGGTGTATCTCATCTCCTTATCACCCATCAGGCTGCTGCAGCTACAGCCAGGCAAAGCACGGCGCTGGGAAACTGAAGTGAATGGTCCATGTTCCGCAAAGCCTTCTCACCGCTGCCTCCATGCCACAAACCTTCAAACTGGCTTTTCTCCTTGGAGGAAACTTCATACACACATACACACACCCTACAGGTACCTTAAAGGAGGCTGTAGCGAGGTAGGGGTTGGTCTATTCTCCCACATGCCTGGTGACAGGACGAGGGGGAATTGGCTAAAGTTGCGCCAGGGGAGGTTTAGGTTGGATATTAGGAAGAACTTCTTTACTGAAAGGGTTGTTAGGCATCGGAATGGGCTGCCCAGGGAAGTGGTTGAGTCACCATCCCTGGAGGTCTTTAAAAGATGTTTAGATGTAGCCCTTAGTGATATGGTTTAGTGGAGGTCTTGTTAGTGTTAGGGCTGAGGTTGGACTAGATGATCTTGGAGGTCTCTTCCAACCTAGACGGTTCTGTGATTCAGTCCCAGGGATTGAACCTGAGTGATAGCACCACAAGGGTTTAATTAGTACAGGTACCTTCACAGTCATTTCACCTGGATCTTGAGGGGGTGGTAAGCGCTTATCTACACATTTTGAGTAAAAGAGAGAGAGAGAAATGAATACTTGCACAGCACCAGTGCAAAACACTTGCAGGGACGGCATGCCAAAAATGAAAACTACAATTTGGCATTGCCTTACATGTTGCTGATCATAATGTACTTAAAGAAAATTATGGGATATAAAACCCTTGGAATGCTCTGCAAAATTAGGAAGTGATTAGGCCAGATGATACCAATTTGACTGTAACACAGCTTTGTCGTAATTCCAGGCTTAATAGCAATGCTGTATGAACTGGTCCAAAACCTAAATGCAGTACTTCCAGGGCGCACTGTAGCTGCTGGGCATTTCATTGTGTGTGGCCCTGCTTGTTAACTTTGGTGCAGGTAGAAGAGGGAAGAAAAAAGGGCATAAGACTATTAACACAGCAGGATACATAATTAAATTTGAGAGGGTTAGATTTGGGTGGGGGTGTTGTTTTTTTATTATTATTATTTAATGCACAGAAAGAAGCCCAAATGGCTTTGATGCAACACAACTACTTGCAGAGGAGATGGAAAATTATGACTCAGATTTTTTTTTTCTTTTTTAAGCAAGTGGCAGCCTGCCTGTACAGCCACTCCAAACACAGAACGACACAGCTGTAAATCTTTCTCGAGATTTTCCCTTTCGTTCCAACAGTCAGACATGCCACAATGTCTGCTCCAGAGCGTCTTCTTGACCACCACCTGTTCCTCTTCCTTCAAGTGTATTAAGGAAAAAGGCTTTCCAGGCCAGGACTGTGGGCTGGCAGCTACACCATACAGCTTAACATTCCTCAGCCAATATTTCATTTCTCCTATCATTTGTTAAGCATGGCTAACATATTGCCATACATCATAAAACTCGTTACTAGAGCTGCTCAGTCTAAAAGCAGAGGGTACTGCTGTGCTGCAGGCCAGCCTTCTGCAGAAGTACCTCAGCTGCAGCCAACAAGCCCAACGTGGTAACAGAGGTAGCAGAGCTACAGAAACACAGAGCTCCCTCTGCATGAGCTAACTTACCTTGTTTCTCATACTAAAGGCCATGCTACCATGCTGGTTCCTATGTTCACCGACTTAAAGGCAGTCAGGGATCTCTACTCTGCACGTCAGTCATGTCAAATGCAGTGGCACATCACTGAAAAGTGAACTTAGATTGTTATTTTGAAAGTAGTACAAGTATTTAAGGATGCTCTAGTTGTATAGAATTTGGTTAGAAAATCTGTTTCTTTACGTTACCATTTCTTTCAGGCTATCAGAGGAAAAAGGACTTAGGAGCCAGACTGCTGGAGCCAGGCTTTCCCCACCACTGCGGGGGGAAGGAGATGGCAGGGCAGGCGAGCGTGGGACACAGAGTTTCCTCCAGTGAGGCTCAGCAGCAGGAAGGCTCCAAGCTATTGATGGATCAACCAAAAGGTGTTTTTAACAGTTCTGCTGTGGATGAACCAAGGGAACCAGAGCAACCAGGGATGATGTGGCTGCAGCCACAAGGGCAGCCAATGATGTACATATGGACTGCAGCGACTGCAACACCCTTCACTGGGAACGGGGTTCAAGCCACCAAACGTGTCATACACGTGCCATAAAACCCACAGCTTTGTGCCAAAGGCCTTGAAAACAGGCTCGAGGCCCTGCCTGCTGGACCCAGCTGCCTCTGCTGAGCCTCCAGCACACCAATGGTGGCATTTGCTCCAGTTGACCTCATATGGCAGCGATATTCACAGTCTGGTTAATTGCTAGGTAAGTAGCATTTCCTTTCCCTTTCCCTTTCTATCCAGTATCCTCCCTTGCTCTTTTGTGCGGGAACAGAGGAAATGGTCACAATAACTATGGGAGGCATTTCCAACAAAGTAAACGGCCTTTCAGAACAGGCTTGAAACAACTCTGTGACAGCCTTGCAGAGATCACTAAAGACATCAGTCATTTACTGGCAACTTCCATAATCCCCCTGAAGAGCTAATAGACAAAGAACCCTGCAACCTACCACCACGAACAAGAACGCAGAAAAGGTACTTGTTTGCGGCTGAACAGTGCTCTTAAAGGAATTTGGGGTTTTAATTTCTTGCTGGCACTTTTCCTTTTATACTGAGAGGTAAATTTTAGAGCTCACTGGAGCACCAAAATCCTTAGCTGACTTAAATTCTTGCTTTTTAAAGTATTTGTAATTTGCAGAATGAGTAATAAAACATATTTCTCAAGATGTAATCTAAAAGATGCAAGAAATTCCAGCATCTATTCATCTCTGCTGTGTAGGCTTCCCATTTTAAGAAAGAGGAAGCCCTCTGTTTGGGGAGGAAGTCAGATGAGAATCATGCCACGGTGCATAATGTAGATCAGAAAGGTCAGGAGACAAGGGGATGTCTCAAAGATGTATTGAAAAAAAATAAGAACTGTCTGTAAATGTGTTTTATTCAATCTTTCAAATAATAGAAACTTTGTTATGGTAAAGGAGGAAGGGGTGAGAAATCAAATCTATTAGAAAAAAAGGAATAGCAACACATCGCATTTAAAATAAGCTTCACAGACAACTAGCTAGTAATTCTGCACCTGTGAGTCATGATTATTTATAACATACTCTCATTTTAATAAATAAAGGATTGTGTTAAAATGCTAAAATGTTAAATACTAGAATTAACTATTGCATATAGTGCATAGGAAGCTTCCCAACTTTTCCAATTAGTACCAAGGCTTAAGCTTTAAATGCAGAAGCAAAAGAAATGCTGAAAAACACTGCCACAGGCTGGCTTAATTTGGAATTTCTCCTTCTCAAAAGGATTAGGAAAAGGCGCACACATACACACAACCAGAAGGGCTGGAAAGTACTTCAGCTTTCCTACCTCTCCCCAGCCCTTGTGCTGTTACGTATGTTACAAGAGAGCAGGCAAGTACATTCGAGGGCAATTTGCAATCTTGGTTTGATTGAAAAAGAGCTTCTTCATGAGCATCTGCAGTAGCCTGCAAACACCATTTTGGGTGAGAGGCCTTGTTAACCTCACTGCTGCCTTTCGCCTCCATATTGAGAGCAAGCCCATACAAAGCAGCATGAAAAATCCCTGTGCCTGCCTCAGGATTACTAAAAGGAGATTTTAAAATTTTCATCATCAGCTACTGAAATGAGGTGTTCTTAAATAGAAAGACACTTGCCATCTCAGTGCAAAACCCTTCTCCTCTGACTTGAAAAACTGGAGTGATGAAGGAACATCCCACCGAGAACAGGGAAAAAAATGCATTGTTTCTTGTGTGAGAGCTGGGGTCTGGTATATTTTTGCAGAAGCAGTACTGACACCTCTCCTCCTGAGGAGCTTCGGTGTTAATTATTCCCCGGTGTTCAGGTCTTAACAGGGAACTGATTTTTTTTGAACTTCAGGAGGGCCATCTGCTCTCCCATCAGCACACGGTGGGTCAGAGGAACTCCAGCAGGGTTAACCAGTGTACTGGGGAGGGTTGAGGGGAACAAGGGTAACCAAACCACCTCCCAGCCCCAAGGCCTGAGAGGGGTATCAGCTGCAGGCTTTGTTGTTACACACATAAAACTCCACCAAAAAAACAGGATTAAGTTACCAAAAAAGAGCTCCTCAGATCACCCACATCACTTACCTACCATTTATTCATATCCTCCTATTACGAAAGATGAGACACTCCCTATCCCAGCCCTTTGACTCCTTAGAACTGCTTCCAGTCAACAGAAATAAAACTCGCCTGAAGAATAGTGGGCTTAAGAAATACATCTGGTTAATTCAGATTCTCAAATAGCAGAAAACCATACTGAGAAAGAAGCTGTTTGTTCAGCCAGGTATTTCCAAAAAGACAGGTAAACAATTGCACAGCTACCCCCCCCCCCCCAACATCACACCAAGAAGTACTACCATAATCACTGTAGCAAAGACAGAGTTTAAACCAATGTCAGAAAAATGAAGTGATTGGTAAATCCTCCTCAGAGTCATTCACTAGGATACATTTAACCCATGAGTTAGTTCAGCTGCTATGCACAAGGTTCAGGTGGTTAACTGTGCCTTTGTGGCACAGACGTCGCATCAAACTGACTTCAGATTTCATTTCCTGAGTCAAAAGAGGAAAATAGCAACTCAAAGCAGTCACAAGAGAGGCGGTGTGGTTAATGGCATTACCTACCCACACCAAATAAGACACACAGTTAAATCATTACAACTCTGGTGGACTTCACCTTGGTGCGCTCCCTCTGCATGAAGTTAAAATGCTGCGCTATGCGTTTTTCTTTATTTGCAGCACCTCACATTTCACAAACATACAACCGTAGCTTCTGTGTCCCGAAGAGCACAGCTAAACAGGACTTTTATATTCAAAGGAAAAAGGGGAAAAAGAAGAAAAAAAAAGTCGCGCTGTCAGTGCCATTCCAGGGCCCGGCCGCCGCCAGGTGGCGCCGCCGCCCAGCGGATGAGCCCCGCCGCCGCCTCGGCGCGGCCTAGCGCTGAGGCCTTTACAGTAACGTGCTGTTTGTTGTGTGCTGGGCCTCGGCCTTCTGCTCCAAAACAGTACCAAGCAGCCCCAAAAGTAGCCCAAACAAAACAAAACACGGGTGACAGCAGCACTCCCACAACATGTCCACCACCCCCTCCTCACTGCTAACGCAGCGCCTGAGGAGATCTGCCGCCAAAACACAGCTTGGTGACCCGAGACATCACGAGCTGCCCATGATCTCCATTGGGTCCTCTGCCCAGAAAACAACTCAAAGCAAGCATAACAAGGAATAAAACAAGCATAAAAAGGGATTTATCCCACAGAAGCATCCTCCAGGGACAGCACTGCCCCACAAGGTGCAGCTCTCAGCAAGGTTCCTCCCCACCACACCTTCTGCTTAGGGCAGCACCACCTCCATGCAGAGGTTGAGCTACATGGACAGAGGTGGCTGGACTAGGGATATGTGTGTAGCACCTGCAGACAGGTGATATGAAGTTCCTCACTCTCCCAAAATGGGAGAGAGCAACTGGATCGAGAACAGGCAGCCGACAGCTCTGAGAGCTTCCCATGACACCTTCCACCAACCAAGAACTTAGGAAAATCATCCTCTCTCTACCCTGAGGAAGTCTCTGAACAGAGCTTCCCTGCTGTCCATTGACAATACATATCTTTATATCTCTGTGTCATGGGACTCAAGTATTTAATGATAAAGTGTGTGGCACTGTGGGGTGGAGGTTGTGCGTCTCCATACTTCAAAGCAGCAGAAGATGCTTCTTCTGTGTGGCTACAGAAGACAGCGGTATTCCAACATGTTCAACAATGATAAGCAAAACTCACCCTGGGTGAACGTGAATGCAACCACCACAAGCACAAAAAGTATAAAAGCCTTCTTGTAGATGAAGGCATGTCTGGTCGAGTGATTTGGGGTGTGAGTAAAGAAACAGTAAGGACAGGAAATACAGAGCCTTGATGTTTTTTTTTTTTTTTTTACATAATATGCTATATTATATTGTCCCCCCTCTCCTCCCCCTTTTTAAAAAATAAACTACAACTCCCTTGAAATAAATAGCCCTAACAGACTAATACAGGTTACTTTAATAAGAAACAACATATTCACACCCACACACAAAAAAAAACCAAACTCATATACAGAGGTTTTGATTTTTGTCCATTGCTCCTGCTACATAGAAGGATCTCAGTCAAAACGGGCTGAAGTTTGTGCAGTCAGCAGCAGAATGAGGTAATGCCAATCTGTATCTCTCTCTTCAGAGTCAGTCTTGATGTATGGTAATCAGCCCACATGCATCTCTCTGCATGAAAGTATCGCCTGAACTTTTCTATCAGACACTCAGGAAAATATAAAAGTGTGGGGGAAGAAAATATAAAGACCTCACAAGTGTAAAACTTTTGCCTGCAGAGAGCAATTGAAATTGAAAGAGCATTCTTACAGATTAAAAAGGTAAAAGTGCTGTAAGAGGGGGAGAAGCTTCACTTACAAACAATTAACAGGAAAGTAAAACAATGAGCAGTAACGCATACAAGAAAACATATATGAAGATAGCATCCAATATTTGCCACAAGGTCATTTCTGACTGCTGTTTTATAGTTAGATGAAGACAAGCTAAGATGCAGCAGCAACACATTATTAAACTGGAAATATTTGCAGAGGGCATGTAAAAAAGATCCTTCAAATTTTGCCAAACCTAACAACGAAAAAATTACTCTTTTATGTTTGGTATTCAACTTGAAGTCTAAAACAAAGACCAGGAATGGAATAAATGGAGCCAACTCTTTATTCTCAGCAGGAATAAATAAATAAATAAATAAAGGATTTAGGGAGCAGTTTCTGATTCAAAGTCCTAGGTTTGTTAATGCAATTAAGGATTTGGGGTAGTTTTTGTTTTTTTTTTTAATTTTTATTGCTTTAGCATTAAAGCATACTTCATATGCTTTAATTAATAGGGCATAGCTTTCAGACGAGTGAGTATATATCATTATATTCTGAAAACTTGGAAATGATACCTGTCGCTAGGCACCCAAGTGCACTTGGTACTTTGATTGGCATCTATTTTCCATTTTAGCTTATTGAGGAATGAGAGAAAACCAAGCACTCTTCCTTAATGCTTCACTCTGCCATTTGAGTATTCAGGAACTGAGAGGAACAGTAGCAAATACTAAACATGCAGTTTAAGGATGTTTTATGAAAGTTTAACAAAAAAGAGGTGCTTCCGATCTGAGTTCTTAAAAAAAAAAAAAAAACACTTCAAACGTGTAGGTTTAATTTATTTAATAATTCTTTCATTATTTCAGAATGAATGTTTCCCTCAAAAAGTCAGAATATAAATGAGCACTAACCTTACAAGGGACTTTCCAAGGCTGTCTTACGTATTTGTTGATGAAATACAGACTTTCCCAAGGTCAATGTCTACACTTCACATGCACACACACTTTTTGTTTATTTGTGTGAGAGAGAGAGAGAGTCTTTAAAGCTTTCTTTTGTCTACTGTTAAAGAACTGTTAAAGATTCTACACTAAGAGTTACCTCTTTCCACCTTGTTTGGGGTTTGCAAGCAGATTTTTCCTTGGGAGAGCATCATTAGTACAGGGCTATATTTAATTGGTTGATATTTCAGACCATAACTGTGAAACCCACCCTCCACGGCAGCCATGCAGAATTCAGCACAAGTGCCTTCTGCAGACTACGAAGTTGAGTCAACCTCTGAATCTCTTTTGAGCTCCCATGAAAGGGCTTTCCTCTAATGATTTCCTGCCTTGTCCTTCCTGTTTGAATTTTCCTAGCTATCTTTCTGTATTATCCAGCCTGTAGAAAAGCTAGTTACAGCTTGTTTTGCCTTAGTCAAAACCATAAAGGTGCCTTTTGGAGCTTTTGCCTCTACATCCTTCCACCACCTTGAGAATACATCCTTCTTGCTACTCAGCAATAATCTTTCTCAGTAATTTTGTCGTGCTCCACTCTCTGCTCCATAAGAAAAATGTATCACAGAGGACGGATGGTTTCGCAGTTAAAGGCATCCAAAGACATTCCAAGTTACAGTTTTCAGTTTTACCACATGCTTTTTTACCATAAATGACCACGAGATAGTTCTTCAGTCCCTCTGAGATTAAAGTCATCCGTACTCTAGAACAAGAGTACTCTTACTCAGAAGTAAGAGCATCTCCTAACTCCAGCTAAGTTAGATTTGTCCTCTGTCTGACTAAACTCTCCATGTAGTCTCTAGCCTAAGTTCAGTTGTGGTTCCTTGTGCCCATCTGCCCTGGTCAGGACAGGAAACTTAAGTTGGTGCACTGCCAGTTTTCAAAGATGTAATGCAGTGAGAACAGCATTACTAATTGCAACTTCTCAGCTAATCCAAATCCAAATCTTCATTTACTACAACGGGGTATTTGGATCAGAGCCTGTAGACTGGTTATTCCTTCTTTTCACTCAAGTTAACTCTTGCAGTGAAGCTTTAGGTAAGTACATAAGACAAAATAGTCCCAATCATTATGAAAAAGCAGTTTAAAATAAACAGCACTTTACATGCCCATCGCCTTTCTCCTCCCCGCAACATCTCTCCACACCACTTTTCTTTTTTTTTTCCAACTTTATTTTTTCAATGCTTTTTATTTGTGCTTATGGTAAGTAGAAAAACATCCTTTAGGCAATAACTCTTTCCTAAAAAAACTCAATCTCCCTCCACCTGAACATAAAATTCAGACTTCAATTAAACTACCAGGAATTTCACATAGCTGAATTTTACTGGCACTTGCACTGTGCTAGATACTTTCTTGTTGCTTAGTGTTGGACATCAAAGTGAAGTAAAGTTTTATCCTGGAAATCTTCTCAGCAGAAACAAAGCAGTTAAAACTAAGGAGTACGTTTAACATTGTGGTAAAATAAAACCCCTTGTTTTCAAACAAGTCTAAAGTGCAAGTACCAGGTGAGCTCTTCTAAAAAAAAAAAAAACCCTCTGTATTATTTACCTTAAAATTCATCGTTACTGCAGTGTTGCACTCCTGTATTTACACTAAGCAGTGCCCTTAAAAATGAAGCTGAATTTTTTATGCATATCCTATTTCAGTTTGAAATTGATCCCCTAACTGTATTGGTCACAAGCTTAACCTGTAGTGTTAAGAATATTATTATTATTTTTTTTTTTAAAAAAAAACAGAAATTGTTTCTGTGTCATCTAATTATCCAGGTTACTATCTGAGTCATCTTGTTACTAGGTAGAAGAGAGAAAAACAACAAAGCAATACTTTGTGTAACAACATTGCTGAATCACAAGAAATTAATTATTTTCTGTGGAAAGCAGTGGTTTAAAAATTATAATATCACCCTTATAAAAACAATATTTTTAAAAATGCATATTGGGATCTTAGACTCATTTTAAGTTCATGAAATTGTTCTAACCTTCATTGCAAAAATAAAAAGAAATGTAATGTATCAGCATTAACTCAGTTAAAGTTGCTTCCAAATTACAGACTGACATGCTTAATAATTCAAGGAGAGTTGTGAAGAGCGTGTCTATTTCTCTGCCAGTCTTCTCAACCCCAAATCCTTACTGATTTTGTTTTGTTTTTTGATTTTGTCACTGCTACTGTGAGTGCTTTGTGGAGAGTTGGGTGCCAACCTGCCTCTTTTACCAAGCTCCTTCCCGCATCTAAGAGGATCTAAGAAATCCCTTATTTGGTGTGGTCTGTCCTCTAAGACATGGAGACTGGGGGGTGATCATGGGTCAATACAGTCTAAAGATAGATCAGCCTGCCCTAACAACTTAATAGCTTGTTACAGGGAGATGCAGCACCTCGTAAGGCAAACAACAACCCAGCTCCTGAGAGGTGCTGGCTCCCAATTGCTGGGAGTGGCGCTCCCCAGCTTGGCCAAACAAAGAAAAAAAGAGAACCACAAATGGTGTGCATCATTTTACTACTGAGTGCTAAGCCAGTCTTAGAGCTGATGACAATATCTGCATAGCCCAGATGCAAAACTCTCGTTTAGCAGGTGATGCTGGTCAGAGACGGAAAGGATAAATCACCTCTGCCTGCTCAGCCGCTGCGCTGCTACTCCAGCAGGCTGGCCAGCAGTTTGCTGGAAACGGATGCCAGCTCCACCACATCTCCTCCTCATCAATTTAAAAGCTGTTGGTTGGTCTGACAGCTCTTGCCCTTTCCCTTGCTGAACTGCAGCACTGGATCATCTGCTTGGCAGACTGTCTTCACCCAGCCTTAACCTATGTGCCTACCGAGCACTGCCAAAGAGCCCTGACACCGCACTACAGCCTCAGGATACATGGTTTGGAAGAACGCAAAAGCTCGACCTGCTTAATTAGTTAATTCCTCAGAAGGAGTTCATTCCAGGGAACATCTGCTCTTCCAGGGAACTAAGTTTTATTGGAAAAGGCAAAATGGTGCCAAATCCACAGTATCCATAGGACTGACATTTTTACATAAAACTCGCATGACAGTTACAATAACGGCCTTTATCTTAAAACAATCTTGTCGTAGCCCATCAGCACAAGACCGCTGAGAAGCCCCACCTCTCCTGTCAGAGGCTGCTAAATCAGCACCCTTAATGTATGCCATTTTCAGATTAGTAAAATCTGCAGGTTTATATTTTGCAGGGAAAAAGTGATAAAGGATAGGTTATTGCAGGCATATCTTAATTTATATACATAAGAAAATTTATTTAATTTATTTATATATATTTATATATATAAGAAAAATGTTAGTACTGCTAGGACACTGCAGGGATTGGATTCCAATCCATTTCTACATTAAAAAAAAAAAGATAATTTGGGCCTGATAAGAAATAACCAAAATTGCTATGTTGCTTCCTGTGAGGAAAACAAGCCAGGAATAGAAACATATGAGCCACTGCCCCAAGTGCTACAATGGTACTTGGAGGCGCATCAGACTGTGCTGAGCGGCGAAGCATCTCTGAAGCACTATACCTTGGATTACAACTTATAATTCAGAAATCTCCCAGTGACCCCATTATCAGCATAGCATAGAGAAGCAGACTGGAACGTGGTATAGGATGGCAATGACTATTCAGGGAGCTTTAATCAGAAGGAATTTAACTGAACAAACAGCCGTGGCTTCCAGAGAAGGGCTGAGTACTTTCAAAAAAAAAAAAAAACTGAAAGTAGTTGACCGTATGCTTTAGAACAATAAGATAGAATTATTACACTAAAACCCTTTAATTAATGCATGCAACAGAAGCTGTGATTTTAAAACCCTAATCTCCCTGTCATTTCAGTTTTTAAGAAATAGGAAGAAGCACCCATCTGCTCAAGCTGCCACAGGAGGCCCAAAGTTCTGTTCTCACACCAGTTTTGCGCCGGATGTCTCAATAAATTCACTGCTTATTTACATCAGCCAAAATGGAGGAGAAAGCTGCTGATCTCGTAAGTTTGCCCTCCTGCAAAAATGACTAAAATGCATTTTGCTGTTACACACTCCACTTTTTCACCCCTAAGAGCAGGGGCTTGTCTCCCCCCTCCCCAAAAGAAAACCCATAGGGCATTCTGAAAATCCTGACAGATGTTTAATTACAGAGGCACTAGCAGGCATTATTTTGATAAGGTCAAACACAGAATAACTCTAGCTGACGACCAAATGGCTTAAGTGTCTGCTGTACTCTTAGCAAAGCAAAAACTTCGCTAATCTACATTTTGTTAATTCAAACACCTAATAATTCACATACAAGCAAAAAACTGCTTGTAGTGCAACACTTCTGAATAACCATTTAATAGCAGGAATCCGTAATGCTATCTCATGTTACTAGGGGACATATTACAAAATACACCAAATAGCAGTCAGCACTGTGTTATGAAATATCAAACCAAACTCTTAGTCTCAACATCTAAGAACAAAGTACCTTTTGTAATGCATTTTTTTCCCCCTGCACTTATTAATTCATGAAGTTCATTCATTTAAATAGGTCCTTTAGTCACTGATGTAAATGAACAGGGTTCCACAGTACGTCAGTGGGTTTTGTGGCAGGGACAGAATAGAGATGGCACTGCCTTCTCCGCTGTTATTTCCAATTGCTTCTTAGAAATTTCTCACTGATTCCCTGGAAGTTCTCACGCTAGGTTCCAATTCAAAAGCTTTCTTTTATTCAGAAAGCTAGAAAATCCTATTTTGACTTATTAAAAAAAAAAAAAGGCAGACAAAATATAGACACCTGGACGTGTGACTAAAATTTCTTGGATTTGACTCTGAATGAGGCAGGACCTGCCCCTTCTTTGCTGAGTCAAATTCAGTAGCAATTAGCCTTTATACATTATTCACCTTCACAGCTGAAAACGAGGCATAGGCACTTTGCAGTGTTTTTGCATTGTGTACCGAGCATGCACAAACATGCAATATTTTACTAACAGATTTAAGCATGCCTCAAAGCACATTGTTCTGACAGCGCCTGGGTCTCCGTCATCACTCTCATAACTATCAATGATTCTGGTTAATTTTACAATCGCAAGAGGTACAAGCCTCCATCTGGTTAGTCTACATATTACTGCGGAGCTGGAATCACACTGATCAACAAAATATGTTAGCCTGTAAGGCTCTGTTAAGGTGGACCGGTGAGTGGAGAACAGCCATTCTTTAAATTACACTGATGACCCACCACGACTACAGCGGCTCGCTGCGGAGAGGCGACTGGCACTGTAGGGCTCCCTGGTAAGGAAAGGCAGCCAGAGCAGGACTCAGGTGTTCCGGCTGAATTGCTTGGCCACACATCACGTTTAGTCTCCTGCATGTCTATGGTGTGCACGGCAAAACCCCACCCCACATTTTTCCCTGGAAAAAAGGCAGAAGCTGAGGGAAGAGATTTCCTGGTTTAATGCCTATGACTGAAGAGACCTCATAAGCACATGAGGCAGGGTTTCCAAATGCTTTTTGTTCCCCGCTTGTGCAAACACCAAGGGCAACAGCTCCCTCGCCCACAACAGAGAAGCAGCGTAGCTGTTACTACAACACAAGCCACCACCACGCCCGTCACCCGTCCCTCACAGAGAAGGATGCCTCACCAAGCAGGCGAGGATCAGACTTAGAGACCAGCCATAGTGTCACTGTGGGGTACCCCAAGCCAAGAGTCCCAAGGCCACATCCATGCCAGGAGCCAAAGTCAGACACCACAGGACCATCAGTATGGATGGAGATACCCTGACAAAGCTGCCATTTCTGTTGTTGCAGTCAAAACCTCCTCCCTCTACAGAAGACCAAGCTGAAGTGCCACCTGACTGACAGTTGTATCTGCACCAGGGATCCTTCCCACCAGACCTACACCAGCCATGGGGTGACCACTCTGTAAAACCTAACAGACCATGCTGCTGGCAGGGCCTGCAACGCAGGCCGCACCAAGGCCTCCTGTGAAAGAGGTGTTTCCTACTCATTCTCCAGCTGGGGTTTACATTTGGCTCTTGCCATGGTCTGGGACTTTCCCCCACTCGCTTCTCTCTTCCTGTACAGGCCCCAGTGTTGATTCCTCCCAAGTCTGGCTGAATTTTACTCCTATCTTCTGAACACACCCCTTATGTGAACTCCCGGTGAACAGCATATTCAAATGCAGAAATAAGTGTATATCTGTACCTACAGCACATCCTCAAACCAATTAGTAAACACGCAAATCACTGTTTGTAAGCACTGTACTCCATAAGCAAAACAAATGCAAAACTGAGCATTTTCTAATTCTCGACTTCAGAAAACACTTTTCCAGTAGGACTGAGAGTAAACAGATCTAAATGCACTTAAAACTTCATCTTATTCTGTAGTGCTATATTTGCATCTAAGGCTCTTCGCAGCACAGCCTACGTAATGTGTGATTATCCAATGAAACTCCCTTATGCGTACTGGTAAGAAGCAAAACACCTCAACCCTCTAGCTGTTTCAGTCCATTTTTTGTATTCATCTACCACAGAAACAGGCCATGAGCAAAAGAAAAGAACCCCTTTTTTCTCTGCTTTTGTTGAAGACAACTCCCCATAGATAACTCCTTGGCTGACACCATCAGCCATAGTAGAGGATCTCCCAACCATGTTTTATTTCATTTACCTAATATCGTTCTAAGTATGTAAAACAAGAATCCTGTTATGATCCTGCTGAAGTCACTGGTGAAAGAACTGCTAATCTCAAAGGAAGAAGAACTGGTCTGAAGAATATGAATAGATAAGTAAATTCAGAGCCTCTCTGAGCTCTGGACAGCTGCAGTTTTTAAAAACCCAGTGGCTCCATAGCATAAGCAATGAAAACCAAGTTATAAAACTCAGAAAAAGGAATTAATAAAAATGACCAAGGGTCACCCGTAGTCTGTCAATCACTGTATCGTTTACAGTTCATACAACAGTAAAAAGGCATGAATGTTGTCAGTGCTGTACATTGGCTACTCTGAGATCTATCATGAATAATTGATAGAGGTTATCCATTTGAGTCCCAGCCTATTATTCAAAACTCTAAAACTGCCGTTCACCAACAGCAAAGAGCACTCCAGATGAAGGATGGAGGGGTACTATAGGGAACTATTTTCAACGATGCAAGCGGTGATGAGGTAATGAAGATTATCTGAAGACAAAAGCTGGATTTTTCTGAGACCCGAGGCACTACCCTGTGATACAGCAAACAGTGTTTCATGCACAGTTGACTGTCAAGAAAGAAATACACCAACTAAATCTGAACTTGAGGCTTCAGTCTTAAATCTCTTAAAAAGCTTGGTTGTTTGAGTTGAGGTCTGAAAAGTGCGTTTGACTCACGTTCCCTTACGTATTTTTGCATTGAGCACCTAGTATGTGTCTTCCTGATAAAGTGACTTTGACCCACAGTCAAAGAATAAAGAGCCTTACCATTACGGGGCAATGTTTTGATGATACCTTTTAAATAAGTAATAAAAAGGAAGAGCTATATTTACAAACTAAAACGGATGCCCGAGGAACTAAAACGTGCAAAATGACATACACCATATGAAACCTGAAATAGCTGTTATCCAAGTAACTTACTCCACTGACGGCATTAATTCCAATGTAGGCAAACGGCAGAACACCTTTGAAACTAGGAGCAAGGTTAATATGCCAAATAGGAATCTGTTAACCACTAACATACCTATTAAGTTGCAAGATATGATAATTTACAGTTCACTGTGACTGCACTGAAGAATCACCATCTTGGGCTCTAAATACGTACTACAGGGTACAAAACAGCTCATATTTTCATCTCAGATTTAAGAAGGTCAAACTCACTGAGCCTTCTTTGTTTGCTTTATAATGTCAGAATAATCCTTTACTACAATGACCGCCTGAGCCATTGAATGGGATTGTCTAAAAACAGCAGCTCTGTTTAATTCTTACAGCAGCAGCTAATCAGCGGTGTTCGAACAAGCCATGATGTAGTTACATCCTTTGATGAGCAACACCTGAAACACCTTCCTTATCTTCATACATCCCAGAACACAGTAGAAATGTAACATTTTTTCCCATTAAATATGAAAGGCAGGTAGTAGAAAGAAAGATTCCTCCACAAATTCAGGGACATCATCAGAGCACCCTGCTCTTCATTCCCTTTGCTGAAACAAAGGCCCTGTCTAGACACCAGCCTTAAGGCTCTCTCTTTGCATATACGGAAGGGCAGAGTATATTGAAAGTGCAAGGATTGTCAAAAAACCTGTTTGGGCTTTAGCAAATTAGTATTATGTATTGTGTAGACAGAAACATTTCCAAGTTCATGTCCAACAGAAGAAAAAAAATAACACTCCAGTCCTTTTGAAAAACCTCAACCTTTCCATACCAATAGCCATCTTTCCAATTCAGCCTATTAGGAAATCAGGCCTGAAGAATTCTTTGTTCAAATCTCCACTTTTTCATAGCAGGAGACAAATTCTGTTTATTTTGATTGAGTTTTGGAACCTCCATACTTTGGTTTTTTGGATTTCCAAACTCTGTAACACTGGTATCATACTTGACTTCTTACAATCACCCACTCATCATTCTCATCAGCTCTGTGGTGCCACTTCTTGACCAGAAACAAATTAACATTTTGCCTTAATGAAACAACAGCACCCCTTTTCTTACATTTCATGTAAATAGCAAAACACAATCCCACTCCCATTTCACTTTAGAATATTTTTCTCAGGCCAAGCTCTGGTGTGTAGTGGTCAGGGCCTCTGTGACTGTCAACACCTTCAGCGTGGACGGTCAGTGGTTACTTTTGATGGAGCAAATCCTCATTACTCCACTCCCAAGGCTTACAGCTACAGACAGCGAAGAAAGTGGGTGACACGGGTCTGAAACTGAAGAGACCGAACAGTTTTCATCAAGAAATCTGCAGTTGAATTGGCTGAGTGGGTGGTATGGTGGAAGAGTGGTGAGAGAGAAGACAGAGGGGGAAACAGATTTGATTACATACAAAGAATGTATCACTAACATAAGTCTGCAGCTTCCACATCATTCCTTAGCTAGTTCCAAGGTCGAAAGACCAGTACAATATTTGATGAGGATAGGCAAACAGCAACATTTAGTAAATCAATTATGAGGATTAGCTTTGCCTTACATCTGAGCAAAACACAAGATCTAAAGCCCAAATGAACTTCATAATGTAAGAAAAAACTAATTGCACTTTAAAGAAACCCCTGTAAAATTACCGCACAATCAGAAGGCAGTCGTTTATTAATACATAATGATCATATATTTCTGTTCTTTTTAGTTAAGCTTAGATCTGAAATATGAGCCTTATATGGAAAGAAGCTTTGATGACAGTCATTTACTTGGGAAAGCTTTACCAGCCTTTTTGTTTCACACAAATGATTTGAATGTTTAAAGCATTTAAAGAATTTCATATCTAAGTATTAATAAAGAGATGTTGTCTTTTCCATCTTTTATGTTTTTATTAAGCTTTTAATAAAAATGCAGCTGCTGACTTCTGAGCAACTCAAAACTTATATACAAGCAGGCAGCCATTTCCACAATCTGCCAAGTAGCACATTTCCATAAATAACAAAGAATACAGGGTCATGATATCAGCTGTTCAGAAATTTTTACAAAGTCACAATGCCTCTAATTTTGCAGTAACCATTTGCTGGATTGTTTTATTTATGGCTTGAAATTGAATTTAGAAATGCGTTCACTAAGATATCACTGAACTTCAAACGTTCCCAATTTAACAGCTTTCTCTCCACTGCCTTCTTACTACATTTCCACATGCCTTTGTCCATACTGAATACAGTGGATGGTAACAGGCCACAAGCTTGGTGGGCAATGGTTTGTGAACATCCAGGTCTGCTTTCATGCATTTGGATGTACATACTGCATCCACATTGGGTTATTTGTCCACATACGTGGTCAGATGTACTGTTACTTGTCTCTTCAGACACACAACATTAATTAATTGCATGGCACATCACCTTTAGATAATTAGACACAGCTGTATGTTTGAAAATAGTAACACAGTGGGGAATCCCGCAGGAAGATTTTGGTCATAAACACTTTCGTGGTTCTCAGATATACCATTATCTACTCCTTAAATCTGTTTTGATCGCTGTTCAAAGCTGGTTTTTTTTTTGTTTGTTTGTTTGTTTTACTTTTTCTCTTGGGGACTTTGCCAAGCATTCCACTTAAAAACAATTTGGTGGCATTGACACTCTGCTTCTGATAGAAAGAAAATATATAGACATGATACTGTGCAAATGCAAACTATTTCCTTTAAAAGAACCAAGGAAAAAGAAAAAAAATAGTATTTTGAACTGACAGAGCTGATGGACAGTAAGGGGTTATTAAAATTTTCTTTTAAATAGCATGTGAAATAATGCAATTCAATCTTCATTTTCTCTGGGAACAAATCCCCCTCCCTGCCCCCAAAGCTGACAATTTTTCCATGAAGAGACAGGAAGCTGCACAAGCATTTAAAAAAAAAAAAAAAGCATCTCAGATCTGGTCAATTCATCTTCTTTCATATACATAAAAGTGTCAAAATCCATTCTAAGATAACATAGCTTGTAAATCTCTTTACCTCATGATTCAGGTGACTAGAAGATTTCCATGTTATGTTTGTTCATAACAATTACGAGACTATTCTTGTTATTTCCTATCTGAAAATACAAACAAGTCAGCTCTCAGACACCTTGTAAGAATGATTTGGTTTGTTTTGTTGCATTGGAGGGCAATGTTTTAGTTTCAGGTTCAGCATAATCAGGAGATTTCTCTCTTGATGGCTTCTGGAGTACAGATACAGAAGTGCTGCGATAATACACATAACTCCAGAAAACAGAGAAGAGATCTGCCCTTTAATTTTGATTCACGATCTATGATTTTTTTTTTCCTTTTTTCCTTCCCTTTTTATTATTTTTTTTAAACTGCTACTAATACTAACTGTATTTCTGGCCTTCTGCAGCAAGTGAACTCCAAGCTACTGGATGATTTCCTAAGCGGGGTTACCTGTGTTTCTTCAGTCCCTACTAGCCACTTTCAGTTGCACCTGTGACAATTTAACTGAGCTGGCTATCAATGACAAGCAACCTAATGTGAGGAAATAGCAGATAGATTTAAGCTGTCTCAGAAGTAAAGCATGTGGAGAAAACATAACTTTGGAATGGGGTTTATTTTTCATCTGAAATTCGTAAGAACTTCTAATTCCTGAAAAAGAACAGAAAATCTAAGCTATCCTAAAAAGTTCCACCTTTTGTTGAAAGAGTGTTGTTTTTCCATTCAATTTTGCTGAGGTACAGTCACAGTGCAGAATATAATTAACTCCTGAGTAAGGAAATAATGGGAAAATGGTTTCCCTTCCATTCTCAGGAGAAGCCTTTTGGGGGTGGGGGAGTCAAAACAGAACAGCACCACAGCTTAAAGTAAGAGAGAGGCATAATTAAGCTTTTATACAACATCTGTATGACATTTGCACATGCACTCACTTCCAGTGAAGAGACAGACTTCAAAACTAATAGAGAACATCCCAACTCCCCGCATGCAGGAAGAATTCCGTAGCCTTCCCAGCTCTGCTTTCAGGATTGTAAAATAGGAGGATCAGCAAAAAAGCCTCATTTGTCTTAAATGGCTTTCACTGATGTTTTTGGCCAGGTAGTGTTACGAAGTTCTTAAACAGGTCTATCATACTGCTCCATGTACTAAGAGACTTACGTACGTCAAGACTACTGGAAAACAATTGCTACAGAATAAGCCTCATCATCTTCTCCTTGTTCTACACAGTAATTGGTTCCAGGGTCAACACTGCCATGCTGCAACAAAAGACTATAGCTTAAGGGTAAGGAATAAACAGCAGCAGTTAATGGAAGTTCTGGTACTACGTAACTGTCACTGAAATTAAAGGAAAAACAGAAAATAAAATATTCTGTATTAGCAAAACTGATTACGAACCCAGCGTTCAACCTTAGCTGTCCACAGACTAATTTCATTGAAAGAAAGAAATGCAGCTAAAAAAAACTTGAAGTATCTGAAACAAGCAAATAACACTGCTGATGCATTATGATTTTGAAACTGGTTTGACAAACACAGTACTTGCCATCAGTACTAACTTATTTGTGTTAAAATACAGGCAAAGAAAGGTATCTGGAATTACAGTATCATTTGTAAAATAACCATTATTACGGGTAAGGCATCTTTGTTCAAAGGACCACATGGGATTGCTCGACTGAATCTAAACATCTGGGGCAAGTTATGTATCTGGCTTTAGTGCCTTTGAAATGACATGCTACATTTAAGCCAAGAGGTCTAGCCACATCACTTTTAACAGTCATGTTTTCAAAGTCCATTACTTTATCATTTTTAATCTTCCCACTCAATGACACTTTCAATTAAAAAAATGCTTATTCTATTCCCCCACACACCAGGAAAATGAAACAGATGGAGAATTGCAAATGTCTTCTTTCAAAGTGTTTTCCCAAACCTAGCGATTACCACACGACACTCAAGCACTCAGATGAAAAAGTACAAAATAATATAGGCACCCTTACGATTCACAACGTGAAACACTAAGATACAGAACATACCAAAAGGCAACCCCTCATTTATACACTTTGCTGTTATCGCTTCTTTTTCTTTTAGTTTCTGTTGTTCTCAGGACCTAAGAGAAACTTGTATCTGTTTTTCTTTCACCTGTTTTGCCTCCTCACCCTGTCTTGAGCACTGGGATTGCTCTTGCAGGGTTGTGGCAGCTGCTCTGCTAAACCTCCTGTGCTGACAAACCTCCCGCCCAACACAGCCAGGATTATGCTCGTCTGCAGCCTTCCCTGGTACTCCACTTTCTCTGTGTTCGCTCAATCATTTCCTTCCCTTAAACAACTCTGATTTTTTGCCTGCCAACAGTGTCTTCACAGCCTAATTCCTCGCAGCGTGCCAACCTCCCCAGCACGTGCTGGTCCAGGGCCGGGCTGTCCTCGTGGCCCTCCTTCCATTAGCAAGCTAATGCCGTGACACCACTTACAGAAACATAAAATGCTTACCTCCAGCTTACTTCCTTATGCCATCGATTCACCCTTTTTTCAAGGCTCTACACAAGGCTCACATTTGCTACAATTCCTCTGCAAACCTACGGTTAATGGCTGACAAGAGCAAACTGAAATGGTTAACATGAGATTTTCTGTAAGAGAGCAAAAAGTAAATGCTCAGCGGTGTCTATGGCCACTCCACCAGGCTCAGCCAGGTGCTGCCCACGAGGCCTCCTACATTCCTCAGTTTCACTGTCCAGCCTAAATTCAAACCCACCTCTTTGATACAAACTCTTCTACGCCTCCTTTTCAGAAACCCCAAAGCACTTCTCATGTGGTCCACAACTGTGTGACCGCCACAGCTAGCTGGATCGAGGGAAATGCCCCCAAACAGGTCCCACCTATGCTGTCACAATGGCAAGCAGTGTTCTGCCCTAAAGCTGCATCCCTCAAGGTGCTGCCAGGACACCCGGCTCCTCACAGCTCCCACTGAAGCCCAACATACGCAGGCAGTGCTGTGGAGGTAAGGTGGGAAATGGCACTCTCGTCTTACTCATGCTTCGAACTGTCAACAAAAGAAATTTAGATTGGTTATCTTACAGCGTATACGTTGTGTGGTACTTCTGATACCATAAATCAGACCAAATATATTCACGTTAGAAAGCAAATTCCCAGATAGGGCAATTATTGCAGAAGACCGCATTTTGGGCTTGTACTTTTGCATGCCCTCTGTTACCTGCCACTGCAATGATCCCTGGAGGACGTCTGTTTAGAAGTATTATTGAGCTCCCAGAACAAGCTGTTTATAATACTTGGATGCATTCCTACCAGAAACCCACCAGCCTTTTCCCACTTATATACATTACTCTATAGATGTTATACACAAAGACACTTCCTGAATTTTTGCCTTGCCTTTCTCTGATCTTTTTCAGCCTGATAGAGTTTTTAATTACACTACATTTTGGAGCCATTGCAGACTTCACCTCCCTAGGTACCATAGCTCCTTCCTTTTGGCTTCTGCAGGTCTCAAAAGAAAGTTGCAAAACTGGACTTTGAGTAAATACTCTACAAAGAGTACCTCCCATGATGCATTGGTTAAGTGAATTAAGTATTTCAACTTACTGAATATATCCTAAGAGATTTTAATTCTTGCTCTAATACAACCAACCAAGAAAGGTCAGTCTAGCAGAAAATTTTACTGCACATAAAAATTTCATTATGCATTAATAACATCTAATTTCTGAGTGTTAATATTAGGCACTTGCATGCTGATAACATCAGAGATTAAAAAACTAACAACTCCATTTGCAAAATAAAGTGATTATGTTTGAATTATAACTAATATGCCATGTCTGTGTGTATAAATTAATGCAAACAAAAACCAACACCCCGTATTTCCCACACAAATAACAGTACTGAGGCTCCCTTGTCAAACGTATTTAGCACGACAGTAGCAAATACGTGATTCTCACTGACGTGCACCCATTTTGTTGTCCCAGAGTGATCCAAGTAAAAATTAACTTTTTCCTGTTACAACTTTACTTGCTGTTCCATGTTTGACAATTTTTTCTAAGGCTTCTCCAGGCTTCAGAAGTACCTAAGGTTAAGTCATTTCTGGGAAACTGGTATGCGTGTGGATATAGTCATGTATAAGGACAAGAAACTTCTGCAAAGTATTAGAAGGGGTTTAGAATTAATGTGTTCCATGTGCAGTGTAAGCTGTACTTCCTGAATGCTCTTTTAAGGAAAGAGAAAGATCTCCTTGCTTCATTATCTAGTAAAAAAAAGGCTTCACTACCTACTGAGTATAGGCTTAGTCACAGAAAATGGAACGTACCTTTGGTCCACTGATGCTACAAACTTGACAAAATATGTAAAAGGCAAAGCCAAAATGCAGCATCTGCTCCATGCACCTTGGGGTACAGAGGGGATGGGAAGAGAAGACACCATTTACACCCCACTACGATCCTGATTCTTATGATACATTGCACTCTTTCAGCATGATGACACTTGCTCACAACCACTATCGTTAAAATACACATAAATGTTCCAAGGAGGGGAAAAAAGTTATGTTTAGACTCGAGGTTCATGTTTCTGAAAGAACCTGTGTATTTCCCTCGTGGCTGTGTTTTTTTCCCCCCAAATATTTAGTTTCTGCTGACAGCAGCTTGCCTCAAATGCTATTTAAGCAGTAAGACATCACAAGACATATGCTATTCTGAGATAACACACACCTCTAAAGTACTGTTAGGTGTAGCTGATGCCTTCAACTGCCTGATGAATTTGTTATCTCAAAGAAACACAAGGTTTGGGAGTGTCTTGTATTACAGATTAAATCCAAATTTAGTATTAAAGTTTGTGGGTTTAATTTTAATTTATTTTTTAAGTGTTCTTCTATCCCTTTAGAAAAAAAAAAAAAAAAGGAGATCATCTTTGGAGTAACCACCCCTAACTTACGGCTCCAAACAAAACTAAAATTACAGCTGTGACATGACAACCAAATCATTTTAATGGCTGTTTGTTTTTCTGTTATTTGAAGTAACACAGATAAGGAAGTTTTATTAAGTTTTATATATTTATTTATTATAAGGAAGGAATATTTGAAGTTTGAGACAACCAACCTGGGAAACAAATTTCTAAAAGGCAGGAGGACAAATCTTCCCCAACACACCCTGTAAAGAATACGTGATCCTGGCAAAGAGGAGCATCTCATGCTCTACATCCATGATGAGTAAGCAGCCATACCCAAGTTGCAATAACCATCAACTAGGAAAGTACTTTTCTCTCACATGAACATTTTCTGAGTAGAGATTTTGCACTTTAAATGGATGAAGTGTTGGAATTTTGTTGTTAGCATCACTAAACGAGAACTGAATCCATTAACAGAATATCCATGGAAGACGATTCTGAGACTTGCTCCTCCCCTATGTCTTATCCCCTATATGTAAAGTTTGCATGCTGTAGTAGATTTCAGAATATGTAATTTACACTGGCATTGATTACTGAAAAGAAATATTTCCCTATTTTTCCTCTAACCTCAAGCCATTGGGTTCAACAAAGCAGTTAATAATGACTCCGACCTGACTGCTCAGATGCTGAAAATCAGGGCAGTAGTTATGAGTTCTGCTGGATCAGTGCCAAAGTGTTCTGCAATGTGCCAGTTCAAACCCATGCTGTATATAAAGAAGAAAAACAAATTCTCCATGAAAATAAGTTCTCTACACTTTGACAAATCCATTCCAAGCACTGAAAATAATGTCTAAAAACAGGTCGCAAAATATGTCACAGTGGTAGTCACAGACCAAGCATAAGAAGAATCCTAAAGTCTCACAAAGACTAGTTCCTACACACTGAAAATAATCAGTATAATTACAAATTGAAAGACTTCCTCCAGAGTTTCCATGAAATTCACTATATGCTTTTCCTCTCTCACCAAATCCATGTTTGCCACTGATACATCTTACAGGCAATCAAAGAACAAACTGAGAATAAAAAAAAGTTACTGATGCTCTCTCTCTCTGTCAAGGGTCCCCTTGACTGCAGCTAAGTTGCTCTAGACTTTTACCAGTATGACCGATGCCACGGCCAGGTCCATTCAGGTTCATCCAGTGACTGAATGAGACTGCTGGTGTAAAACAAACCAACCCACCCCATCCACAGAGGCACAATGAGAGCATCCACTGCCAAACCTAGTATCGTACAGAAGAAAACCTGACTCGGTTTAAGATGGATCAAGAGCAAACTGTGAACCATAACATGAAGATCAGCAAAAAGATCTAACATCAAAGATATCTACACACATCCCCTGTTAGAGGTCATTTACAGATCAGAAAAATCCCATTCAATATAGCCCCAGTGCTACCAAAATATTTGGAAATCGGATTAAAACCATTACCATTGTAATTTGCATCGTTCAAATCTTGTTTTACTAGCAGGGGGAGAGGAGTCCTGCTCACTAATCAGAAACTGCTAAAAAATAAAAGCACTACACAAAGTGGTTTTATGACTATAAATGTCACAGGGTAATATTTCATGTGCTATAGCTTGATGTAGTAGAAACAATCCAATACTAAGAACTACCAGAATTGCTATACTGGCTTTTAAAGGGCAGCAAGGTTAGGGTAGGCATAAAGGAGTGAGGTTTCTGAGGAAGCTTCGTAACTTACTGCGCAGCTGCATTCAAAAGTAGAAGTCGTATTTGCAGATGTTCATAATACTTGCTGAAGAAGAGCTAAAAGCCTGCTATGAAAACTGGACCCACTGTGCAAATGAATTAAACATAAAGGGGGATATTTCTGAACGCACAAACTAAAGCCAACATTGCTAATAGCTTTCCACACCCATGTTTTTTTTATTTTTATTTTTACTTTTTTTTACATGCTAGCAGTGGATGTTGGCAGTTCAGAAAGGATTCAGCAGACACCAGCAGTCCTTAAAGCAGCTGTTGTGACACTTCTAAAAGCTACTGTAGAAGTATGAATAACTAATCTTGCTTTGGGCACCTTACACAAGCTTCAGGGCAAAGTATATCCTACTATCACCTACCTTTAAGAAACCACATTCACCTCCTTGCTTCATGACAGATAAAACAAAGGCTGGGTAAACCTATCTTTCTCTTAGCATCTTGGTACAAATTTGTTTCCGAGTTGAGCCATGTTTTGGTTGCTCATGTCACATACCTACAGCTACAATAAACTGCCTAAACAACATGCCAGTCGTGCTGCATCAAAATACCACGCACAAAATTCTTCAGTACTTCTACAACAAGAGCCTCACTGAAACATTTGCAAAGAACAAAAACAGTGCAACAGCTGGATTAGTAAATTCAAAATGTGGAAAAAGAAGTTCACTCTCAGCAACAACAAAGACCATTTCTGGCAGGAGACGTGGTGCATTTACTGAGGGATCATCTCAAGCTCAGCCAGCAAGCCTTAGTTCTGACTTGAGCTGACTGCGTTATCTGTTCCCAATCACCCTGCCCCGCTGCACGAGGAACTTGAATTACTGTTCAACACTTGTGCTGGCCACCCACATTACATCAGACTGAGTAAAACGGGACCTAGTAACAAGGAACACAGTGGAAATTACCCAAGATGCCTACAGGGCAATCGTTAAACGTTCTTTAGTTAGTAATGATGTCAGGGTAATATATAGCATTAAAGGGTACAGACTGCATTATCACAAAGCATTGCTGCCCTGTTCCAATCAATCACTTTTTGCATGAGCTTCTTGGAGCACAGCTCCCTCCATGAGCCTAAAATAAAGGGCTAAACAACTTCACATTTATGAAGTACATATGCCAAGGAAGGTTTTTAACCACATCTCTAGATGTCCTATGGCTCTTCTCTCTTTCTCTCTCCTTGACACACACTTCAGTGATTCTGGCTGTCTGAAATGTTCTGGCCATCCGTTTCCTTGAGATGACCAGCATAATTTCTATTTTATTCTCTTCCCTCAGTTCTTCTTCCAATTCACATAGTCCCCCAGTTAAAGATGACAAATGAAAGCTATTGCTGATGGCTGCACCACAGGAAGATATTCACACACAGATTTCCACTGTGGTCCCAAGGAATGTACTAGAGTCCAAAGGGGAAAGGAAAGGCAATAAAGTGCTGCTGTGGAGATACATACAGGCCCGTACTGATCAAAAATGATGCTTAAACCTGCAGTGCTTTGCAAAGAAATTTCAGATCATAAGACCTACCATACCACATGTGGCTTTCCTATATGCATGAGAATTGACTACCTGCATTACAGCAAAGTAGATACAAAAGAGAAGTTTCTGAATGGTATTATTAGGCGCGGTGAATGGAGGTGATTTAGCCCTGATCCACCTAATTTGTTCTAAGGAACAACCTGAACTTTGCTAAAGCCTACACCATACCCAATGAACCTTACTTCTGCAAGCACAGGGTGCTTGCCTCTGCCTGACTTCCCCGATGTTCTGAATCATCAACCTGCTGTACTTGAAAGTCCCGGCATTAACAACCCAAACAATTAGTTTGGGTTGGAAACTTGAGGAAGTTTTATATTCCAACAACCACTCCCTGGCAATGCCAAAATTAACTGGGCGAAGTGCATAATCACAGCAAAATGTTACCTTCATGGTATGGATCTAACAGCAGCCACTGACACTGTTCTGTCTTGAAACTGTTTAATTTGTAGGGCAGTAGTTACCAGTTGTCCACCACAGAGACACTCTCCAATTTGTTGTACACTTATTCTGCAGAATAAATATGCTAAATAACTTCAGCATACTTAAGATTGTACACACAGAACAAGATCTTCATTTGGAGTAAAATGTCATAACAGGACTGCCTTCAGTGGCATTAAACTGATTTAGAGTAAGTGAGAATCTGGCATGAGAAGTATCTAAAGTGTAATTTTTGATTATGATATATAGCAAAAATACTTGATTTTTCAATAGTGGAGAGGATTTCCCTTGTATACAGATGAAATTTTTTTCATATAAGCAGAGCAAGGAAGTTCTGGTATTGGATCCTGGCAGCTGTATTTCACGCACTCAGTTTTCCAACAGAGTATACTTACCAGAACTATCTTTCTCTCTTTATTCTTTGGTTTCTCTCCGGAGTTAATATACATTTTTTGTCAATTTTCACTTGCTTAGCTGCCTTATTCTTACTGTTCCTGTCCTCCCCCAAATTACACTCTCGCCATTTTACTGGAAAACAAGAGGAACTCTGGACAGTTTTTACTTCTTGTTTATTTTAAATCAAATGCCTTGCAAGATTATTCACCGCCTTTTGTTTTGTACATGAAAATCATCCTGCAGTCACCCACCTCAGCCCTTGATGCCATAAGCCTTTCCAGTTTCAGCCAAGGATGCCCAACACCCTGGCCCTGCCTTGTAAGGTTCAAACCCTGATGCTGTTCCACATTCCTCTCAGTCTTGCCTCCTCTTCCAAACCTCCACCAAAACAGAGCTCCCTTCAGCATGGTCGCCCCACTGCAAAGCTGACCTTCCTGATCTTCTCTGCCTCTCTTCACCCTCTTTTCTCTCCTCGCGGCATCTCACTCCCATCTCTCATCTTACCCTTCCATTGACCTCATCTTCTCCTCAGCAAGTCCCACCAAACCACTGGCAATTTCTGATGCAAGAAAAATGTGGCTACATGCTGGATTTTTGTTTTTCCTTTGGTATTCTGTGCTTTCCAGCCATTTGTGTCCATCTGGTCTTTTCAGACTAGGAACTCCTTGAACCTGTAACTGTATTTGTACAGGGCTTTGCACAATGGTTTTTCTTTGCAATCAGTCCCTTCCTGCATTAGCTAGCGTAATAAAAACAGCATGTGTTGAGAAAGAATGAATCAGTTTCTCCTTAAAGCATTTCAAAAATCCGGAGGAGTCTGACAGAGGAGAAAAAAAAAAAAAAAAAGGAAAGAAGAGGCAGAGAGAAAGAAAACAAAATGGAGGTGATTTCCACTGAAAGCAGCATCAAGTCTAAGGTGTAACCTTAGACTCCTTTCACTTGCTTCCCTCCTTGGTAAGCTCAGACTAGAACAAGCAGCATTTGTCTCCTTTATTCCTATATAACATTCCTGGTTTTGGTACTGATTTTCTTCTCCTCCTAGATTAATTTCAACATTTTTTTTCCCTGCCCAATTATTAAATGGTGCTTTAATGCAAAAAGAAGTAGCTTTATGATATTCTCTTCCTTTCCCAAGATCTAGACTTCAATATCAAGGACCTGCTCTGTTACTACATGTTTGCTGAGCACCAAGTGGTATTTAAATTGTTTTCACTTCTTTTCTTCATCTTCCCACCTGTCAAAGGCAAAATTATACTTCCTTCTTCATTTCAGGACTGAAATAGTTTACAGTGCCTGGTGTAAGAAACTGTAACACCCCAATTGCTAAATGCACCATGACAATGTTGGTGCCCATGTTAAGCCTTAAAAATACTAGCCACTGAATGCACACATATGTACATGCACACAGACTGAACTATTTCTTTAGCACAGCAAATACTACATTTTAGGTGAGAAACTGTTAGATATATATATATATATATATTTCTCCTTCCACTTCTATCGATGTACAATCCCCCTCAGTCATAACCATGGGATTCTTCTAATTAAAAAAATCAAAATCATAAAAGAGCCCTCAAACTGGGGAAGTGCTAAGCAACAACGTGCAGGTGGCTCAAAAAGCTTCAGATTCATCTGAGTGGAAATTCAGGTACAGTTTGCTAGTGGCCTGAATGCCAAATAAAAATGAAGACTCATCTGGGGCAGGGGGACCTCAAAAATATTCAGTCTGCTCTTTACAGATAGTCTGTGCTCTGGGGCACCTTTTCCCATGTGGCTGTCATACGAAGCACATCTACATCATGCATATGACAACTTTGTATGGCAGGTATCACACACTACTCCACCTATGTGACACGTGAAAATGATTACTTTTCTACCCCCCGTACAGTAAGACAGAAAGCAGTTTGTAACCAGCCAGCTTCCCCCTGGCAACTGATAAGCTGGGTCTGCAAACACTGCTCTCATGCCTGAGAAATCATTATGTTACTCTACATACACAGCAGAGACAAATTACTGATGTGTTAAGAGTAAAGAAGTGGCTGCCCTAGAGGCTCTCAATCCCATTTCACATGCAAGGTGCATTTCTTGCTTTTCTCCCAGTAAGCCCTATCGCTGTTCCCCAGCTCTAGTCACCCTGAGCCTCAACGCCTGCTGGCCCTAAGAGACCAGGAAGGTACTTGGCCAGCTTCCCTGCTGCAAGAGGCTGGGCAGGCCACCTACCACCAAGTGTGTCAACAGGGCTACTGCGATTATTAAGAATTAAATGCACAAAGAGGTACATTCAGGTGAAACACGACCAGAACATTCAATACCTGGTAGTACTGAGCCCCTTTTCTAACCTTGCGTAACAAAGCAATTTGTCAAAATATCAAATGGGGGGGGGATATGAAAGTAAAAAAAAATACATATATTATTTAAAATAATCTTACGAGTAACACAAGATTTTCCAGACCACAGTCTGAGTAAAAATAATACCAGAGCAGGCATGTCAGGAAGAGGAACTGAGAGCACGGTTTGCCCACCTCTGCTGGGGGCGGCTGCTGTCTGGAGCACTGGAGCTCTGCTCTCGCCAGAAAAGGTTCACCAGCAAGAATAACTAAAACGAGCCACAGCAGCAGAGAGCAAACCACAGCACTTCTAGGACAAAACAGACTTGAAGGCCACATCAGAATATCTGATTTTAACGGGAGTGTACGCAAGGGTGGAATTTGGCCTATATTCTGTAGACCTTATGTTTCTGTTAGTAGAGGAGGAAAAGAAAGCCTCTTGAGTTAAAACAGCAATTTGCATAAGAGTAAAACTAATCCTACAGCTTGCTGGACAGAAGGACAACAGTCCCCTAGGAAACTATGTAAGAGCAGTCTCAGTAAACATGATACCCAAAAGAGAAAACTGAGAAACTTAAGTTTCGAATCTTGACCTACTGAAAACAAACAAACAAAAAACACCTTTCTTTTTAATTAAAAAGTCTTTGTCACTTGTTAAATATAAAATGCAGCAGCCACCCTCTCAGCTAATCAATGCAAAACACATCCCTTTTCCAAGTTGCTCCTTTATTTAGGCCGATCAGTTTGCTGCTTCTTTAATGTTCAGCAAAATAGATAAGAACCCATTTGGCACCCAAAGAAATGAGTTTCCTGGTGTTGGCTAGAGACAGTGGTTAATCCAGTCACCTTAATTCCTGTGAGAGAAATTGCTGTGCAACTTAAACTCTCACCTTTCACTCATGAGACAAAGGCTGAGCTTGAACTGAGGTAAGAACTGGGACAGAGAAAGAGGTGAGACAGCTCCTCTTGTTAAAAATAAAGCACTGAATAGGGAGAGCATAGAAGAACAACCTTACTGTTTGAATATCGTGTGAAAAGTGTTCCAGTGTTTTCAGCCTGTCTCCAGAGAGATGGTTTTCCATCACAGCAGTTTCCGTAAGGGCACTGGTACATTACACTGGTAAAACATGGCAGCCCCATTTAACTCCAGACCAAGCTGCAGCTTTGTAACTACATTTTGTGTCAACTGCATGGAGGTGTTTCAGGCAGCAGCTGAAGGATTTTCACACAAAGCAAGTACACTCCCATAAACAACTTTTTTTAAAAGACCCAAATCCAACAAACAGTAAATGGGAAAGACAAATTTTGAAATTTTTAAATGTGCAAGTAATCACAGTGAAAATATTTCTCAACTTGTCACTAGGACTTTTTGGAGTTGTGCAATAGAGAGAAAAGCATTAACAAAGAAGGGGGTGGGGGGTGGAGATGATTTCCTAGTTTAATTTAAATTTCTGTTCTACTGTGCATCCAATTTGTCCATGGAAGACTTGATCCAAGTTGTAGCAAAATCAAGTTTAGGACACTTCTTGTAAGTTTTAAGGACAGACAGGTGGGTTTTATCCCCTTCCACCCTCCCAGTTTCAGTCCTGTGGCTCTCTCTTCCCTCTAAGCTTACACTTTGCAAGCCACATTGTCAAGCAGTGCCGGCCCCAACTTCAGCTGTCGTACAACCCTGAAAATTTTATGAAAGAAGCTTAATGACACAAAATATATCTAAAACTGCTTTATGAAAAATGTATAATTAATACACGATCCTGGCAAACGTTGCTTGGCTGTTGCAGGGTCTGTAGCCACTGGAGAAGTCACATTTATAAAAAATCCACCCAAAAACATAGCTAACTAAGTATATCCACTCTCTTCAACAATGGTGCAGATTCCTTCATCAGAGATGGTCTTGAAAATGAGCTTAATTCTACAGATAGCGTTATTCTTCAGAAAAAAATAAGGAAGAAAACCAGGACGAATATATTAATGCTTACCAAGCAAAACAAAGAAACAAAAAACCACACAAGGCTAGTAAAGAAAGAATGGTTAATCTCACATATCTAAAGAGTGTGTTATAAAACAAATAATGGTGAACAACAAAAATCAGAAGAAGAAAAAAACGATACAAAAGTGCTTAATAGTGTTCTTTCAAATATTTACTTTGCTGCTATTTGGAGAATAATTTGTTCCATTTAGTAGTGTTGGGCTCAAAGGACCGCTTTAACCCAGAGAGATTAATTATAGCCCTTGGAGTTATAAACACAAGTTTGGGAAGCAAAGCAGAAGGGAGAGGAGAGAAACGACTCTCATGCTGGCGATTAACGAGTTTACGCACTTTGGGGCGACACCATGCAAGCTGCACCCTTACCACACCTGCACGCTAAAGGCAAGATAAGGTGCTGGGTGTCCATAAATTGGGGCAAAATAGCTCCTTAGATGTGCAGGGAGGACACCCCGTCCCTAAGGTAACAGTAGAGGTGACTTGCTACAGGTAACTAAGACACTTCTCAGGAGTCCTTCGTTGAACCAAGTTTACCTATACCTTCTGAACATGTCCTCAGATCTCATTTTTATTACTTACACCAGCAACAACGAAATTGCCATGCTGAGACAAGGAGCGATGCACCTCCTGCCTCCTCCCTTTGCTCACGACATGGGGATAGGGACCACAGGTCCCAGCAGCCCAGAGAGAGTAGGGCCAGCCATCAGCCATCTTACCTAACGAGGGGTCAGCTGCTCCCTCCTCCGAGCTCTCCTCGGCCCCTTCCTCCCCCAAGCCAGAGGTGGCCGAGTCCTCCGGGGCGGACGCAGAGCCGGGCGTGCTGGGCCCGCTGACAGAGCCCGAGTCCCCTTCCTCGCTGCTGGAGCCATAGCGGTCGGGCTGGGCGGCCGTCCCGCCCTCGCGGCAGCTCCTCCGCTCCTTGCGGTGCACCCGGGAGTGCAGCACCATTTGGTGGTAGGTGCGGAAGACCTTGCCGCACTCAAAGCACTCGGTGGACTTGTTCTGGGTGGCTCGCCTGCCCTGCCGCGAGGAGGGACGGTAGTCCAGGTTGCCCTGGGTGAGCGGGCAGCTCTCCCCTGGCGGGGCGCTGCTGGTCTTCTCCGGGCGCCCGCTGGGACAGCTCTTCTTCTTGGGGTTGCTGGAGGAGCTGGGCAAATCCTGCTCCCGCTTGCGCTTCTCCTGGTTGACAAGGATGTACTCCCTCTTATCCTTGTCGTAAGTCACGTCCGCGTCCGCCAG
The DNA here is from genome assembly GCF_040182565.1 of Anser cygnoides. Lineage (NCBI taxonomy): Eukaryota > Metazoa > Chordata > Aves > Anseriformes > Anatidae > Anser > Anser cygnoides. The sequence goes on along the minus strand of NC_089874.1, from coordinate 100,887,128 downwards.
GGCCTCATCCCACCCCACATACTTCACATACTCGGAGGGCTCTGCTACTTTTCCTTTGGTGGCCAGCTGCCAAGCTTGGTAGCTACTGACTGGATCCAGCTCGGCTACTCTTTTTCCAGTCTGTCCCCTTGTAACTCTATCCAGCCCTACAGATGGCCTTAGATTGAGACACTGCAAGAAAAACTGCTTTGTTACTGAGGGGCTCAGGCTCCCGTCAATTAAGCCCTCGGCTTTATCCCCGGCGCTGCTCCGCTGAGCCCGGTAGTGAACAGCATTGTGCGCTTTTAGGCTTTCCATGTTTGTAAACAGATTTCCACACTTGGTGCAGACTTCGTACAAAGACAGGCCTGTCACAATCGTTTCCTCCTGTATCACGTCATTGATAGTGGCTATGAGCTCCAGCTCATTTTTCAGTTTGTTTTTGTTCCCAGTCTTCGGGCCATGCGACTTCATGTGGTTTTTGAGAAACCAGGGCTCTTTGAATCTTCTGCCACAAATGTGGCAGCCGTGATCAAACGAGCCCCTGTGCTTTTTCATGTGAGCTTTCAAGAACCAGGTCTGACTGAAGGCCTGGCCGCAAACTTCGCAAGGAAACTCGCCGGCGCTCAGCTCGCTCTTGCAGTTCTCAGTGTAGGCCTCCCCATTCGGGACCTGAGCGGTTATATGGTCCTTCTCTACATGGTTTAACAACGTCTCCTCCCTCAAGGTCATGTAGCTACACAGCCTGCACTTGAAAGGTTTGTGGACCTGGTGCAGGTGCTGCTCCAGGTCCTTCTTCCTTTCGAATTTGCTTTTGCAGAAGGTGCACGGGTAAGCAGTTAGCTTGCCATCCTCCTCGGCGGGCACCGCCTCTGCGACCTCCTTCTTGCTGCTTCTCAACAAGATCTTGCTGCTGTCTACCTGAGCAGTGCCATTCAAGATCTTGTTGCAGGCAGATGTACTTTTGGTGGGACTAGTGCAGCCACCGAGACCCTCCGAAACACCCATCTCACCCAGCTGCGCCTCTCCCATCTCCACCTCGTGTCCCTGACTTAAAGTGCCTGTCCTGTGACTACGAATGTGGATCTTCAGGTTGCCCTTTTGGGAAGCTCTGTGATCGCAGTAAGGACATTTGTAGGGCTTCTCACCCGTGTGCTTCCTCATGTGCTGCGATAATGAGCTCTGAAAAGGGAAACTTTTACCGCAGATGCAGCAGCTGTGGCACATGGTCTTGTCAGCATCCATGTCATTCTTGCTCAGCTTCCCTGGGCTGGAGGACCTCCGTAACTCCATTTCTGCCTCTCTGCCACGATCCATCTGTATTACTGCAACATTGGGTGAGAGGGGCAGGAGGACAAAAGCATGTCCGGCAGCAGAGGAGGGCTGGACCGCGTTTTCAATCATACGGTTCTGCAGGGAGACGTTTTATAGCTTCATTCTCAGGGTAACATTTCTCCTTGCAGCTGCTCAAGAGAGCCCAAAGCACCGATTTATCTCTGTGTGTTCAGTAAGTGGATTGGATAGATCACCTGAAACAAGAATAAAATCATGTAAACGTACAAAAATCATGTAAGTAGGCTCTTTAAATATATTTAAACCTATTAATATTTTGACTTCAACAGTTTCTGTCACTCACACCAACATTCAAAAGCACACTATACTAAAATTTATTTTACCAAAAAGCAGCAGCTTCTCTTTTCACTGATATTCTAGACTTCAATGGCAAGTATTCAAAGGATCATTAATAAACAAAATCCAAAAAGGAGCAACCGTGAAAAAAGAATTCATTTCCATACACTGACATCACATCGTCTTAAAGAAACACAAACTTTAGAAATATTCTTGTTTTAAAACCAAGCAAAAGCAACTAAAAATACACCTTAAATGAGGAAAACATTTCTTGAGGGGGTTATTACACTTTAAATCTGTGGCTTTTCCATCATGTGTAATTTCATGTAAAATACTAACTTGCCAAAGATAAAAGGCTTTCCTAGAGACTTTAGCAAATATCATATTCCTGCTGGCAACTGCATTAGTTTGCATCTCAGACAGTTCTGCTGTGCTTGATGTGGCATGCACAGAGCAGGCGCAGAGACTGCATATGCTCACTACTTTGATTAAAGAGAAAACAAGAATGCAGAGTCTGACAAAACATTCTGTATAACTAGAAGTTATCTCCTGATGGACAACAAGGAAGAAAACTCCAAGTGTAATATTTAGTCTCCATCTTAGCAAAGTAAACTGATAATGTGCTTAGGTATAAACTCATCTTAAAAGTGGGTGATTTATGTCAGCAAGACATACAGGAAACCACAAGAATACCCACCTCAATGAAGAAGAATCTTAACCATAAACAAACAAAGTGAGAAGCAACTTTGATTAACAAACCAGATTAATAAAAGTTTAGAAGTATTTGTATCTTGCCACAATAAATTACAAGGGTCATTATCTGCCTCAGCAATGCAAGATACAATGCACCAGCAATTCTCCACCTTGCATATACCAAAAATCAATGGTTAGATTTTAATAGATGGCTTCTTTTTCAATTACCACAACTGTAAAACAAAAATCTCCCCCCTTTCCTATGCTCATTAAGTACTACAAACAGCACACAACTAGATCAAAGAATACTTAATTCTCCAATAAACAGAACTGAACTATTACTGCGTTTAGAAAACATCAGCATCTTAAGATTTAGCTAAAAATCCGCAGAATCATAATAAGACTGTATATTCACACATCCATCACTTGGTATCTATGACTCAAAAAATAAAGAGTTGCAGATCTAAAGTTGCAAATACTGAGGTTTCTCATTGTATTCACCTGTGTCTCTCCAATATGCAAATGAACGAATACAGTTTAACCACATCACCAGCATAAGCATAACAAAAAGGTAAAACTGATGCAATGTTCATCTCAGTTACACATTATAGAATAATTTCATTATGTTTACATTAATCTAGACCTCTTATTTGCTACAAAACCATTCATTTCTGGGTTTGATTTTCTGCATATCTATTATCTGTACAGCACATTAAGAGCTATCTACAACATCTACCCAAACAACCTTTTTCTCAGCTGATAGTAATATCTAAAACAGATGTATTACAAATGCAATCTCATTTCTTGAATGAAGCATTTTTATATCATGACTGTATGACTAACATATTAGCCTTTGGGAGGTACAAAAATAAAAATCACATCAGATCACAAATTCAGAAGTCCTTAGAAGCATGAAGTTACAAATAAGAGTATCTAAATTAATCCCTGAAATTTGTTACTTAAGACCAAGTTAAGGGGCAGCCTCACAACAAACGTCCTGAGTGGCAGCCACTAGAAGTTGTTGCTGTATCAGATGGTAAAAACATGCAAAACAGCAAATAAAAAATGTGCTTTCCACTGCATATTGATGGATGAAACAACTCGAAGTAACATCTTCATTTATTTGACCCATAATCCAAGTCTGCCAAGTAGCAACCCACATTGTCTCATAATCAAAGACTTGACCTAAAATGTATTAAACAATAAAAAGAAACAGCAAAGTAATATTTTTTTTTGCTTTTAACACTACAGTATACTTGAACAAGCAGCAGCTGCTTCTGAAATGTTCTGCACCATTGTAGAGCAGGGGGAAAAAAAAAAAGCCAGTAAGCCTTGGGGACAGATCGTTCTGGGTATTTTAGATACTGTTTTCTACATTCTGCATTTTCTGTACTTTACACCAGTGAGTACACTGCTTAACTGTAGGCTTGTACAGTACTTTTAAACAAAAAATGTAGGTCCCAATTTAATTCAACTTTCTATAGTGTTTCCTGTCTGAAAGTTCAGAAGAGTTTTAAGAGCCAAACTTAGACGAGAATGTTGCAAGCAGCAGTTCAGGCACATATAAATCCCAAGCTTTAGAGTCCCTTTGTTTACTTGGCTACAGCTTTCCTATGCTTAGTCCTGACATATTTCACTTTAATTATTCATAGCATTTTCATTAATGAAGCTTCGTTACGAAAACGAGGATATGAAGAAAGCATTACTTATGAGAGAGATCCAGCCACTCACGGGAGATTCCCCATGCCCTATATTCAATTAGGCCTGAGGGGGAAAAATAAGTCTGAGCTAAAAAATAAATAAATAAACACCAAATGATTTCATTAATCTAAAATACTTAATGGAAATGTATCATTTTCACCATAATATTCCGAGAAAAATGGTTCAGCTTTGTTACTTTAGCTTGGCCTGCGCACTGCAATTTATAACTTAAGGAGTTGAAATAAAGTATTCCTGGTTTTGAACTGTTTGAATTCATACGCATTTAAAGCCAGCAGAATTTCAAGTCTGATCTTCCACAGATAGAAATTCCTGGGGGAGGATGAACGTTCACCAAATCCAAGTCTTCTTTACGCAGTACGTGTAGGCCTGCTTTAGGCTTTGACAAATTGACTGACAGCCATCCCGGAGCAGCTCACAACTCTCTCCTCGCATCCTTTGAGTGCCACTTAGAAGTAATTCTCTTAGAGGGGCTCTTCGCACAACAACAAAGCTAGCATTCATTGGAAGGGAAACAAGCAGCAAATACTAAATAAAAATGACAACTTTGAAAACTGCTTCCATTCCGGAGACTGAACATACAAAACAAGGAAAACAACAACAAAATTCTAACAACTTTAGCTTAGTAACGTCCACCTTAGTTATCAGACAACTATTTCAACATCAAAAATGGCACAAGAGATGGCAGATGTCACCTAGTAAACCAAACCACACTGTTTAGTCCTTTGCAGCAAGTAAATTTTGCCATGTCTTTTTTTGTTTCCTTCTGGCTGACTGCGAAGATAAAGATATTTGGACATAATTATGAATTTGGAAGTATTCTGAAATAATACACTTTCAGCACACATGGAATCCGGCCACCTCCAGCTACCCTAAGGCTACTAAAACTGCATGAAGTAAGTAATTTCAGGTGGTAGCTGGTAACCTGTCATCACTTTGGTCCAAGTTCAGCCTGCAGTTCCTCAGCTCGGGGTTGTCACACACAATTCAGAGCGGAGTTGCATCAAGCCTGCAGATTTCTCTCAGGCTGCCAAGATATGGAGATCCCTACAGGCACAAGCCGTAAGGAAATGTAAATCGATTCTATTTCAAACATTTAGGCACCAAAACGTCTAACACGCTCCGATTTTAAAAAGCAACCTTGGAAAGTTTTTGGCTTGAGGGAAAAGGCATTTGGCCAAAGCCAACCTGCTGCCACCTGGGAGTCCCAGTATCACCCACAGCTTCCCCAGGAGACCATCAGACCCTGCCAGCACTGCAGCAGGTACACTCAGCTGTATTGCCCTTGTGGCTGGTGCGAGACCTTCCCATTACTTGTAAAGTGAGGCACACAGGTAAAAGTGCAGGGAGCAATGGTTTAAATAAAATGGAAGCACTCTGCAATACCTGATACTCTTTATGCCACTTGTACATTCTGGAAGAGGATGAGATAGGCTGTGCCCCTGCAGCTGGTTACACAAACCCCTCTTAAAGCCTTTTTGTGCCACTCAGAAAAAATACAACACAAGAGATACCACACTGAAAACGTAACTGCAAATTCATTTCTGTCATATACTTGCATATAAATATCTTGTTCAGCGTAGACAGAAGAAAACTTAGGATAAAATTATTCCTGTTCCAGCATTCAGAAAACTATAAACTCTTTGTTTTCCCTCAGTTTAACTTGACTTTAAAAATTATATTGCATGGGCTGGAGGGGCAGCATGAGAGAACTCTTCAATAGGTAATAAACAAGAATATACAATTTAGGAAGCCTCGCAGACCTTTTCAAATAGCAACATATATATTTTGAAATCAGATGCTTTCAGTTTGGGTGTAAATATTTCAAGTCACATCTGAAAGATAAATGCACTGTAGAAATATTGCTCTTCTCATCTCCAAGAGGCTTGAATATGCACTCCAATCACTCCATCATGCTCCTCTGCCAAAAGGAACAGTGACTTAAAAAAAAAAAAAAAAACAACACACACATCATTGTGAGGTGTGATCTTGTGGAAGAAAATATCTTGCTGAAATTCTTTCTAGATGATGCAATGATATTTCAGGCAGACATCTAGGTGAATTTGAGAAAGTTGTATCTTTCAAAGAATGGCAGCCTGGAGACCACTTCTCTCCAGATTTGAGGCGGCTCGGATTGCCCCCAAGTCAGAAAGACTTTGCTGTTCACAGTAAGACACTAGAAGACAGCTAAGTGGAAAAGAAGAGCGGATGAAAGGTTTTACAACTGCCTTGCAAGCCTTCACACTCACTGAATTGCAGACACCTTTCTTCCCCTCCACATCTTCTCCTCAAGCTGCAGAGCCACTGCTCTCTACATACGCGCACCTTATTGTATCTGAGTGCCCTCTTCCTCTCCTTGGGGGGGGACCTGGCTCCTTCTCAACACCCGGGGTCTCTGGTCTATAGCCTTGATCAAAGACCTGATCCTGACATCCTTGTTTAGGCTCCCATCCTACCGAGGTAACTCTTATGGACCACATCACTTGTCTATAGACCCTTTACTGCATTGAGCTGGTAACACCTTTTACACTCTACCAGAGGGTAGAAGAGTGAGTATGTCTTGAAATAATCAGCCCACCCTTAAGTTTACAGAAAATCCCAATGTCCACTGACCTGGGGAATAAACTTGCCATTAGGTAAACACAACATAGCTCTGAACTTATTTTTTTGAGACTAATCCAAACTAATCCAGAAAAAAAAAAAAAAAAGTTATCAGAAAATCCAGAGCCAGTTACGGAAGATGATTCAAATGTACTCAATTATTACACACAGTCATCTTAACAACAGACCTCCTGAAGTTTGTTTAAGCCTGCCAAAACTGACACTAGGACTGGAAAGTGAAAATAAAAAGCTCCTGGAAAAATGCAGAATTTCTATTAGCCTAAGTTTATTTCAGCTGATGTTTTAGAAAATCCTTAAGCAGCATTTTGTAATACTTTTTTGTTTAATCATTTTAAACCAGCCTTTCTCTGCAATGGAGGAAGCTGCTCCCATTTGAGAAGTTTGCCATTTGAACAGTGAAACATTATTTTGAGCTTCTCTGACTACATCGTATGTTTTTGTGTCTTTCTCCCTCCAAGAGCTAATGACATTTTGCAGCAGGCTCCAGACCGGCAGCCAGGGCTGCGAAAGCAGAGTCCGGCCTTTCTGAACCGATGCCGCACCCTTAGCAGGGGAACGAATCCACTGGAATAGAGATAAAAAACACCAAGGCTGAAAAAGCTCGAGGTATGCATCTGCTGGGAGGTGACCTCTCTCAAAACCAAGCCAGCAAGACAATAGGAACAGCATAACCCAGTTTTTTGGTTGGTCCTACAGAAGCAGTTCAGGAGCGCGGGGGGCAGGGGAGGGATTGCTCTGCGCTGCTCCGGGGTTTGTGGAGAAACACAGAGCTGTCACCCACTCAGTACATATTTTGTGTTTTAGTGTACTGTGCGTGTTTGTCTTCTGGAGACAAAGCAATGTGCTTTATTAGTTACACTGTAGTATTACGAGCAAGGAATTAAAATATATCATTAACATCCAGGACAAGCTTTATCTTGCTAGCAAAACAAAGGGGCCATTCTCTGAACAAATTGAGGGGGAAAATCCCATAATGACAATGAAGAGTTCCTCTCCCTAAAAACGGCGCTGTACAAGATTAACAATTACGGGCTTATATCCTACAGACTGGGTTTGCGAATAGCTGCATGAAGTGATGCATTCACTATTGGGAGAGTAAGTACCATTGATGACAAGGCCTTGGGGCTTCTGCTGTTCTCAGACCAATCAATAATCCATTATGAACAAACTACATTTCCACTCTAATATGAAGAAATGAATAAAAGGGAACCAGTATCAGCAGTACTTTCATGGAACGAAAACAACAACGCAGAAATCACAAAATGCCACCATCACAAGGCTTAATCTAGTGGTGATATGTAACACTGACACAACCACCCACAATAACCCTTTATTTTAAAGCAGTTGTAGAAGACCACCACATTCTAGTCCAAAATAAAAAGCTTATTTTAAAGGCAAGATTCTTTCAAGACTACTTACTCTGGCTGCAGGACAAAACAAAAAAGCAACATTAATCTTGCAAGGCAAGGAGGAGGAAATGAACCAACTTCATTCAAATATCTATCAGTTTGTTTCAAACTATTTTCTAATGCAACGTAAATAAGAACTTCTAATTAGAAATAACTGTCCAAATGTGACTGGTCAACCATAACAAGACTTTATTGCAGCAGCTGTGTTACCATCCAGACAAGAAGCCCTTAAATTGTTGTTCTCCCATTGTTATGGTCACATTCAATAATACAATAAAGAAGGGATCCATTTAAATAGCAAAACCATAGCAAACTTCAGCATCCTCAAATTCCTACCTAGATTTCTCAACAGAGCATCAGAAGGTAGGGAGAGGTGAAAAGCTCCCCTGAAAAATGACAGATAAATAATTAAAAAAAAAAAAAAAGTAGAAATGAAGGAAAAGAGTTACTGATTTTTGATGGGGTAACAGTAAATTAGATCCAAAGGAAACACTGAGACCAATATTATTAATGTATAAGGCAGTCTATGTCCTTTTTCTGAAATATAAAGACTAGTAGTTAAAGTTGACCTTGCAGGGTAGGGGGCTGGGGGGAATGAATACACAATGTGATTATTGATCAGCCCTAGAAAAGCCAAGAACTGAACTAGTGCAGATGTGATTTTTTCTTTTCCTAGGGTCATTAATGATATATGTTGGAAAGTCAAAAGCTTTTATTTCGACATGCTGCAATACCATTGCTAATTCTGAATATGAGCCTCGTTTTAAATTAGAGCAAATCTTAACAAAATAAAAATAAAAATTAACGAATCCATTGTACTTTAATTTAACAATAATGTTCTCTTATTTGGCCACATACAGCCAAGTGAGTTACTTTAGCATCTGTGTATTTTCAAGTACTAAAAATTAAAAAGTTGAAGAAACATTCACAATTCTGACAGTATCAAAATAAACACAAGGCATTTCCAAATACAAGCAAAGTCACCTCAATACCGTATATTACCTCCTTATTCAAATCGATGGCATTGATGCTGTCCATTCATGCACGTCCATGGAGATGCACACATGTATGTGTAGCACAGTACTTTCCCAGCATCCAACAGTGCTTTTATATTTAATGATCTTGTTAGGGTTTCCACCGCAAACCAATTTGCAGGGAGTTGCAACATGGCCATTTTAAATCTGCAGCATGGGGGCTGATTTCCAACTGTATAGGCAGGGCATTTTCCTGCCAATATGCTCCATTATGTTCTGCTCAGTTTCTATCTTAAAACAGGGGATAAAAAAAAATACCTGCTTTTATTTGCAGCATCATGACAAGAAAATGTTTACTTTTATTATATTTGCATTATCTGCAGAAGAATGGGGACTGGATCATCAGCTGGCATAACCTGCTGGTACACCACACACACACACCTCCTTTCTCCCTCTTTCATCTGCCCCATCAATGCAAGCCCCATACAAACCACATCCCCGGCTGCTGTAAGCGCACACAGTGCCATGAGATCAATTTATATCAAATGAGAAGCCATACCATTAGCTAAAATTGGAATGCCTTCGTGCTGTGTAAATCAAGTCCTGAATGCAAGAAAAACATGTGTGTAATTAAAAGTAAACATGCTGAATTGTGGATTTCCTACCCCAGCAAAAGTTCATGAAGAACACTGTCCTAAGTGCCCCAATTCGTCCCTCTCACAATTACACCAACAAGGCACAAACTTGAGTGCTTTAGAACATGCATACAGCACTGGAATGACTTATCCACAGCAGACCTTGAATGCAAAAAAAGCTGTGTTTTTAATACACAGCAAATTTATTAGCTACAGCTAGGTGTTCAGCAGGTCAATGGGAGGTAAAGATTATTTCTACGGTACATGGCTATGAAATAGGCTGTGTGGAGAATTAAGAAATTCAAGGTAATAAATCGGTTTCTCTTATACCTAATATATCCTACTGCTCAAATTACTACAGTAAAATCATTACCTTATAAATATAAGTGTTGCCAAGCGTTAACCTGTTAACAGATTTAGAATTACAGCACTGTTATTTGATTAACTATTAAAGCCTTAGTGTAATAAAAAAAATAATAATTCTGAACACCAGCAAGTTGTTTGCTTACTTTTTCCCCCTGCAGAGTATTATCTCTTTTCAAAGTCCCATTTTCAAGAGAGCTTAAAAAAAAAAAAAAAGAAAAAAGAAAAAAACAACACCCACAAAACCAACACAGAAGTACAGAGAAATGGGGGGCAGGGGAAGGAGAAGAACTGTGCCCTGAAATACAAGGAGGGATAATTATATGCAGTAAGCCATAAAAGCATTCTGTTAAACATTACCTTTGGAGGTAGCACAGCTTAGCACTGAAAAGTGACACAAAGCTCACAAAACACACAACACTGAAAACTCATTTTCAGTTGTTGGGTTACTTTTTTTTATAGATAGTATTTTCCTGTAAGCTCTTGCAAAGCACTAAACAGAATGGACTAGCTCTATTTTAGGAAGCTTTCTTAAACGTTTAAGAACTTAAGCAGGTAATTAAGACGTTCAATCACAGTTTTTCCATTCTCTGCAACATTTCCGAATGTCAAACACGCAGACTATGCCCACGCCAGGACACAGACGCTGCATCAGAGATCCCAAACCAGTGAACCTGGAGTCTGGCTCGTACCAGCTGAGACTCGGGACCCAGTGTGTTACTGAAACTGCACACAGCTTTGGCTCAGCAAAACCACCCCCAACACAGAAGGAGACAGCACTGAAGGCAAACCTGCCTTCAGATATCCAGTGCCTTGGAAATGTTTTGATTTCATTTTCTTTTCACTAACGTACACAGTACCACTGAAGATCACTTAATCCACAATTTGTGATGATGAGTTTATTTAAGACTTGTTAATAAGCCAGAAGATTGCTGGTAGTTTAACTGAGAGCTCACAAGTTTCTAAGCTCACCAGCAGTTTTAAAGACCAGAAGATGTCTGCTGTTGTTTCACTACTCCATAAATTCATTTTAGAGAGTTTTCTGTAGTTCTCATTGTTAAGATCTACTTCCATTATGTATGTGATAAATCCAACCGTGAAATACACTGAGCCTTGCACTGGCCTGTCACTGTCAGCACAGGAAAGGAAACAGGTACAGCTAGCATAACAAAAGCGATGTTACCATAAAACACGAGTTGACTTACACAGCAGGGTAACTATTTTTCCCCTCTTTTTACTATTTCATTTTTTAAACACAAAGGGAAGAAAGCAATAGGCCCGTATACCAAATGAATACAAAGCACGAGATGACTTTTTCTGGATTTCAAAGCTCCCAGCCAGGAGAAGAGAAACTGAACCCAAAAATCAAATCTTTCAGCTGTCAGTTGGCCAGGCTTATTTTGGTCTGAAGTGCTGAACTATCTCTGTGGAACATCACTGCAATGTATCCCACAGAGACAAACAGATTCCACGCATTGCTTATAAATATGATTTCAAGGCCCATTTTACCAACCCTGTTAACTTTGCTCTCATTACTGCACAATGTAAGGCATGCTTCAGATTTTGGCAGGTCAGTACATTGTGGATATCATAAGATAAACCCTGACAACTCTGTTCAGGGCTACTCCACCTTCCTTACATAAATAGGTACAGATAGCTCCCCTTACCTTGCCATTTAATCAAATACTATGAATCACTGGGCCAATCCCTCACATACAGCACGTGTAATTTTCCCCAAAATCCAGACAGACAATGATTTATCCAAGTGCATCCTACATGAAAGAAAAGGGCCCAGATGGACATCCATCCCCCAAACCAACTCTGACCTCATTGCTAGCCTTCTCTGGCCAGCTTTTTCAGCAGCAGTGTGAACAGGGAGGCAGACCACTGCCCTAACATCAGAGAAAAGCAAAGGAACAAAAACCACCCCTAACTCAGGAAGTCTCGTGCAACCCTTGTGTGCAAATGCTGAGGAACTACTGGGAAGGAAGGAAAAGAAGGAAGGAAAGGAAGGAAAACACAAGCAACCAAAATCAGAAATCTGAAGTTATCACTCAAAATATAGCAAGCAAACAAGCCTGCAGGAAAAAAAAAAAAAAAAAAAAAAAAGTCTACTGCACAGGCTGTTACTAGTTTGCTTACTTTTAGATACACTACAACTTCCAAGACAGATCTATTGACTGGTAAAACAAACATGAACCGCACACACCCTAAGGCACACAAAACATGAATTTGTTTGCATCTCTAGATATTATAGTTAGACTTTATCCTTTCAAACAACTGCGGCTACTTAACACACAGCCACAAACAACCTCTGTGACAGAGAAGAAGTCAACCTAATGTTATCCCTACACATGCTTCACTTCACCTTCCACCTCAGTGTATGCCCACACCATCTCACCACCCTCACACACACCAAACTTTGGTGGCACTGACCTCCTTAATTCCCCTCTCCCACCCAGCTCCACCCAGCCTTCGTCACCTGCAATGCCTCCGAGCCTGAGCTATCCACGTGTGCCGCCTGCCTGGCCTGGCTGTCAAATCCCTTCTGGATCATCTGCATGCAGCTTCCATGCTCTTTACCTCTCCCAAGCCACCACCGTCCTGCTGACATAGTTTAAAGGTCACTTTTCCCCACCTCTCTCTTTCTGTCTGCTCAGCCTTCAGCCTCTGCTTTCTCAGTTCTCCTTAGCACTTCTGCTTCTTCCAGAAGTACCTCCTCCTCCTCTCTCTTTCAAACCTGTTCGGGCCCTTTATGACTAATTCTTCCATTTGGGCTCTCCCTCTCTTACACAGCTTCAGTCCTGGCTCACTGGCTATCCATTTGCAAGTTCATTTCAGCCTCCACAGTCAGGGCCTCCAGGCACACAGCCTCCTTCCTTACCTTTCTTTCGCCTTTTGCCATCTTCCTTCCTTTCCCCTGTCACAAAATCCTCTCTGTGGGTGCTGTCCCCCAGCGAATTCCCTGCCTGCCATTTCAAACTCAGTATTTAAAAACTCACTGGACATCTCCCCTTTGTTCCTCCTGTATTACTGTTCAGGACAGTAATGAGTGGAGAAACTCCCCACATTCATCGCTGCCTTGTTCTACCTCTTCTGAACATATGAGGCCTTTGGAATCCTTCTTGTCCCTTCTGTCCTCTTCCCCAGAAAATGCCCATTCTCCAGGCATTTCTGCCTTCAGTTACTACAGCAGACCCTCCAGCCACCCAGCTCATAACTTGTTCCCCTCTGGTCTATTCAAGTAACACTGCTACTAACAGCATCACACCCTCCCAAATATCAAAGGATGCCAAAACCCAGGTCAAATGTGTTGTGTCATTCATCCCAAGTTCAAGTGTCATTCATCTCCTTCAGGGACCTCCATAGTCCTACCCTATTTTCTTTTGCATGGGCAGTGATTCACTTTCCCTAATGTATCTTTTGTATCCTTTCCCCTCGTATGACCTTGTGTTTCGACACTGCATTTAGAACCAGTTTTCCCATTATTTTTTATTTGTCCTTAAAAACATATTCCATAAATGATTCAAAATTGTTTTCCAAAATGAAATCCATCACTCGGTTTTGTTTATTTCCCCGAATGCGTAATACGTACAGTATATATTACATGTTTTAATTGGTGTGTATATTCCTCAAGGCAGGGCCTTGAAATCTTTTATACATACTCTTTTATACACTTTTATACAGTGCCAAGTGTTCTTACTTCAAATAATTTCTAAGAGCAAATCATCACTACAAAGTCAAGCTTCATCTTTCAAAGAGTCAAAGTCTCTCTTTCATCAACAAGCACAGCTAAAAGAAGAGAAACAAGGATTCGTTCCCGTGACCCCCAAAAGTAAACTAATCCCCTCTGTTGCCTACCCGGAATTCATCTCTTATTGAGCCTCCATTGACCATCAGGTACTAAAGAAACAAGCAAAAGATGAATCAAGAGTCACTGCTCTTAGCTATTCCTTCCACGCTTACATGGCTCTCTCTGCCAAACTTCATGGCTCTTCTCTGTCTCTCCTAAGGCACCCAGGCTGATGTGAAACAACTGATGCTGTCCTGAAGCACGCTACTAGCCATCTCTCGCAGGGAGCGCAAACCTCCATCCTCATTGCCTGGGACATAAGCTTCCAGCCAGTATCACCCATTTACATGGTAACAACAACAAGCAAGAAGCATCATAACAAACACCTTTCAAGTGCCCCATACCACGAAAGGAAACACTTTTCTCTCCACTTCTTCAACTCACAAGCAACTGGAAGAAAAGGTGGGTTCTGCAGGATATCAGATTAAGACCTAAGATGCCCAGCAGTGACTCTCACATCAGCGAGGTGATTCTTCTCACAGGCATTAGTCTTTTTCTATAACTGGGACTACAGCTCTGATCTAAAAGCTTTCCAAAACAAGTTAACTCCAGCATGTACACGCTGATTCGTATTACACATTTCACTGTTCTGCAAGTACAAATACTCCTTTACTCTTTCAGGCAATGCTTAGATGCATCGATTTTCCATCTGAGAAGCACAGTGTAACTGTGACTCTTCAACTCCGAGAGTAGAATTTGAGCCACGCTGCTAAATCCTTAAACCTGTTACACAACAAATAAGCGTGGATTACTGCACGACTGACTCATTGCGGGATGTTTGGGGATTCTGTTCCTAACACACAAATGCAGTTTGTCTTAGCCACATACGTACAGGCCATCCTCCTACTTTCTGCTACATATCTTTTGATCGCTTCCACTTTTCTGCATGTCACATTTATTACTCACCTATTCCTTCTTAATATACATGCACGCCTTAGAGAGTGCTAAATAATTATGATGTAACAGCACAGTATTATACTTGCTCTGTATATGAATGACTGCTTGCACTACAGTTACTTGACGCTTCTTACTATCAGAACAAACCATTTATAGCTATACATAATCTCTAGTACTCCATGGCTACTTTACTTTCAGTGCTGAACACAGAGCATACAAATAAAAAGGGAGCAATCTCCACTGAAATGAAGAGGTTTTTACATCAGTAGAAATACCAAGCAAAACTACAGAAAATGTCTGACTAAAAGCACATTTTTAGGTAGATGTAATCTAATTTTGGCAAGTCTACAATAGTCAGCTACAATGTTTGCTAATACTTTGTAGAGGATTTTGGATTTTAGCAGGTTTAGATAAGCACTCCCGTATTTACTTCCTTAGATTACCTAAGGATGGTAATGGGTACTTTTATCAAAGTCACTGCTTATAATCTGAAGAGAGGATTTCCTTGAAAGAAATATAAAAAAAAAAAAAAAAAGTTAGTCTTAAAACTTAACTAATGATAAAAAGCAAAACAAAACACATTCTTGATGGAAAAATATATATACTATTATTACTACTATGTACAGGGTCACAAGCGTAGTACCTTATCTAATATCATTTATTTTCTAAACATAAAGAAGCTTCTTAACATGTATCAGGCTTTTAATCAAGTAGGGCAATTCGTTCTGACATCACACTCTTAAAATACAACTTTACTACTAAATGCTATATTTCATTCCTCATTCTATTACACTTCTCTACTGATAGGCTTTTGAGTACCTCCTGAACTTCCCACGTGTGATTAATTCAATTAACACATTAAGCCAAGGTGTCACTTAAAAACACTATCCAGAAAACAAGGTACGTTTAAAACCTGCACATAAAGTACAATAAAGATTATGATTATCGTACTGCCAACTCAAAGCACTAAACCTCATGAGTCAAGCACTCAAATATCATGAGATACCCAAAGACTTAGGAGAGGTTTTTAAATATAATATAGCTGTGGATTCTTTTATTTGCCTTTTGAGCTTTTACAGTACACTCAGTCAAGTCTCAAGCTTCTTCCAACAACCGTGAAGCATAGGAATTTACTTCCGTGTTTTGGATGCTTACATCTTTTGTTTGCAGTCACCAGGCTGCAGAAAAAGCGCCTTTGGGAAACAATCCCCATCCCTTCTATTGACAAAATCATAAGTAGAAACATGACAACTGAAGTAGACAGACATGGTATCCCTTTCTCCATCCATTTCACCTTTAAAACTCTCCTCAGAAGGCTACAGCAGCTCTCCTATAAGCATCTAATGCTGGGTGACAGAATAATCCCTCCACGTATTCATTCAGTAGAGGTCAGATGTACAAAGCATACATAGCTCCCACTTACTTCATAAGATTTGTTTCAAAAAAGCCTAAGAACACAAACTATTTTATTTTTGTTTGGGGAAAAAGAAGAAAAAAAAGTACTTGATTTAGGTATTGAATGTAAGTTCAATATAAGTTCATAAATATTTTCTCCCTTAATGCTTTTGACTAGACTTAATAAAATTAACAACAGTAAAGATAAAATACAGTGTTAAAAATATCTTAATTTGAAGAGTTCTTATAACCAAGTAAAATAAAAGATACTCAATGACAGACATCCAGTGCCACATTCTCCCTGGCCCCAGCCACTTCTGCAGGACACAAGTCCTTTGTTGTATCTGCCAAGTGCCTTGCAGTACAAATGCAGCACAAACATAGCAAAACCTTGAAAGATAATAAATATACCTTGATCTCCTCTCAGAATCTCTCTCATAAACTATAACCAGGAATATAAGTAGAATAGATGGTAATAATACCATCAGAAGACAGGACAGCACTAAGGGTGACTAAGGGTGACTTGACACTAAGATAAACCCCACAGTGTCTCACTGGGTTTATCATTTGCAAAACTTGTTTCTCGTAGGTACAGCTAAAGGCAGCTGTAGTATCTGCTAGTGCCACAGCCAGTGAGAGGGAAAGGATTTGGTTGTTTAGACCCATATTACTACGTATCCTGTGAAAGAGAAGTCAGCAGGCCAACTCACTGAGATGCACCAATGGTGTTAGAAAAGAAAGGCTTGGACTAGCATCTATTTGATCGTTTTATTCGCCAGCAATATTACCTTGGAATTGCATCTATTTCATCATCTTATTCACTAGCAATATCAACAATTTCAAACTTATGCAGATGAGGTTGCTGACTATAGACCCAAGGTACAAATGAGTGCTGATCTCATGCTGCTACCCTTGTGCCTCCAAGATGACTGTGTGGCCAGAGGCCCAGCCTATGGAGCGGTGTCTGGCCAGCCCAAAAGCTGCTCCAGCCCTTCAGCAGCTGCTAGCGACAGCCAGGTACTTCAGGTCTACAGCCAACAAGTGGCAGGCCCCTAGCTGCACCCATTTTCTCACTCAAATGTGCCTACAAAAGGCTTCATACAGGGTCACGTTCAAGGGGTGGCCCTGGGGCAGCACGGTACCTCTTGCACAAGGGAAGTCTTCGCCGGGATCCTCTTCCTGACAGTTTTATATAGCTCTTTTATTCCACGAGGACCTCTCACCTCAGGGCTAGCAAGAAAGATCGCCAGCTCACAGGAGGTTTAGGCACACTCAAAGCTGTTTTTGTTACAAGCTATGAGTCAAACTCCGATCCGAGCCACATGGGTGTCAATCCGGATTTACTGCACTGACTTCAGCGCAGTCACTGCACGCTTAGGCCCGCACGAGAAAGGAGATGTCAGCCCTTCGTTTTTAAGTACCAGGCTGCCATTCTATCCCCCTCACACTTCTGGAATTGCTTCCTCTCACATCAGCGGAGTGCAAAACTTCTTTTTAAGCCCAGACTAAGGCCACTATCTGTAGATCAGCTGGAAAGCAAGGCACCTAAGGTTTTAAGAAAGCTCTCAATTTGCTTAGCACCACCACCACCTGACTGATTCAAGCAATGAACAGAAGGAAATGGACAACCTCATGCAAGAAAAACCTATTGAGGGCTAAGAAACCAAAAAGACAGACACAACCTTTAGCTTAGGAAGTCACTAAACTGAAAACTGGTCAAAAGTGTTAGAGTACCCCAGGAGGGCTTGTCACCGAAGGCTCGTCCCATTATCTCATGCTCCTTCCGCAAGCATCGGACACAGAGCACTGTCAAAGGGAGGATGCTGCAGAACATGAGCCTTCATCCTGAGCCAGTTCAGACCTTCTGATGTTCTCATGGCTATTAATACCAAATCTTAACCCATCTGCTGCTGCACAAGAAAAGGCTGTAGGACTCCCTGTGCTCAGATCTTACAGCCCAGCCACCTCCAGTTTAAGGGTGGGGAAGTTGCTTTTATGTGACCGCAGAATTTCAGGCCAAGCCTTATCTTTAACAGCGAGTTGCAAAACAGCAAGCACTGCAGCCACCCAGCACACGCCGAGCATCTCTGGCAGCACGGTGGGAACACACCTACCCAAGGTGAAGCTGACTCCATTCCCCTCCTTTTTATGAACATACATTAGAGGTCAACAGTCTCCAGGAAAGCTGACACCACCACTTCCAACCTGGGAAGACAAACAGCACTGGTTCCCCAGAACATAAACTGCTCTGAAAAGCAAGCACACCTCCTCCCACCGTGGATGCTACCTGGTGTGTGTCCGTGTCACAGCTTCCCATCGCACAGCAGCACCGACCGCTTCGTTGCTGCAAGCCAGATACCATTGCAGCTACATAAAAGAGGCAAACGAGTTACGTCTCAGTCAGATGGACTCAGTGACAAACCCCAGCCAAGTGTCTTCTAGCCGAAGGGGAGGAGCAAAAATCAAGGAAAAAAACATACATAATTAATCGCATGGATTTTGCTTGCTTAAGCAACGTAATTTGAAAAGATGTAAATTTTAAAGGGCTTCAATACCCAACACCATCCAATTTCTTGAGTGAATGGTGTACTGCTAGGAAGAAACAGAGGACACTATTAGTGTATTTACCAACACACAGCAACCTCCAGAGCTTTCGCTGCAAGACCAGAAGTTTCTCTGTTTGATACAGTGAAACTCATCTGTAGAGATTTTGTGGCTTACAAGCATTTGATTTCACTTTCCAGCAACAATACAGCCATCATATTAGAAATACCATCATATGAAATTTTAATTATTTTCTAAGAGTCACTTGGTAGCTGTTAATGAAGGCAAACTGGTAGGGAAGTACTTCCAAAAGAAAGTAATGACCAGATGTGTATCAGTGCCATGAGGTCTAACTTAACTGAATAACAACTTTAAATCATTAAAAAAGAGTCAGACACATCTATTGTCTACATGCATCTCAGCAGTCATTTTAAAACATTTCTCCTAACCAAGAATATACACAAACACAGATATACACTTGAAAAAGTAGTTTAGGAACCACGAAATATATGGAAATAACTGAATAAGAAAAACAGTAATACTTTTATAGTCTTCCCCATTTAAATCTCGAATTGTACTCGGTAACTTCTATTAACCTCTCTTTACAGCTTTTTCAGAGTTTATAATGCTTCCTGCAACCTAAAATACAACAAACTGTAGAGATGTCATAAAGTTACAGACGTGCATTTTAATTACCATAAGTTAATAATGTTTGTCATCTCTATTAGCATTGTAAATGAAAGCAACACATGCAAATTCTGGGATTTGCTTGCAATAGTTTATACACTTTACTGCCACACCTATGTGTTAGCAGCTCATTACGGCAGTGAGTTATGCCAATACTGAGCTGTTGCTAGGCTATGTGATACTGCATTACAACTCCTTGGATTGCAAAAACATCAATTTATATTCCAGCTTAGTTTTAACTGCACAGCGGGTGACTTCAAGAAAAGACTCGCTTATTGATATTATTAGATTAATGGCTTTCACAAACCCGAAGTGAACTATGTTTCCGTATGCATTAAATAATTGGAAAGCGCAACTGAAAGAGCAGTTTGTATCACCTTACATTTCCTTATAAGGTCTCTGCAACCCAAAAATATTTGAACTACTACCATAGCCCTTTGTGACATAAACGTACCGAATGCCAAAGCATAAAACCACAACATATCTTCAGCACAGCGCAGAAATACAGAAATTAAAAGCTACTTCATTTGTAAATGCTTCCTTATTAGAAGAATGTTTATTGCTTCACTGGTTCATATTCCCATGTCTCCAGCCTATTGTTCAAATAAGCGAAACAACATCTACGCATTTTATAATTAAGTTATCTCCACGTTATTGTTATTGTTCTTCACTGGTGAAAGCCCTAAAGGAAGAAATGCAGCTGTTCAGGCATTGAAGGCACTCCTCATTTAAAGTACCTCACAAAACAAGGGAGAACAAAGACTGAAGCCAAAAGTTGGTCTCATTCATTCAGCACAATAAAATCTTTCCAGGGAGATTCTCCACAATGACGAAATACAAACACACACAAAACCAGAGTTCTTCACCCAAGAATTCTAGTGCCCACAGGCAGATTTCCTCAGAGCATTATAATTATTTTTGCCGAATCACTTATCTGAAGAAACGTAATCAACAACTGATAAACTATGTACAAGGTTTTAATTATTCTGTTAGTGCCTTCGCATCCAGTTTGTTCTAACATTTTTTTTTCAGCTGGCCAAGAAAAGCAAACACGTGTCAAGATCAGGAAGAAATGGTTCTTGCTTCATCTCAATTCCAGTTCTGGGCAACAACAAGGAGAGGAAAAAAACAAAAACAAAAAAAAAAAACAGACGTTTAAACAGGAAATTGGCTTGATAGAACTGAATTCAGCTTTTCCATGAATGGAGAAGCAACATGCAGCAAATCTGCTTGCTGCTAATGCTCATTTCATCACTGAAGGGAAAAAAAAAAACAAAACGACAAACACAAACCACACAAGATCAACTCACACCTCAGATTTGGTCTCTAGAGTAGATCTGCAAGGAGTTGCTGGTTTAATAAAGCTGTTCTTCAATGAAGCATATGAGATGTAGATTGCAGAGTAAAGAAGTTGCTTTCCTAAAAATACAGTGTTTGTTTCTAATACGAACTGACTCTCATATATAAAGCATTTCTAAGACTGACAATAATCAAGGACAAGTGCTGCCAGTTCACTATTCATACAAACTAGCGGAGCTAGAGAAATTGCAAGCACTCTGTGGCTTTACTTTGGCTGATCTAGAACTTAACTGCTATACTAGCGTGCTTTTTTTTTCTGTTTGTTTGTTTTAAATACATTTCATTGGAATACAAAGCCATTTTATGGCATACATTGATCATATCTGTTACTAAGATTAACAGAGCATGCACCATCATGAGGACAGTTCGTCAAAATTTGAGCCTCTATAGTAGTGATTCACAAAAAAAAAATAAAAATTTCTAAAAATGGCATCATCACTACAACACAAGAACAGCCACATGAGATGATGCCCCCAACTGTAGAAGGCGCAAAGTAATACAGAAGCAGGCTACAGCATCCTTGTCTGAAAAGTTGTCTTTCTAACTTCATGCTCTTAGTAGCTCTCTTATATGCCATAAGGCATATGTCGTAACCTCTTCATTACTTAGTCTGAGACGTAATGTTTTACTCTGATAACATCTCGGTACAGTGAGTTCCCTAGATCAAATGTCTTTGAGAGGTCAGCTCATTCTTGCATCCAGCCACACGAAGACATTTCTTTCTTCTACATATTTTGTGACCCAACCTGATATTTTTACTTAAGCATCACTCTAACTCCACAAACTGTTATTATGCAGGTTCACCATAGAATATTGGTAAAATAAAGTTTCACCTCAGCCTGATCCTTTTTGTTAAGGAAAACTTGTTTTTCTTTCTCCATTTGACGTGAAAGAGATATTGTCAGTTTTATAATACAGCATATTTCATATATTTTTATATGTATTCAGGTGTACAACATTTAGACAAAAACGAGAACTGTAAATTGAAAATTTCAAAGTAGCCAAAGAGAGTTAGGCACCTAATTTTGGAGGTTCCCTTGGAAATACCAGCTGTGTTTTTATGCATCTTCTCATATGCTTTTTTTTTTTTTTTGTATTAGGAGTAATCAGCCAGTTTAGTGTAAAGTACTTAAGAACGCACACCTAGAAAGGAAAAAAAAGTCTCTCTTGTACAGAGAAGGAATGAAAAAAGGAGAGGGGAGGGGTGTTATAGAGCAAGTTTTTGAAGGAAGTAACATTTTGTCCATCTTTTAAGTGTAGGTTTTAGCACACTTTTAACTGCTACTTGAAAATGCCCCATTTTGTCTGAACAGCAAGCCAAAAAACACCTGAAACCATTAAACTTCCAGATATTACCTAGAATGTCTATTTTAAAGGACACACAGTGTTTAAAATTTAATAGCAACAAAGCATTTTATATTGTCTGAGGAAATCTAGGATGTTCTGAACCTCATGGTTTGTCCACACACTAAGGCAGTATTACAGGATCTATTTTAAAACTGCTATTTTATGAACATACTTTTCTAAAAGATGCAGTCATACTATTTCCACATGTTCTGTTGTATACTGCCTGAATACAAATATCTGATGCACATAAATTATAGTGTCCTGAAGTGCCCTGCATTAGCGAAAGCCTCATCCATCTCCTCATTCCATATAAAACCATTTACTGCTCTGAATGGTCAAGTCAGCATTTCATAATTACAACTCTAAATTAAGGCTTTTGTGTTGTTATTCTCCAGGAAAACTTGCACCTACGTTTTACAATTAGAGAAAAAATATCAGAACACGTCTTCGCAAAGGTT
This sequence comes from Anser cygnoides, assembly GCF_040182565.1. Lineage (NCBI taxonomy): Eukaryota > Metazoa > Chordata > Aves > Anseriformes > Anatidae > Anser > Anser cygnoides. The sequence goes on along the minus strand of NC_089874.1, from coordinate 100,864,565 downwards.
TATGAATGAATCCATTGTGACAATGACGAAACATGCAGAAAGCCAAAATCTCTTCTATTTCCACATTGCTTTTTTTCCCTTCTACAGAAACAAAAGTTGACCTTAAAATGATTTTCCTTTCTGAAACGGAATGCAGAGAGTGGGCTGTGCTGTAAATGCAGGCTTTTCAGACATTTTTAAAAAGCTATTAGAGAACTGAACAAAAAAGAAACTTAAGTCATTAACTGAAACTTTACACAAGCCCCAATTCTGCAAACACTTACGCAACTGAGTAGCTCCACACACATAAATAATCTGATTAAGTCCAGTGGGGCTGCTCGTATTTTCAAAGCTACTCATACATATTAAGTGTTAGTAGAATCATGTCATAGTAAATTTAACAAAAACTAAAATAAGAGATTTCAGTGTGATATTTCAAGATTTCTTCCAGAAGGTAGTACTAAAACACTTTATCAAATTCTATTCATCTACTCTAAGTAAAAAACACAATATTTAAAGTTATTTAACATTAAAGCTGAAGTTTTCAAAATGATGTGCAAATATTTTCTGAACAGTTAATTGGCTCTGGAGATATTAACTAGGTTACTAATTTAGGCAAACACTTTTCAAGTCTCAGGTATCTCTATAAACCGTCATGTTTAAGTGCTTAACAAGGAGAGCCTGCTTTTCCAAGTGCTTATTACTGCAATTCCCGTTGACTGCAATGGGATTTCTAAGTACTCAGCTCTTCTGAGTAAGGGAATACTTAATACCAGGACACAGGATTGCCAATTTAGACATCTTTAATTAGGTCATCCAGATTTTACAGTTTTTGTCTAAATAAGTAATTTGAGCATTGTTCTAGAGATGGTAAACCAACACACATGAAAAATGAGGAATTGTCACAGTGAAATAAAAAGCACACTCCCCTTCAAAGAATTGTATGAAAGGCTGCCAACAGAAGACCAGAGCTTTGATCTTCTTTTTAAACAATCACTAACACAGCGGATACAGTGGCAAAAATAATCTTAACGCTCAAAATATATTCAACCAACATGACAAGATGCCTGTGCTTTCCCAACGAGCATTAAGTAGAGGATGACCTCACCTGAGAAGTCCTTTAATCCTTCCAGCATTACTTTGTCTAAGCACATAGCAAAAACCTCTCCATCATACTTCTCCCTGTATCTGTGGATGGCATTCTCTACGACTTGGAAGCAATAAGCTGCAGTTCATTTTTTAAATGTAAAATCAATACTATTAAGTGGGAATGTTTTGTGTTATTTTTTCCCTTTGTATGAATGCTTGTAAACATTATTGAAACATTTCTCTTCTGCTATCTTGCATAATGTCAGTGTTCGCTCTTTCAAGTTTTTCCTTTATTTTTGCTGCATCTCCACTTTTAGAACCTGCTTCCAGACTCATTTGGGAGGCATTTAGTCACAGCAGTGTTGTAAAATCATTTCTTTGGGATGCTCACTCAGTGCTGTGTTAAACAAACACACAACACACCAAATATATAAAAAATCAACACTTTCCAATACTTCTATTGATTTTTCTTCCCCTCAATTTTAGGGTATCAGTGAGTTGGCTCCCAAATAAAACTGATGCTGGAAAGCTGTCAGGAAACTATTTATAATTTACAAAGTGCTGAGAATGCTTATGGTTTAATTTACAAATATTACCTGCCACCACTACTTCAGTCCTTTCAACCACTTGTTTACCCATGTAACACACCCATGACTGAAAGACCAATAGAGGACTGATAATCAGCAAACGCAAATTGTCCATCTATAGTATTGATCGGCAGCGTTTTGCATTTGCAATAGTTCGAGTGAGTAACAATCCCTTGGCAGCGCAACCACCACGCTGACAGAACGAGAAACCGGCTGGCGTTCGTGCAACATCATGTCACTAGATACCGTGTCCATCAAAAGCTGACAGTTTGGCAGATCAGGCGCTCTCTGCCATAATGTCATAATGACTTCAGTTCGTTTCTCCACAGCACCCAAAGGCTGCGATTTCATCAGCTATCCAAGTCTCTCCTCTTCAAGAAGAGGACTCTGCGTCTTTTACATTCCTGACAGCTCTACGTATTTCCTTGAAGCTTCCTAGCAGGCATAATGAGAACACCAAGAAACACAAAGCTGTTACCACTTCCCTTGTAATCTGTACAAATAACCACCTGCCGATGGAGGAAAGCAAGGGCAGCTGTGGGCATCTAGGCCTGAACTGAAGAATGAGTGTTTGTCACTCCATGAAGTCAACAAGACACAGTCAGCAAACAAGAGATACTCAGGTGTTTCCTCACAGTTATTCAGATGTTGCAACAGGGGCAACTATCATGTCATTCTACAGTTGAAATGAAATTGCTGTCTGAGTTTTGGCAGAAAAATGTTAAGAGGTCTGGTTTCACTGCACCATTACTTTTTAGCTCCTCTTCCTTTGCCACCTCCCAACTCTCTAAGATTGTCTATGCTTGCCAAGAAAATTATTTAAAATGTTTTACATGGTCTTGAATAATGTAATTTGAATCTTTTTCTTTAAAACTGAATGAGTGGAACAAGAAAAAAAAACAACCAAAAACCCCAACTTTTTTTCTGATAGAGAACAGACACTCAGAATTGAGAAATCAAACACGTTTCTGTACGTAATTTCTGTTCTCAACAGGAAACATTGTCTTCTTGTAAAGCATGGCAGCTAAACCTACACTTCTGGTAAAGTGTAGGTAGAAAAACCCAGCCACCTGACAGCGAAGACAGGGGGCGAGGAGGAAGTGTTTCCATCAGAAGACTTCAAAGCTCTCCTCAACTCGAACAAAACCGTCTGAACATATCCAGCAGAGGTGAGCCACCACTTCCACACCATATCCCTACCTTCTTCTCCTTCCCAGGAGCTACGGCATGAAGGTCCCCATATCACTACTTCCTCCTCTGCCCCACATTGTGATCTGCCATGACAAACTAAGACACAACACAGTGAGGGACAGTGGCTCTCTTACATGGGATTTGGTTGCCCAAGGAGCCTGACCCGCTGAACTTACAAGGATGGATAAGAAATCCTTATAGTATGAGGCACACAATCTCTAGACACAATTCAAGGACAGCCTGCACCAAAATCTACTAATTTTGAGTCACTTCAAATGCCTTCTAGGTTGCACCACTGCACAGAGTAAGAAAATCCTATACACAGAGTATAAAAATAATAAAAATAAAAAAAAAGCCACACTCATATTCAATTTATATTAAAAAAAAAAAACACCAATTTCTCAGCCACCTAATAGCTTTTAGAAATAAAATAACTATCCTAAAGAAAAGTTTATATAAACTACCTAGCATACACCAATCCAAGTGATTGTTATATAAATACAGAATGATTACATTTTAATCCTGTCTTAAAAGACAGATCTTGCTAATCTGAAGAAGCAGGCAAACTCCTTTTGTTATGCTGTAATACGGCTCCAAATTATTGAATCGGTAAGATAATGAACTGTATGAACTGGCTCATACACACAGATGCCCTGCTACACTACAGGATGCCTCACCGGCCAGTGCCACCGGAGTCCCGGCGTCAGTAACCAGAGGAAGAGTAACAAGCACGGGACAACCCAGTCTGACTGTACTCTGGTAATTGTATCAACTTGGCCTTACCGCACTTGAGCATACTTGCTAATTGCTACATCCCAGCCAAATCCTCTCCTCCTCCCCCTTGCTAAGTTACATAGAACACCTTGTGTGTTAACGAAATCTCTCAGCAGATACGGTCTTCACAGGCACGGATGTCAAAACCACAAAAGAAACAATGTGGATAGATTAGGAAAAACAAACAAACAAAAACCTCTTAATATTGATTCAGCTATTTCATACAATCTCTTTCCTGAAAGGACGACTAGAACAGGCTGAAGAACCAACCCAGCCCAGGACCTCTGGGAAGGTCATCTGTCCGCCAACAGCCATGGTAAGGCATCATTTCTGTGCCCAAGCGCGTACACCACAGCAGTTAGAAAAAACACGAACAGACAAATAAAAACCACACACTTCTACTTTTGACTGGGCAAGAGGGTGTTTTTTTTATTCTCTGAAGATGACCTTGGTGTTTGAACTTTACTTTCAATCCCAGAACATTTTCTCCTTTTACATAATGAGGAATATTTCCAGTTCATGTGTCTCTAAAGTGATCTAGTGAGTATATCAGCCTTGCTTATGAGCTTAGCATTTGCACATTCCTACTCAGACCACAGAGCTAAGTAAACCCCCTCATCAATGAAAAAGTAGCAAGGTTTGGGTATAACAAGTGTACTTGACACTGTAGTGAGTACTACTTTGCAAACATTAAACCACCATTTTGGATTAACCAAAACCTTCTGTATTAGCAAATACGTTTTCCTTCACCTGGAACCGTCTAAAACAAACATGTCATTAAAACAAATAGACTCCCCAGAGGTAGAGCCAACATTGATACATCATTTCCTAATATTTATGCTGTTTTCAGGGAGAAGAGTAGTTGCTCTTATTAAAAAAGTAATTCTCCCTGATTTCTTTGTCTTGGAGTCTTCCAACTAACTGCACACCAGAGAAGAGTCTTATCTGCAGTGACACCTGCAGTGACTCCCTCTAAGAGCATATGCAAGCCAGCACTGTAAAAACATGCATCTTAAAATGACACCAGAGGGAAATTTTTTGGCCAAAAGACATCCGTACAGGGGTTGCAGCACAAGAGCTCAGGGTGTGGAATGGGGTGGCTTGACAGCGGTGTGCTTCCCTGCTCAACCCCTCGTGCTGCCACAATGGGACACGAGGAGCAAGGGGGAAAATCTTACCCAGGTGGTTAGCAGGGAGATCATTTAAATTGTTGCCTGTCTCATTTACTCATGTCAACATTTTAGCTTTCCTGAATCTTTTTTTTCCCCGCTTTCTCCTCATTGCTTTTAGAAAAACAGACGACAAAACCCACTCCTGCCTGTGACTTGGTTTCCCAACTCCACACCTGTTGCAGGAGCACATTGCCAGCCCACAGGTCCCCAGCCCAGACCTGAGCCCCGACCAGCATCATGTACATAACCATGCCTTTAACTTGGACAGGCATAAACCGCTCCGGCAGCTGCTGTCTTGAAGCTGACAGTGTCTCTGAGGATAATTGCAATGCTATCATTTGGGCTGCCTGAGACTCTTCTGACCGAGCATAAATTACAGCTGACTTGGGGAAGAGCACCAAGCGCCTGAGCGCCCTGGAAAAACACAGCCAGCGGGGAGCTGCAAAAGTTCAGACACTTCATAGATCTGGAAACTACATCTGAGCTTCAACTGCTAAGCGCAGCACTCGGGGCACTATGGACTTGTGGCATTTCCAGGAGGATTCTCAATCCGTAAACTAATGGCTGGGTTATGTTGATACGCAAACATAGCATCTCCATGCAGTAAACAGCCAAACTGTTTTCCCTGAAATGTAAGGTACATTACCTGTGTTTTTATCCTTGTTATGAGCATTTCAAATAAAGGCAGCGTTTCTCCTCTTATAAAAACGGAGCAATTATTTGAGCTCTAAATTTAGGCAACAGTGAATTGTTAATTGCCTCTGAAACTAACCCCCCAGTTGTACAGACTGACCCACAGGAGCAACTCTTTGCCATCAGTTCAATAGGTTTCCAAGTGCCCACTAGCATCTGCCTAGATGGATCAGCTTGCCAGATCAAGGACGGGTGTTAAATTACAAGCTTTGTACTCATGGCAAGTATGTTGATTTAAAAGAAGAAAAAAGTAGATCCATTTTAATATTGGCAGCACAGCAACCCCACAGAAAAACTCCAAAACATATTTAAATTTTGAGCTTACTCTAATATTAGTTTAAAATATCAAATCAATAACATCCTTTAATGTTTAACCAAATGGCTACATTTGTCCCTGGTTAAACTCTGCCAACACTGGAAATGAACCAGAGATTAATTTGGTTCAATGAATTTGGCTTTTAACCTAGACAATAAAATTTAGTTGTATAAAAGCTCAAATCCCAACTGGCAATGTAAGGATGCCTTAGGGTACACTCTGGTTATTGCCAGCACCACATATCCACCTTTATAGCTTTAGAATAAATCTTGTGACCTTTTTTTTCCCCATGTGTGTAAGCATAGTATATGCCTATATTCCAAACAATGAACGTGCAAGGGTTAATAATACGGTCCTTGCTAATGTATAACCTCAGAAGTATAGAGGATTAGCAACAACCTACTTCCGCAAAACCAGAAGGGAGGGGAGGGAGGGGGGATCTTTTGCTCTTTACCAAGATAAGAAGAGCAGAAATACTGAAAAACTGCTGTATTCTTAAGTGACTATTAATTAAGTTGCATTCTTGCCTTTGCCATTAAATGTATCACACACTGCTATTCTGTCAAGAAAGTGTATTTTCTTAAACAACACTTAGCCAGGCATCTTTTGGCATATTTGAGGAAGTAAAAAAAACAGAGCCTCTGTATCAGCCTAAAGATGTCATAACAACAATAACATTGCCTTCATTTTCCCCCTACTTACCAAGCCACGTGCCACTTTTCCCTTAACAATGGACCTGTAGTTTAAACAAAGACATTCACAGGACTCACATGTGCATGTCCCGTACATGCAGAGCACCACCTTAGCCAGACTTGCACCCCCGAAACCTCCACTTCAGTGGGTAGTGATGGCAATTCATCACAGAGAATTGAGTCCACCAGGATGAACAGGAGGCAGGGGGACAAAAACGCATCACAATGTGCTGTCACAAAGATGAAGTGTTCTACATGATGCTGCGCTACCAGGGAGGCATTTTTACCTACGGGGCTATAGGTACTATGTTTGCCTGGTTTAAAATAGGTTGCCAGCATCAATAACAGAAGCGAAAACAACAATTTCACATTTTTCAAATCATTACCTGGTACCACCAGCACTTGGTTTTGTCTCCAAAAGAAATGCCACGCTTAGAATGAGTAATAATACCAGTCAGTGGGGCCAGACTGGGAAACCATTGCTAACACTGGTAAACTCTTATTCATGAGAAAGTGTCTCTGAGGTCAGCGAGACTCCTCAGATGAGTAATAAGCGCTCACCGATGTCAGGAAAGATTATTCAGTGAGGGCTTTGAAGATTTTATTTTGTATCAGTGCATGTGTGTGTCTGTGTGCACACACAGGAGCGTATGAGACTACACAAAAGCAATGAATTCATCACCAGCCTACACGGCAGGTTGGGTTACAGAGAAAAGCAGTCAGAAAATGAGACAAACGACCCTGTTCTGTGACCCAGAGGGAGTTGGTGTAGGCCGTACCTACCTGTGCTAGGACTAAACATGACTCAGGGACAACAGGGGTTGAAGTAAAGCACAGAGGCACAGGAGATACTCCATTACCGTCCCCTCCCTCTGTTAGCTGATTTTCCTTCCATCCTGCTACACTTTCTATGCCACAGCGCATATTTAGCACGCTGAATACCAACCTCTGGTCTCATGTACACTGACGTAAGTTTAAATTAATGTGACTGAAGCCAGGGGAGAAACCCCAGTGAAATTCACAGTGTTAGTCTCCAGGGGCCAAAATGATACAAGTTCCTAAAGCGAAGGATTTTGTATCATTTTCTAACCAGCATACCCAAGAAACTACAAAGCCATTTACATGTCCATGGGATATGGCACCACTTTACTCCCAGCTGCACTGCGCTGCTCAGAAAACACATAAATGTGAGCTTTGTACCTGTGCATATTCACTATGCCATACAGCTCTTACTAATAAGCTGTATGACCAAAACCAAAGCGTTGACACTGCTGTTTGAAAAAGCAGAGCATCTTTGCACGAGGAGAAAGTTGCATAAACAATACCTTACCCCATGGGCAAGCACTGCACCCATATAAAGATATCCATATGCTACGTGTCATGCCAAACTTTCTCCTTCGTGGTTGCTCTCATCTTACCTGACTTTTCTGTCATTTTGTTACTATTACCCCACTGATACAAAGTGGGCAAGCGTACAGATGAACCACCTTTGTTTTTCCTGGTCCCTAACCCCTGGGACAACCCAGGCGTGCTGGCATTACTCCCATTTCTGGGCACCCGCAGAGTTTTCCTGGAAGCTTTGGGAAGGACTGGATGCGGCCCATGGTCCCTGCACAGACACCAGCCGGGTTTTTGGAGGAGAGGAAAAATGCAGTGTTTCCAGAGCATGAACACACAGGCAGCAGCGTTCGCTACCAGAAAGACTGTTGGCAAATTATTGCCACATATTGTGGATACGCATTCAAATGCCAGCTGGGGATCAAATGCTGAAGTTGGCTTCCCCTTTCTCTAGTAAAACGCACAGTAAATTTAATTCTAATAACTTATTATTGTGAAGAGGGCTATGATAATTAACTGACATTTATTAGCATTTAACTTGACAGCAGATATGCTTTGAAGAATTTTAATGACCCATTAATGGATCCATACAACCACATGTACACAAATAAGATACAATCAAGCCCAGGGACTGATTCTGACTGTGTGTTTGTACACATCCCAGGAACAACAGAAACAGATAATCACTGCTACTGGGTGCCACCATATGACAATAGTTATAATTATAATGCCCTGATAAATCATCATCTTTTGTAAGCCTAAACCACCGAGTTTGTGTCAGATAAAAACAAATGCCTGGCATGTTTCCACACACCTTTACCTGATCATCATGCTGCGGTTTGATTTATAGGATGACTGTTAGCAAGAAGAACTATCAAAACTAGAGAAGCTTGGAAGAAGAAACTGCTGTGTGTCTTCATTTTAACCCCTTTAAAATGCTCAAAACATTAGGTTATTACTCCTTTCTAACAGATCGGAAACATTATACCCAGCACATTCTTTGTAAAAGTAATCAGAGTTGAAGTCATAGCAGTAAAGGCCACGTCTAGAAAATGTGCACTTTCATCAGATTCATGCGTATTCACAAAAAAGACGAGGTATGAACAACAGACTTCAATACATATATATCTTTTTAATGGCTGATTTTGCTGGCACGCATCTTTCACAAACCTAGCTAGTTCCAACAAATTCTCTTCGTTCTCAGGAATTTCTTGGTTTCTTTTCTTTAAGTTTGCTGCCAGTGCTAAATATCGATTAGGCTTGGGTGCCTGTCAGCAGCCCGCCCGCCGCCCTCCCAGCCAACACCCCACGTTCCCAGCATAGCCCCATTCTTCTCGTGGTCCCCTTGCAACACTCGGATCTCTCCTGTCCTCATCCTGAGCACAAACCTGCTCCGCTTCATATTCCTCCCCCAAAAACCTCACATGCTCAACATGCCACGTCCACCCACTCATCCCAAGTCCCCGCCATGTTTGGGTTCTAAACGTCGGCACCAGATCAAGTTCAGAAGCGCGCAGAAGCCAGGAGACAGGGATCACAGAGCAAAGCAGATCTGGGGGACACAAAGGTAGGAGAAGGATAGATGACGAGCAGCGTAATGGGAACCAAGTCCCAAGTCCCTTAAAGTAGCTGAAGAAAACTCCAGCTACTTCTCGCACAGGCAGGCACACATGCTTGGCCAGCCACCTCCTCTTCTGCTTAAGAACTCCTCTCCTCACCCCCCTACAATTATTTGCACTGTAATTCTTCCCAGGACCCCTGGTGACAGAGCAGGACCACCCAGTGCTAGGCACTGCACAAACACCAGACATCTCCTACACGGCTCTTCACATGCCCTGCCTCCTTCCCATGCGGCTGCGGGATGGTGGAGGCAACCAGGCAGGCCAGTGCCAAGGGAAATAAAGAAGATTTCAGTCAGACCATTTTAAGTCATCCCAGGCAGTGACATCCAGTGAGTCTGGACTGGAGGGGCTCCAGTTGTCACCTTATCCTCTCTGCTTACGAAGAAAAAACATCACCAAGGGGCAGTGATACTTTTACTACCGTAACACAAACAAACCCAGATTCCTGCAATGAAGATTTCCGAGGAAACAAATAATACCGAAACTCATCTACAGAAACCAAGTGTCCCTAGGCATGGGAGAAAGTGGTTCTCTACCATTCCAGTCTTCCTGTACATCCATGGATCCTCCTGAAACACCCTTCCCTCTGCCTCTTCTCCACCCCCCGCTCCTCCCTTATTTCTGTGCAGTCCTGTTGTATACCCCTTTTCCTTCAAGGTTGTGTTCAGCTCCTCACAGCTGGTTTTCTGTTTTCCTTAGGCTCTTAGAGCAGATGCTGGCCGTACCACCTCCAGTTTCTCTACAGGGACCAACACCGATGCCAGTTGTGAAATGGCTGAGAGATCTTTACAAGTCAACCAGCTAATCCTTGCACAGCTCTGCTATCCCAAACACAAGGTATAACCTTGTGGGTAGAATCCCACAAGAAGTAACTTTGTGCATCTATTCCTCAGCAAAGTTCTCTGAGTGGCTGTAAGACTCCATGAGAAAACTAAGTTACACCAGTTAAAATCCGTCAGACTCCCATGTCATGCAAATAAAGCAGGGGTGACTGTATAAAGAACATTTTTATTACTCTTCAAAATCACTTCTCATACTTTTTTTTTCCACATTCACGTACCCCTATGCCTACATAGATAACTTATTTTTTTAAACAGATTACTGAGAAAATTAAAACTGAAAACTTCAGTTTGGATATTAGAATGACAAAGTGGGATCTCAGCCCTACTGTTCTCTTCTCCAAAACGTATACTCAACAAAGCAGACTGAAATGGTTTTGTAAGAACAACATTAATCTGTTTCACGTCTAGCATCTTCTTTGCTGTCAGACTTGCACTTCTGATCACCATGTCCTTTTTTCTTAAATGTTGAAAAGCGTTTAAGACAGAGTGTGTCCTCCATGGGTAGGACAAAGGGCAGAGACTCTCCTGAGTCATGTTTTCTTCCTTGTGTAGGGGAAATACCAGCCCGGATGGCCATGTTCCCAACCCTACCAGCAGGAATGCTGGAAGGTCCCTACATGCTGCAGAGTAACCTATGCTAGTCTGCACAAGGACCTGGAAGACAGAGGCCTTGAAACAAACTTCAGACAAACTTCTTGACCCTGCCATTGCCCTGGACCCCTCATCCTTGACCATGTTCACCATGCTTTCTCTCCAATCTCCCATCCTCTCTGAGCACAATACTCACACAGACCCAGAAGAGCCATATTAAGAGAATAACCATCTGCCTTTCTCTCCAGGCCAGAAATGCAAGCCTTGGCGAGTCACACCACCAATCTTCTCCAATGCCCGAGACCTAGCTATAAAGTTATGGAAGTCTTCATCTGTCATCTGGCTGCATTTCACTCAGCAAGTATTGAAAAGCCAATAAATTTCACTAGGTTATCTCAAGCTTAACACCAGGACACTGTAGCAAAGGGTGTGGAGGCCACGGAACCTCCCAAGCTAGATAGCATTGATAAGATTAATATCTATAGGACTCCATCACAGCTCTCATTTTTTAGGAAGTCTCTGAGGGAATGCTCTGGTTTGCAATTCTCTGCTTAGCTCAGAGGCGAACATGTGGCCTGCAACATACAGGTGGCAGCTAGAACATTTTGTTACACAGGAAAGCAGTTTGTTTGCAAGTTAGAATAGGACAGAAAAAAAGTCATCAATCTATTGCACACTGCAGCTCCTGTGCCATGAGTGGCCTCTGTGCCATCTCAGAATGGCTGAGGCTGGCAGGGACCTCTGGATGCCATCTGGTCCAGCTCCCTGCTCAAGCAAGACCAGAGCAGGTCACCCAGGTCCATGTCCAGGCAGCTTTTGAGTAACTCCAAGGAGGGACTAATCTTATCTTTACCGCTGTTCAAAAAGGGGGAAGGCTAGTGATCACTACAGGGTGTCCACAACTTAACTATCCCACGATCACGCCTCATCCTCCTACATCACATGTATTATCATGACTTACAAAGTGCCCTAGGTTCTTCATTGAAGCAGCAAGAAACATAACAACAAACAATTCATTTATTAAATGTACTGGTTTTTCAAGTCTAGCTCTTAGTAGCCTGCAAGGTTCACCGACTGCCTTAGCGTCTTAGCTTTGTTTTTCAGACCCTAAACAAGCCAAGCCACCACTTTACAACACCGAGGCGCCTTGGAAACCCACTTCAGAACACCAAAATCTGGGCAACACACTCCAGAAGACACTTTCAAGCTCCAGACGCTGGACTTTTAAGCATGTGAAACTGAAATGAAACATTAGCAATCCTAGCCTTTTGCACTGCTTACTTTTGTGATAGAAATACATGGCGACCTATAATCCCTAATCAACCTAGAAAATAACCGACTGATAAACCAATCTGCTTGTAACCCCATTAACAGATTCTGGCTTCAGTATCAACAGGGTAATTTGCTAAGACTATTTTTAATCCCAACTGCTAAACCATTAATCCCACAATTTCCACATAGTATTTTCCCCTCTAAATTCACCCAAGGTTACCAAAACTTTTGCAATTCATCAGAAAAGTACATAAACAAATAACATTTGCAAATGCACACGTACCAGCATTGGAGCACTGAGAGACTCCGATTACCAGCTTTATCCCTTTAAAGCCATTACTTTCTAATTGGAAGGAGTCATTCAGAAGCAAAGCTGTGTGCCTGGCATGTCACTTGACACCTGGTATGTACCACTCACGATAACACGAACTCTCTAATATGCTTGCTACAAGGAGAAGAAGAGAATTATTTCCTCCTATCATCAATAGCCATTGCTCTTTCTACTAAAATCAGTTCAGATTTAATGGGATGAGGGTTAACAACATAAACTGTAATGTTTTCTCAAACTGGCATTAGAAGATTCTCCAAGTATCATTATTAATGTCAATATAAATTATGCATTGAAGATCACAGCATTCATTACAGAGGTAAAATTCAGCTGGGGGAAAAGTAAGAAAAAGACAAACAGAGCAAGCCTAATTGAAGTATGTATTTATAGATTTCTTGCAGCATTTCTCAGCATTGATGAAAACACTTCTCTAAAATGCTCTTAAAATAAGCTTTCACAGAGTTGTTAAAAACAGTATCAAGAAAGTATTGTGTTAATCAGCTAAAGGTACAGTTATACACAGGATGTTGCAAAGGAGCTGACGTGATAATTTACAAGACTGGTAGTTTATTCAAGGATACGTCAACGTGATAGCACAACAATCTGGAAGACAGACCCTTGGTTTCATGCAAGCAGCTACATACTGGAAGAAAAGCTACATTTAATGTTGGAAGGGTAGTGTTTAATGCTCCTTTCAACTTCTGTAAATTACAATGTTAGACATTTCTAATTGTTATAAATTAGTATTCAAACACCACGTTGAAACTGGAAGAAGCTTTGCAGTTTTTTGGTACTATTATAAACACTTTGCACAAACAAGTGAATAACCCTGTTGAAATATTTTTGTATTCCAAGGTTAAAAGAAACGGCTTTAGGAGACAGATGGTGGGCAACTGGTATCTCACCAAGGAGCACCAATGAGTTTTGAAAGTTCTCACACAACACACCGAGTGCAGCTAACTGCATATCTCGGTGCTCCCCAGTAGAGCCTGAACTCCTGAAGCCCCAGAGATGTCCATACCTATGACTGCACAGAGAAAGAAAGTTTGAAAAGACAACCACTAGGGGCTTGAAATCCAAAGGGAAAATAAATGACCTCATTTCCCTAATTGCACGGTTTAAGTAAGCTGCCTGATTCATGGTTTTATCATACTTGTGGCTGCCGATACTGGTACCAGCACACCAATGTGGATGCCACACAGTCTACTGCAAGGGAAGACAGAGCGCATCTACTAAAATTGGCAAATAAGCAACTTCTGTGAGACTGTACGGGGGGGGGGGGGGGGGGGGGGGGGGGGGGGGAAGTCTTTCCAAGCACATCCTCAGCTATCAAAGGAGCAGCTCTAGTTTCAGCCAGCAGAGTAACACTTTGCCCCGCAATTCTTTACAGCATGTCGTGCCACAGGCTATTGTTCGTAACTCTTCTCGCAAATCATTTCAACATTCAGAGCTCAACTATTTCTTAAGAAGTTATTTCAGGAGGAAAAAAAAATCGCTTACTCATGAACCTGGTATCATTGTAACAATGTAGCAAAATAGCAAAAGACATAGTTACATTGCACAACTTTAAATGCATCATTTATTGTACTAGATATGAGAAAAAGAATAGTCTAAACGCTAAAACAAGTCAGAGCATAAATGCAACTCGTTGCCAGTTCACACAATATGGGTTAAATACTACCACATGGTGACTGAACACACACTGCCCTTTAAAAAAAAAAAAAGGATAATTTCTTTCCCCAACCTATTGTTAATGAATAAACATTATTTTAAAACTAGACTACAGTTATGACTAAAGCACTTGTGAGCACCTCTGTTTCTACCAGTCTATTTCCTGAAAATGAATGCCACTTCACTGATCACCATCTTGTTAAAAAACAATAAAAAATTAAAAAAAAATACGACTGAGGCAGCTTTATCACTGCAACAAACCAACACGAGCGTTTCCGCACAGCGTGAAAATAGCAGCAAGCCAACTCACTGTTCTTCCTTTATTCTACCTGATTGAAAAGAAAAGCATGTGTGTGTTTGGAATACATTAAAACTCACTGACATTTGATCTGATTTTCAGCAAAACACTCCAAACCGGAACTACCCGATGCACAGAGCTCTCATTTTCTCTGCACCCCTCTGTAATGTACTGAAACATACAGTTTTGTTAGACTCCCAACCAAAAAAAAAAAAAAAACACCAAAGCAAACATGTATGAAATAACACGCAGTGTAGATGGAGCGGATGCTGTTGGGTTTGAAAACTGTCTGCCTACCCCGGGTGCTGAGTATTTGTTTTTATCATTTCAGTATAAACTAAACATGTCAGGATGCTAAAAATAGCCACAAATTGTAATTACATGTGCTTTGTAGTTTCTATTTTACTTTGAAAAGAAGATTAAAAGCTAGATCATTTTAGAAACTGTCCTTAAAGATTTGGGGAGCCACAAAATTATCCTGCTTTGCAATTTGGAGTAGACTGCTGGAACACATTTTCTCCAAGACGTAAATATGACAGCCATAGCATGGGAAGGCAAGCTCCCAACGCCGGATGGCGAGACAGTAAGCAAGAAAATGGAGAGGAGCAAACAAAGAAAAAAGTAATTTCTTAGAGATTCTAAGAGTGCCCTGATTACTGATGTAATGCTATAAGCTTTAATTAGGAGCTAAGTGCTGTGTGCTAAATTCATCCCCACACACAGCCCTGTATATTCAGCCCAACTCTACTAAAGTTACCTTGGCTTTACGACGGTTGTGCAACAGCAATGCCTGGCCTATGGCTTCCGCCACTGCCTATAATGAAACGTGGATTTTGTGGAACAAGTGTTAAGCTACACAATGACCTGCTGATACGAATTGAACTCCTTTCCAAAAGCAATCGTTTCAATGAACGATGAGCAAAAGGGAATTTTAATAGTCATCCAAATGTAAGCAACTGTGAATCCCCAGTAAAAGCCTCTGTGCTTCCATACTGTAAGGTTTACAGCAGCTCAGCGCACCGTCTTCATTAACAAACCTGAACGTGTGACTTCATCACCGCAAAAATAGCTGCCTTCCCAGTGCCCCTGCACCACATGGATTCACAACGTTAGCACACGACTCAGGAGCAGTAAACAAACGTATTATCTCACAGCAGCCAAGTGCTACTGCTATAAAATACCTGCTAGAACTTATTAGGCAATAAATAGTTTGGCTGCAACTTAAGAGATACAAGCACTGTCCATCCGTGCACTAATTTAATCTCCGAACATATGCTTAATTCCCTGAGTCTGTTTGCATAAGAAGTGTTGCCGTAATACAGTTTCTGGAATGCAAAGAGAAACTGCTAACATGAAACGTGTAACAGCGTTGATGCGGCTCTACAGATAACCAAGATGTAAACAACATCAAAAAATGAATAATCAACATTGAGCAATCATTGCATCAAAAAAAAAAACACCACACAACATAAAGCTCAACAGCTTCAAATAGCAAAGCAGGTTCAGCAGATCAAGAGACAGAACTTTTGCTGACTAACAGTTGGGTAATGAAAGTAAACATTTGCAATGAAGTCATCATCCTAATGAAAGCTATGGCAATGGTAACTACCTGGACCATAACCCACTAGCATGTTTTAACGCAGGCTCCCTACCATAACATTTACTAGAATCGTTTCTGCTGGGAAAGGAAAGGAAGTCTCACTTACTTCTCATGTACAAGTTACAAACAAGAAAGCTGCCATTCGTTATGTACTAACTCCAAAGCACTGTGCGGGTAATGCCCCCCCAGAGTCACTGTGCAGTTACAGTGGGTAACCGAAAATCAGAATTTTGCCTTAAGTGACTGAGTCATAACAGCTTTATCCTAGCGCTGAAACGTATAAACATTCGCAGCATGTAAGATGTCTGCTTTCAAAAAAGCAATGTTGCTCCAAGGTTCAAATATTTATGTTGCAGATATCTAATCAAATAAATGTGACTTTTTTTTTTTTGGCTGCTTTCTTGCAATGCTGTGATTAATTATCCAGATGAAGTTTATGGCTACGGAGAAAAAGAATAATAAGAAAAAAAGAACACCAAAATAAGTTTTAGCTGATTAAGCATCAATATTCTTAAGGATTTCAGGCTCTGCTATTGAAATACAGAAACTGTAATTCCACCCTGAGAAACCCTCATGCAACTCCCAGTAGTCAAAGGGAGTGGCAAGCATGCTCATTAGGGGACAGCACTGCGCCCACAAGCAGCAAGTCAATTTATGGGAAGGTTGTACATGCTCTTACCCAACAGAGGAACACCACATAATCAGGAAAAACAGCAGTCCATTTCCTCAACTTCTCTTTCTGTGCAAAAATCTGGTGCCCATTCAGGCTTAAAAGGTGTGTATCTACAAAGTCATACTTGTGTCTCAAAAATTTAAACCAGCACATTTTACTTGTAAATTCAGCGAGCTCAGACAAGTTACTTCCTGTAAAATGCAATCACTTTGTATTTCAGCTTTCTATTTTGATGACTTTAAGAAACAAGACAGTCAAACCCAGCTTTCCAGTTTGAGTATTCATACGCAGACTTTGTCACCGGTCTCACAAAGGCTTACGCGTTTGCTCTTTCTGCAGACAGTGTGCACTCCCAAAGAAGTCACAGAAGTACTTGGCTAAGCATGAATTTAGGCATTTTCAGAAGCGAGGTCTTTCAAAGTTGTTACTGATTTGACTGGATTTGGACCGCGCTAAATATAGAATCCACCCCTCGCTAGATAGGATCTCAAGGTAAAGCCCACCAGGCAGTATCACAGGTAACAACAGGTAGCTGTTGAAGTCACCTGCACGTAAAGCCCTTAAAAACAAACCCAAATAAGTAGACCACCCAAAGTTTGCAGCAGTTCGTGACTACATCATTCATCCAGCTACGCTGTTCCGGGCTGTCCCCTATGGCATCAGCTACACAAGCACCCACATCAAGGCGCGTTTTAAAGCGTATTTATATTTTCAGTCAGTTGAAGACAACGTCCCTGCTTCCTAAGCAGACGTGTAAAACATCAAGTCTTAAACATCTTTGTGTGCTAAAATGAAGGGTGACTGCACTTATGGGCAGTTGGACAGGCAGAGGTTCAGAGGATGGCACAACCCTTTTCACCTTTCTGATGGGTACTTTTGTGCTGATAATTGGCATTATTAAATCTCGGTGACAGCACGATACTATGACCAACTATAAAAACATATGATGAGCCTGATTTTTAAAGTAAAGACATTAGTCACTGTCACAGGAAAACTTTAATCTCCGAAAGTTAAATGTCACCTCCTCGCTCCATCCCAGCCAGCGACACTGTTGCTGAGCTCACTGGCAAGTAACAATAGGTAGCTTTCATCTTAGTGATGTAAACTGTTTTCTTTTCTGTGATGTGCAGAGAAATAGCTGCACATATTTACGGAGGGACGGCATGCAGCTCTGGATGCATATTGTTTTAGTCGCGGCCAGCAATTGACCTCATGCTGCGCCTAGATAGGAGCCATGTTCACAAACACCACTCCCTTCTTTAAGCATGTTTTGGACAACCTGTTACATCATTCCTTGCTTTAAAACAATGTTATTCCCACTGCTGCTTAATATAATATTTCCTTTTTTTTTTTCTCCCCCTCCTTTTGTATTATCCCTACATATTCAACTAACAGTTTGGGGGCCTCAGGGGGGTGGTAAATAATGCCCTATTGTTCACGCAGGCCACACAATACTAACTAGGTACCCCTCCCACATCACTGGGCTTTAAAGGTACTGGAGGCTTGACAATGAGGCCCAGACAAGAATTATCAGCGAGATCTGAGCAGTATTTCACACCAGGCACTGGTAAGGGCGTGCACAGTGCCCGTCACACGAAGCGAACCAGCCCTCCACAAAGTCACTTGGCGACGCGGAGCTCACTCACGATGGCTGTGGAGGTTACTCCTGTGAAACTGAAGGTGTCCCCTTGAACAACCCAACCGTAGGGCTCCTTACGCCACAGGTGCTCCCGCACAACTTCGGCTGCCAGCTTCACAGGGCAGAAAGCTCCCTAAAATCCCAGTGATCATCCCTGGCAGGTCCAGGTGTGCAGGGAGGGGACAGCCAACGTTGGGTTTGTAGAGACAGCGCCAAAGGATGCATTGGTGGAAAACAAAGCGGCAGCACTCACCGCTCTTCCATGCCAGCCACCACACCCCATTGCATGAGCAAAACTCCCCAAACGCTCCCCACCTTGATGAAAACCTTGCTCCAAAAGCTGCTTTTCCACGAAAACACCCAAGACCTCTTGCAATACAGTTATTCCCAATCTGCTGCTCCCCAGCAGCAGCAAGCCTGAGGAGCTTGGGGGGCTGCACGGAGGGAGCACAGCTGCGATCCCCGACCTCACACGCATGCATGTGCACACACCTGCCTCGGCGCAGCACCCACATCCCCGCACGCACGCACACACCTGCACCTAAAACTCTCTGCTTTTTTTTGGGGGGGAGGGGGGCAACCAAAGGATGGTTGCCAAGCCGAGTTAATGAAAAACCCTCTCGCTGCTAACTCATTTAGCGCAGCGAGCGTGAAATACAGCCGGTGGCGCAGCGCCAACGCGCGGGGGGGACCCTCGCTGCGGGCCCGGGGGGGGGGGTCGGCAGGGGTACTTCTGCATTCACTTCCCCAAAACAAATAATGTTATATATATATATATATATATATAAAATAAAAAAACAACAATCCCCCCCCCTTCTCCTCCTCCTCCCGTTTGCAGGGAGCCTGGATGCAAATAACGAGGCCGGGCGGAGGATGCGCCGGGGGCTGAAGGCAGCGCCGCACCTCGCCACGCCCGGACTCACCCCCCCCCCCCCCCCCAAAATCCTGCCCCCAAATCCCCCCCAGCGGGGCCGGGCGGGGCCGGGGGCGGGCTCGGGGCTCTCAGGAGCCGCCCCGGCGGGGTGGGGACCGCGGGCGGGCGGGGACCGGGCGGTGTCCCCCCCCCTTCTCCTTGTCCCCCCCCCCTCCGGGCTGCCTCCGCCCCCGGCCGTGACACCCCCGGCGCCCCTCCCCGCCGAGGGAACTTGGGCTCCCCGGGGGGGGGGAGGCAGTCCGGGGAGGAAGAGGAGGAGGAGGAGGAGGAGGAAAGAGTCGAGTCTCTCCCCAAAAAGGGACTTTGACCTTACGCTGCTCCCCCTGTCCCCCCCCCCCCTCCCGATTTGCATGTTTTTGTCACAGGTCAGGTTATGGATGCTGCCGACCCGCGTTAATTTATGAACTCATCAGCCTAATTTCATTATTTAATCATGCGGCCGGCAATCGCGTTTCCTTAAGAAAGGCCTGACCTATTTTTGGCTGGAGATAAACGATCATGTTAACAGATGTTAATCTTGTAATCTGTTTTTCCTGTAAGCACTCCGCATACCCGGGTTTCAGACATTAAAAAATAAAAAAATAATAATAAAAAAAAATCTTTCCCAAACGACCTGACGTCACGATTCGGTTCTTGTAAAAAAAATAAATAATCTCGCAATGGTTTCAAAGACATTAAATCTTTTTCACTTTATAAATGCTGATTTGTTCTGCCTCAGCTCCCACAGGCTTTTATTTGCATTTCAAATTCCACAGGTTACACCAGTCGCCTTTTCAGAAAACGTAAACCAACAATAAGGCAGCAAAAGGGGGGGGGGGGGGGGGAGGGGAGCCGTGCATCTGGATTAAATAAAGAGCAGAATTAATGTTTTCCAAAGTCGCCCGAGCAAATTTTACATTCGCACGTCGAGCGCCCGCAGCCGCAACGCGGGGAGCGGGCTCGGGACGCACAATGCGCATTGCCCCCAAGGTCCCTGCCTGCTGCCGCCAGCTGTAGTAAAGGTTCCTGACAAATAAACGGCGCCGGCTCCGACCCGACGCTTTCCAGCTTTGAATACACGGTTCGGCTACGGCAGTTAATTGCGGGGGTTAGCTGCTTTTCCGAGCAAAAAAAAAAAAAAAAAAGAGAGAAAAAAAAAAAAAAAAGGGCTGGCTGTCATTCCCCACAAGCCTCCGCACACGTACCCGCCCGCTTTAATCCCCCACCTTGGTCGCCCGGAACAAAGTTTACCCATAGAAAACTTTCCCTAAACTTGCCCCGGTGCTTAATTCGCATTAGGCTCGCAACTCCGCCGGATGCTAATGAGCACCGAAGATAGGAGCGGGGGGAGGGAGGACGAGGAGGAGGAGGAGGAAAGCTTTTATAGCACAAAATGTCTGGAACTGCATTATTTCTATTCTTCTTGCCTCTCCAGCCACCCCCCCCCCACACACACACTTTTTTTTTTTTCCGCTTGCCATCCACATCAAATCCCCCCACCCCACCCGGGCGGTTTTCTCCCTTCTCCTGGAAAGGATCGCTCCGGGGACACCGTCCTTCGAGCCCTTCTCGCCGTCTATGCGGGAGGAATTGTTTTCTCTCCCCACCCACCCCCAACTTCCTTTGATAAACTGTGCACTTCTTTAATGGGGAGCACTCACTTATCTGCCAGCAACTGCGAGCAACTCGGGAACAAGGGCGCAATACGAGGCGTTTTTACGCGCACGCCGAGCCAACACCACCGGGAAAATAACAATAATAAGAGTAAGAAAGGCGAAGAAAACACTCAATAATTTAAGCGGCTCCTCGGGCTCGGAGCCCCATCACCCACCTTCATTAGCCGCAGCGTTTTACTTTCAGGGAAGGCAATTTGCTCTTTGTCTCTTAACGGGCTAACGCGGCGCTCAGCGCCCCCCTCCCGAGCGTGCAAAGCCCCCCCGGAGCCCCCTGCCCCCCCCAGCGGCCACACCGGTCCCCGACACCCCAAAAGTTCCCATTTTGGACCCGAGGGACTGCAAGCGGGGATGGGGGGGGGTGGGGGACACCCCAACCCCACGCGTGCAAGCGGGGGGGGTTGGGGGGCGAACTTTTCCCCCGGGGACGCTGCCCCCCACCCCCGGGGGACCCTCCCTCACCTCCTCCTCGGCCGCTTTCCTCCGCGGGGAAGCCCCCCCGCCGCCCTGAAGGTGAAGCCGAGCGCCGCATGCGAGCGGCGGCGGCGAGGAGCTGCACATGATCCGCCGAGCGGCTCCACGGGGGCGGCCCCCGGCCCCCGCCGGCCCCCGCCGGCCCCCGCCGCGCCCCGCGCCCGCGGACCGCCCCCGCGCACCGCCCGCGCCCGTGCCGGGGGGGAGAGGGGGGCGCCGGGGGGGGGCTGCCGCGGACCCGCTTCCCACGGCCCTCCCTCCGCCCGGCAAGGTGCGGGGCTGCCCCAGATGCATTTCCAGGAGAAACTTTGCTTTTCCCTTTCCCCAACCCTTTTTCCCCCTTTTTTTCCTTTTTTTCCCCTTCTTTTTCCTTTTTTTTCCATTTTTCCTTTTTTTTCCCCCTTTTTTCCCATTTTTCTTTTTTCTTTTTTCACTTTTCTTTTTTTTTCCTTTTTTTATTATTTCATTTTTTCTCTTTTCCTTTCTCTTTTTCTTCTTTTCCTTTTTTTTTTCATTCTTTTTATTTTTTGGGGGGGGGGGGGGGGAGCGAATGGCGCTGCTGAAACATTTACGGACCCATCGCAACGCCAAAAAGTCCTCGGCCGAGACATCAAAGCCTTGGTACCGTTCAGCGGCCGCGCTGGGGAAGTTGAAAGCCCTCCGACCGAATCAATCTGCCATATGGCTCGCCCCCCCAAAACCAACCAAACAAACAAAAAACAGCACAACAACAACAACACCGCCACACGCAGACCCGCTCCTGCGCCTGAAAAAAAAAAAGTTCAAGCCCAATTTCCCTGCGTGTTTGCGAAGCTCGCCTTAATCACGCCAAATATGTGTGCCATAGGCGACCGGAATATGTTTAGTCTACGGCTGGAGAACCCGAATTTAATCTGCTAAAGCTTGCTCCCAGACATCAAGAGTGGGGAGGCTTTTTTTTTTTTCCTTTTTTTTTTCCTATTTTTTTTTCCTTTTTTTTCTCCACTTTTTATTCCCCCTTTTTTTCTTTTTTTTTCCTCTTTTTTTTTTTTTTTCCCTTTCTTTGTCTCGTAACGTGCGATGACGTCGAATTGACACGGAGCACTTTGGAGGAGGCTCCCCGCTTTATCCCCCCCCCCCGGCCCGGTGCCGGAGCCCCCGCGCCCCCCGGCCCCGCGCCCGCCTCCCTCCGGGCTCTGTCTTGCGCTCCGGGACGCGAGCTGCTCCGGCACCGCTTGCAAAAAAAAAAAAAGCAGCAAAACAAGACCGGGAGGAGGGAAAGGGGGGGCTCCGAGCTCGGCTGTTTGCAGCACGGCTTGCCAGAGCCCTCGGAATAAAGAAAAGGGGCGGGGGGGGAAGGGGGGGGGGGGGGGGGCGAGAGGGAAAGTTGGTAATGAAGGATACACGAATCATAAAATGTAAGCTATGTGTGATTAATGATCTGCACTAATTTGAATAGCAGGCGTGTTAAAGGTCATTGACAATTGTTGCTGCTTTCAGCATGAATGCTTGAGTGGGATGTATTTGGGACAATCACGTTTACTTCTAATTCACAGAAAAAAAAAATTACTGGACATGAGTAGCAGCTGGTCAAAATACTGAGAGGGCACCCCAAAAAAATGCTCTTTGCCTATCCCTCCAAAGCAGCTTCATTACCTTAAGGCAGTGTTTTTAATGCCTCGACGGTAAATAATATATCTGGAACGCCTGGATTTTGTTCCTTATGTATACATCAGCATCTTTCCTACATGCTTTTTCAATCCCGGGCCAAATTCTGGTCTCGGTTGCCCCAAACCTTTGGGACAATTGCAAGTTCGCTCATTCTGGATGCACCCACATGAGGACCGAAGCAGAAGTCACCGCTCCGAGCTTCAAGAATTCACCCCGGGCACACGCGTACGACACGAGAGCGCGGATCCCCTAATCACAGTTTATATAGTAGTTCAGCATTTCTTTACACAAAGAGTAAAAAATCCATTATAAATCAGCATTCCTGGGCAGTATTTAGAACTACAGTATTAGGCTAATAATTTCCATATGGTGAAAATTGACAAGTTAGAGCAATGAAAGGTGCATGAGACTTCCAAACTCCTCTACATAAAAATGCGATTTTCATGACCTACCCCTTTTCTTTCATAGTCTGTGTAGGTTCTCTTTGTTAGACAGTAAATTGTGAGCACACTCAACACTGCGCTTGCTGTATTACTTGACAGAGTCCTGAAAATGCTTAATATTTTCCATATTTGCTTCCATGCGGCCCAGTCTTGCACCCCTCGCTCCCATAAAATGAGGGGTAGTGGGGCTACGGGGGCGAAGGGACGGGAGAGCCCGTCTGAAGCCTAGCAAGCGAGGGGCATTCCACTTTAATGGAAAGGCAATTAAAAATTCAGAAGATGCAGAGACTTTAAAAACAATCAAGCGGTATATTAATTTCACGGAAAGCCACTAGCAGAGTTCCTCTGTCCATGTAATTTTAAATAGGAGATTTTCTCACATTTCTTCTGCTGATCCCAGCACTTCTGGGTTTTGAAAGCAAACCTGGAACAGGGGGGTAAGAATTCATGTGCCGAGAAGACGCGCAGAATGTCTTTGGCCTGACATCCTCGATGGCGTTAGACATTTCAGGTGGAGGAGACATCCTTAATTTTCGAACCATTATTAACATGCCATTACCTCGGGTGATTAATCTGTTTGCAGACATTGTTTACCCACTTTATCTTTGCCAGAAATCTTCCAGGAGATGTCCTCCTGTTTCAAATTCTTTAAATTACAGTATTTTGTATGAGAATGTCAGTGATATTAATGGCTCAATACGCGTTTTGCTATTTATAGACTCGTATGTATAATAATTCTGGCTAATGAAATACTTGGAGCAGGAAAGCATTTATTTACTTTTGCTATAGCCTAATAAATTATTTGTTCAGCGTTTGGGACTCGGCTTTCTCAAGTTAAGGAAAATGGCATTTTGATGAAAATCTGTGCAATGACTTGTCTGCATAACTTAGCCTTAGGAATGATTGGTGGAAGTTTAGATAAGAAAGGTTCCTGAGAAACACCATAATAGAATAGCGAGGAATAAAGGCCATGTCTCTAAAAGCGAAGTTGAAAGCATGTATAAATACTTCAAGGCAGGCAAACAAGCCAAGTTTGGATTACATTTTATATGTGTGTGTGTGTGTGTGTGTGTGCGTGTCACATACACAGATATTTTCAGTGAAATGTAACTAGAGGAGTCAGTTTTAGCTTTCACTGGGTGCTTGCTCAGAGCTTTTGTGCTGGCAAGTATTTTTTGTTGCCACAAACCTATCTGAAATGTAGAGGATGTACGGAAATAATGCAAATCCAGGACGGCTTGAGGCTCTTGGGATTTTTTTAAGGATTCTGCTCCCCCATCTCAGGACTCAGACTAGCATTTTTCTTGGTGTCACCCTTCATATTTCTCTCTCAACCATCCCTTTTAAACGCAGCCCTTAGCTTTAGTTAGTTCTCCAGTTCTGCCAATAAAGCAATATATTTTATTTTAATCTAAACCAGAGATTTGCTTTCAAAGCCTGCTTGGGTTAAAAAAAAAAAAAAAAAGTACACAAAGTCTGACAACAAATAATCTTGCACTAATCTTCTATGCTCTAAAACAGGCTTTTTCTTAGTACATTTGGAAATACAGAGGGCATGTGTAGAACTTGCAAACTAGAGGGCACAGATGCCACTAATACCCATGTACATCTGCAGATCAGTGCACAGAAACACTCCCAGAGATGTTTTTTAACTAGAAAGTCGAATTTCTGACTCCAGTTACAATGGGCCCTTCTACCACTCATGTGCTTTCAAAGTTTCTGTAAGTGGCACAAATTTCCCCCTAAAACAAACTGGTTTCAATCAATAATATGCATACACTCATTGATAAAATGCATCAACTTCTCAGGTGCACTGCAAAAATTTCTCTCTCTTCTTTAAATCTGTCTCTCAGTAGCTGCACGGTGCGAGGCCAATCCTGAAGTTTGTCCTGCAGGAATACACCATGCTCCCGCAAAGGTTTGCGCCCTGATGTACTCTGGTCTGCATGGAGTAAGGTCAAGCTCTTGTGCCCCATTAATTTGGTCACGCACTGATCCAGCAAACAGACTGCAAAATAGTTTTCCATTTGAAGAGCTGCACGTATTTCTGGATCTGAGGAATCTATTAGCACATAACCACAATAAGAGGCTTGGGCATATCTGATGACAAACTGGATGGGGTGTCAGGTTGTGGTCGTATCCTTTCTACCTTTTACTCATCATACAAGTTGTCCCATTGCTATTAGTGGAATTACTCTAATGATAAATATGACCTGCATTTGTCTCCACCATCTTATTTATGGCACATGACAAACTTTTCCTTACGGCAGGAATAATCTGGAGAACTTTCTTGAAGACGCAGCATTTTTAACTCTAATGCCTTTCATACTTGCCCCTGCCATCAACACAGTTGCTAGGATATAGCCTGATTTTGATTTTTGTGCTCTGCTCCTCTCAAAACCACATTTTCTTACATCAAGCTATTTGACATTGCTTTTATAATGACATTGAAGAAGAGCGCAGAACAAGTTAATGCTGCAGAGTACGTACAGCCCCAGCATACATGGTTATTTTAGGTTCAGGCTACACGCTGTATATAGTACCAACTTTTCCAGCCCTGGCAGTCAGATTTTCTCACCCATATGTAATTTTATAAACTACATCACGGCTTCACAGCAGGTAGGGAACCCACAAACCTGTTCTTAATTTTGAGTTAACTGAAAGAATCTCGGCAGCAGCTGGTTTCAGCATAGCTGATACAGGATTCCACAGATGTGGCCCATAATAGGTTGAGAAGTAAAAAGAACTAGGCCACGATGTCGAATTAATTTCAAGGAAGACAAATTCAATAAGGATGCCACTTTTACAGAGATTTTTAAGAGATCTTTGGGAGGGCATATTTTGGTGGCCTGGGCTTTTTCATGCTGTCTACTGATTGCAACGCTGCATTTTCTAGCAGGCTGAACCTGGCTGTTGGTGTGCTGCACGCCCTCGGAGTGGAGAAACGGGCTGTTTCTGAGTTTTTGTCCCCTCCCCCAGGCCCTCTTCTGCTCATCCAAGCATAACTGATAGTACTGGCCTGTCTGAGTGCCTCTTGGACTGGACCAGACAAAGGGGTGCAACAGCTAAAGACGGCCTCTGATGCACCAAACGCACCCCTCAAGCAAACCGAAGAAACTGGTTGCTAACTATAACACAAAGTGCTACTGGGCAGACCTTCACAAACATGAATTAAAGGAATAATAATAATAATAAAAAGTTTCAAAAACGTTCATCCCTGGAGTTCAGTAATGGAAATGCTTTGAACAACTTGTGTAGCAGCACAGCAAATTCATTGATGCACTGTCTTCTGCTGAGTAAAAAATCCCTCAAAAGTAAAAGTGGAACAAACCAGTCACTTGTCCTCGCTGACAAATTTTCCCTTGACATTCTGTGTAGTGGCCTAAGTGTTTGAATAATTTTGGTTTATATGGTTTTTCAACTCAGGCATGCGAGGAAAAAGGAACTTCAAAAAGAGAATATTTTACCTGACGTACTATTTTAATGCTTCAGTAATTAGAGAACTCCAAAGGTCAAAATAGCCATCAATATCATGAGCAACAGAGTAGAAGTAGCATGTTTAAGAGGAAGTTAGTTGGTTGGCTGTAACATAATATGCCATAAGCACTAGGATGTGGATCTCCAATGACGAGCAGCAGAAGAAATAGCAAGACTTAACCACCATCACATATTTATTTTGCTGCAATCATGTGAAAACTTGCAAACAAGAAATAGAGATCCTTTTGAATCTAAATCCCAGATTTTATTATCTCAACTGCACAGATGCTGCAACCGATACAGAAGTCTGTCCACAAAGGTCTATTCACAGGCTGGAGAAAAAGTTTGCCAGTGCCCTCTAACTTTTCAATGAGCTAGACAAAAACCCCAGATTCAGAAGCTCCCAAGCCTTTTTTTCCACACTCTGGTTCTCCTTCCGATCAGAAAAGTGTGGCATTTGCCTGTTTTTAGTGTATTACTACCTACCTCTTAAATTCAAATTGTGAAATTCCAAATTAAGGTGGGTAGTTAAGACGTAGTTGTATATCTGCTATGCCTAAAACTGTGTGCTGCAGCCTGTATTTCTGAAATAGCATAAATTAAAAACCAGTAACAGTTCTGTGATTACATCTGAAGATGCAATAGTTTACAACACTGTAAGTCATAATAAAGATGTACAATTCTGGGGAAAATTATTTTGAGAATGGGAACTCTTCCAAAACCTTCCCACTATTTTTTTCATTGCTGATAGACCATTTTTCTTGCCTGTACAATTTTATGCCAAATTGGCCACTTTTCTAATTTACCCATAAATCATACAAAATTCATGACTCCTTTTTCCACATTTGGATCCACAAATCAACTGAGTGAATTCTTTTGCCTGAGAGCAAGAGGCTGAACCAAACACCCAGGATTATTAACCAAAAAATGATTAGCATCGGATTATCCTCACTTTTAACAGAAATTGCAGAAGACTTCAACTTTGTTGTTTCCATTTGGCTGGAAAGGCAGAAGTGAGTTATGGAAGTCAGTCTGCTACAGACTTTGAGAGGCATTTGCCTTTTTCCTCTGTTAAACTCCAAAGCTAATAAACCTGGAGCATTCAGTAACAAGAGAGGCACTCATGTCAACAAAGGCCTTACTTAGAGGCTGCTAGGTTTTTAGAAACTTCTGTGGTGAGGATTTGAAGATATTTTAGTAATACGTGGCATACTCAGGATTTCAACATGCACTTTTGCTTCTCTGTTTCCTACAGTGTAATCCCCTTTGCTTTTTCCCCCGGTGTTTTCAAACGAGCACAGAAAAGGCCGAGTGTTAAACTACAATATACGATTGTCCATTAAGTACACAAATTCTGTTCAACCCAGAACAAACTTTTAAGTCGACAGAAAGCACTATTTGGATTTCCATTTCATCCCAGAGACCCTGCTGAACACCAGTGTGGCAGGGAATACAGCTGTATCAGGCCAACAAAAGGCTCCTGATGTAGCAAGACCTCCTCCCCCTCCTCCCCGAGGAAGCTGACGGGCATGGCTTTTGCTATCGTAATTGTTTGCAGAATAACCAAACCTGTTCTGAAGCAGTTCACTGTGTGGGTGCCTTCTTTGGGAATAAGAAGCGCTTTTATTCAAGAATACCTATCTCACTTCCCAAGGAGAGGAACAAGGTATATGGAAGATATTTCTTCATTTCAAATGCTGTTCTTGTGGAGTGATGCCTCATTTTCTTTCCTTCTATTTATACTTTCTTTTGCTCCTCTGACACAAGTAGCGATCTACTCACCCAAATAAAGCAGTTATTACACACACCAGCAACTCTCGGATTCCTTCTGCTCCACAAAAAATTCCTGAGTACTGGTTTTATTGCAGAGGATCCCATTGATATCAATGGAATGAGCATCCTGTTCGCTCCTAGGAGCTTCATATAATAAAAGGATTATGCTTAATAAAGTCAAATGCAGTAGATAGATCTGCTCTTCACAACACTAGTACAACAAGATTCTTGTAATACAAGCCATACCACTAGCCATACTTTTATTACTCTGCAGTAGGTTGCCATGTGATATCCCAGATATTTCCCCCTGAGACATTAGAACATTTCATGCCAAATCCCTCTAACATCTAAGGAGTCCAGGATCCTATTTATTTTGATGGGACTTGGTGTAATAAAAATAATATGTTGAAAAATAAGTGTGGTAACAACACTGCCAAAAGTACTCACAGAATGATGCTGACAGTACCGCCCAAGCCAATGTTTTGTCTCTCAAGAGAAGAAGGATGCATACGAATGTGTACTGGCAACTCCATTTGGTTTGCCTACATAGTGACTAAAGCTAAACTTGTTCTTTGTTTATTTGTTTGTTTGTTTTACAGAATTAAAGAAAGCTGGGTACACCATTTTGTGCTTAACTCCTGGAAGGCTTCCCTAGGTAGAATTTACCTAATCCATGCATCTTTCCTCTTGCAGTCCGTAGCAGAGGTGACATGAAGGGAAAGAAGGGGTGAAGGGGCTGTGAAGGGAGGGGAGAAGCCCTCTGGCTGTGCTCTCTGCCGCGTAGCACCAACCACTGTGACTGTCCTGGTGCAAGGTCTGTACGAGGTCAGTGGATGGAAGCTGGGTGCAGTGTGATGTGAGTAGATGACAATGAGCCCAAGGTCTGCCTAAGAGCTGGAGGCAGCTGAGGTCTCAGCTGGGCAGTGGGAAGTTTTTTGGGGACCCCAAAGATGCCCGTTTTTGCAGACCCCTGCCTGCAGTGCCACTCTACATCGGCTCCTGAAACTGTTCTGTTCTCACCTCTCCCTCATGGAGGAGGCAACGCAGCAGAGCACGAGCAGCATCTCGACATGCCCCTAACCTTGGTGTGTCCCCATCCACTTGAGAGAAAGGGAGCACGAGGGCTTCTGCAAAGAGCATGTAACCCTACTGGCTTTACTCTCAAAAGTTTTCTACTCAGAGTCCACAACGCTCCGCCGTAGGGCAGGCATAGTAGACAGAATCTTGTTATAAAAAAAAAGTGCCAGTGAATGGGATATTTGCATGAATGACCTCATTTTTCACTTGCTCCCTTCACATTTTTTAAAAGGAAGTATTTGCTTGGTCATTAGCCAAGTGTTTTCCCCTTGACTACCAAATGTGTTTAGCCTATATTAAGGATAAGATCCTCTCCAAAGTTCACTGGTGACTTCCAGACCCTGTAAGATTTGCCTGCAAGAGACTGAAACCAACATTCTCATTTAATAATCTCCCACCATATTAAAAAAAAGTGGTTTTCCAGATTCTCGTGACTTCCAAATGCAAAGTGGAAAATCTCCAAAAAAGGCATTAGTTCATCTAATGCCATTTATTTAGCACACATAAAATTCTGCTGTGCTTCTGCTGCTGTATCGAAAGCAAGTGGATGTGTCACTAGTTTATATAACCTAAAGTTTTGGCTTATCTGGACTCGCGTAAGTGCATTCAGCAGCTTTCTCAGATGTTTAGTTAATAGGAAATTCTGTGAGTTTTACACTTCAACTTATTCAGAGATATGAATGGAAGAATGAAGCCATCAAAGCTGTTGCAGAGTCCTCCACTCCCTGACCTTTGGGCCCATAAACCCATGAATGAATTACATTCATCCACACACAAGCACATTTTTTTCATCATTAATGCAAACCATGGTTAGAACTCCGTCTATTCATCTACATCGAGTTCCACGTGAGCTGTGCACTAGTGGATGCTCAGACTTTACCAAGTGTTTGCAAGACTTTTTCCCTTTTTCACACTGCACAGCTTGGGTCCAGCTGAATCCAATGCCAAGCAGATGAATAAGGAGAGCCCTTTCCCCGGGCATTGTATGGATTGTGCCACAGCTCTATCCCATAGGTCCCAGTGTGGACTCAGGATGTCTCATTTGGACCCAAAATGCTGCCCAGGGAATTATTGCCATGTGACACCACTCGGTCATAGCTGAAGGAAGTGGGAGAGAGACAGCGGCGGGGATAAAGGAGGAGCACAGAGATTTAGCAAGGGGCTTCAAGGAGTAATAGCACATCTGCCCTCTGCTAGCCAGGCGCTGTGCTGAGCCTGGCTCCGGTTGAAGCTGTATACGCTGGGATTTTCTCAGTTTCAGTGTGATGTAGAATAAGCCAGGTTTTCTCTCAGTGCCTCAATTTTTGCAGCTGTAAAATGGGTCAGTGCCTTTAGGCAGCTATGCTCACTACTGGCACTTGTGATATGGCATACTCAGAGGCTTTTACTGATCCAGGCAGAGCAAACACTGGCACGCTTTGTGCGCTGCTTCTGTGCTTAGAATCATGCTTTAGTGCTTTTACCTGACATTGTGTGTAGCAAGGATAATATCCATGCAGCAGTCTCGACTGCAGCATTTTTGCACCTGCCTTGAGTTGGCTGTGAGAGAGGTGGACACGGAGCTAAAGGAGGAGCTAAAGGAGCTAAAGGAGGAGAAATATCCTTTGAATGGAACGAAGGTCTGTCCCAAAGACATTCCAGAGAACAGACAGGGTCTAGTGGTGATCCAGTATGGGTTAGTTTCACTTCCATTAGTACTCCAAAGTGGTAAATCAAGAAAGCGCAAGTCGGGAAGTGCCTACTTAGGTAAAGACCTCTAAGATATAAATAGCCCCCTCAATACAAACTGAATAGGAACCAAAAGATTTAATGGACAGCATGGGGCTTTTTCGGTGAAAAGTTTTGTTTCTGTTCAGATTATGGATGGAATAAACTGCCTGAAACTAAAGGAAAAAAAAGAGAAAATATATATTCCTCAGTGTTGATTGATACAATTTAATTTTGTTGTTAAAAAAATAGAAGAGTAATACCCAGACACACCTGTGTGTTGAGCTTTACCCCGATGCAATTTCATACAGGTGAGATATTAAACCCCAAAGACTAAGTTAACAATGGAAACAGGGACAGACTGCTAACGGCGGCGGGTGAGCGGCTGCCATTGGAGTAGCAAGTTGCACGTTTTTCACAGCATAGTGGGACGGCTGACAAACCGTGAACCTGCCTGCTGGCTGGCCGCAAAACCTGCGGCGTGTTTAGCCAGCACGGCTCTTGATGTGGCTTTGTGTTTGCCAATTAGTTCTGCGTGGAATTAGGGCATTAAAAACAACTGGAATATTTTTAATATCAGGAGTATTTCGCTGGGTTTCTTCATTGTCTTTGTAATTTAAATATCCTGTTGTGTAACTATAAAGACAGGAAGTGAGCTATACAAAACCTTACAATAACAGTATTAGGTTTCAGATAAGCTGATGTGCTCAGTGTTGTTGGGTATTTTTTTACCCGGGGTAATGTAAGTTTTGCAAATGCTAGGAGAGATTATGTTTGCTCTTAGGAAAACATTTTAAAATCTTGCAAAATAAGCTTTGCCTGTGATGCACAAAAAAATACCCTCCTGATAACAATAAATGACTTGCCCTTTAACGAGAGGCTTTAATTATTTAGCGTTGTGCTTTATTTGTGTTCCTGCCGTGAAACCAAACCCTCTCCAGCAGGCAGACCCGGGTGGTGGGGTAGGTGCCTACCTATACACTCTCTTATTGTTTCCCCTCCAGCTCAGGACTGGTTTTAGGCAAATCCAAACCTTTGTGCACATGCAGCTAGTGCAGATATTCTTGCTCTTTGGGCATGCCACAGTGAGCTTTCCTGCTGGCACCGCTGCTGGATTGTTTCGTCTCCCCTCGTGGTGATCACACTTGGCTTTCTGCAAAAAAGACAAGAACTTCTTTGTGGGTAAACACAAGCTTATTTTTATATACCTGGATTTATGGGCCTAAAGAAGAATGATGTGTTAACGGGAATATTTATAATTTCTCAAACAAATGAAATCACTTGTGCAACCATTAAACAAAAGTAGGACATGATTTCTGAACCTGTTCTCCTTTAATACGATGATAATTTCAACCATCCCATTCTCACTGAAGTCAGTGTTCGTGTTGTTGCCGAGTGGCTCAGGAGCAGCCAGCTTGTGTGCTTGCATAGCTGATCCCCATTTACACGCAGCGGCTATCAATGGGCGATAATCTTCAACGGGGCAAAACTTTTGCTGCTCAAGTGTATTTACACAAGCACTTTCACACCCACATAGCAGATACACATTCATTATCACATGCACAACGTTACATGTAAAGAGATTTTTGCATTTGTGTAAATGCACAGGGCCAACAGGCAAAATTGCCTGACACTTTGCCTTTATAAGCCCCTCTTTGCAGACAGCTGAATTTTATTAAGAGTTTAGCCATTCTGCTACAATTTGCATGCAGAGTGTCTGATCTGTGCTAAAATTTTAATCAAAATTTCAGCCAAATATATTTAGCTGTTTCTGTGACCAAGGTTAACAGAAACCAGGATGTTTTGCCCATCTTTAAACATCCAGGATCTTCTCTTGGAATTGTTCTAGCACCGCCACAATTTGAAGCCAGAGCCTGAAAAATCTGAAGAGGCTCCCTATGCAAGGGCTTTGCCTTTTGCTATTCTCGTTATACATTTGGCTGTGTTATAAGCCTGTGAAAAATCACAGTTTGCACATGCTCCATCACTACTTGTTCAATTTCAGTTGCTAAATTCTGAGAAGATTCTGCTGTAGCTGAGGATGCTCAGGTTTCTCACAGCTGGTAACGCTGACTGCACCACATATGCTGCGTCCTCAGTTACAGTGTCCTCACTATTGCATGCTAGAATATATTATTCTAGTATGGATTACAGGGGCACAGCCAAAATTTCACTATAGTGAGAACTCACAGCCGTAAGGTTGGGGTGAGTTCCAACAGCAAGTGCTAAGAGGGAGGTAGATTAATTTTGTGTTCTTGAAGCATTCAGATATTACAGAACTGACCACCATGGAAAATCTCCAGAGGAGTTTAATTATTCTTCTTTTTGAGAGACGTGTCTGAATAGCATACAGCAAACAAGGCATGGGATAACAAACTGAAATTTGAAAGTAACAAAATATTGAATTGCTGCTAGTTCCTGAACCTTACATGATGCTTTGTCTTAAAAGTAGTATGTGGCTGTGCAATTAAAGACGAGAGCACGCATTATAAGGGGCTGAGTGAACAGACATCCTCAGTAATGGCATTTTATCTAGTGTTTTGTCTACATGACTTAAGAGGACTGTAACGAACATGGTTGCTGTAATGTGTGCTGTGTGTTTATACATTCGCACAGGCACATTTGTGGAAATGCACGTGCCTATGGACAGCTTGCCCCCAGTCCAAAATAATCAAATATTGATGGACCATGCAGTGGTTAATAGTTAATTGCATTTGACAATATGAAAAAGTCAGGAATAACTAATCCAAAGTTATCAGAGCCAATCATTTACTAGACGTTATGGTTGACCCATGGCGTGGAGCTTTCTGCTATCCCACACGAAATATTAAAATCTGGGATAATTGGTGAAGTACCAAGTGGGGCTTTATGGAGTTGCCATTCATGTCTCAGGTAGCTCTAAGCAGAACAACAGGGGAGGACTTTCTACTGTGAACTTCTCTTTACCTTCACCTCTTCCAGCTGTAGGAAGGGATAAGTTCCACTTTCAGCTATGGAAATGAACCATGATTTCAGTTTTATGAGGTCTTATTTCAGTAGCCTGCTTTGAATAATAAACAACTATTAACTTTCAGAGCACACAGAAAAGCATATAATTTTTAAAGCACATCCTGTTTCAAGGACTCTCGGATATAAACTGTTTAAGAGAAATGAATTAAGGAAACAAATGTGGGATAATAGTTAATAATTGTTCCTGATACAGTGAGGTTGTCAATCTTTCCGCACTTGTCATTAATATATTGGGCCTGATTCCCCAACTTCATTTGAGATCCTTTGGAGAAAAACAGAAGTAAAATAATGGGGAAACATGTTCTTTCTCTAAGATTTATTTGGTTTTTTTTTTTTTTGGGGGGGGGGAAGGGGGGTCAGTCCAGCATGGTGCTTTAAAGCCCTACAAGAACAGCACAGTTTACATGATTTCCTTTTGGCTTGCTCAGTGGTGCAGTATGGTGCTGCTTGTGCAGCCTTGTTTCTTGACAGCCCATTTAAGCAGGTTTTAGTGTTAACTTAAACTTATTAACAAGCTTAAGTACAGCATCGCATTTTATTTGGTTTTGCAAATGTCTGGAACTTTTCATGTGGAATTAGCAGAACTCAGTCTTAAAGCCTAATGAACTCAGATAAAACTCAGCAGGATATCCTGCTAGGAACTAATTTTTTTGTACAAAGACAGCTCTTTGGTCCTCTTTTTTTTTTCTTTTTTTTTCTTTTTTTTTTTTCCTTTTTTTTTTTTTTTCCATTGCATTCATTGGCTTGTCTCAGAGGCTGGTGAACTATCAGCTCTCTTATTGATCTACTCTGGAGTCACTTGAAAACATAATTTTGAAAGCAGCATTTCAGCACTCCTCCTTGCTTGATCTCTTTGCTGTGGTGAACTGTGGCACAATTTTCCAAGAACTAGGCTGAAAATCAATGCATTTTTTATAGTTAATAATACATATATATTTTTTTAAATCTTTACATCAGCCTAGTTGTATTTGAGATGCCTCTCTGTATGTTACATCTTCTGCTTTATTAAAACCTGTCCTAGGATTCACATCCCTCCACTCTAATTTAGCTACAAATTGATTCTTAAAGTATCACATTTAATAGCCTTTGGGGTTTGATGCACAAACTATTCTGACGTCTATTCATAGACCCCTATAATGGGACCCACTCCAGTTTATCCCTTGAACTGTCTGTCAGGCTCTCTGGGAAATAATGGCTCCTGACAGTTGTAGAGTTAAAATATAGGATTAATGATCAGCTTTTAATGTGCAAATGGGGTATTCAGCTTTCCTCTTACCCATCTTATTTAATGCAAATTCACTGTTGAAACAGGTAGCTTGAGTTGCTTCTCTAACTAAACATAGATTAATCTATCAGGGTAAATTCCTGAATCAAAATAGAAATTCGGCTACGCACCACAGAGTAAATACCACACACTACATTTGTGCTGATTTATAACCAAGTATTTTTTGCCCTGCCAAACTCATCATCTATTTTTAAGGTTTCAAAACCTCACTTTCACACAAAAATAAAAATAGCTATGCATTGCAGCAAGCAATTTAACCAGCAGGAAGGAGTCTGCCCTTCTCTATTAAATACAGCTGTAGAAAGCCCCATGGACTTTGATTTAATTGTTTCCAATAGGCCAAAACAATCTGCTACCTGCATTTAGTAAAAAGTAAAAAACAACAAAAAAAGTGATTTCTACAGTGAAGTGTGGAGCAGTTCACGTGTTTTCATTATGAGATTAATAACATGTTCGCAATACTGGGTCTTAAGAATTGTATGGTAATTTTCAATTATGGCATCCTAGCAAAAAGCTATGTATACAAAATTAGACTGTTTAAAAAATGTTATGTATTAATTGAATTGGAAAATACTTTGGTATATGGTATATTAGGAAGCACTTGTCCATTATGTTCTGCAGTGACAGGCAGTGTTATATCTGAGGAGTGGACCACTGAGAGGAGACATTGGATTAGAGTGAGATTTAGCAAACCTTGCACCTTTCTTGGAGTATCTACAAGAAAAATGATTTGGCTGAGAGTTAAATACAAGTCAAAACATATAAAAATAAAATAAACACTAAGTCATACTGAAAAATCTTTCATTTTTTAAGCCAGTCACACACCCGTCCATATGCCTCTCATAACCACTGGCTTTCCCAAGCACATGAAACATAAAGGTGTTCCTCAAAACATGAGACTTAATCCTTGCAGTACTTGAGTGCCTTAAGCTGCCAATAAAGCAAAAAGTGAAGCCTCTTGTCTGCAATAATTCCTTTGAAAGTGGTAACATCCAAGCAGCAGGCACATGGGAGTACCCTGAGAAGTGATGGATAAGTAAGAAGAGCAAGAGCACGCAGCACCTCACAAACGTGTGGCTTCGCATGCCCTGTTACTATTGCTTATATCTTTGAGTGCATGCTTTAACACACAAACAGGGAAGAATACACTCACTTTATTTGGTAAATCTGGTTCAAACAGCTTCTAAATGCCCCCAGGGATTTCTTTTGTTGTTTTGCTAACAGTGTCAATTTACTCCGTTACCACTTGTTTCTAAGAAAGCAAAGCAATATATCATTAATAACATAAGCTACATTTAAATTAACCTCACAGACATTGTTTATAACATACTTTGCTATTCTATGCTTCATTTTCCACTGCCTTCTACCTTGTATTCACAGCTGTGCAAAGCAAGTCAAAACAGCAGTGCAAATTAGGGACAGTTCAGCTGAGAACGTGGGGTTGCAGACATGCTAATTAATATATATTCAATAGCCATAGCAGGCAGTGAGTTTCTAAATTGAGTGAAGCTGTGATCTCGCTCTCCGTGGGCCACAGGATGCTTGAGCTTCCCTCTGTACTGTCCCTCACTGGCAAGTTGTTCTGCTGTGTCGCTCCTGCTGTACTGTCCCGGCAGTGCGGTAGGATGGAAGGGGTACACAACCCCTGGGAGAAGAAGCCAGAAAAGAAAAAATAGAAAAATAAATAGGAAATATAAGAATTAATGGCTGTTTTCCCAGGGATTCAGTTCCCTCTCCCAGTTCACCACGTGGCTGGGCAAACAATGCCAAGGACAACATGAAATAGTGGCAAGGGAAGGGGGAGAGGAGGCTGCTGGCAGCATTGATAAGTTGCTCATCAAATCACTCCAGGAGAAATGGGATTATTGCAAATAGCGCCAAGGAACGTGCCTTCCACAAGAGGCAGCAAGGAAATGATGGAGATACAGCTCCTGCTCCAGTTTCTTCATGTCCTGCTGCCACCATACACTCCAGGCTTCCTGGGACAGAGCAGGAGCGCTATTTGCCCAGCGTAAGGTATTGTTTGTGATGCAGCGCACATGCAGCAAGGTATAGTCCTCAGACCTGGAGCTTTAGTTTTCAGCATCCCTGGGGTTTGGGTTTGTGCTGGCTCCAGAAGGCCTTCAGCTTGGAAGCTGGTTGTGGCACTTGGTTGAAGTTAAGCTCACAGGTTTTAAATTATTTGGCTGTTTCTTTGTGTTTTGAGAGAATTTTCTATGGAGATACGTTTTTAGATAGATATTTATTCTATGATTCTATGATTCTGTGATTCTTTAGACTTTCTGCAAAACCTTTTTAGAGCACACAACTGAATAATTTTAGTGGAAAATTAGATTTTGCGTTTATCAAGTTTCATTGAGAAAACTTTAAGTCACTTGTGGTTGATCTGATTTCTCTGCCACAGCCAGTAAACTTTAATATTTCCTTTCCAATTCGCTTGCTCAGAATTTACAAACAGAGGCCTCCAAAAGTACAGCTCACAACTAGGCAGAAAAATTTTCACTAACTCAGTGGGCAGAGCTGAACAGAGTTTGGGATTCAAATAACAAGGGGGAAAATTACTGACAGCTAGGAACTGGGATAGATGCCTGAGGTGCAATTTGATGGACAGGGAGGCTGCAAAGGAAGAGGAGCTGGGAGCAACCCAGAAATCAGCCAGGGAAAAGCCAGGAATCACAGCCCCCTCCCAGCTACCCTCAACACATCAGTGCACTGAACTTTGAAAAAGGCACGGATGGATCAGAGCGTCCTTGGTGTTTTGCTTAGCCTGGCTTTTGTGACTGTTTGTGGAAAAAAGGGACAGGCCTGTGATGGGAGGATGGGTTCCAGCCCATGGGTTTGAAGGTCCATCTGTCCCCCTCTTTCTCCCCAGAGGTTGCTGTGGAACCACAGAGCACAGTGTTCTTTTTATTATTATTATTATTATTTTAGTTTTAATTTTTTATTTTTTTTTCAGCTAGTAGCCTAAAGTAAAGTCAGGATTGGAAACTCTCAGAAAACGGGAGTCTGAGATCCTGGGGTTAAGGGGGGGACCCCCAGCTCAGCCCCACACAACTCCCTGCTGCCTCACGCCATGTGGCTGGGCCTGCATGGCTGAAATGAGGCCTACTAACTCTGAGTCTTGTCCTGTGGCCCTTCATTCACCTTTCTGTTTTGTTTTGGTTGATTTTTGTTTGTTTGCTTGCTTGCTTGCTTGCTTCTTTGTTTCTTTGCTTTTCTTTGCTTTTCTTTATTTATTGTTTCTGACCTTGCATAACTTTCCAATGGCCATGCAAAATCTTTTGGACAGTTTCCATCTGGGGCAGAAATCCTTCCTGACAGGTTCAGCAAAGACTGACATTTAATAGATTCGCTTCAAATTCTTTAAAATTGGGGTTTGAAATGGCCTGGGCACCAGTTCCAGCATGACCAGGATCACAGCACAGCAGAATGTGTGCAAGAGGGTGCTGTTTCTGTTTCCCTGCATTTTTACAGCTGTCTTATATGCTGTTTGGATGTAAATACGGGGTCAGATTCAATCCCAGTCAGCACTGATATATCTTCTGGTGATATAAACCCTGCATGGGGATGCAAGGTGGAAAATCAGTTAGTAGATGGGTTTGCCATAACTGAAACCCACCATAAACAATCGCATAAAGAAAAACAAATCTAATAAAAGTGAGGACAGCTGACAGGGCAACTGGATGGTTTGGTTGCAGGGATGCAAGTGCAGTCCTGTGGAGCTGAATGGATGGTCTTGTATTCCCATATTTACTAAAAAGCCACCCTATTAACACCAGCAACCTGCAGCGAAACTGGGAAAAAACAAACACACACACCCTTCTGGGGTTTCCTTCTCCTCCCCATCCCCCTGCCTTGTTATTTTTAAAACGGGAGCAAAGGGGCAAAAGAGCAATCCTTGCCATTGCCAGCCAGTAAATCTGGTGAAACAATGGGACAAATAGTTAAGACGGGAGAAAAGGGAGACAGAAAATAATGGGGTCATGAGCAGTTGAAAGGTTTGGCCAAATCCGACCTTTGTTTTAATGTAGTTTTAAACCAGCAGAATTATATCCGGCAAAAATTCATCTGCCTAGCTTTTTTGATTTTTTTTTTATTTTATTTTTAAGAAATAATGCCAAAGAAACTCAGTTCATCTGGTGGAACCAAAAGATGTAGTGGGAAAAAGTATGTTTTATTCTTCCTTGTAACAGCTGTTAAACTTCAGTGTGTAAAATCTCATATAGGATTAAAAAAAAAAAAGTCTTAAAGTTCTTGTATCTCTCTCATTTAAACTGGGAAGGAGTTCATAATAAAGTCTCAGTCAATCCCTCAAAATCATCCAACATCTTTGTCCCCAAGCAAGGGGAAAGCAGGCTTGACATTGATATTACTGGCTAAAATACATTATGTAATTTTCCTCTCCCATTCACTCCCCCCACTTTATAAATCAGCACATTTGCCAGATTAATTTATACTGCGTGTGTGTGCATGTGTATTTATAAAAGAAAGGGTCACAAATTCCCCCCCACCCTTTTTTTTTTTTTTTAAAAAAAAAAAAAAAGAAAAAAAAAAAGCAAAAAGAAAGAAAAAAAAAAAAGCCTCTTTTACATTAGGTTTTAAAATCAGCCAGAACTAAACACTGTACTTTAGGAGCTGCTCCTCTTGCTGTGTAGCACCCTTGCAAGATACCTCGGGTGCAGTTTCCAGGCAGTTTAAGTGATTG
Source organism: Anser cygnoides (assembly GCF_040182565.1). Classification (NCBI taxonomy): domain Eukaryota; kingdom Metazoa; phylum Chordata; class Aves; order Anseriformes; family Anatidae; genus Anser; species Anser cygnoides. The sequence goes on along the minus strand of NC_089874.1, from coordinate 100,824,012 downwards.
AACAAGCTACAGCCCTACCCCTTCGCTGGGCCATGCCCCATATTGATGGTGCACAGGAGTGCATTAGCGCTGCTGCTTATCTGACTCCTTCCTGAGCCAATTTAAACAACTCACAATTTTTTGCTCGGTTACCTTTCAGCTGGTTTGAGACTTGAAAGTGAGTCACGGGGAGGTCAGGGGAGCACCAGGGCCAGCAAGAGGGCAGAGTCTGGAAACATACCACCAAGTCCAAGGTGAGGATGGCAGCAAGCATTGGGACAGTGTTTCTTGCACCGTCCAGCTTCAGCTTCTCCCACTCTCACTATTTATTTTGAACAAAAATTGACCAGGAATTGATCCAACTGAAGATTGTCCAGCCAGATCTGCTGCCCAGTGCAGCTCAGGGGGCAGCTGTGCCAGCATAGCAGAAGCTTTTGAAGAGCAGAAGCAAGAGTGGGCATCCAGGGACAACGATGCACTGCTCCCTAAAAAATACACTGCTTAGACTGGGACTGTTTTTTGAGGAAACAGTGTCTCTGGTTGGGAATTTCCTGATGAAAAAGGTCAATATTGAAAAAAAAAATAATAAAATCAGTTCTTAAATCCAATCTGTTACAGACACATCTGTTAATGAACTTCTAACCAAAGGGACAGGTTTCAGTTCACTCTGGTTCCTCTCCCACCATTCAGTGCTTAAGTGTCCTCAGCAGACAGTAATTATCAATCCTAAAGCCAACAAGAATGATGTCATTTTTAGTTCATCGAATACCAGGTATCCCAAGGGTGTCCTTCACCAGAAATGTAGCAGTTCTGAAACCCGTTTTGAATTTTGGCTTTGGTGGGAGGGTGGTAACTTTGGGACTAAAAGCATTTGAAAATTCAAAATGCATCATGAAATAATGACTTTCTGACAGACTCTGCAATAGGCTACCAACATGAGTAATAGTTGACATTTCAGACTCTGGGTGACCCCTGGATATTTTCTAGCTTTTTTTTTTTTTTTCCAAAACAATAAGTTTCTGAATAACTGTGAGATACAACAACATAAAGTATGCTGAATACATGGGATTACCTATACGCTGGCTGCAGTCATTTTAACCACACCATCTTGCAATAAAGGTTGATTTTACAAGTGAATACTATAAACATGTAACCTATTGTGCAATGTTGTTTTTAAGTCAGATGGCAAAATAGATGAGATCACAATATGACGCAGAGATCACATGGTAATTCCTGCGTAGTCTTACTGGATTTATTCTGAGGAGTTATTGAGGCTTTCTGCAGAGATTGTATAATAGCTGCAGTAGAAAGAGGCAAGCTTTTCTAATAATACTGTTGAACAAATCAGGACTTTCCAATATCCAACCAAAGCCTGATTACACTCATTGAAACACTAATGTCAATATTTATTAACTAATATTAAAATTACTGTCATCTCATTTTTGCAGTTAGCCAGAAAATCATTATGTATCCCTTTTCAAAAACCATTGACTTTTCCTTAGCACAGAAAACTCTATTATCAGTCTTTATAAAATATTTATGGCTTTCCCTGACATTCTCATAACATCCCTAGGAGAACAATCAGCATTCCTTTCGCTGAAAATAAGACAAACCTTTTCTCCCTTAAAAAAATAATTAATGAATTAAATATGAATGATACTCAAGCCAGAAAAGTATAAAAGCTACTGCCCATTCATCTGACATGCCAATGGGTGATGTGGGTCATTTCCCTTTCTTTTAAGAACAATCACAGGAATCTGGTTTAACTGCTTTATTATTATTATTAGGAAAAAATTGCTCCTTCGAGAAGCTGCCTTGAAGTGTCACTGAGGGGCAAATTATTATTCATTTCACACCTGATAATATGGAGAGTGTTACCAGGCTAAATGGAGGGAGCTGCTCACGGATTCTGAGGGCTTGTTCCGTGCCCTTGATTGTTTGTGCCACCATTTCCCCATGAACAGCAAGCCTCCTTGCCAATGTCTGGGGCAGGGCTATTTTCAGAAGTGCTGCATCACCCGTATTTTCATTAGAAGCTACCGGAGCTCTATACCGTCTCACATTTTCATGTTACTGCAATATTATTCGATGCTAATTTCCCCTGCTGTACCTGATTTACAAACCCTGATGTGTCAGCTTGCATTTTACTGTTTGCATTTTCACCTGTAACCGCTTCGTAAGGGGAAAAGATAAAAAGGGGAAAACCCCGCTATCCCTGCAGGATCCATATCAACAATACCAGCTGTTTAGTTCGCAATTTCTGCCTTTGTTCAAACTTTTAGCACGCAGTTGGCTTGTTGCACCTCTCTGTGTACTTAGCTGCATCGCCATGGCAATAGGAAAAAAAAAAAAAGAAAAAAAACACAACACGATGCAGATTTGGAGAGAAAGGAAGAAAAAAGATAAAACACCACTGTCATGTCAAGGCTCGATGAGGTTGGAATAGGCTAATTTATCTCTGAAGTTAAGAGACATTCAATTTGAAAGATCAGAGAGGTTAAGAGGAGTCTTGAAGTGGAAAATTTCCAATTCATAAACATACAAAGGTGTCCAACGTCAGGATCTGGATTTCCCTAAATTGGGTCAAATAAGTCAGCCTTCATTCAGATAGGACACCCAATAAAAATCCTCAACTAAGGACTGGAGGATTGGGCTAGCACTTTTTAAAGAGACATAGTAGAGAAACTAAGATTCAGCTTCTATCTTTATCAAAGAATTTAATAATATATATTTATATACATATAAATGATATATATGATTATACAAAGAAATAGACTAATTTCTATTTACACATTATATATATGATGCTATTTATATAAAATAGTAATAAAATTAGATATTTTTTCCCCAATTTCTGACTATTTCTATCTTTTGCCTTTAAATTCTTTTGGCTCAAGTATTTGCAATTCCAAAATCCCGCTGTGGTGCTATTTCAACTCAAGCATCTAGAGAGATCGGCCGACATGGACAGAACAGTACAAGAGTTTCACCAGAGAGTTCAAAGGCTAACCTTGCAATCATTTACTCATGCGAATATTTTTTAGCTCAATAGCATTATTCTAGTGACAATGTTACTTTGACAGAAATTGAATTTTTCAAATGCTTGCACAGTTGAATAATTTTATGCATCTGAGTAGTCTTCTTCTGTGAAGCTACTGCCTTGTGCCAAGCTAGCCATGTGCAGATGCATTTCCGAGGAGGAGAGGGTTCCCCTGATAGTGATCCTGGGGGTTTATGAGAGTAAGCCATATTGACCAGTGTGTGAATAAAGCATTGTGCATCTGATGAGGCTATTAGCAACGCATAAAAATTCAGCAAGCAATATCGATGAAATGTAAATCTAAATTTTAAAGAACATGTAGATTTTATTTTCAGCGGGGATTTTTAACATGAAAATGTATCTTTAAAAATTCACTGCGGCAAGATCAGTAAATATAAATAAAACATGTGAAGAATATTAATCTTAGTAAAATTGAAGAAGCAAGCTGTCAATGACTGTCAGACACAATATGAACTGACAGTTGCATGGCTTACAGTCTGACACCGGGATCGTTACCTGTCTGTTTCTCTATCAAAATACCTACAGGGAATAAGAGTTTGCAGATTGCAGGCATGGGTGGCAGTGGGGAGAGGGGAAGAGTGGTGAAAATGGAAGCCTAATGACAGCTGCGAAACATATATATGCAACATATTCATTAGGATTAATCATCAATCTTAAGGAATGGCTTACGTCATTCATTATCATCATTACTGGAGAAGAGCTTTAAAATAGCATCCTTATCTTGCAGATTCCACTCTCCCCCTACAATCAGACTAAAAAAAAAAAAAAAAAAAAAGCAGACCCAACCCTCTTCTTAACCAATTGCTGCCACATACACAAAACATGTAGATGAATGTTTAATTGGGTTCACACATTGATAAAACTTACAGGAAAGGGTCAGAGAGTATCTGCAGATGCTCATGCAAAAGGATGCTGCAGGTGTGACGCTGGTCTGGTCTCTCGGGGGTCCATCCTGGGAACAGCCGTCCTGGTAGGCGTTGATTTAACCTTGGGACTATACTGTGACAGGGTGGCTGGGGTCACAGAAAGCACAGAGTGTGTTTCCTCTGGGCTCCCAGGATGCTTAAACTTTGCATGGACATTTATGTGACTGGGAAAGAACTGCTGAAGGTATTTCTGTTCTTTGCAGTCCCTTTTCCTAGGTTTTACTACCAGCTTAACCCACACCTGTGAGTCCTAGCTATGGGTTAAGCACAGTGGGCTGAGATTAATTACACTAAAAAAGCTTGAATAAGTGGGATGCTCCCCAGGATCAGCAGAGAAGATGGGTCAGGATCATACCCAGACATGGAGTCACTGAAATGCCTTTTTGTACTCATTTTGGACAATTAGGTGCACAAAACCACTGCTCTGTTAGCATTTACTGTAACGGCAATTGGCCAGAGAGGCTGGCTCATGTGGAGCCTCCATGATGCCACCACACTGAATTCTTGAAGGAATACCTGTTGACAAACAGCACTGCATGCCAGAAATGCTCCAGGGTTCATTTAACCCTTAAAGAACAACCATAACCAGGCTTGCAAGCAAGTCGGGATCCTGTTATCTTAAGACTTCGCAACGCATACAAGAGAAAAGATAGGAAAATTCAGCTTTTGCCCCTTCAAATCTACAACTGCACCTTCATATGCAAAAGGTGTGTTGTTCCCCCAGTCCCCCAGTGCCAGTGTTCCTATCTTCCCAAGCTGGCTGGCTTGGGAAAGCTACTGTGGGTCACAGGAACCTTGTCTGTGGGCTTTTCTAGAACTCCTGAGTGGCTTTTCCTGGATAAAAGCCAACTAAAACAATACACAGTTGGGTGAACAACACAAACTTTTTCTATTAAATTTTGTTCGGTGTTAAAATGTGTATCCATTTCTCCCATGCTGAAAGTTCTTCATGACCCCGTGTCATAAACATTCATGCAAGAAAGGAGTACTAGTACGTCCTTATGGAAGATTTTATGCACATATACACTGGAGACTTTCATTTTGAAATGTATTTCTTGCAAGGCTTCAGACAAGAAACTTGATGAAGGTTGCGTTCATCCACTCTAGGAACAGAAGTAATACCATGTGACAAATCGCCATCAAAAAATGCAGCTCTGGTGGCAAGTATTTAATATCAGCTGGAGAGTGAAAAACAGCTCATAGGGAGAATCTTTGCAACATTTATCAAGAATTCTAATGACAAATACATAAATATAATGCAATTTCCTTCTAGCTACAGCTTGTTAAAACTTGACTGAACCTCAGAATTTCAGCAGAACATTTCATTAAAATTTCAGCTGCCAAACAAAACTAAAAGACATCATTAATGATAACTTACAAGGCAGAATTTCATACTTTTCAACTAGTTTTACCAAGTTAACTACTAGAAAAAAAAATGGCACTAATGAAATGCATTCCTAAGGCCTCCTTATGCTATACCAGTGAATGTGAAGACAACGGACAGAGCAATAGGTAGAAATTTCACTATCCTCATATAGCTTGTTTTTACTTTATTTTTTTAAAAAGTAGAAAATTTTATATAAGTCTCTCACACTTGGTAATTTCCATTAAAGAAAATCACTGAAAAGTAAAGAGGAAGAAATGTGTATATGCATTGTATTATATTATCCAGGTATTTATATTTATTTAAAACTGCATAGCTATTTAATATTAATATGCTGTAGATAGTAAAGTAATAATTTTCAGTCCTTCCTTGAGTAGAATTCCCATTACTAATTGCAATTATTTCTTCAGCAGTAGTAGCTACATTCTGCAGCTCCAATCTGTAATCTCTTTAAAGAAGGCACTTTACACAATGTAGAACTCCTTGTCCTTAAGAGCTACAGAGTTGACTGCAAACTTCAAAGTGAGGAAACAATATTGTCTGTATTCATTGTTGCTCAGGATACACTAGAGTCAACATTATGACTGGTATACTGTGTAACAAAGGTAATTTCCAAAGGCATACTAGCCCACGCTAGAGCCAGAAATAGCAGAAATTACACAATCCATTATGTAGACACCTTTTCATACCATGGATGAAGTGGATTTTGGTGTGGATTTAGCAGGCAGGAAGTTAGTACCCATCATGATTCATAACATCATCACCCTGTCCTAGAGCAGATGTTAGAGGGTCTGGACTTCCTATTGTCCTCCGTGCAGGTGGAGTTCCAGCCTGCTAAAATTGACGATATTCCCACTGCCATGTTGTTGCAGCATGAACACCGAATTCCTAGGATATTAAAAAACGTATGCACTTAATTCCTATTTGTTTAACAAAATACCAAACCCTTTGGGACAACAAAAGCAAAATTTTCCAAACTTTATGGCCATAATTTATGTGGAGATTTCTTCCGCAGTGGCAGGGGCCTCAGGCAGTGACTATAGGTTTTCCTGTCTCCCTCCATCTCCTCCCTCTGGTGTCAGTCATGATGTACGCCATGAAAGTCTATCTCTTAATGCTAAGGATTTGACCTGGGGACTACAAACAGGTCTTAGTCGAGGTCACAGAAAGGCAGAGCTAGGAAATGGAAAGCTTGTTTTTCTTTTTTTTTTTTTTTTTTTCTGTTGTTCTTGCACATTCTTCAAGCAGCTATAGGAACAAGCCTGTTTTCACTCTCTGTTGTGTTATTTGGATTTTAAAATTAACCTAGAAGAGTTCAAATCTGAAATCCTAGTTAGCAATAATGATTCCTCTTCTTTAACCACACTCTTCTCCCCATGCTTCAATAACCAAGTGCAGTAGTCCTTTGTTAAGAGGGGACTAGACTTTCAAAAGTTAATGTGGAGAAAAAGCCTGCCCATCCCTGCAATGGTGATACCTTTCTAGGATGGGAAGCCCATGGGAGATGGCCACCGTGAACCTCCCTCACACCTTCCCAGGCATGGCACCATGGGCAGCAGGGAAGGGCACCTACAGTACTTGCACGGTGCCCAGGAATTCACCCCAGGAGCACAGAGCATCTCAGGAGACTGAAGGATAGGCTTCTGAAGGTGTCTTGGTGCCTAACTCCTATTGTACCCAAGAGGCTTTAGCACTGTGTCGTTAAATCAGGTGTGTAGAGTGAGAAAGAGGTGATCAGGCAGGGAGCGAGCACCCTTAAGCACATGTTTTAAAGTGAAATATTTAGGCAGATGAACAATTTAGTTCCTTCTACGAACCTGATCCACAAGGAAAAGACACCTGAATTTGATACCTTTGGATCAAGGCTTTATAACCTCTCTGTATAACCATGAAGAAGCACTCTCCTTAAGGCAGAAATCATCCCTTTTACCCAGCCAAAATATGCATTTGTACTAGGCTTATTACCTTCCTCCTAGACACAGCAAAGTTCAGTCTCTACTACTGACACGCAAGGTTTGCTTGATGCTACGGGCTGCCACTGGGTGCAGTGCACCGCTTTTCCCCTAAAGCTGTAAGAGCCACAGTGCTCTGAATAAATTACTGTGGAGGTCTTGCTAACACAGCTGCACCCCGATGCTACGAGCTCGGTTCTTAAGCCACTGGTCAGACATCCAAGTGACATTAGCCTAAGCCTCAGTACAGCTCACCTTACTGAACAGAAGTAATAGAAGACACAGATGCTCAGCAATTTTGTTCAGGGCCAAAAGATAGATTTCAGTGTCTAACCTAGGTTTAAAAATACACTCTGTAGTCTGAAAAAGCCTTTCTTAAAGTATGGCACGTTCTAAATGTATATGGTAAGTTAAAAATATACTTAGTTCATATTTCTTACTTTTAAATTAAAGTCCTTCATTCCAATGGTTTGTCAGTAAAAGTAATATAGAGATAAGCACTGACTTCAGACCTGTCCAAAGCAATGAAAGCAAGCAGTGGATAGAATAAAAAAGGCGTTTCTTGGGTGTTCATGGATGTACAGGTTTGACTTCGGGATGGAAATTAACAGGAGGCTAAGAGATAATAAAATCACCAGAGACCTGCTTATGCCACTGTTATTTACATGAAGCCTGATCTTGACCTGTATACAATTAAAGCTTGAGGAGTAATGACATTCTCCCTCATCCAAGATTTCTGGAAGTACTGAATATTAACTTACTCTTAATGTGTTCCTTAAATTAATAAACAAGCAGAACTGGCCCCTTCATAGGTAACACAGCAAATAAGGAAATCATGAGGTTCCTGGGAAATGAATGCTAGACATTATTTTACTCCACTAGAGCTGCATGCCCTATCCAAGAATAAAAACTTCCTGTGTGGAACAAAGGAAGTTTGATAAAAACATACACACACACACATTCCTCCCTGCTCCCTTATTTACACATTTTATATGTGAACCAATAAACCACACATTTTTCATCCATGCTATTCATATTGAGCAGGGAGTCATGACAGAACAGTGCAGGCTGGTAAAAGCTTTCAGTGACAAATTTAACCCATCTGGAGTGTTGAAGATCACCCGATTGTTTCAGGATATTTTTAGTGAGAAGGATAGTTAGTCTTTAAATTAAAAATTAAAAATCTCTGTTCTCTGCCAGATGCTTTTACTACCTTGTCAAGAACTTCACATTTTTGCCTGTTAGTGATAATCGGACGGTTTGAGGCTCAAGTGTTTACTAGAAGACAAAATATGGTTTATTCTATGCCTGATAGCCAGTTTACATATTCATGTATACTTCTCCATCTTCATGATAGCTCTATAAACTTTATAATTTGCTGGATTAGGAAACTATCATCTGTTTTACACTGTAGCAAAACACAACATTTTTGTTTCACTCTGGAGAGAATTCTGTGGTCAGTCTGCATGAAAAAATTGAATTTTTATATGCTTATAAGTTGCTGTTGATCTTACCCACAAGAACAGTATCCTAAAAAAAGGATCTGAGCCTAACTGTACAAATAACACGAACCAACAGGCATGTGTAAAACTATCCAAAAATGTACTGTGAAATCCATAGTTATTATTCCACTCTTAAGTCACAATACAGACCTTTAGTGATCCACAGAAAAAAGGCCTGTGAACCTTTCCCTGTGGGTTGCCCATCACTGTTCTGAGTGGGACTTCAGTCACCGTCAGTCTCACCTCAAGTGTCTCACGTACGTGTCCCCTGCTGAAGTTAATGACAAAGCATCATTAAGATGATGAGGCGCTTGTGGTTTCTTTCAGGCAGCGCCAACCATAAGGAACTACCTGAATTCCAACTGTGACTCTAAGATAATAGCTTAATTACGGGTAACACCATCCCGCATAGGATTACACGATTCAAGAATGAAATGTGTTTCTCATTTCTTCTTCCCCTGTCTCCACACTTACCGTATTTCCTGTCACTCTTTTTGCTCAGTTCTCTTCTCCTGCCTCTTCTATGTTTTTTCATCTTTGTCTCTACCTCAGTTTTAGTCTAAACTATCCCCATATCCACCATATCTACTTAGTGTTTGCGTTGTCCCTGTTCCTGAGTTGCTTGCTAGCCCTGTGCTATCATAGAGTTCATATGATCTCTCCATCGTGTCTGGAGAATTCAGAGAGCTCACCAGAAAACACAGCTGCTGGAGAGAAGTAATTTTTACTAGAAAACCCTTTTGAATTACAACTCTGTCCTGAATGTAAAACTTATTTATTATTTAAAAAAAGTTTTTAAGACTCTTCGTACAGAAATCTTGACATCCTTCTTGTTTTACCTGAAATTAAATGTGAACTGTGTAAGTGATATTTTCAGCAAAATCCTAAAGCCAATGTGGAGAACTTCACATAAACCTAGCATAAGAGCCCATGCAGATTGGAAGACTAGCTTTCATTATTGTAATTATAATCAATTTGTTACACGTGTAGAATGTGCAGCACCACTTGTATCTCTGAGAAACTTTGTGTCAAAATGCATCAAGCCTCTGTAGCTCTTGGTTCTTTGTGAGTCAGAGTTGGCATGCTGCAGAAGCCATACATTTTCAATACACACTTATATTTGTAGCATATGTTTGATTCTACTATAAAAAATATATATATTTAATTTTTATATTTCTATATATTAATATTTATATTTTTATTTTAAATTTTTATATTTAAAATTTATATTTATTATACTTACCTGTGGATTCTAGGCTTTCTTTACTGTTCAAGAAAAAAAAAAAAAGTGGTATTTAATACATTGCAGTTTCAATAGAAATTAGTGCTTTTGTCCTGAGACCTTGAGGTACCTCAAACACATATCTGAATATCAGCAATGCTTGTATAATAGCTATGGAAAATATCTCAGGATGTAAAATGACTCATTTGGGGCCAGAAAGAGAATCAGAGGTGGAGCTGAGAGTAGAAGCCCAGACCTCTGTCTGCTGCTCCTCATTTATTGACTCATGCTGCCATATGTCTGCAGTGACTTTCATCTGAAGAGTGAAGTCCATGCCTCTAAGAAGTAGAAAACGTTGTATTTATCTATCTCTCTGCTGCACATGTTCAGAGAGATTTATAAATTGTATATATTATTACAGTATATTTGTTGCCAACAGTAAGCCTATCCCTTGGTCAGAGATGTCATCATGTTTTCAGACTACCTTGGCTTCTTCCTTTCACCAATGCCTTGAAATTCAGACTAGATATATAAAAAGGTTCACTCTGAGCATATATACACTGAAATAATGCATAATGTCTAAGTAGCCTTTCACAGTGAAACTGCGACCATAACCCAACTGCAACCGATACAAACTTTATTTTGTTTTGATTTTTAGGGAAACATCCAAAGCTTCCAAGACACCCCAAACAGGTATTCAAAGTTAAGCCAACAGACATTGTTTGCATGAATCTTTATAAAGTAAAACCACAGTCATTATTCAGTTCATTTTCTGATTCTGTTTCTTGCATTATCCTTTAGAGTACATTGCATCCTTAATCCTCTGCTGCCAGCTGCACACATTCTCTGAGATCCAAGTCTTTATACTTAATACAGAACACACTAGTACCAAATTTGTACCATTACACTGCCTGAAGTAATTATAATTAGAAATTGAGCAACTATTGTTTAACTTAACCTTATCTTTAGAATCAATATTAAAAGATAAGATAAATTTTTAAAATGAGCTCTCAGAAAACACATCTTCCACAGAAAATTGCTGTAAGAAGCTAAAGAAAGCAATGAAGAATTAAATCCTTTCCGCAGTGTTTTAATGTCTAGAAAAAAAAAAAAAAAGCACATCATTTTATATTAAATTCCATTTAAGTTCACTATTAAATTTCCCAGATGTTTTAAAATGTCATGTAAAGTCTACTAAGTATTTTCTATTATATTGTGCATAATGATACAATAACTCCTAGCAAGTGAATTAGCAAAATACATATCTGAATGACTTTTATACAATGTATGTGTCAGTACTGCACAGATTTGAAAACAGTAAGAAAACAGGTCAGGTAAGTTTTTATTTCTCTAGCAGTAGATGTTCTGCTGTCCCATATCTGCAAAGCTAAAAGATATTCTTTATCTTTTCAAGCATTAAAGAAATCTTGAATAATTCATACCCAGAAGTATTAACTCTACAACAACAACAAAAAAAAGAGAGAATTTCTTTTATTGGTTTCCCAGTTTGAAGACATTTCAAAATATTTGTGAGATACTAATTTTACAAATGTAATGTCCTTGGGAAATGAAACTTGATGCCTGCTTCCCTAATCAGCCTTGACTCCTTGTTTATTTTATGTATTATTCAGTTTCTGCCTACTCTGTCCTTATTGAAAAAAATAGATGAAATTCCTGAATAGTGGCAGAATGGATATTCTTAATTATTCGTGGCTATCATAAGATTTCAAATCACTACTGAATTCTTGGATTACTTTAGAGTATGATTCAAAAGTTTGGATAAGAGGGAGAGATGGGAGAGAGAGATAATGAGGCATGAAACTATTTTTTCTTCAGCCATAAAAATGAAAAGTTATAAAAGACACTTAAAAAAAAAGGGGGGGGGGGGGTGCGAGGGAGGAATCTAATTTTTGCAGCTTTTCCAGCCAGTCTGCATCTTGGCAGGTAGATTTATCAGTAAGAAGACACTGAAAAGCTTTACCTTTGCTCTACTTTTATGATGTATCACTTCAAAAGACTGAGCAACTTGGGAAATGAAAAATCATCTTTGTTAAACAGGACAGCAATTGCAATTTATTTCTCAGGCATAGTCAGCATGCTGGTCTTTAGGGTGAGATTTTGGTACTTGCTACTAACTGGACTTAGGACTCCAAGTTGGTGTGAGTATAATTTCTCTATTACAAAAAGCCCTGGGAAAAATAAAAATAAAAATAAAATTAAAATAAAATAAAATAAAATAAAATAAATAAATAAAAATAAATAAAAATAAAGGACATCAGAATTGGAGAATTTGTTAACCTTGGAAGAAGAATCACGTAAGGAATTTCAACAGCTACAAGCCCAGTATTATTTAAAATAAACTACTAAAATGATCAGATTGAGCTCTTCATTCTTGCAGTGTGTTTCATACAGCTTAAAAGCATTTCTATGCCCTCTGGATGTTCTAGGCTTGCCAGTTTAGTATTAAGGCAGGGGCTGGCTCCCAGTGGGTGCTGGTATGGTGCCAACCCTGTTCCTGGCTGCAGCCCCTGCAGCACTGTCAGCACCTCCTCTGCCACCAGCAGACCTCCCCATGAAACCCAAAAGCCTGAGTTCAAAAGGGGAAAAGGCTCATGAAAGGATGGGGTGAAACAAAAAAGCACAGTGCACAAGAAAAAATCTAGATAGTTTCAATGTCAGATGCGGAGATGTTAATTCATACTCTATTCTAACCATTAAGTAAATAGTGCCTCAATGAATCAGGAATATCTGAGGAATAGGTTCTGAAAGACTGGGAAGAAATTAGAGGAGAGGGAAGAGAAGGGATGTGTCAGTGCCCAGGAACCAGCTCTTACATGAGGAAGGCTGTAAAATACACATCTTCATCAGGGGATGCTTGAGGAGATCTGTCAGCAAAAGATGCTGAAGGGCAGTTCCTGAAACCAAAATCCTGTCTCTGCACAAAACAGGTGTTAGCAAAGTCAGCAGCGTGGTGTCAGCTCTGCCCCGTCTCCTCACCTTGCTATAGGGAGAGATTGGGATTTTGTTTGTTTGGATGGGAATTTTATTTTCTGCACCCAAACTTTGGTGTCTCTGCTTCCATAGCCCCAAGGTGCCACTTCAGATGGTTCCAGCATTACAAGAAACTGGTCGGCAACCAATGACAGCACCTAAAGGCCACTGGGCACACATTGCATGGCACTTCCATGATTTTCATCAACAACCTGAACTCAATTCAACTACCTCATTTTTTAACTAGAGAGCAATCACCCTAAGCCCATCACTGCCATTTGGAGGCAGACTAGTTAATTCTTATTCCTCATTGTGAGAGAGGGAGAAGTTATAATCCTTACTCTCACAGGACATAAATTGCTTCTAAAAGCTCAAGACTGAAATCCTCCACGATGTGTAGCTTGTCTTTTAGAAATCAGTGGAGGTTAGGGTTACCAAAAGAGGAGTAACATCCCTCCCAGATTTTTGGACAGAGGAGCTTCTTTGAACAATGGCAAAGCAGAGAACTAAATCCAGATGATCCAGTTCTGTGCCTTAACCAGTAAGCCGTCCTTTATCTCTGACAGTAACATCTGATGAATTGGATCGGGCAGGATATAAAACACGATTACAACCCCAGGTTGGAGTCATAGGTCAGCTCTGCAATCACCTCAAGCCCGGGATTTTACTTGGTGCCATGTGTCTGAATAGTAAAATGGAAGATAAAAATATACAAAATTACACTTTTTTAGATATGTATGCTAAAATTATGATCTTAGCTTTGCACTTCTGCTGATTGTGATTGTACTGTTGAATTACCAAAAAGCCCCCAACAATTTACTAGAAAAGAAACTCCCAAATAAGAAGCCAGCTTGGTCAACTAAGTTCTGGGTTGGATTTTTACCCTCACTCTAATGAGCCCTGTGGTGACTGGAGGCATATATTTTGTCAAACCAAGGGCAGTGAAATACTGCAAGCCTATTTTTTTTCTCCTGAAGAGACTTCAGAATGAACTTTGTCCATTGAATTTGCTAGAAGCAAAGGGGTTCTGTCATTTTCTTATTTTAAGATAGGTCCAAACTACGTATCTTCCTAAATGAGGCCTGGAGGAAGACGCTTTCTCTTTAAGGCAGGATGTTGCATGGAACTGATAACGCCCCTTCCAAAAAAAAAGACATCTAGAAAACTCATATACATCTGCATTATGCAAGAAAAATCATTCCCACTTACTCTGTTCATGGTGCTAATTGCCAGTCTAACCACCTATTCTCCAGCCAAGCTTTGTGAAAAAAAGAAGTGAAAAAAGTGCTTTTGTTATGCCCGATTCTTTCAGCTCAAATAACGTAGCTTTATGGCTAAACAATGATTCTGATAGTGAAATGTCATAATAAACTTCCTTATTGCCCATAATTCTTCTCAGGTGCTACGTTCATAAATCAGGAGCTCTGGGAGCCCTATTACAGACTATGTTAATGGTTTGGACTTTTCTGCCAGTGCCCAGTCTCAAAAAAAACAAAAAAACAAAAACAACAACAAAAAAAAAAAACACCTAAACCAAGCAAGTTTTTTGATGACATCTTTTATGCATTGACAACTCTTGACCTATATGAAAGATGGGCCAATGCCAAGATGGTGGCACGACATTTATGTTTGGCATGTGAAAGAGAATGAGGGTCCCAAACACAAGCTGCTCTTTGCACCTACAGGAAGGCAACCAGCCTCATCCTCCCACCCACCTGCCAGAGATGAGCTCAGCGAATAGGCCCTCCCAGGCACAGTTGGGAATCTGTAGCATTTTGACTGACTCAGGCCAAGGTGGTGTAGGCTGATGACTATTTACAATAATCACAAAACGGTTACAAAATATGTCAACATAATGTGTTTCTAGTAGCTTGACAAGACTGTGTGTAGAAGACATTGGCTAGGTCTCCTGTTACAGGAGGTGTGGTGTTATGCCGTAGAGTATTCCAAGCCACATCTCCTGGCATATTGGAGCTGTTCAACCAGACAGCAGAAGAAATTTTGCTCCTAAAGAGTTTCAAGCTACTTTCTCTTTACTCCTGACCCAAAGGGAGAGAATGTATGTGCTCTGAGGCTACTTTAATTATGCAGGGACGAAAAAAGCCTTTGACAGTGTGAGAACGTAAAGGGTACGAAAAGATAACTTAAGCTCTGACTGCTCCAACTCCTCTCAGCCGCATTAAGGATACCCCTGGTGACAACTAAGTTTGTGACTCTTGATAATTACCTTGGCCATTTTGATGTGTTATGGGCTGATAGTAACAGAGGCGTCGTGAGCACAAATTATGTCATGACAGACCCTGATTGTAAGGATCCATATCCTCTGCAATATTAGATATAGACACTAGATACTAAATTCCTATAAAGCTGTCAAGATTTTAAACACCAAATTCAAGCGATATCCCCGACTTGCCTTCCAGATTGAACTCGGACATGAACCTAAGGTCTAAACACGGCTTGTTCAGCCCATCTACAGACACCCAAGTCAGCATCACCTGACATGCTATTTGATTATGGCTTTTTACTATACCAGATGACAAATCAACTGAGAGGTTTTGCTTACAGTCAAAACCAAGCTAAAAAAGAGAGTTTTATAAAACATTTAGAATCATGTATCTTGACAAAGTTGCAGTAATGGAAGGCAGCAGAGTCTGGCTTTTTTCTTTTACAGATGCTCAGATGTAATTGTCTCCTCACACATATGGAGACTGGCCACAGTATTTGTAAATATTCTTGAACAGGAGAAATATTATAATTTTCTTTATTTTGACATCTTTATAAAATATTATCACTTTGCTAACATAATATTATGAGGGCTACTTTTTAAAATGGATTATACAGAAGCATTCATTTCAAAATTTCAAGAAATCCTGGCTAAGCAAGACAATTTACACTGTCCGAAAGAGATTCCATTAGTATAAGATTATATATTTATTTTTCCCTGCCGTGAATGAGGTGCTTGGTGGTAATTAGATCAAGAGAACAAAACGAAGCCAATGCACAGATACCTGCCTACGTCTGCCAGGACATAATGTACGTAGCGACCTGCACTGAGGATGGAGGGTGGGCTGGATTGCAGAGTCACTCTGTTTGCCCAGGGCTCAAATGCTACCCACCAAAGCAACACTGAGCCTCCCTTTTGATCCAGAGCCAGCTCAGGCATGAAAACAGCCTCTCAGTATTATTGCTGGGAGTATCCTGCATGCGGGATGTGTCGTAAGTGACAGCGACCAGTCTGAGTCTGACATTTCTTTGCGTCTCCCTCTGAGATCAGGACCCGATGGCAGAAGGGCTGACCAGGAGATAAATGCACAAGGGGCCAGGGAAGTTGAGGCTTTCCAAAGTGGACAGTGCTAACTGCTGAGGTGATGCTGATATGACAGCTGCCTGGGACGTTTCTGCCATGACAATTATTGTGTGCCGTCATCAGCATGCCGATAACAGTAACCCTTGTTTTTATGTCTTCAGGATAAATCCTGAAGGCAGGAACCCTGTTTTTCAAAGAATGGGTTGACGGAACTCTACATGTTTATCAAAATCACTACAGAAATGATAAATTAATGGGTCTAATATTATCCATTTGGATGTGAAGACCCATGTGCACAGTTATTGACTATGCAGGAGGTGAAGTTGCACCAAGTGAACAATAGGATGAGGCAAAAGCATGTGCCAGGGATGACTACACAGACAGCCTCACTCACTCAGTTTATTGCCCAAGTGTTTCACATAACCAACACAATTCCTAGCAGCCAAACCTCTGCTTACGAAACAAATATGTAGCAAGTATGTCATGGACCAGGAGAACTAGGCTTCAGTCCTAAATCACAAGTGAGGAGGAAAAAATCAAAATGCTTTGTGCTTTCCAGCACCTATTTCAGTGACGAGAGACAATAGGAATAGCACATAGGAATCCAGAGGAGGTCCCATGCCCAAATCCTGACTGAGGGGCACAAAGTCCTTGCCCCTTCCTACACCTGGACTACTGATAACCCCTCAGTGGTGAGGCACAGCTTGCTTGCCACTCTCCTCTCCATCACCCATCTTTTCCGTGTTATATGCTTTATTGAAGTTCCCTTTTGCAAGAGTTTCTTAACACCTCCCCGCTTTATATACATTCCCAGAAAAAAAATGTCAGTTTTTAGTATTGTATGAGCTTTTGGTGTGCACCGCAGAGTATGTTAATTGTGATCAATCAGGGAGGGAGGAGGAGGAAGCAGCGCTGAAGGACCTGCGTGCCCTCCCCCATTAGCAACGCTAGGATTACGTGTAAGGTCTTGATAACACCATTCATTCTTAAAGGGCCACTTTTTGTCAGTCTGGTCACGGCAGCCAGCCATGAAAGCAAAGGATTTGGGGCTGGGAACCTCCAGACAGGGTCTTTGTCTACACCTTATAAACAATTTCTAACACTCTTTCCCTAGCATGATTTTTCCATGACCTCTTCCTTTTGTGCTTTCCCTCAGCTATGGATTCTGACCCTGTACTTTATCCATCTTTTCTTTGCCTCCTTGACTTTTTAGTTCATCTTCCACTTGGGATCCCCTGCCAGCAGCATCCCTTGCACCTTTTCTCTCATCTGGCCATGCTGGAGGTTCTCCACTCCCTAGCTGTGCTTTAGCCATGGATACAAAAATAAAGAAGGGAGCGGGAATTTTCTTTTGGACACTCCATTAAAGCACCTATTTACCGGAACTCAGTCTTTTTTGCTATTATTTTATGCCAATACACATGTAGTAGGGCTTTATCCCCTTGAAAACAAACACCTGAGATGCAGAACAAGAAAAAATGAGGCCAAAGAACTTAATCCCTGCTTGTTTACTGCTTAGGAGGGGCAAGTGAGGTGAATTTATTACAGGTGACAATTACAAGCAAGGGAATAGGGAGGATTTCTCAGTGAAAATTCTGCTGTTGCTTTCCATAACTATTCTTATGACAATTCCTCAGTCTGCTGATGCTCCACAGGCAAACTTAGCATTCATAAAACTGCAAGTATTCACTATTTGATCATTGTTTAAATAAAGGCCTTATAATAAAAGGAAGTAAAGGTTGATGTGTATAGAATAATTTCATCATGGTTTCTCATTCTTCCCTTCATTCTTCCTCTTTCCTTCCATTGTTAATTGTGATCCTTTTCTTTGTTCAGTCTGGGTTATGCTGTAAGATCCTTTTGTTGCATAAAATGTTGTGCATGCTCATTGTAGTTTATAAATACACGGGCCAGACCTACACTGGTGAATAGTGCGATGAAAAGGGGTAATTCGGTGTGGGAGGACACCAGTTCAGAGGATCAGAGCCAGTAACCCCATCTTCCCATGCCAGGGACTGCTGTGGTTCAGAAAGGGCTATGCACATCCCTGCAATGCTCATCAAATACGCCACCCCTACAGTAAGTCAGAGCAGAACAGAGTCAGGCAGAGCTTCTTTCTCCGGTTCATATTTATATTGTAGAGACAGTGGAAAATCTGATTATCCAATGTACAGTAACGCTACAGCTCCAGGATGCTATTCTTCTCCATTGCACGAGACTGAATCTGCCTGTGTTCAGTGAAGTTACTCTTACTTTCTCAGTGCCAAAGCAACACCACAACGTTTCTCTCCTCATCACCTCAGTACCCTCAAAATTATTATGGACTTGCACTTTGCGAGCAAGAGTCAGGATTTTCTTTTGAAGTGTCCCTTCTACTTAGCAGAGATCCCTAACCTCCTCATGCAGCTAATTTGGAAAAGCCAGACTCAAAAGCTTCTGTGCTGCTATAAACCAATATTTTTATAGACAGTTGTAACTTAATGTACCCATTTGGCTGCCTTCCACTGTTTCCCATGTTGAGACCATCTTGAGATCCACAAACCTCTTTCAGTGCTAGCGATGCTGATAGACGGGAATAAAAGGAGTTTTGTTTTCTTTCTCTTTCCTTAAGTGTGTTAGCTAACAGGTTTTAGGCTCCTGTTATTGACAGGACAAATTGTACTTTAATATGGTTTAGTTGGCTCAGTCCTATGGCTCATGTACACAGCCTAACACATATTAAAATATTACTTGCTCAGCCTGAACTAGAATATATAATATAGTGGTTAAATGAGTTAGCTGCCACATTTTTGAGAAAAATGCCATTTCTACTCAAGCCAAGGCATTCTGTTAATGGGTTGAATATTCCTTCTAGCCCTTTCTCCAGCAAAGGGAAAATAGTTTTTACATTGTCCAGACCCTTGGCATCAGCTCACAGGACGGGAGAGGCAAGGAGGCTTGCAAGTGGGGTTGTGTCCCTCATCAGCCCCCCCAAATGAACCCTTGAGTTTGGAAACCCAGAGTTACGAAACCAGACCTCTTTCCTTCCTGCTCCTGCCATTTTTGTTACTGACCACCATCCTGAGACACTCCCCCCCTCCTCTTTGTCGTGTCATGTTGTCTCCCCCAACTTTAATCACTTTCAAAGCCATCGCTCCAAGTGACCTCCATGGCCTCTGGACTGCTCGGGTCCCTCTAAAGTAAAAGTGTTTGGTTGCAGGTTTTTCTATCTGGAGAACAAGACTCTGCTATTTGCACCACTTTCTAGTATTTCAATTCAGGCTTGGTTTGTTGTTGTTGTTTTTTTGGCTATATTTACAAATTCCAGCAGGCTATCCTTAAGAGAAAGGTGCTTTTTACAAGTCTCCCATTCAGCATTCATGGCACAAATCATGGAAATTCCTTTAGGCTACACTGGTGCCAGACTCTGTGCCTCCCACTTTTATGTGCGCTTAATAAAATGCATCTATTTTCTTACGACCAAACTATCTTGCTTTCAGCCGTATCAGAGATGAAATACAGTTGCGTTAGTAATCCCATATGTGCTGTGCCTGATCCCTTACTTCTCTGTGTTACTCTGGGAGTTTTTCGTGCCTCAGTGATGAACTTCTTCTTTTCTCTTCAGCTGTTCTTTTCTCCCTTCTCAGCCTTTTTACTGCTGCTTCTCCCTCCTTCTTTTCCCCTCCCCCGTTTACACTTAACCTTCTGTTTCTCCTCGTGTCCTGGCAGGAAGGATATAATGCAATCGCTGCTATACAGTGACAAAAGTAAATATGTAGCTCCGAGTAAGCGCAACAGGGTCGAACAGCCCTTTTGCAATATGATACCACATAATCTGCTTCCCTTCTAGAGATAGTTGCTTGAATGCTAAGGAGTTGCAGCTCCACTGCTTTTATAACTTGATAGCTTTACTTTGCTTTTCTTTGGTTTTGCATAAAGCAGTTCTTTTACTGGGGCTGGTTCTGGGGCTATCTTCCTGCCCAAATCAAAAATGTGAATAAAAGGAACGGGTTCACCTTTCAGATGATTCTCTCGCCTTTGAAATTTCCATATATTTTTCCACAAGTAAGAGGAAAAAGGAAAACTGGATAATTTATGTGCGGTAAAGCCACACACATGCAGACACAGGAAGAGTCCTAATGCTAAATCCTTATGACTAAGCATTCAATGCAGTAAGCATTTTCTTTATACAACTGCTCGTGGCTTGCGGGCTTTTTAACTTACCCAAAGAAAATTATTATGGGTAAAAATTTTCAAGAATCTACACGATTTGGTGATCTAAACTCCATTGAAAATCAATGGCACTTCTGCATCTAAAATTCCCTGTTGCTCCTGAAAAATTAGCAATGCCAAGTGCCAACTGAGTGTATTTTGTGTGTCTCCTACGAAGGGGTGCCTTTGATGTGCAACCAGAAGTTTAAATTATTAGCTATTTTACCTAAGCAATTAAATATGACTAGTTAAATTAACCCCTACAGAAACAGAGGCTTTTTTAGTACTTGTGTATTTCATACCTTAAAGGTACAGGACAACACCGCCAATGCTCCTGAATCAGGAGATGGGATGTGGTTCCTCATGCCTTTTCGTTGCCTTTGAGGCTGGTGTACAGGACCCGCTCCTGCACACTCCTGCATCCCCCGCTCCACAGTTCACTGTTCCCTGGATTGTGCTGACGCAACGGTCTGAGAGCCTGTGCTGTAAACTCATCATTAAAAATTAGCCTCCAAAAACTTCAAGTTCTCTCATTTCCTTCACTGTTTTATGGCACAGTCCTACAGTTTTATTGGCGCACATCAGAGAGCGATAAATCACAACAGAAGAGCGGGAGTCTATGGGAAAAACGGGACAGGCAACATCTACAGCAACATTCCCATGCCAATAAAATGTATATGGAGGCACACTGAAGTCTTCTCATCACTCTTTCAGAAGCAGCACCAAGTGAAAGATCAACCACCTCCAGCTGTTAGTGACTGGCTCTTCACTGCCCCTTCGTTTTGTCAGACTGTGCAGTCACTTACACCGCCCAGTTGTCCCAAGATACAAATGTATAAATAAATGGTTAAACACGGATGACTAAACAAAAATAAATGACAGGTAAGTAAAATATAAATAAATAAGTATATAGATTTTACTCTTTTCTTTTTCCTTTCCTTTCCTTTCCTTTCCTTTCCTTTCCTTTCCTTTCCTTTCCTTTCCTTTCCTTTCCTTTCCTTTCCTTTCCTTTCCTTTCCTTTCCTTTCCTTTCCTTTCCTTTCCTTTCCTTTCCTTTCCTTTCCTTTCCTTTCCTTTCCTTTCCTTTCCTTTCCTTTCCTTTCCTTTCCTTTCCTTTCCTTTCCTTTCCTTTCCTTTCCTTTCCTTTCCTTTCCTTTCCTTTCCTTTCCTTTCCTTTCCTTTCCTTTCCTTTCCTTTCCTTTCCTTTCCTTTCCTTTCCTTTCCTTTCCTTTCCTTTTTTCTTTTCTTTCTGGGGTGTAGCTAACAATATGGAGAGGGAAACAAGAATGGTTAAGCCAGCATTATTGGTAAAACATACATCTTCATAAAGGCATTGATGATGATTCATATTGATTATATTAAAATATTGGCTGAATTACTGAATTTTGCAGCCTTTGCAAAATAGTCATGGGAGCCCAGGCAAGCGAGAGTATTGTGGGGTAGTGGAGCTAGTATAGGTGACAGAGAGGGAAACAGAACCCTGAGATTTCCTAAAAGGTTGCTTTGGGTTTTACCTTTAAAACATAAGCATTTACCCTTCCAAAAGCATAAGCATCTAAACTACTTCTGCTGTTCGGGAAGCACCTGAATTTACACAATCAGAAATGAGGTAATGTCTTAATGCAAAATAAATGCAAAGCAGCTTAGATGTTGCAGCAGTTTATTTCTCTGAAGATGACACGGCACAGTAAGGTGTCTCATGTGCTGAAGACCAACTTTTAGTCCATGCTGATTCGCACGTATTTAGCAGCTGAAACCATGCACCATAGCTACAGTGTCACACATACCGGAGAATACAGTAAAAAGTGATAATCCCACAAGGAAACAGAAGAGAACCAAATTCTGCACTAATGAAAGTACTCCTTCACGACACCAGATAACTCTCACCTAGTAAGATAACGATGAAATCTTATAGCCAAGAACCTAATTTGTGGGCTAAGATTGCCTCCTCCAAGCTCACATTTCTGTGACGCTGCTTTTGTGAAACACAAGACCTGCGTTGTATAAAAGAAGAATTAAACCTAGAGCCCTATTTCAGAAGAATCATAGTGCTAGTTAATATGAAGCTATTTCAAAGTTCAGACCCTTAAGAAGAAGTCCTGCAAAGATGTAATCAGATGCAGATGCTAAAATTTTCAAAGTTAAGTCCCTTGTTACTAACTCTTAGAGGAGTCTTAAGTTTTGCAAACAAACATGATAAAATAATAAAAGCCACAGTTGGATTCACGTGACACTGTCAAGCTCTTATTTGACAATAAAGGACTTGCTGTCCCTGCTGGTTATGAAGAAAAAATCTTGGAAATAAAACTTCAAAGACTGCAGCATCAGAAAACAAAGCGAAACATCGAAAACCAGCCAGCCTTTGTTCAAGTTGTTTTTGATCTCAAAACTCTTAGTCCAATCTGTAGATTTCTATGACTCATGGATTTTGGACAGCTGGGGTTGAAAATGCCTAGCTTAGCACCAAAATCTTATCAAAAAACACTTCCAAGGTCTTATCTGAGGATGTTCTAGGTACCCAAAACACTGCAGATACTGAGCTTCCTCTGTGGTACACCATTTATATAGAAGTTTAAACCTACTTTTCAAGAACCAATGTAAGGCAAGTAAAGTGAAAATATTGGCTATAGTTAGCACGGTTCACTAGGATGAGAAAGAACAGAATTTTTATACAGTTCTTTAATATATGCTTTGTTAGTACGTGAGGTATTCAATTTATTTTTGACATATATAGTCTCTTTCAAATGCAGCCATAGAAGTCATGAGATATGTTACACAGTGAAACAGAGGTGAGAAAGACAAAGATGAATACAATTATTTAGGGAGTTAAGATGGGAATAATGTTGCATGACAGATTCTCTGAGGCTGGGAATTATTCTTCTGTGTTGTACACTTACCATAGAGTGGTTGTTACCCAGAAACAAAGAAAAGAAAACCAAAAACAAGCAAGTAAGGAGCAAAGAGAGTTCAGGGTTGTGAACACCGTCACAGGACACTACAAATCAAAGCAATGGTGGGGAGTGCTGCAGTAGAGAAGCCAGCCCCAGGTCCAGCCCCAGTGAGCATGAGCGATGCCAGCGGCAGCAGTGGTGAAGTGGGAGCAAGGCCAACCTCTCCCGGCAGCAGCAGCAGAACCTCCTACCTGCACAGGTGACTGTGATGAAGTGAGAAATGGAATAATGGAATACCTTTATAATGGATGAGAAGAAACATATATATATATACCAGTGTTTGCTTCCACTGCTCAGATCTGAGCTGTGGTTTTATGAGGTGAACTACTTTAACAAAGAAATGGCCAGTGAATAGCTTAACACTATACTCATATCCTGATCCCCTGTAGAAATTCCATACTATATTACAGAAAAATAGTTTTATAGGTAGGGGTAGCTTTGTAAAGGTAGGGTTGCATGCGTGTGTACGTCCATGTGAGTAAACATGCTCATCGTCCAATCTCTAGGCAGTGTTTTGCAAATTTACCACACCTCATTTATTGGATATGCAAATTTTAAAAAGGACACCTTTTCTACAGCATGCTCAAGCAATGGGTAGAAGAGAAGCACACATGTACAAAGCAGAAGAAATATCCCTTAGCACCACCACCTGCTAGCACGCTGCAAAGAGAGGGAGGAAAGGTAAAGAAAGATAAGGAGTAGGAACCAGCATAAACAAATAAAACGACTGATTCATAAAATTAAGAGATGAAAAAAGCTGCTAAATAAATAAATGCACTACTAGGCAAGTTAACACTACTCCTGGAGAGCTTTATTTACGTGGTTGGCCTTTACATGCTAGCTAATCCATCTAGACACTGACCTTGTCAGCAGTGTTTGTGTAATCTTTGAGTAAGAATACGAACTGTTCTTGTAAATAATACCTCCAGGACAGCTAGACGAGAGTTTTGCATGAGTGTTAAACATGCAAAGGGCCCAGGGCATGGTCCTCCTCTCGTGGTGGAGGGACCAGCCGCCTGGGCTCATGCTATGATACAAACAAGCACCTTCTCATTTCAGAGGGCTATGTCTCCACAGCACATCGCTCAGCTCTCAGGTTGTTATGCCAGGCAGTATAGGTCCCAAAACAGGCCACAGTGCAACGAACTTAGGTCTTGGGCAGGCAGAATAAAGTCACACACAGGAGTGTGTTAAATCCACGTTTCCAGAGAACATGCTGCAACTCGGGTGTTTCTGCAGGTTGGAGACAGCCAGGCCAACCACAGTACAAGCTCAAATCCAAACTCCTGTATGTCACAAGACAAAGACCACTGTTTCATACTGTTTTCCTTCAAATCTGATAGGGAGTAAAGCTTTGGGCTTGCCAAACCAATGTTGAAGGCCAAATCCTGTTTAAAAAAAAAGAAAGAAAAGAAAAAAGAAGAGCCATTTATAGCTGATTAAATGCTTTTCAAATTCTGGAGCAGATGTCTAGGCAGAGGAGAGAAGGACCTTGAGGTTTGCAAGTTTAAAGAAAATATTAAAAAAAAAAAAAACAATAACAAAAAGAAATTTAAAGATGAAATTTAAAGTGCTAAGGAACCACTACACAAAATGCCCAACACAGTGATTATTAAATGTTAGAAGTGTTGATAAACTGACCTTCAGGGCTTTTATAAGATCTTCCTGACAGGATGGTCAACATCAACCAACACTGCATCCTTTTAAGAAAAGTTAATAAACAAGATGCATATGGAAGATTTTAGGTATGGAGGGTTTTTTAAGTGTTTGTGGAATACTATACAAAAATCCGTACTGTGTAAGAGCACAGCCTACCCACAGACAGTCAGGGCTGTTACCTGAACATGGTTTAATTTTATATTTAAACCTGCTAAGACCAGGACAGTTTTAACATATCACAGGCAAGAATGAAAAAGACAGTAACGATCTGCTACTTGTTTCCTCCAAATATCAAAATGTGAGATAGTTTCAGATCAATTATTCCTTTTCCAGCAAATTACTTTCTCTGTGATAACATCCAGCACTGGAAAGGCTAATTTTAGCTAGAAAGTTCACAGAATCTCGCCGAGCAACAGCCACAGTCGCAGCTAATTTGAGTCAGAGAAAGTTAAAACACTGTCAAAATATAAATGCTTCCTTCAGCTGATTCATTAGTTTGCATATCATAACAAGGACTTTGTGTTCTTGGGTAAGGTTAGTGCCTTGAGGACATACTGCAGATGTGTGCATTCACAGTCCGAATTTCTGTAATTTGTTATGCAAACATCAATTCTTTTTAAATATTGTAAGAATAGAGACTTTTATTGCAGCTAACAATCACCAGCATTAAAGATAGGTTCTCTTGTGAGGCCACTTTCTAGAACAAAGGAGGACACTATATTCTAAACAGATGTTTACCAATGAATGAATGTGATATTTCTCGTTAGAAGAGGTTTAATTTGCAAACGAATGTTGAAACAGTGAGCAAGTGAACTCAGCAAGGCCTGCCCCACATCAGAAGGCCTGATGTATTTTGACACGTTAACTTCTTTCCCCTCAAGGAAACTGTGAGCTTTAAAAATCCTCAACAACCTAACAGCAGGAAAATCCGACGCTGACTTTTAGTTTTACTTTCCTTTTTTTTTTTTTTTTTATTGTATGGTGTAGTTTAAAGGTACAAAGTGAGAACGAAAACAGCAACTGAGGGCTGGATTTTGGCAGGCCTCAGGAAGAGATGAAATTTTGGATTATTGACCTCAAAAAGGTAGCCATGGCAGTTCCCCACAGCCAGGGCAACATCAGACTGTGCTTGGTATTAAGCAAAATGGCCTTGGTGGTAGACTTTTCCGTGTTATTTTATCTGGCTATCTCACTGTTTGATTTTTGTTTACCTGAGCATTTTACCTGGACTCTGCTCCTGCCTCTGCTTTGAGGCACGCCTGGAGAGGCTTCTTCAGCTTTTTCTGTAGGCAGCTGCCTGGTATTTGGTGTCGGGGTAGCAGGATGGACCAGCAGACACCGTCCTTGCTCTCCGTCCAGCGTGTAGGGCTTACAGATGATCACAGGAGCATGAGGTGCCATTGGTCCATGGGGGTCCTGAGCTTGTCTCCCAGCCCACGTGAGGAGGAGAACTGAGACAGTTTGGTTCTCCCCAGGATTAAAATCGTGTCATTTGGTGCTGTGCACCTCAACCTGACTGAACAGCCCTGACTAAGCACCCCAAGGGCAAGATCCGGATGCTGTAGGCCATACTGTTTTGTAGGCTTTGTTCAGAGAGTGTCCGGGCCTCCAGATGATTTGCCAGGGAAATAAAAGGAACCTGCAGGGACTGCCAGGGTTTCTGCTTTCAGGATAGCCAAGCCTATAATGCCAGATGCTTGCTGCCTTGCTCTATTAATGCTGACAGATATAAGCACAATTAGCTGAGGAGGGAGAAATGGTGGAGGCCAAGAGACCATACTCCCAGGCCTGACCCATGTAATCGCTTTCTGTTTCCCCTTTTATTCCGTGGCCTTGTGGATAATGACACAGCGTTTCCTTCTGCAGGAAAGCAGGATGCATGGGAAACAGAGGCGCTGCATAAGCAGATGCAGGAAGGGTCTTGCCGGGAGTCTGCTGGGAGCCCAGCATTAATGGCAGATCTGAAGATGTAACAAGAAGACTATGGAGATGCTTTAAGAGCCACAGACTGAGGCTGGGCCAGGCTTCCCAGCCTCGAGAGCCACAGGCAGGGCAACCCCTCATGGTACAGACCAGTTTCCCACACGGAAATGAGGGATTTGCTTCATACTGGTATTTTAAGGATAAATGCAATGTGACATGCTCGTATTTCATTGTAACAGGGACGATTTATGCAGCAGAACAGATGAGCAAATTCCACAGACAGGAGCATTCTGCCGCATTTATAACTTTTGATAGCAAGTTCTTTATCAGCAACCATTCTCCTAGTGAAAAGATCCATTTAGTTTTGTGTGTCAGCAGACAGTTAGGCAGAAGCACACTCTGGTCCAACCATTCACCTGAAAGCCTACCTACATCCAGTGTAAGTAATCTGTAGGGGATATTTTTTTTTTTAAAGAAGGATGCATTTTTCACTATTTCTGTCTCCTGTTTCCTGGAAGCACAACTGCTGAAGTTGGCCCAAATTTGGTGCTTCTGCGAGCACTTGTAGGCTGCCTGCCATCTCTGCTGCCTGCTGGACTCTGGGCCTGATGCAGCACCAGGCTGGCTGCTGATACACACAGCTTGCCTGGGCTACAGCGGTCCTCCCGCAGCAGCTTCTGCAGACAGCAAGGGCTGGAACATGACCACTAAGTGGATGCAGTGATACGTGCACCTACATGTGCGTATCCTTACTGATGAACTTAGCTGTGCTTAGGAATTGATTTTCACTCCCACTTCCATGAAAACTTTGTGAAATTGCATTTCCTCTTAAAAAATGTTCAGACCGCTTTGGTTAACTTAGGAGACAAATTTTTCATTAAGTCGATTTTAAATCTCATTCGCATGAGTGATTTGAAAGACAAAGAAAAGGGGCAGAAGGCAACACTGAATCTGGTGACTAAAGAACTCTACTTGAGGCTGGTTAACTAACTCATTCAATAACGTCCTAATTAGCAAGGACAGGCAGACAAAATGATATCCTTAACATAGGAGTTAACCAAAAGGCTGGTTTTCTAAAACTGTGCATCTAAGTGCAAGAAAAGTAGAGAGTCCTAATACATGTGAATAAAAGGAAGACTTTATGTACTTCTTTTTCTAACTAAAACATATGCTCAAACAGCTATTCTTTTTCACAGTGAATGATTACTGAGATCCTTTCCACGCTGGATGTCTCAAAAAATGTGAGGGCTTCCTGGACACAGCGGACAGATGCAGTGCAGCCGTGCACCTCTGGGAAGACTGATCCTACACTGACCAGGAGTGCATGAGAGTTTGATCCTTACTGATTTCACCCAGAGGCACCTTCCCCTGCAGCAGCAAAGCTGGCTCAGCACAGAGACACTTCTGGCACTGAGACACTTCTTCAGCGATAGATCCCTGTTTTTCCAAAACACCGAACAGCTGCTTTCTCTGCTGAAGAAGTTTTTGTTTTTGCAGTGCAGATTCCTGAGATCCGGGATCAGGCAACCATGGGACTTGGGGGTGTCTCAGTTTGCAAACCACATCTCAGAAAGAGGTAACAGATGCTTCCCACTGGATTCACCCCTCTTCTCCTTCCCCCAAGATATAAACATCCAGGGAACACATCATAAGCTACTGGAAATGACTTCAAAATACCAGACCAGGCCAGCTGTGAGGCTGTGTATTCAACAGGCAGGCTACAGCACTAGGCAGCTGATTCAGAAATAAATCTCCATGTACAAGTCAGCCAGCCACATGCTGAGACAGAGGCAGGGCTGTAAGGTAAACACAGCTCAGCACTCTTAGGTACAGGATGGAAAAAACCACACCGTCTTCTTTTGTCCTTAAAATGCAGGCTCCCAATTCGTTACTTCCTGTGGGAAGTGAGGGTTATACTCTAATGTACTGTAACAGGTCCAAGCTATAGGCAACTAATGACAATGCAAAGACAATTTTCCTCTGACTAAGAAAATACTGTCTCGTGCATCTCCCTGAAATTGCATTGTCGAAGGGACACGAGCTGTCATTAACACACGGTCATGTCATTCAAGAAGGGTCTGATGGGCCTGATACAAAACCCACCAAAGTCCTTCCTATTAATGCAAGACTTTACCTTTAGAAAAACACTTACTGCAGCATTTTGACCCCTCTCTTTATTTTTATAAGGCAAGGCAGAGTATGATTGTCTTTCAGTTAATGATGTGGCAGGGGGTGACTTTTTGCTAGGTTTAAGAGACTTCTTTTAAGTTGCAGCCTTTAAGATCCACCTGGACAAGCAATAATTAAAGGGAATAGCAAATTAAATGCATTAGGAAGGGGAAATGATTTACTAACCAGGGGGAGAAATAATTTATTAGAAAAGAAAACTTTTCCTCTAAGCCGAGAGAGTCACATTACCTCTTTCACAAATCACTGGCTCTAGTTTTTCCTCCTCCACAGAAAGCCGCCCGCCCCTGAAGTCTGCGGCTGTTTCTTTCCCTGGGGCACCGCTGCCGTACACACGGGGCCCATCCTGACATGCGCCTTCATTGCCCTGCAGAACTATTTTGGGACAGGGTGGAGGGATGGAGAAGAGAGCTGGGGGGAACTTATATTCTATCGACGGGAATAACAACAGACACCTCGTTACGGCTGGCTTAGAGCGAGGGCTCCCCAGAGCCTCCTGTTTAGGAACGGAGCCAAAAATGTTCGGCTTAAGCCAATCGGCTGAAATTGAAATGCAAGAAGTCGCAAATCAAGCGGGAGTCAGGCTGCTGGACTTTTCCATCTCACAACCAAGCAAGAGCAATATTAAAGTCATCCCAATGAGTGTTTATTTCTCTAAAAACATTCCTATGGAACTTATTATTGATTCTTGGCATCATAGCTATATGGGAGACCCTAGTGTCCATGACAATTAAAAAAAAAAAAACATGTTTATTAAAATTCAGTCACAGTGGCACAACACAACGTGCAATTATAAACACAAAACAGATGCAACACCATCTTCCCTATAGTCAGCGAAGATTGCAATCTGCAAACCATGGAAATTTGTGTCCTTGATTTAATGGTTTAAAATGCAGGAAAGCTGTTTACATTCACTGTCAAAATGTTTGCATTACATATGCTCACTGCCCCTGTAGTGGAAATATTTTTCCACTAACATTGCAGAATAAGCACAAAATGAAGATGCACCCCTCTTGGTAACAAAGTGCTGGCATAATGCAGTTTTCACCTCTGCTAAAACATTTGTTAATGACTCATCACGCTGTGCTATTTCTTCCCTTTACCTTGGATCAGCCTCTTGAGAAATCATTTAGTATCATGCACCCATTTTCTATTCCTCACTAGTCAGGTAGCCTTTTGCACAAGACTACAGACACTGCTTCCATGTCTTGAAAGCATTAGTTAGCAATGTAGATATTTTTTGATGTCCACTACAGCACTTCTCCATTATTGCAAACTTGATATTACACAACTGAATTTGGAAAACGTGTAGGTACCTTCCATGACACGTGTTTAGGATCAAGTAGTTAAGCTGGATATTTTAAATTCTGCCTCCAGTTTAAAAGGTACAGTGATGAATTTCAAGTGCCTGTACCCTTAAACCTGAAAGGATTTAGGAATATAAGTCTCACGGAGAGACAGCAGCATTTTTTAAAATCAGTGAACATACATTGCAGACATAAAACATTTTGTTACCAGAAAGTCTCTTAAATGCATATCTAAATGCCTAGACACAGTGTTAGTAATGCTTAAGTTAATTGCTATGAAAATCAGAGTTTCTCATGTTTGCAAAAATTCATTTAATTTACATTAGCACTGTACAGACTTGCCTATCTTTTCTCCTGCTTTCCTCAGTTTCCATAGGAGTATTCCCACGATTAAGCACGCGTACAGTCCCCAAATCAAGGTCAAAGTATTTTATACTGTCTGTAGAGCACCATTCAGACACTCTGATTACATGGCTGATCACAAAAAAATTAATTCTACAGGTAAGAAACTTGCATACCAGTACAGCACAAAAGGTGTGTATATTCCTTCTAAAGTATACGTAGTTTGTTTGTTTTTGTTAACTAGAAAACTTTTGTTTAACAGGAATTGCTGATATATTTTTTTCATCTTATGCAACTAAATTGAATGTACAAAATACATAGCAATGATGAAATCTTGTGCAAGAGTTTTCCGCTGTTAAGCCTTATCAAGAAAAATGTATTATTTAGCCGAATGCACACTGTGAGAGATTCTTGCAGTTCTGTTTACTTAGCTTTTTTTACTGTGTGGTTTCTTTGCTTTTAAAGAAACAGAAGATGACTTACATCTGAGCATGTCAAGTGAATTTTGTGGCTATTTTGGCTGCACTAAAGGCTCCTTCTCTTGACTATGTAAAAAAGTTTGTTGTCAAGAATATTTACTAGCATATTCTCAAGCCGCCTTCCTACAGGCAGCCAGCATCTGTTAACAACAATTTGCCTTTGGTTAAATACAAAAACAAGCAAACAGTAATTTTTCCTGGTTAAGGCAAATACTACTTGACTGGAAGAATCTTTCCCCACCTGGTTCAATTAGGAGGCTGCAAAGTCAGAGTTTTCTCTCTGCAGCTCAGAATGCTTGCATGTAAAAAGTTCAGAGGCTCGTCTACACTGCAACAACTCGGAGTTACAGCATGCATAAAATGTTTTTTTCCCCATCAGTCAAAGCGTGAGATGGCTGGGTGTCCTGGTTCCAGTTAGGACAGAGTTAAGTAGCTCATAGTAGCTGGTAGGCTGCTATGTTTTGGATTAGGATGAGAAGAGCGCTGATAACATGCTGATGTTTTAATTGTTGCAGAGCAGTGTTTACACCAGGCCAAGGACTTTTCGGCTTCTTGCTCTGTCCTGCCAGCGAGCAGGCTGGGGGTGCAGCAGGAGCTGGGAGGGGACAGACCCAGGACAGCTGACCCAAACTGGCCAAAGGGGTATTCCATACCATCTGGCGTCATGCTAAACAATATATAGGGGTGGCTGGCCGGGGTGGGGGGGCCGGCTGCTCGGGAATAGGCTGGGCATCGGTCAGCGGGTGGTGAGCAATTGCATTGTGCATCACTTGTTTTCTTACACATTATTATTGTTAATACTATTACCATTATCACTATTATTATTATTATTATTGTTATTATTATTTTCCTGTCTTAATAAACTGTCTTTATCTCAACTCACAGGCTTTACTTCCCGGTTTCTCTCCCCCATCCCAGAGAGGGAGGGGGGAGGGTGAGTGAACAGCTGTGTGGTGTTTAGCTGCCAGCCGGGTTAAACCACAACACTGGGATATGTGAATGGTTGCTATCCACACGCGGACAGCAACATGGATTTCTTCCATAACTCTGCTTAATAGGAATGAATCAGGCTTTCTGTCTTTACAACTGGGCATCCACACTGTATGTTTTCACTGTGAACAGATTCAGCTAACAGCTCTAATCTGTTCCTTGCGGGATAGAACAGAATATTTTGGAGACTTGGATACTCCGTTTCTGAAGGTGTCTAAACAATGTCCAAACACATGTACGTTCAAAAATGTATTTTCTGCCTGTCTGCTGATGCTCACGTTACATGGAGATGCCACGCATGTATTGAAACAAACGTGACTCATATTTGAAATGCACGTACACTCAGAGAACGTATTTTAATGTACTAAAAATGCACTCCCCAGAGACAAATATACTGAAATAGCTCTTCAGCTGCTCGGAATACATGTCCCACCACACCAGACTCAGCAACTCTCTCTCCTGACTGCATTACGACACTGATGATGGAGCAGACCCTGGTGTTTCCAGAGTCCGTCTTTCTCTCATATTAAATCATTTAATCTTTCTGAAAAAGAACATTTATTTATTTATTTATTTATGTTTTGGGGGGTGGGGGGGCGGGGGAGATTCTCTTTCAGAATTTTTATCTTTTCTACTATTGAGATGTCATAAATTACAATACAAGCCTGGGATTACTATGTGAGACTAGTTTTAAGCTACTCACTTTCTGACAGAACATGAACAGTCTCCTTCATGCAGTGTGTGCCTAATTTTTATTTGAGGCATTTGTTTTCTGAAAGCTTGTTCTCTTAAATATTGGAAGATGCAAGGAGACAGTAAAAAAGTGTGGGTAATGTCTAAAGAGATCTGAACAAAATGTCTAAGATGAAAGCTACTTTGTTTGCTGTTTCGTTGTGATTTCAAAACTTAAGAATAGGGTCACTAATTCTGCAGCCCTTCAAGCACTCTCAGGGTGATTTATGGTTTTGTGCTGAAACGCTATAGCAAACTTAATGGTTTTGCATGGTTGAAGCATGAAATTAGGTGGAACCTGAGTGTTTGCACTGGGTGTAGGTTTGAGTTTGGGAGAGTTTTGGAGTCCAACATATCAGCCAAATAGTTAAATTCTGAAGCATATACTTGCAGGAAAGCTTAGCAAAAAATAAATAAATATCTAATTAATGCTTTTCTGCAAGTGCTACAAACTCAATGACATCAAAATGCATACTGACTCATACCAGCTTTATATAATTGACCATTCTAAAAGGAATGCAAGAAAAGTCAAAGGCATTTCGTCTCAACAATTTCTTAAAGGAATGCTTTGAATTTTCTCGCTCAAAATGTCATTTCTTTCTGAGAAGACTGAAATCAAATGCCCTTTTCCCATTTAAAATTGAGCAAAACAGTTCACTCTGTCTCAGCTTGTTTGTTTGTTTGCTTGCCAGTTATCCTGACCGAGGTCCAGGAGTCAGGATCTTCTCGCCTCAGGACAATGCAGAAGTCATGTCTACTCCTTCTGGATCATGGAGCTCTGCATTCCTTGTGTTATAGTGACGCGGAAACTATCTCAATCTTGTTATTGTCAACAGTCAGATAGGTAGGGGACATTCCTTATGGTGAGATTTGTGAGTTCAAGCCATGTCTGACCTAAAACCCAGTTTCCTGTTCCCTATGTCCTGTAGTCCCTTGTACCAAAGGCTACCACTGTCTCCTCCAGTTTAGGTGCATGAAACTTGGAGACTGAAGTTTTGAATGCTAGTCATACAGAAGTATGAAACTGCAGGCTGCAAACTGCAGCCTAAATCTAAAGAAGAGGAGGGTTTGAGAAGGTTTCTAGGCAGCCTAGAAACCTTCCCACTCCCTGGCTGGAGCCAATTGTCAGCTGTGAATCCTAGGAAGATCCTAGGGCAGTACTTGCTGTGAGGTGCTGCAACGCTGACTCTAGTAATAGCTGAGACCTGTTAATTTGGGCTTTGGCTCTCAGGTTGCTCTCAGTCTTTACTTAAGCACGAAGTCTTTTAGAGCCCTCATCTGGAGTTCTGGTTACGTAAGGAACTGAGGATTTGGCCTATAATTTATCTGTGCCAAGCAAATCCCTAGAGCAAACAAAATCCTACCATCCAAGCTAGTCAGTCTCATGAAGCTGTATGCTCATTTTGTATCCTTCCCCCTTCCCATAGTTCTCACGTACTACAAGACTTGGTGAGAAACAAAAATTCTTGGGGCTACCAAACTCAACTGAATTTCCCTGGTAATTTCACATAAATCCATTTTCCCAGTTGCAAAGGTCTATGATATGTACCTACTTGTACATCCCTGAAGGCTTTCTGGACAGACAGACCAAGGTCATGCAGACAGGGTTTGCGAGCTGTCTTTTTCCCTCTGTCATTGTTGGCTGAGATGAAAAAGATTCCTTTCAGGTCTCCACCTCAGCAGTCTCCTCAAAACTCCAATTGCAAAACTCTGTAATAGGAACGCCATAATTTTTCCTCCTCTGGTATTTGAGTTTATATATGGTCAGTGCTGCATTTCTTACCATACCAAAATATGCAATCCTCCTGTACAATAATGGAGATAAATATTTATGAATTTCATATCTTAAATTAATACATTAATAAATAAAATAATCCATTTGTAGTGCTCAACCAGATTTGATGGAGAATGTTTTTTATCCTGTAACACAATTTTTATTTAGTCTTAATATTAAAGCTTGTTAGAACCCTTCAGTTTACTGAGTACTGAGTATAATTTAACTCTATCCTTAATCATGACTTATTGATTCAATATATGAGGAAGCAGGCCCTCAAAATAAAAATTCTCTACCTTTTCTCACTTCAGAAATGTTTAAATTGACATAAGCATTTCAGCATTTTACAGGACAGAATCCAGGGATTACAAAAAGTAGTTCATGGATAGCCAGAAAAGGTAGAGGGTACATGTGTTTTAAAAAGTAAGAGTCAAAAAAAAAAAGAGGGAAAAAAAAAAAAAGCTTATGTTTAAAGCTTTAACTGTATCTATTTACTTGATGGTTCCCCTGTAAATGTCTTTCTTTACACTCTACATAGCAACAACCTAAGCATTCTCCCTTCCTTCAACATGGTATCCAAGTGACAAGAAAAACTACAGAATTAATAAAAATATAGCAGGGATCAGATTTAAGTGCCTCACTTGTCTCAGCTGAAATCATTTCCTTCCACTGCACAGAGTGGTTTTGATGGGAGAACTTTGCTCTAATGAAGGTAGAAACAATATCAGAAAGGAAATAAAGAAAAATTGACTAATGTGACATTTGAGCATCATATTTAAAAGCAGTGATGTGAACTATTGATCTCACCTGTTAATAGCAACTATAAATTCCTTCCAAAACTGTACTTCTGAAAAAAAAAAATCTTCCTTTCTTTCCAGTTATCTTGCTGAAATGGTCATTGCAAGGATAAATTGATCTCAGCCTAAAGCAAATTCATGTGTGCGGTGGGATTTGACAACCAGAAAGTAGCTGGCCGGATAGGGACCTTTGTTTAAACTTCAGAACAACTTTGCCCAGTGAGGTGTCTCTGTTATTTTGACTACGTATTTTCAGGCTTGATGACAACACACTGTCACTTAAGGATGCTTCATTTCTTCCCCCATTTGTTAACAGGATCCAGGATTACTTTCAAGCACTGGGTGGGTTGGGGGGGTGGAGGGGGTAAGCAGGGAGAGACAAAACAAATGAGTATATTGGTGTGTTTCTTTGAGAAGTGTAGGTAGAGATATGACAGTTTCTATGGTAACAACAAGACTTTTTTTTTTATTAAACAGAAAAATAGGTGTTGAGATAACCTCTTGTAAATTGTAAGTGCATAAGTTATTTCTAGTCTGAGACATTGCTTTCAATTAATACACACTAAATTTTTAAATAATGGGACAACCTTCTTTAGGAGATATATGCTTCTCAGGTGCATAATGAGAGGTGTTGAGTTTCAGGTATG
The DNA here is from genome assembly GCF_040182565.1 of Anser cygnoides. Lineage (NCBI taxonomy): Eukaryota > Metazoa > Chordata > Aves > Anseriformes > Anatidae > Anser > Anser cygnoides. The sequence goes on along the minus strand of NC_089874.1, from coordinate 100,787,709 downwards.
TATTAGGAAAAAATGCTAGAATGAGTCAGAGGAAAAATATTCTGCACGGAAAGATTTCTGCTTTCTGTGGGATTCTCATGGTAATATTTTTGTAACATGGTGATTAACTTATTGTTCATCAAAAGAACCCACTGTAGAGCTGAAACATTAAGGAAAGTTCAAGTAAATACAACAAAACTGCAGCTTGATTCCTGATGATGGTTTTTAATGTAATGTAAAGAAATCCTACCTTTCGCAGGTCAATAGCTACCATGACATGTAGCCTTGCCATTGTCATTACAGTTATTTATAGTTAACCATGACATTTCATAGGTAAAATAATATGACCAGAGAAGTCTCCTGCATGCTGCCCAAATGGGGTACAGGAGATGCAAAGAGGAAGGTCCCAGCTGGGACAATTCTCCCAGTTAGAGGAAAAAAAAAAAAAAAAGAAATGGCTAGTGTGCATTATCTATTTCACAGAAGTATTCAAAAGCTCATCTTTATGCCTGATATAGAGGCTTCTGTTGCAACAGCCCAAAGCATTGGTAGGAATGGGGACGTGCTGAGACAGAAGAGGGAATGGTTGCACTACTCTATGTTCTCTATATTACGTGTTGCATACCCCTCATAAATGGGACAGTCATTCCTATCAACTCTAGTTCCTGTAAGCCGGGCACAGACGGGTTCAAAGCAGCCCAGGAACCACAGGCAGGAAGATGACTTGGAGCCTTTCCCGAACTTTGAGGCCGTCATGTACTGTTTGTTTAACATTGCCCAAAATGTGACTAGACTTACAGTTCTTTTACTCCTTTTTCAAGCCCATTGATTTGAACAAGGCTTTATGCAGGCAGCCTTGTAACTAGAAAAGGGTAACACCTGAAGCATCTTAAGGTTTTTAACCTCCCCTTCTTACAATCTTGCAAATACTAATAGTAATCATCTGTCCCTCCTCTTTCTCTTTGCAGAGCAATATGCTGAGTCCTTTGCCTCTTAAGAGAAAGAAGTCCAGCCTGCTATAAGCGAAGCAACGCCAGCTGTTCAGAGCTGCTGGAAACTCTAAACTAAGCAGCCATTACTTCTCAGTAGAAAAGTGTTTTTAAAAGTAAGCCTCTGTTTATGGATGGTACTTATCCGGCCCCATTACGCTGCTCTCTGAACAAATCATAGCTTTCAATGTGATAATCTTCAAGACAGGTAAACATCACTATTTTACAGAAATGTGATCTTACAGACACAGAATTGAGGTATTTTTTTTTTTATGTTTATACTACAAAATTTTATAGGTCGTGCCTATGTGCACACTTCATTTTGAAGCCAGATGATAAAAACCTGAACTTCTGTCGGTCGGGTTAGACCAGTTCTTCCAGCAACACAAGACCTGCACAGCACAGGTCCACTGCTACCATGCTCGTGTAGACACTCCTGTGTAGACATTACCTGTCCCTCGACAAGCAGTTTTTCATTAACAATCCCACAACTACACTCTTACTTCTGTGGGATTTCTCTAATCCTACTCCTCAACTAAGAGGCTTGGGACTAAAGTTATTATCAGTTTTGTGTCTGAAAGCCCTAGTGTGGTTGAGAAATGTTTTTTTTTTTCCAACTTTGTGAGTGCAGAGTAATGGTCCATGCAAAGCAGCTTGTCCTTGAGTAGTTGCCTGAAACGGTACAATAAAAACAACACTAACCAATAACTGGACACTTAGAAAAAATACATTGGAAAATGTCAAAGCAAACTTAAAAGCGAAAGAGGGACACTGGAATTATTACGTATTTGATGCTGGTTTTCAAGGCTCGCAGTACTCAGGGTTTATGAGAGAATTAATGGAATATTGAGGGCTTTTAAAGGAAGAAAATCAGATAAAGTGAATTCAAACATCTTCATATGAACTAAGGTATCACCCAGCTCATACAATACCAAGACAAACTCCTTCAAAATATTAAAAAACAAGTTTCCAAAGGATGACGTGCAATCAGTTATTATACTGTGTAGATGACTCCTTGTTTCTAGCCTCTTCCAGGTTACCAGAATCTTGCACTTTCTCCTGAATGATGGCATGAGCTGTAACACTGTCCCTTCTGTACATCACTCGTGTAGTGAGTGATAAGGAGTGTTATGAGTACCTTTGCAACAATCTGTGATGCAAATCAAAACAACTAGAACTTTGTTGTTTGTTTTTATTTTTGTTTTGCTTGCTTGTTGAGCAAGAGAGATGCATTTTGGTATTCAGTCAAGATTGTCTTCCTTTAAAATTGAAATATAATGAATAAGTAAGAGATAAAACAACAGGAAGCAGTAAATAAACAGCAGTCCTGTGAATATGTAGTTGCTTAGTGAGATTAATAAAAGTTCATAACAGTTATTGGCCTCATACTGCACATCCACACAGCAGCCTTCTGTCCAGCAGGGGCAAGCAGTTAATGTCAGCTTTTTTCATCACCATCAGCTACACAAGATTTGGAGAGGTTTTGTAAGTGCCTTTGTGCTTAAATCTCCTATACCCTTCTGCCTCCACCTAATGAAGTGTTTCTGCTTTATAAATACTCACAACCTCTTAAACAATGATCAGCTGTCACAAGATTAAGGTTTTGAGCCCGCTAACATCTAACCTAATCGTAAGACATTTCCACCGTCTTTTTTGTGACCACCATACTTTCTGCTGTTACCTCCCCACTGCACAGAGAATAGCTAAATCATTCTTTGCTATCGTCTGTGCAAGACATCAGTCAAGGGAGTGAAAAGGTGAGATGAGTCCTTAAGAACCACAGTTAGCATTGCAACAGCATCTAAACATCTATATACACTGACTAGGATATATGGATATATTTTTTCTTTTATTTTTATTTTTTGTGGCTTTTCAATTAAAAAAAAGGGTTTGAGATCTGGTTGAATTAGGAATCTGAATGAAAGGAAATTGGGGGGGACCCGACCTAAAGGTGCTGCAATTCTTGGGAGGAACAAAGAGTCCGTGCAGTGCAGTGCAGCACTTCCCAGTCATAGCCCCACGACAGCTCTGTGCAGAGATGGTGGGAGAAGGAAGCACCTCTCTGACATGTCTGTTGGCTCATGTGCCCCAAAAAGGCAAAACGTACAAACCCAAGGAAACACAACTGCTTTGTTAGCAACTGAAAAAACTTTCCAGAAGAGACACAGTCAGCAAGACTATATGTAAAGTCCTTGTCAGAGCAGAAATCCAAACTGACATTTTCAAGCTCTAGCTGCATCCTTGACCTACTGTATTAATAGTGTTGGATCACTGCATCTCATAAAAACAGTTGAATATAAAGACCTACAAAAGATGAAAAACTAAGCAAAAAAACAGGCATGAGATGCACTTGGCTGTGTTCATCATGGAAGACAAGTGAGGGAATAAATGGAACCAATTTTGCACTTTAAAAGAATCTCTAAAATTTCTCTTGCAAGGACTTTTGTAGTGCTTTGAAGACATAACTAACTTTCTTTCAAACTTCTTTCCAAACCTCCCCCAGAGCACTCCATCCTGGAGTTACCTTACAAACAGGGCAGCATTCTCATTATTTCCAGCTTAAGAACTGGGGAAAACATTAGTTCCTAGTCCTAAAAATCCTCCTACACAAGCTGAGTAGTAGTTCTGTTGGCTTGCAGGAGAATCGACCAAAGGTTGCCTAAGCATATAGGTAACTTGATCCTTCCGTGAACTGAAAAGATCTGCTGAACCTTTTGAGGTTAGCCTACCAGTAATAAAACTGGGTCACAGTCATCTCCTGATCAGCAGTGCCATTCAACCTGGCTCACAGTGATCTCAGGATAGGATATGCAAAACCTCTATTTCTTAAACAGTCAGTTGCAGGCTGTATATGTTAAAGGGAAGTTAGCATCTCATTTTGTTCCCCAGTTTTTCATGCATCTTTTACCACACTGAAATTTACCCTTTATTTTCCTACTCTGGCTGAATGCCAAGCTGAGCATGGCTGTCACTTTGAATTACAGGTGTACTAATCGTTGCTATCAAAACCGGTAGCATTGTGGAAGCACACAAAGTGGTACACGGCAGGTAAAGATATCACCCCACTGTCAATCACTGCTTAAAGTTATTTGGTGTGGTCGCACTTCTGTAAGATGACCGAAATTACTGTTTGTGAACACAAATAATTTCAGTTGCAGTGGGAAATCCCCGCTCTTCTGCCCCCTTCCAATTACATTTCATTGGTTCAAAAAGCCTCATGAGACCATGTAGTAACAGCAGTTGGGAAATGTTTTATTTTTGTTTGTTTGTTTTCTTTTATTACTTTGTTAAGCTACAAAATGTGTGGGCTCTTTCCAGGCAGGAATTCTGTTTTTATTTATTTTGAAATAAAACACAGGTTGTTTTCTATTTTTATTTTTGAAAAGATTAAGATTTCTCAAAATTTTGGTTTCCAAATTCCAAATTTGGTTTCCTCAATTTTTTTTTTCCTCCCCAAAAATGTGTTTCAAATCAGGAGATTTTGGTGTTCTGAATTTTGCTAAAACCTACTTTCAAAATTTAAGCATGACTACCACGTGCATTATGATGTCTGTAGTCCCACAGAGCATGGCTTTGATGAAGTTCATTTTCAAATTGCACTTGGTGATTCTCTCAACAACTCCCCCTGGTCTGTCTGCAAGAACCATTTCATAGAATCCCAGAATGATTTGGGTTGGAAGGGACCTTAAAGACCTTCCAGTTCCAACCCCCTGCCATGGACAGGAACACCTCCCAGTAGATCAGGTTGCCCAGGGCCTCGACCAACCTCACCTTGAACACCTCCAGGGATGGCATCCACAGCTTCTCTGGGCAGCCTGTGCCAGTGCCTCACCACCCTCTCACCCTCATCTCTTCTCTAGGCTGAACAACCCCAGCTCTCTCAGCCTGTCCTGATAGCAGAGGTGCTCACTCCAGCCCTTTGATCATCTTTGTGGCCCTCCTCTCGATTCATTCCAATACCTCCACGTCCTTCTTGTGCTGGTGGCACCAGAGCTGAACACAGTACTCCAGGTAGGGTCTCATGAGAGCAGAGTAGGGGGATAAAATCACATCCTTCAACCTGTTGGCCACACTTCTTTTGCTGCAGCCCAAGATGTGGTTGTTTTTCTGGGCTGCAAGCAAACATTGCTGGCTCATGCCCACTTTCAATACTCGCCAACACCCTCACGTCATTCTCTGCAGGGCTGCTCTCAATCAATTCATCACTCAGTCTGTATTGATTATTGGGGATTGCCCCAACCCATGTGTAGGACCTTGCACTTGGCCTTACCTAACTGCATGAGAGTCAGATGAGCTCACTCTTCAAGCCTGTCAAGGTCCCTCTGGGTGACATCCCTTCCCTCCAGTGCATGAACTTTTTAAAGTTCACTCAACACTTTTTTATTAATTATTATTATTATTATTAATAATTCATTTTTCTTCTTCTGTAAAAGGCAGTCTTTACTGCTTTACTTCATTACTATCTTCAACAGTTCTCCCCAGTACCTTTGCAATGAGTTTCAGGGCGCCCCTTGCTGGTTAGCAAATACCCTGCTCGCAGCCAGCAAGGGAGAGAGGGGTGGTTGTTTTTTTCCTTTGCAGGCATTTAGAAGTAAACAACAACAGCAATTTATTTGCATTATGCTGACCAAATAAAACTGATCTTGACTCTGCAATTGGTGGCAATCAAAAACAAGTAGAAAAATGTACTGGGAATTAAAGAAACAAACAAAAAATGGAGATAGGAGAGCTATTTTCTTCCATTATTTGTTAAAATAAGGAGGAGAAAGAATAAGTGGTAAACACACTCATGATGGAAACTTCCTCAAAGATATGACCATGGGACATTTCTACAGCTCTTACTCGATTAATTAAAACTTGTCTCTATAGAGAAAACTAAAGGGAGCTCAATTTTTACCTCCAAAATAGTTTCGCAAATTCTCCTGGAAGTTTCAGAGATGTTTTTTTCTGTCAGAATACCAGAAGAGTTTAGGCCAGAGTAAGAATAAACTGCCACAAATACACTGCTTTCTCTCTAAAAGAAAAGCAAACAAATCAATAAAAGACTAAGGCTTTCTGGGTGCATAGAATTTGACAGAAAAAACATTTGAAAGTCTGTCCCAGACCTCAACATTAGCTTTTGGCTTCTCTGCACTGAAGAAGAAAATTAACTGGTTTAAGAAATGCATATGAAATTTCCCATCTGGCTAACAACATGTATGTTTCTGCTCACTATGACAATTTGAAAATGCTGCTGAGATGTTTTAAAGTCGGTGTTTATATCTAAAAAGCCAAATCTTCCACAGCTAAGGTGGCCCTCCCTGCTTTCCTGGGATATAAATTAAGACAATAAAGTACAGTTGAAACTCATTTTTAAAGGTGCATAGCCATGTTGTATGTACTTTGATAAGTGCTCTTTAAAATCCATCTTCTTTGCTGACACAACTATTTCATTTCAAAGTTGTTTATTTCCTCCATCAAGGAACATTTAATAATTGGGTTTAAAGCACATAAATCTGTTGTTTGTATTTACTTGCTAATCAGGTTAGCATTGCTAAATACATGTGTCATGTGAAGGTATACTGCTACTTGCAAGGGCTTCAGGTGCTTTGGAAAAACTGATGATGTTATGACAGACAGGTAAAAAGCACCATAAAGCTGTCTGCTAGATACAGTGTATGCAGAAGCAATTTGCCTTCTAAAACTCTGAACATGATATTCTCTAATATTTCCTGGCAGATCTTCAGTAGCTAGAAAATAAGCATTTCCATATGTAAGAAAATATTCCTTTGAAATGTAGATTTTTCTTTACAAGAAAAGAACTCGGAGAGAATTGCATTTTTAAGCTAAGGGTTCATTATTATTTATTTTTCTGCTTTGGAAATGCTGTGCATTTTCCATATAACACTTAGGTAGTAACTGCGATTCTAGTATGAGCTAAATTACTCTAACAAATCTCCTAGCTGTTTTTGTCCACTAAGAATAATCTCTCAATAAACAAATTTTGGCTAATACTTAGGTCCTCATTGCAGAGTTGGCTTACATTAAATGTAATATAATGCAGTATGAATTACTGCATTTATCTAAGATTTAAAATATGTTCACAACACCAAGTGTCTTTCTGTTCCACTGTTTTTATACAGTGTTTTCCCCTTTAAGGAAAGCAGTTTAAAATGGTTGCTAGTCTTCTCAGTTGCTGCAACCACATGATGCAATCTATTGTCAAATTAGTGGGTGGCAGCAAGTGGAAACAGATTTCACCAGCAATAAAGCCCGTCACATGATTTCGTCTGTTCACAGTCATACAGTCTCTTATCCTATTTCTTGCTTGATCCAAAGGCCCTGTCCACATTGAGCAGGGTTTATCTTTGTGGTTGTTTTTCACTAAGTGGTATTTGGGGGGTTTGGGAAGTATACAGGGAATTAAATAATTTAGTGCAGAAACCTTTGCACATGTAAAAATGGGGTCCAAATGTGCAAGCATTTTGCTAAGTCTGAACCAAACTTAAAATAGAAATATTTGCAAAAAGTTAAAAATTATATACAAATAAAAATACAAACAAATATTACAAATAAAGTAATCTTTTTAGCACAGAGTTTTCAGCCATTGCATATAAATCAGCAAAAGGATGGGGGGAAGCAAAGGTGGAAAACAGTATGGTATAACAATAAACACAAACGTGTTATCTAAATGGAAAATTAAAAGATTTCTAACCAGAGGCCTTTTGTTTTTTGTATGAAACAGTGTTAGGAGACTTGACTTCTAATTTTAAGTGCTGTTGAAGTCAGTATCACATAATTTAAAACCAATTGGGTGTTCTTGATTCTTTCCAGGTTTACACAAAATTTTCAGCCCTACCTGGTCCAGTAGAGCCACCCCCTGATAAATTCCAGTTTCTAGGCCCAAAGCCTTGGACTTCCACGCAGTATCTCATACTGATAATGGTGGAAGTGGGGAATGGGAAGCATACACAGAGGCTCTCCCTCCATGTACCACAGGCGTTCTCCATTTCCCAGACAACTTCTAGAAGACAGCAGTTGCCTTGTGCACAGATAACCTACGGGAAGGACTATCTGTCAAGAAGCATGAGTTGCCTTCTGATACGTCAACATCAGGGAGATGTGGTTTCTGCATGGGACTAGGCCAAAGGAGTTTGCTGAAAAGGCCTTTAACAACACAACGGTGCGTAACAAATCAGGTGTGGTATCGCTCTACAATAACTATCTGTCCTGGTTTGAAACAAGGACAGATGTGGTGTTCTTCAGAAATTGCTCTCAGCACCCTCGACCACCAGCAGAACATTGATTATTCTTGAATAATGTGATTCCTCATTAATAAGTTGGTCAGTTAAATTAAACATAAATATTTGTGCTGTCAAATAGCATTCAAAGGCCAATGCATAAATTTTTCTGGAGAGGTAAATGTCACAGGCTTCATTTTTGGAGAACTGCAAGGTAATCTGCAGATCAACGGGATCACCATTTCCTTAACTATGGGAATGCTAGGTACAGTGCACTACAAAAGAAATGTGGCTACAAAACATACTTGGCAACACTTAACACTGCATCCTCTGTAAACTCTTTCCATTGACTTTTGATTCTCTGGCAGAGCACGAAATTAGGAAGCCTGGAAAAATATAGTACTGGATCTAAATGTGAATCCAATTCAGAAAAGCACTGAAGCATGTGCTTACCTTTGCTTGGGTCTTTAGCTCCACTAAAGTTAAGCACATGCATAGATGTTTTGTTGTTAAATCTGCTAGGTTCACTGCTAAAACTACTTTATTAGTGAGGTAGCTTTACATATATAAAGAAATACAATCAACTTGAGAGATGATACAAGACAAAAGCCCCCCAGTTTCAGACTTAAAGGCCCTCTTTTTGTGTATGTAATCATTCATGTAAACAGATCTGTATTTAATTGTATTTCATTCCATTTCAAACATATCTATATTTCATGTAGTCATTCTTGTAAACAGATTTGCTTGCAAAAAAATATTTATGCAGAAGATAAGGTATTTGCACATCTAAGGATCCCTTTTGCATGGGCAAATAGTTGTTTACACATACAGATGAAAAATAGGAATACATAGATATGCAAGTGACTCTGAAATCTTGACACACATTGCCTTACAGGACAAAGCTGGAAGAAAGTCAACAGGCAATAATTATCCAATTAAAAGTCATGTATGCATTTGGAATTAGTTCTAAAGGCTCTTTAGAAAGACTCTACTGCTGTAAATGTCTCATCGTTGCTAATTCTGTCCAGATCTATTTGAAGCATGTCCCTTCCTGAAGATCCACTAATAATTTCTAATCAAGAAGTAAATCAGCAAATGTTTGTTTAGAAAGTTGCCAAAATCAGATTGTTCTTCAGACACGTGTAGTGGACAAATAGCAGGACTTTATTCACTCTCAAGAATAAAACAATCAGAAAAACAAAACTGCTGTGGACCTGAGAGCAAAATCTGGCTCTTGGTATTTAAAAAAAAAAAAAAAGAAACGAACATGCGCTGGTTGCTATAGAGAGAACCTCTTACTTTCAACCACAACTGCAGATGTGGTGGGGTTGAAGTGAATATGTATATATGTATGTCTGATAGTACTTAACAGCTCCGTAAAGGACTCATAAAAGTGATCTGAGATTCCTGCCCCCCCCCCCCCCCCAAAATTAGATAATTGTGAGTTATGTACTGACTGCCCAGAGGAATATAGGAGCATTCCACAGATAACTGAGACTTAAGTAACCTTAAACAAACGTAACAGTTGGCCAAACAGTAGTGGTTGTTTACAGATAATACGTTAAAACCAGTAAAATAAAAGATTCATTAGAACAATAGTCAAATATAAAGAATTTACATGTAGTTGCCTGATCTCTCTGTGTGGAAAGCCATGAAAGTCTGCAGTCACTAACGAGAGGCAAAGGAGAACACATCTTACTGCTTGAAGTAGCAAAGCGAGGTCAGTGCCAGGACATTCTCAAGCTCCTTCTCTACCCAAATCGGTGCCTTTTTTGTCATCTTTAAGTCCCTCCTGCTGTAAATAAAGCCAACTGCACTAACTTCCTTAGTACAACACATAGTATATACTGCGGTTTACAACTCCTTGCTATTCAAAACTATTAATGTCTAATGTTTAGATTGCAGGAGCACTGAGACCAGCTGGTCAAGGCCACATCATTCTAGGTGTGAGGCAAAAATAGAGGAAGTAGCAGTCTGTGCCTCAGAAAGGTTGGACTCATTTTTACAGCCCCAATTCTGCAATTTCTGCAACATTTTCTAGGTTTACCTTCTATATAATACAGTCCCAACATTGTCAAAATTCTGTTTTCTCAAGCCATGCTTATGAGGGCTTGGGTTTGCTGCCTCCTTCAGCACATCTCCAAGCCCCTGTTGGTGCCTTCTGGAGGGTAGGAAAGGAGAGTGAAGGGGAGCAGAGCTGGGGTGAGCTCCAGCCCATGCAGCAGCCACACAGCGTGCCACTGCACAGCCCTCCACGGGCTTGCCTTGCTCAGGCTGGCAATGCAAAGACTCAGAGAACACAGTTGCTCTTCATAAACATAACACAGGGATTAAAATCAGGGGTAAAGATGGGCTATTGACGCTAAGAACAACTGAAGCAGAAGAAAAAATGGCTATGAAATGTCTATGGGATTGAGAATCTGGTTCTTAAGTTTTGGAGCAGAAAGCCCTTGGATAGAAAAAGGGCAAAATCCTTAAGAGGTTTTAGGATGAAGCACAATCATTTCACAGAAAGCAGAGTGTGGTGCAACCACCTGGCACAGCAGAGGACCGGCCTCAGTGAGTATGATCTCCAGTTTCTAAATGGCATTTTCTACACCACTCATGTGTTTATCATTCTCAGACAAGCCAGGATTCACATGATGTCGGCAACTGTAATATATTCTTTGTAAATTGCAACTGGATCTTTGAATCTCCAGACAGTTGAGAAACTAGTTTCTCTCACCTGTTTAATTAACCATGTCATGCTCTCCGAAAAGAATTAATTGTTTCACTGAAGCAGTACTCGAAGGTTCAAAAGAAAAATAAATATAAGCATGCAGCAGAGTAAACATTTATCCAATAAACATTTTCACAGCTGAGCTTCAAACTTCTCATGTTCCAGATTCTTACATTTTATCATCTCATCCCACTTGGTACAGGCACCGCATCTCTTTAAGATACGCCTCGTGGGGAAACACTGCCTTGGTAATCAAAACATTTAGACTGCGGAAGAAACATAAAACAATTCGCAAGGAAGTTTTATGGTGCAGGGACTGTGCCAGGACAAAATTGTAACTTTTCCCTGCTTGGCCCTTAACGATTCATTAATAGAACTGGTTTCCTATCACGCTACCTTTACCTTGATCATCTCAAGCTTTGGCAGATGTTCCCTCTGAATAGCAGCCAGTCTCCTGGTGACACTGTGCAGTGCATCTTCTTAGTCACCGTTCTGCCCCAGAGATTGGCTGGTGCTGTTTACCATAGCCAGAGTTAACCCTAAAAGTTTCAATTTTAACCAAATTGAAATGACTTTCTTTTTTTGCAACTGCTTTCATTTCTGCTTTTACAAATATTTTTCAACCTGAGGCTGAGCATGGAGTAAACAGTTGCACGTGAAAAGGAGAAATGAAAATGATCTTCAGATAGCTGTTTCTACAGTGGAAAGCATTTTTAGTGTTCAGCTGTGGTTACAGGATGGAACAAAACCTTTAGGGTATCTGTGAGATGGGCAAAGTGGCAATCATTGAAATGATGATGTTAATCATTGTCAATTCAATCCTGAGAGGCACTGAGGCCCTTCCCAAGACACTGAAAGTTTTAAATTCTCTGTAACATGATTCCACACATAATTTTAAAGGGGAAGACCAGTATTCAACATCTAAACTGAGCAACTTCTTTCTTTAAAAAAAGCAATCAGGATAAGTCATGAAAAAATATACATGCATTTCAATGAGAAGAATTTCAGGTTGGGGGGGGGAGGGAGTCTATTTTGTCTTGGGAAATGTGCTCATCATTTTCCAAGCTTAATACCTATAACCTTGAACATTTCCCAGTCCTTAGAAAAACTGCTGCAGTATCTGCAGTTAGAAGCAGGTTTCAGCGCTGGTCTCCTGGAGGTTTTTCTAGCCCTTTAGGTCAGATATTCAAAAACTGGAGCAACATACCATAGCTTCAGTGAAGTCACAGATAAGACATTTATTGTAACCAGCGAAAGGTCCCCCTTCATATAGATCAGCTCTAACAAACCGTATATCTCACAGGAAAAAAAAAACAGGCAGCATTCTGGCAGATAAGTTTACTTTTGAAGCCTAATAATACATTAAGTATGGTTTAGATTTTGCATTGGTCAAACAAATTATGATATACTATTTTAGTCTCAAAAAAAATGAGAAACTTCTCAACTTTGGTATTGTTCAATTTTGGTATTGTTCAGAGTAGATCTTAGATCATTAAACAATGCTTTAATAATTCCATATCTGCATGTCCTTGATCTTGTTTTCACTTTTTCTTTCACTCGCACTTCGGCATGTGTGTCTGTATTTAAATCTGCTCCTGTTCTCAGTAACTAAGATGGCAAAACTCCTGCAGCTGCATTTCACCTGCTGGTTTGGAGCCTCTCAGGCTTAAGAGTGTTTCACAAGTCTGATTTTCTGAGCTCAAAGACCGGACAGCCCCTGTGCAGTGCTGGGTGTCTGAAGTCCATCTCCAGGTGTCAGGGGACCTGAGCAATGGGCCAGATTACATAGATACTTTTGAAAGACTCATCCCTTTCAAATTAACAGAAATCTAAAAAAAAGTCAGACATTCTCTTCCTGGGAATAAAGGAGGAGGGTCAGAAAGTCCAGGGAGCAGTCTGATTTTCTTTGTCCTGTCCTGCCCCAGTGCTTTGAGCAGCTGCTACTCACTAACACACCTCAAGATGCAGCACAAGCATCTCAAAACCATCCCAGCGGGCAGTGTTGGAGGGAAAAGCATTCACCCCATCTGAACTGTGAGGTGCCACCAGTGTCGTGGCTCACCTGCTCTTTTTCGGCAAGCACGATTAGGGCTGCTGCTTGTTGAATAGGTGCCCGAAGAGACGGAGGCTCTGAGCTTCCCTAGCTCCCCTCCCTCGCACACCTGCTCCTGGGCAGCCACAGTCTGGCCATCGGTAAAAGCAATAATCTTTGCAGCATGAGAAACGAGCAGGCTGCTGAGCCTCGTCTGTAGCACAGAGCCATTGGGAGGAACTGAATAAGTGATTTTTCAAGATGGGCTAATAAATCATTAAAGTGACATGGTATAGGCCCAAGGTTTGTTTTGCAAGCTAGAAAGGGAATTGTAACATCTGTATTTCAAAATACACTCACCCTTAAGCTCCCATTTCCTGTGGATGGCATCCAAATTTAACCTTTCATTTCTTGAAGAGCAGTGTATTATATTTATCTGGTAGAATAAGCAAACAGCTGACTACAGCAAATCCAGGGAGCTCTTTTAAAACTATCAGCTAAAATCAAGATAAGTGCACTTCAAACATCCCCCAGGATCTTCAAAAATACACTACCTACCTGCTGCCAGCTGTTTTGCTTACTTTTATTTTAGTGGAGCTGGTATAGCCTCATCTCAGTCCTCTGTGGCCCCCAAAGTCTGAAACCCGCACCACCTCTCTTGTGTCAAACATGGTGGAAAAAGGCAGGCTAAAAGGAGCATGCTGTCAAGTAGTTTTAAGATTTACCAGTGTGTTTCAGAGGGGCCACATTATCTCTGACAACTGGTAGCCAGACACTGGAGCACACGAGCTACTATCAGCACACCCATCTGGTGGGAGCCTGCCATGCCCATGCACAGCAGGGAACATTTTCCTGGCAAGTTGGGTATGCAAAATGCACATCCCAACAACACCACAACTAGCATGGCATGCCCCAGGTTGGGGGGCTTGCTACATTGGCAAGACAGCTTACCTGCTGGAGTCTTGGTGCATTTGAATTCAGTCTCCAGAGTCACTGCTCGCAGCTGGATGAAGACTTGAAGAGGTGGGGAATCCTGGCGATGACCCGGAGGAACCTTCTTCTGAGCAATCGAGGCTTTAGCTGGAAGTCTGTCGCCGTGAATGGCAGCAGTAACAAATTAAGGAGAACTGGAACCAAGCATGCTCCTAAGGGGCCTTTATAAAGTGACCGTGGCAATGGCTCCAGCCCTGGTGCTCATGGGTAGAATGGGGTGGTGCAACCGTGTAACCCATCATCAGTCATGTCACCATGAGCACATACAACCATGGCAGTGACCACTGAGGGTTCAATTTGTGTCCCCAAAGCAGTGCCCAAGTTGCCTGCAATGTAACAGTCTGGACCTGAAGAATCAGCAGTCCAGTGCCCAGTGCGTTGCTCTGAAACACCCAGGTGAGGAGCCTCACGTGTCCTCTCTGATGAAATTAGACCTGAATCCAGTTGTAGTCAAGCTAATCCCTTGCTGGCAAGATGTGGTGAAGATGCTGGTTGTAGTAGTGGGGCAATCAGTTGTTAAGTATTTCTCTTTTTTTCTTCTTGCTGTAGCTTTCTTCAGTGACTGATGTAGTGCAGTGGTATCTCCACTGTGGCTACTTAGGTCTTGGCTGTCTGCAGGTAGGAGGTGACTGCTAATAGGCTGGATTTGGGTTCTTACAGCCATCGCTGCTGGTTCACATTACCTCACTTTCAGCAATTTTTAACTTTTTTTTTTTTTTAATTTAATGTAACTTTGAATGTGCAGTCAGTGTATCATGACTCATGACGTAACAGTTCACATTTACCACAAACACCTTCTCGCTGGTGTGCCAGTAATGGGACCTACATCAGATGGCCTTTCATGGCCTCAGATCACTCTTCCAAGGTTGGGGGTAACCAAAAGAAACTGGTGGCAATTCTCTTCCATTAACAGGAGTCGCGGGACCTCTGAAAACCTCACTGAAGTGTCACAGAGGGTATTTACAGGAGCTTCAGTATTGTTATCCATGTGTGAAAGAACTAACCTGAGTAACCAGGAATTAATACATGCTCTCTCGATAACTCTGTTGTTTATGCCGAACATTTCAGAGGGTGGCAAGTCTCGGGAAGGGAGGGGCTTTCCAGTTTGGTAGGCCCATCTGAGAACTTCTTAATCCTTATTACTGTTACACTTTTCTATGCCTGCCAGCCGCAAGAAGGTTTGAAAGTCAGCCTGACCTCTGGTGTGTCTGATCTAGATCCAACAGGGAATGAGATCAGGGAGCTGTGAGAAGCAAGCTTAATGGGGAGACTGCTGCAAATGTAGCAAAACAAATAATAGAGGCTTGAGTTTTTTTGTTGTAGAAAATACAGTGCTATGGCTTTTGGGTGCCAAGAGGCAGTTCTTTTAATAGCTACATTCTTTGTAATGCTGATGAGTGGCAATATAGAAAGATGAAAGTAGGAGGGCATTGTATTATAGTCTTACATATATTATGCCACAAAGAAAATGCGGTTGCTGGGTGGGGATTCTTCGCCCTCCTCCTGCTGAGCTATTCATACAAATTCTCTTCTGTGGATGGCAATCCCCATTCCATCTCTCCTAAATCCCAAGGGGTTTGCCAACTGACTTTCAATTTTCAAGTGGAAATCGCAGGAGTGAATGGCGCATTGATGTATTTCCTCCTACACCTCGCTGCTCCTTTAGGAAGTGAGCAGACATTTTTTTCCAAAAGATGTATGCCATCTCCTGGGAACGGAAGAAACTGCAACCCCCTTGTGTGGAAAACCCCTGTAAATTATTTTTTCTTCTTTTCAGAGGGTATTATACAATGACCAGAATAAGGTCTGCATAGCTAGGATTACCCTCCATTTCTAAAATCGTTGAATTGTCCACATTTTACACCAGCAAAACTCAAATCACATTGAAAATGCTGTCTTCTATTTGGTGTACTGCCAAATTTGGATGTATGCCAAATAGCTTGACAAGATTTGTCAATACTTGGTAGTAATTGGTTACAAAATAGTGGCAGAACTTATCACATGCTGCTGTGGTGTTTTAACACAAAGGCAGTCCACAGCACTGCTATGATGCATCTATTTTGTCCTACAGGACAAGTGCAAGTCAGAAGAAAAACATCAGCGATTTCCTTCATAAAACAGCATATGATTCTTTAGCATACAGGTGAAGATATGTTTCTCTTAACTTATAAACAGCAACTTACATGCGTCAAACCACAGTCTCTTCTGCTCGTTACCCTTAGGCTTTTTATTTGCTACTAACACACCATTAAGCTTTCCCCTGTCAAGAAGACACAACAGGGAATAAAGTGCACAGATACAAATAAACGTATTTTTGCTTTTTTGAATTAATAGTTGTGTAGATGACAAAGATAATCCTTTGTCTTTGATCTGCCCTTAAATCAAGGTAGTTATTTCATGTGGATAAGTCCTTGAAATAATGTCCGTAAGCACGGATTTGTGCATAAAATGGTTTTCTGCATTATGTCAATTAAATATACCTGCTCAAATTCTAAAAATTGTTTTGGTTTCATAAAGGTAGAAAACAGTATCTACTTTAAAATAATTAGGGATGGCGCATTGTGCTCATTCAATTTGCTTTGATCTGGGAAACATTATGTTTAATAATTTTAATTATTTTTCATCACTTTCTATTTCTTCCAGAGACCTGAGAGGCTTTGAATAAGAACTGAAATGGTATTTTTTCACCAAAAAAAAAAAAGTGATCTGACAATACCAGCTGCTAACTGACTTTATATAATAGCATTGAAAAGTAAGTAAAGAGTCTTTAAATAAAATTTAGTGTGATGCAACTTATAAACTGATGTCATTGCTCATCTGAGCAACTACCTGGGACACCAAGTTTCGGTGACAGATGGGGTTTGATAAAATGTATGTGCAAACTGCTGAGAGGCTGCTCTCATTTTGTAATCCACTGGGAGGAGCGTGTAACATCTTCTGATTGATTTAGTACCACACATGCGTTTTTGCATAAATGTCCTCTGCTAACGGAAGCAAACACTCACAAAACCCTCCTTTCAGTTTGAACCTAAAAGACTGGAGAAAGCAGGAATGATCCAGGAACAGAGCTTCCCGCTGGGGTGGCTCTGCCAGGCGCCCACGCTGAGAGGGGCAGGTCTGACAGCACAAGCTTCAGCCGAGATCATCTCTTAATTCCCACAAGCCAAGTCAGGATACTCCGGTCCTCGCTGCCAAACTCCCAGCCTCGTAGGAATTTCCCTTTGTAGTTCATCTCCATCTCCCACTTCCTGCAGCCTGCCGAGCGGCCCTGGGGCAGGCTGCCATTTTGGCTGCCCTCAGCCGAGTGGGGAGGCCGAGGGGAAGGCTGGTGAGAGGCAGGGGGAGGTTGGACACAGGCCGGGTGCACGAAGCAGGCCTTTCCTTAGGGCGGAACACCTTCCACCTGTGCAGATATTGCTCCTTAGTTCATGTCCGGCCAATGGATTAATAAAACACATTGTAGAGCTGCGGGTCACAGTAATTGCAGCCCCCACAAAAGCGGCGAGGCCAGGAAGAGCCTCCCCAGAGCCCCATCTAGTGACAGGGACCGAGGTACACCGCAGCCGAGCTCACGCTGCATGGACCCCTGCGTGTTTTATGAAAAAACAACTTCTGCCGATGAGCCCCCCAGCACACTGACAGTCCTTTGGCACACTTGCAGTCATGGAGGTGTATGGTACACACACCAGCACGGCTCGCATTTTCAGGGAGCAGGAGAAAAAGAGGTGTTTGTATGAGTAGGAAACTACACATTTGGGAATGCATCACCTCTATAATTTTAATAGAAAAATCACTCATGAGGTCAAAATACTTGTATCAGCACAAAATCCTGTATATCCAGCCTTACACCAAGATTTTTGAATAACCAGACCTGTGCTTGGCAGACCACAGTTAGGTGACCAACAAGAAGGTTCCTGACTTGCCTAGAATTTGCCAAGCTGTCTTCTTGATGGCAGAGGCAACTGTGTGTTTCTCACAATTTTGAAAATCCGATCATTTTCTTGTAAGCACCTTAAGTATGGTGTGAGGAATCTGCCTGTAGGAATCACCACTTGCAAAGTCTGGGCTTACACACGGGAGTACCCTGCTGGCTGCCTGCTTATTCTGGCAAGGTGCAGAGAAAATTAATGGAAAGTTAGTACCATCTAAGTGGATTTCTGCAATGTGCTCACTATGTGCAGTAAGCATTTACTTGTCTTTTGAGACCATTAATTTTATATATGTGGAATGGTTAGCTGAGACAAACCACTCTTTTATAAACCATCAGTGCAATGCAGGACACTGCTCCACAGGTTCTTGTTATAACGTCTCCATTGTTTGGGATGTCTCAGAAGTAGAATTTTGGAGGATGGCCAAAACCAGAGGGAGAGTATATTTCTAAAGAGAAGTTATTGCTAAGTATACTCAGTCTCTGACGTGGACTTTTCTTTCACTCCCTCTGAAATTACATCTCTCAACAATTTTTATATTTGGAATTCTAAATCTTTAAAATTTAGATTCTGTGTTCATATGGGTGGTTGATGTATCAAATTTAACATGGTGATTAAAGAAAAGCTATTTTATTTTATCCTGTTTTAATTTAATGCACTGTAACTTCCCATTTGCAATTACCACTTGGGCAAAGAAAGAAAAACCCTTTCTGAAGCAAACTAACGCCCACAGTTAGAATTTGGTTAATCTCTTTTCTCCTGAGGCAGGAGGTAGAAGACTCCAGGTTCTCCATGCAGCCGCCTGGGACACAAAGCAGTTTTTAGGATGGTTTTACTTCAGAAGACTTGTTATGCAAATATCACCGCTAGTCCCATCAGTCTGGGACAATTAGTAGACTATGGAATTCCAATATACCATGTATTAATTTTTGTTACTGAAATAAACAAAGATAGTCCTAAATATATTAATCAGTGGCATGAAAGTCCTAAATATATTAACCAGCGACATGAAATAACTATTTTATGGTCTATTCTCAGTGGATTTTACTCTAAGCAGGGAGAATATGCAGAGAGCACACTGCATGTGAGCACCGGTTGGCCCTGAGGAGTCACCATCATTTATGTCACCACATAAATTCTCCTGTACTGTATCCCCGACCAATTGAAACATACAAATATCAAATAACCTCTAAAAATGTTTTAAAGTTGAGAATAAAATCACAATGACAGCAGCTCAGGATGGAACACTGAAATATTAAAAGGTAGAAAATGAGGAGAAAGCATTCTGACTTTATATTTCACTGTTTCAAGATAGCAAAAATCGTCAGAGTTTATTAAGACTGAAGCAGTTGACGGTGTTTTTTTCTTTTTTTTTTTTTTAATATTATTTTTCCTCTTCCTGTTTAATCCCACAAGCTGTTGACTGCTGAGTTCAGACTCCCCATGCTGCTGTTGTAAAAACCAGCAGACGTCATTACAGAAATCTGCCTTTACTGGACAGCAGCAGAGAGACTTGCCAAATGTTACCCAATAAGGAAGCTTGCGTATCAGTATCAGTGGGAAACTGAAGCAGATCCGAAGAAAAGGAGGGGGAGGGAAGGAAAGTTTGAAAGATTACAGGCCATTGAGATAAATACAGAGCGTGGAAACAAAACATGTTTTATTTATTTGTAAGGTCAGTGCCCTCAGCTGGAACAGAGATTTTGGAAGTGTATTAGAGGAAAAGTTTAATCTATCACAAGCACTAGCTAGAGCATGTTTAAATTCTGTTTATGAAGCAATTTAAGTAAATTTGGGCAATGGGAGTTAGGAAATTGTAACCACATTTGTCTAGCAGATTGCAGAATAATAGCAGCCAAACTTCAGGCATAATCCTTTCTGAAAAAATAAAAATAAAAAATATACAAAACCAGCAAACCTCTGTATAAAGTGACCTAGACAACACCCAATCCCCTGATCATCTAAAATGCATGTATTGACTGCTGTGAACAGTGATGTAGATGAGTTACTTGACTCAAAGCAACTATTTTCATAAGCCTTTAGCTTAAACCCAAAATGCCTGTGAAAGATGGAGCAGTCAGGCTTGTCACAGAGCAATAAAAAAAAAAAAAGGCACTTTGGCATGACTTCGATTTCTTTCTGAACAGCTTGATTCAGTCAGATAATTCTGTTCGTAGTTATAACTATTTAGTCTTGGAGTAATGCCATTAAATTAAATGGTGTTATGAGTTTTTACATTGCTTAAAGGAAAGGAAAATAAGTGTATTACTTAACTGGAGTTACTCTAGCAGTGCATTTGTCCCAGATAATATGCTGATATGCTAGATTATTTGCCTACTCTTGAGATAACAAACACAGGGCATAGTTTCAGAAGCCATAATATAGCAAATATGATATTCTTTTGCCTTTCAACATTTCCATATATGATTTATCTCTCTTCCTGTATATGTGGGTGGTTGTCCTTAAGGCCACAATACATTGCACATACAACATGCATAGTCAAAGCTTAAGAGGGCTAGAGCGAGGGTGTTCTTGTGTTCTTAGAAGGAGAAATGGCACTCCAACCTGATATTTTTGCACTATTCCTTGCAAACTCCATTACCTGCTTCTTTCTGCAAGCACGCATGCGTTATGGTTACATGTTCACACTCAGTTTGGGTGTCAGCTGGTTATCTGTGGATTATATATGACACCTCAGTCATATCTCTTGCTTATTTAAGCGTGTAAGATTTTGCTTAGAATCAATGTGAATAATGCAAATACAGCAAGCAAGGAATGTATGACACAAGCCATGTTGGTGGTAATAAATTGTTTTAAGAGTGCTTTGTTGAGGAGGTATGAAAAAAGGCCTTCTTCATTGTAAATAGAATGTGTCAACTCAATCACAGCTAGCTTGTCATTAGTAAGGTGTTTTTCATGCATAGTATGCCTGACCAATAAAAAGATGCAGAATGAAGTCATCTGAAATTAACCTGATGAGTCAGAAGTGGCTGTTGAAGCACATCTAAATGTACTGCTATTAGATTGCTGGTTTACAGTCACTGCACCTGTGAGAAAGGGTAGTTACAGTGAAAATTGAGATGGTCTGGTTTAATGACAGTACTGAATTTTCATTGTTTCCCTGGTAAAGGAAATTGGCAATAAATAAATAAAAATAGGCCTTTAGGGGAAGGAAAAATAAAAAAGTAGGTTTCAATAAGATAGCATGTTGTAGGCATTCTGTGGGGTAAACTGTTGGTACTAAAAATGGTTTGTATGAAAATTGGAAACCCTAGTGTTTACTTATATGTATGAAAAGAAACAGGTCAGTGACTTTGTTTCCATGGTGACCATTATTGAAATAAAACAAACTGACACCAATGCTGATTTATTTTCCCCTTCTGTACCCTTTTTAACAATCACTTTAGTCTGAGGTTGCTACTGGATCTAAACATGACGCCAGAGTGAACTTTGACAATATGATCTTCTGAAGTTTGTTAATAAAAAAAAGAGCTAAACCAAGATCCACTTCAGAAAAAAATGGCTTTTTGAGCAGGTGCCAATTCCTGGTGTCTGGCAACAACATAGCTGACATGCTGTAGAGTAAGAGTTCACTGGGAATTATTTGATAAGGCTAGTTTCAACAATGAAAGAGGAAACCTATTTCTCAGATCCAAAACATTTCCCAAAAGGATGGGAACATTTCCTTTGGATTTTTTTTTTTTTTTTTTTACCTGAGAAGACTCCTTAGGTCTGCATTTTCCAGTCAAAACCAGACACAGAAGGATGGATTAGAGATTCAATAGTTTGCCTACTATGAATAATACGTGGGTTTGCTTTTGGGCTGGCTTCTACTTCGAATCAGATGCATGCTGCAGTTATTGGGGTCTTTGACGTCAGAAGACAGGAGTCTAAACCAGTGACATCTTATGTGCTCCTGAGTGCAGGAACATTGTAATATCTTGAATAATCTTACTCTTTGTGATGCTCACTTCCCAAATGTAGTAATTATTCCAGTTTCCTATTTCACAGAGGTTCTGGGAGGTTAACTTCATTGAAACTTTTGAAATGATCAGAAAATAAGTTCATACAGAGACACTGGAAAGATAAATCTTACAGGTTTTCAACACAGCCTACCAGACTGAGGATATCAACCCTGTTATCGTACCAGAGCACAGAAGAAGGAGTAGAGACACCATGTGTATTTGGCAATGTTTGTTGGATATGAAGTGCCATGGATACAGACATGGAAGAAAAGAACACAGTGCAATAATACTTGTGACAACAAGATCAATATTTGGCCAGAAGTTGAGTGTATGCAGTTCATTTTGTTTTCTAATATCATTGTTTTGCTCTGTTATAGTCAATACATTTATTTAGGCAAGGTAACTAGTGAGGAATACTCCAAGTCAGAGTTTTGATTGTTTTTTATACTGCATATGATATTGCAGCAACCCTGCTGTCCTCGTTAGTATTTATGAGAAGAAGAAAAAAAAAAAAAAAGAAGGAAAATATATGCACTTTTAAAACCTCAACCTGTAAAAGCAAGGAAGGTACAATGAGGTATGTCTCTAAGGAAACAGAAACATGAAGAACTGAAATGGCAAATATTAAAGTGAATTTCCCTTTACCTGTCTTATATGATCAAGTCTGTGACTTCAGTGGAAACAAGATAGCTGCTTTCATTTGTAGCAAAGGAAATGGTCTCCCCTTGATTTGAGCTCTGAGCCCAAAATGCCACTTAGTGATATTTTTGGCCAGGATGATATTTTTTACCTTATATTTCCTTTCTCAAAGTCCTGTCTGTGAGCTTTAAGTGGAGATTTGGATATTGCAACAGTAAAAAGCAGTGACAGATTTTGTTACTGCTCAGAATCATACTGATAGTAGCCCACTGCCATCTGTTTTTTTTGTGTGTAGGTTATGAATTCCCTTAAAAGGCTTTTGGCACTGTAAAAAAAGTAATAGGGTGTCATTGCTATTGATTATCAGGAACAACACAACATAGGGTGGGGGACTACCAATTGGTCACATGTTCATTTTTAAATAGAAGAAAAGTTATTTTTTCAAGTTCACTATGTAACAAGCTGTATGTCTCAAGGGCAGGCCATTCAACCAAACATAAATACTTCAAGTCATTCTTTGAGTAAGATAATAGTAAAATCATGGTAATAGCAAGAGTCCTTTTTCTATTTCAATTCAGTAGAAAGGCTAGTAGCTGAGTGTCCTGAATGTTTCATGTAATGTTGTCATGGTTATGCTCTTATCCTACAAGGCCTCTTCTCCCAGTCTATTTTTTTAAAAGATTTACCTCATCCATTTCAATTACTTGGAGTAAATGCAGATTCCTGTCCTTTCCCACTCCAGCAAATATTGTGACAAATTATTTTGGTGCTAATACTTGGCTAGCTGTTAATCTCTTCCTTAAGGCTCCTTATCTCCTAGACGTGTTTTCTCAGGAGACATCATCTCTATGATGGGGGAGGAGATATTCTCCCTGATGTACACCTTTCTGAGGGTTGTTGCTCTTTCAGAAGATTTAGGCTCACTTTTTCCCTCTACATCTGCATCTCTTTGAAGTTTTTACAGAGTCCTCTTTTGTTTCTAAATAATTTAAAAATATATGGTTTTGGTATATCTTTAAATAGAAAAGAGTTAAGAAAGATCAGCTTATGTACCCTTTGCATTAAATTCAGCCCATGGAAGTCAAAGGGCTAAAATGATTAGTTAATTCTAATTCATCTTATAGATTTTTACTAAATCCTACCTTCAAGACAAGCAAGGACATTTGTTTGAATGCCACTGGGAAGTGACTATAACAGTGATATGAAACTGTAAACATCTACCATGAATGGTTGTATTCAAGATAAAATGCCAGAGTGGTGAGGAGAAGCAGATGTCTTCTTATCAGGGATAGCTTCAAAATTAAATCAAATTTGCCATAATACCAACACATAGATGACTCATCAATGGTCATTCGCAACTCTAAATACACAATAAAAATAGCAAATTATTTTTGTATAATATCCTTAATTTCGCAGTTATTTATTATTTGATTGGCTCTTCCAGACTAAGAAAACCAAACCCAACCAAAACAAATCTCAGAAGATTATCATTTTTCTTCATTATGAAATATGTTTCTCAAGAGGAAAAAAGTCTTGTGAGCTGAGGAATGTTTCATTTGACTTGAGAATGGATCATTAATATTAATCAGAGGAGTGGTGCACAGAATGCATCTTATAATGCATCTTATAAGCAACCCAACCAATGTCTTCTATCAAATTGCAATGGTATAACTAATACCAAAATGTGGCCATTAGTTTTCTGATACGTATGTCTGATTCCCACACTTACGGATTATCTGTCAGTGGTTAAAAATAGGGCTAGGGATACCTCTGCCTTTTTGTCAGAACTCTTAGTTATTGCACAGTATGGTTTAACAGCTCTCTAATGGTGCTACACTTACCATTCTCTAAACACAGACCCAACTTCCATAAATAGTTCAGGTATACTCTTTCTCATTGTCAGAATTATCTAAAGGGCAATTTAGCTTAAAGAATTCCACATAGCTGACCTAAAGATATAAGTTAGGTCCATTTTATAAGGCATTTTTCCTTTGAAAACTATGTATGAGCTACGCAATATGCATGAAACATGTATGATAGCCAAACGATTGAATTTGCCTGCGATATGTGGTGCTTTGTGTTCTAGACAAAATTAGGCTCTAGGTAACTGAAATGAGATGCTTTATCTCTGGTAATTTGAGACTATTACAGCACTCCTCCTTACCCAGAGGAAAAGGAGGCCTGCTTTCATAAACCTTGCCCTCAAATAAACCTTGGATTTTACCTTGCTACCCTAACTACAAAACAGTTCTCTTCTCACAGATCAAATTGGCTGATTTCTATTTATACATAAACAGAGCAGATATGTAGTAGGTGAGATGTGGAAGATACTCAGCAGTATCAAAAAATGTATGAAAAAGTGATCATTTCCACTTTGTTCATGTTTGGCCAAAGGGAAAAAAGTAATTCATTTTTCCACTGCAGATATTCTGGAGGAAGACATAAAGTGGCCGCTACTGCTTACTTGAGCAACTAGCTGAGTGGAACCAGCACCATGTACGCACATATCTCTTTCCCACAAAATGTATTTGAGTGACCAAGAGGATGTCTAAACTGATAGAGTGTTTCTGAGCTTCCAGGCCCAGGTGTGCCTTTTTTGGCAAGGCATGAAACCCATACTGTGGTGAGACATAAGCATACCCCAGACCCTCCTGTCTTTGTTTTTGGTGCAAAATTTGTGTGTCTTGGCCAGAGGGAGCCCCAGGTGGTTGATAAGCAGCATCTCCAGGGTCCTTCCAGGCAGCAGATCCCCATTGCTTCATCTAAGGGCAGACTTGCACATCACAGCTCTGTCTGCTTTCCCTTAGGTTTGCTTGGAGAAAGCAGCCTCCAATTTTTCATACTTTTGTAGCAAACACAATTAAGAAGGTTGTGAGGTGAATTACACGTAGTTTAACAGCTCCTATACTGTAAAGGAATTTCTGATTGAAGGTAGCTTCTAATTTAGAAAGAAAAGAAAAGAAAAAAAAAGCCCAAGTAACAGCAAACCAAGAGGCATGAGCTCCAATGTCTATACTGAGACATTAAATAAATGCTTAGTAGAAACACAGCGAAATTGTGCCTGCTGAGGTTAATTAATTGCTAACATGACCTGAGTAGGGAGGGCTAAAGTAATAACTGTGTCTTCCTGGAAAACCAATGCTAAATCCAGCAGAGATTAGTTGTCCAGGGTGTAAATTATTGGGTGAGGTACTTTGGTCTTTATTATGCAGAATATTTTACCATAATTTATTAATTTCTGAGCTGTCTCAGGAAGGAAGGGCTTCCCTTTTCCGCTTTGCAGTGGAACAATGCTGTGTGTACATCTTTATAATTTTGGGTACGCAGATATATTAAATACTGAATAATGTAAATAGTGATATCTATCATTTCAGACAGCATATAAATATGTAGGAGATATTCAGTAGCATCAAGTGGCATCAAATTATCTGTGAATACATTTAGATTGCTCATATTGCCAATCCTATGGTGGCAGATGGGAATCAACTAGATGCATGTTAAGTCTGTGATAACATCAGTTAAACTAATATGACAGGACAGAGCATGGCATGGTTTTCAGCTCTGCCCATCTCTTTGCCCCTTTGTTTACTAGGTCTTCTCAGTGAGACCATGATGTAGTGAGGAGTCAGGATGACTAATTAAGAACAAAGAGCAGGATTAATATACACATAAAGAATAAACGAGGGTATCTGGGCAACAGTCCAAGTCATTGGCTAGGTGAGGAGACCTTCAGCTGTTGCTTGATTCATTTAGTTATCAGTCCCAGAGACGATATCAGCCACAGCTACAAAAGCTGGGTCAGATCACTTGGGAATTGGTCACCGTTCATGGTATCATTCAGATATGAAGTCAATAACCACAATATAGCTTTTCTCAAATATATTAACATGTATTCCTAAAAATAAATAGAACAAATGCATAAAGCTAACACAGAAAAGATTGCGGTGATCCTTTTTTTTTTTTTTTTTTCTGCTTTGAAAGAATAGTTCTGAGTATATTTCCTTCTATGAGCCAAAAAAAAATAGGTCTACAAAAAATTACTAGTATTTTAGGCAGATGTGACACGTTTGCTCACATCAGTAAGTAGTTGCTCACCTGAGTAATCTGAGAGAGACTTTACTTTTCTTCTTTTGTGAATATATCTAGGGCATCAGCCCACAGGCACATAGTTTGCCATGTAATTTCACGTGCTTCCTTCCAGTATGGTGACTTCTTTGCACACAGTTTTCTTTCTTCTATATGCCATCTCTCATTTGGCCCTCATACTGTGAACTAAATGCAAGTGATGATTCACATGGAGCACCAATGAGGTTGAAGAAGTCTGAATGAAAGGAAGCTTTGAAATGGAAGACCTGAAAATAAATCCGGCTGTGTACATACAGCAGATGTGTATGTCTGCTGCCTTATGGGAGAGCTGGGCAGGGGATGGTGATCATTTAAATATACTCATGGCAATACACAGGACATGAAGCCTAAGGCAAAGAACTAAATGATTTAGCTCAGATGCCATTCAGTCAGGGTATCCTACATTGTAGGCCACATGAATCAAAACCGTGGGCCTCACATCTCTCCCAGACAGCTCGTGTCTCACATATACAATAGCTCTCACTGCCTGAGGCATCTGACTCCTTCCTTGGCCATCAAAGACAGCTCCTTACGAAACAACTCCATGACTTCTCCTTTCTGGTCTCGCCTCTGCCCTCGTTAACGCAGAGCAACAATAGGCCCTAATTCAAACATGGACTGCACACGCTGTTGTTTACTGTGGGCCTCCAAACGGCATCGGCAGAGGGTACTAATGCCTGAGAGGAGCTGAGCAGCAAATGCCAAGTATGGGCCTAGCACAATACTGGAAGTTCTGGATAATTTCTGTCCCAGAACCCCAAGATACCTGTCAGCAACACCAATTATAAGGGTGGGGGGAAAAGGAAACTGTGTGTCATTCCTTCCTATTGCAACACTTTGCTTTGGTTTTTATTATCAGATTTTACTGTTAAAATTAAGCCAGGGACAAGTAGAAAGTTCCTGCAAAGATTCAAAAGCTCCCTTTAAAAAATTTTCCTCTTTCCAATATTTTTAAAACTTATTTTTCTAAAGAGAAATATCTTGTATTTTTACAATATTTTTACTAGGGCTCTAAATATGTTTTTTTTCTTTTCAAAAATATTTTTATTATTTATTAATAATATTAATATAATTAATTTTATTGTAATTAATTTATAATATTATTTATTTATTCTTAGTATACTAATCTGAAAGATTTTATTTGTGATATATTTCACTGGAAAGCCTGAAACAAATATGTTAAACAAAGAAGGGTTTAGACAACGATTGTCCTGTTTCTTGTGGGAATATTTTGCAACAAACATATATACTGGCACAATCTCCTGACTATCTCAAAAGCCAACAATGAAAATCCTAAGTTTTCTAAATTTTCTCTCTCTTTTTTTTTTTTTTTAAGTATTAACTGAGGTAAAACCATCCACAAATGTATGACTCAACCACTCAGTGTCACATCTGTATTCACATTCCTCATTGTCCATGAAAGGATCCCTGAGCAAGGAGAAGGTCAGATATCTGAGTGCTGTAGATTGTAATCAAACAGACAATAAACAGAGAAGCCAGGTTGTTAATTTGTTAATTTTACTGGAATAACAGTATTACTGAAAGATGTGATTTTTTTTTTTTTTTGGCTGGAAGAGGGAGAAGGAATAGAACTCTGTGGCTTAGACACAGTTAAACGGCAATTAAAGTGTTTTTAGTAGAATAACACTTTACTGGAATTGCCTGTTTCAATTGTTCCATTGCTACAATGAAAACTGGGACAATTCCCTCCATATATAACACTGAGAATTTTCTACTGCCTTGGTATTACTAAATCAATAAGAGACAAGATTTATTCCTGGAACTGCTACAGATATTTTTGAATGATAATTTTGTTCCACTGGGAGAGAGCACAGAACACCAGATTTCAGGTATTTCCAATACACTTTTTGGGACAGGAGACTTCAGGCTCTGAGCACAGGAGCAAAATGCAAAGTACAGACTAGCAGCTCTAATTTCACTAGATTTTCTATTCTCACCTCAGTAGCACAGTTCATGCGGATTGTACACTCTTGCTACAAATTTGATGGTTTTAGCGTTGGGGCTCCTGTGCATAGTCAGTTGTGCTGGCAGTATGGCATGAAGAAAGCCCTGAGAGCCCCACCCAAACTTGTTATTTTGTGAGCTGTGCAATCTTCAGGCCCATTCAGTTTCCTCATTGCTTTTACTTAGGAGGCAGAGAGCTGGAGTTACGGCTGCTCATTGCTCAAAGTGGCAACTGAGTGAATTGCTCAATCCTGCTGGACTTGAGTGCAGGGCAAGGCACAATGTGGCTTAAGAGGCGACATTTGCTTTCTTCCAGTACATCACAGGTTGGATGAGGCCCTGGGCAACCTGATTTAGTGGGTGGCATCCCTGGCCACGACAGGGGGGTTGGAACTGGATGGTCTTTAAAGTCCCTTCCAACCCAAGCTGTCCTACGATTCTGTGATCTTAGACACTGAGGTGTGTCAACTTCACTTTGCATTTCTCATTAGCTACCATGCCGCTGCTATTGTGTTTGGGCTTACAGTATTGCAGGAAACATGTTTGATTCTATATTTTTTTAGTAAGGCTTGTACCTGCAATATTTAACAGATTCTCTTCACATCAGTCATTCAGAGGCAGCATGGCAGCTACTGTATAAAATTTAAGGGCAGGCCTAATCTGCAGAGAGCATAAATGGGTCAGTTTGCTGGAGAATTTTTGTGGGAGATTTTGGCTTGGGTGGGTGAATCCATGATTTCTAAATGAACATTAAGTCAAATAAAAAGACTAGATAGTCAGAATATCAGATGATACTTGTTTCTCTGAAAAGTATGCCACAGTCGTTTAGATATGTGCTGGCCATCTTACATGTGGCTTTTCAGAGAGCTTTTTCTCAGGGATCTTGTCAATGCATCAAAAAGGCCTGAAAGGAGAATATAAAATAAGCATTTTACATCAAGCAGACATAATTTTTCTTGTGGTATGGAAGGTTTCAAGATAAATAACAAAAAGCGGGTGGAAAAGCAGAACCCTACGGTTTTATTAAGCATGAATGACATTAAGAGTTGGCGTCAACTACAGGGTGAGTCAGTGCTGCTAACTGCAGCGCATTATGTCCATCCTGTAGTCACATGATAGAAAAGGAATGCTGCTCACAGCACACACAGAAATGACTTGTCTTGGCAGCGCTAGAAAACGCACAGCCCCAAGACATTAATGTGTAATAATTTCCCTAGCAAAGGAACAAAAAGTATGACTGAAGCCTTTCCTGACCTTGGAAGCTGAGTCAGTTGGTTAAAGTTGACCTACTTTGCACTTCCATTTTCTACTTTTTTAACTAATAGCTTTTTGCTCTGAGACATTGTTTTTTGATTTTTTTTTATTATTACTTATTTTTGATCTGAGGAAGAACAGTAGATGAAAGATAAGGTTTTCGAGCACAGAGAGAGATAAGTGGAGAAAAATTTGTCTTTTCAGATTACATGCTTTCTAATATCATATTTGCAAGTAAATTTATCCTAAGGCTGGCAGGCAACACATTTTCTTTATAACCTGTAATATATATTGGCAAATCATGATATCTGTGAGTGAATCCTAAGTAAAGAAGAAAAGAGAATTACCATGATGGTTTGTGTCATTGTAGAGTGCCTCACTCATGTGCCAACTAGGCATTATACAAAACTGAGAATATTATTTTTTATTATTTCAACTATAGTTTTTAAATCTCTTGCAAAGAGATAGGAATACTATTCCTTTCTCTTTACAGAAGAAGAGAATTAGGGTAGCCTACACTCTACAGTACAAAGTAGAGTTACCCCATTTTTTTTCTAATCACCCAACACTGCTGCAGGAAGTCAGTGTAGCTACAACAATAGGGATTTCCACAGAGCTATAAAACTCCCTCTCGGATTAGAGACAGAACACAGAGTTGCATTCCTCATGCTTGTGGGTGGAACCTTTACAATTATTCAAGGGAATTTCTACACAAGACTACCATTTGGCCTTTGGAAATATGAAGACTTATGCTTCGGGTGTGAGACTCTCTCACCATCTTCTTGCCTCCCACACTTCCACTCTGGGACTTCGTCTATCGTATGCAGCCAACCAGTGACCTTCTAACCAGCTGCATCTGGAGCTGAAGGACATTGTGGTGGTGTGTTGCATAGTGACCAAGGAGCAAGTTTCCTAGCAATTTTGGTGTAGCAAGAAAACCTTTTAAAGGGCATGTCGTTCAGTCATAGTTTTATAGCAGCAAATTTCTCTTATTAAGAAACAAAACAGAAGAAGAAAAAGAAAAAAGAAAAAAAAGAACAAAAACATTTATTTTTCCCAGTAAACTTATTCAACTGTTACTGAGTACTTTTCTTTCCAACCTTCCTCCCTGAGGTCATCAGAGGATACAGGAAATTTAGACATATTTAAGAGTGTAATACATCCCACTGTACAGTGGTGACTTAATTTTCCCAAACACAGGGGCAGAGCCAGGTCTAAAACACAACTCCTACCTACCACCATAAATGCTGGAAAAATACTGCTTGTCTTAGCGAAAGCAGATTGTTGGATATTATGGATATGGATATGGATATTATGGATATGAGGCTGGCATTTGAGCTTGAAAATAGTGCAGACTGCCAAAACAGAGGGAGGACTGTCATCTAGCACAGGCATAGAAACACTAAAAATGAGCAACAATAGTCTCCTTCTTATGGTAATCTGAGTTACCTTGAGCAACACTGGAAGACACTACATAAATATTTCTGTTTGCAATATACTTTATACGGGTTAGCAGTCTGAGGAGGATTTGGAGCCTGGCCATCAGTTGAGAAACTCTCTGCCAGAAGTAGAGCAAAAGCAACATTAAAGGCTCTTAACCAGGCAAGCAACGGTTTCTCGGCGTCCTTACCATGCACCTCGCGATTGCTGGCAGGGAGACAACCATCTTACTGGGTGCTGTTAACAGCTCAAGGTAGCGCAATTACAAGCACCTAACTGTATGAGGAGTTTAATCAGTTACTAGCTTGCTCCAGATCTGCGCTTGTGCAAAGAGCAAATCCACATCTATTCATAAGGAGCTGCAGGAGGCACAGACAAGGTAGGTCCGTGCTTCAAGCCCAGAAGACATGTCTATTTTGTCATAACTATAGATTATACTACTACTTCAGATACTTATGCCAGCTACTGACACTTTCTGACTGCACCACATATTATATATCCTATTGTTTTCAATGGGACTATTTAATAGCACTAAATCCACATGCAATTTTGCCAGCTGTAAATTCAGAAATCAAAGACTGTAAGTCAGTTTACACCAGCTGAATAACTTTTCCAAAATCTTTGCTTTTCTCTGAAGTTATAAAACAATGAATGCTTTTGCTTAATTCATCTGGAAAGAGAGACATTTCCCTAAGAATCGACAGAAGGATCTTTAGAATAGCATGGAAAGTTATCCTTGGGGGTTGCTTTAGAAAAACTTTCTTTCTATATCAGCTCACTTTGCAAGGATGGAGAAAATGGTAAAGAAGAGGTACCAGTGAAAGGTAAGGGTATAATACTTCTCTCCCCAAAATAAGATTTTTGTTTGGTTCCTATATTTAAAATGGATACCATATCAAACTTCCACCAGATAACACCAATTCAGCATTCCCCATGCTAGAAGAGACTGATTTGTTCTGTTGTTTCTACTCTACACAGAATTGATATCCTTCAAAAAGAAGGGTTGTTTTATAACTAAATTAATTTAGATTACATAGATTAAAAAATGTGTATTCTTGCTTCCCACATTATCATTACTTCAGTAGTTTAGAAGACCTAAACATTCTTGTAATTTTTCAGGAGTTTTAGATTTATAAACAAATAGTATTAACAATGCTCCACCTGTACAGGCTGAATATATTTTGTATTCCAAGTCTCCTCAGTGTTCACTCTACTGGCTCATGACTGCAGTGATGTCCACCAAATGAATAAGCCTTCGTGTGCTCCAGAGTCTTCTCTAATCTTGTGTACTCTGTGTCTCATCAATGGAATGATAAAAATAGAAAATAATAGAATACAGTCGTAGTGTCTACAAAATGATATAAATAATGATTTAATTACATGAAATAAAATGCTATTGTTTCTCTGAGTTCTTAGGCACACTTCTGTACATTGCATAGACAGGTACTTTAGACATAATTTGCTTATACATCTGTATAGATATAGTCAAGTGTGGTAACATTCAGAATAACTTCTTTGAATCAGTGGGACAAATTCTGCTCTTGCTTAGTTTGATGTTAATTCAACATTTATTTCAGTATTGCAGAGGTCAGAGTTGGCCTGATGATTTGTTTGTCATTCTAATAATTAATATAGACTAGTATATTAATCTAGATGCTAAATTAATTACTCTAGTAATTAAAAATCTTTATAGAAACAATTTCACTAAAAGCCTGACATTAAGTGATATATCTTCAAAAAAAAAATCTGTAAGTTACATTTTATACCTCAGCAATTTTTGAACCTGTTATTCAGACAAAAAATCTTTTTTTTTTTTTTTTTCACAAGCAAACTAGCTTTGTAAGGAAATGAGTGTTATGTGATTATGATGTATATTGTCTACTAATAACCTTTGATCCTCTTTTTCCTATTTCAACCAAATTCAACAGTATATAGGTAAGAGAAAAATATCTCTGTGGATTGATACTCCACAGCTTCTCTGGGTGACCTACACCAGTGTTTGACCATCAGACCTGTGGAAATAATTTTTCTGGATATCTGATCAAAATTTTTCGTGTTGCAGTTCATGTCTGCAGTCTCTTGCCCTATCACTGTGCACCTCTCAGAAAACTCTGACACCATTTTTGCCATGCTCTCCCATTAGTTTGACTAGGATCCAATGGGATCCTAACTCCACCTTTTCATCTTATGACTGAACCAGCCTTTCCTTGTATGTATGTGCTCCAGCCCGCAAACATCGTGGTGGCCCACCACTGGGCTCCATTATGGGGAAGGCTGGATATGAGCTCAATCCTTTTTAAGCATTAAAAAATCTACAGTAGAAATGGAAGAAGTCCATTCCCAGCCATGGAAAACACTTAGAGTCCATGAAGATGCAGTTACAGTACTCTTCACAAATCAGGCTTTATTAATTTAACTGCTTACAGAAATACTTGTGTTGTTGTTGTTGTTATTGTTATTATTATTTAAAGGGTTTTAAAGTTTAGCATCAGAATTCTCCTACTGGTTATAAAAGTCCTTGAGCAAGGACAGCAGGACTTAATAATTTCAAATAAGATGTATTACAGAGTACTGGGCAGAAAAGTATTCCCCTAGTATCCTGGAAGTGCTAATACACAGTAACTTAATGAGGACAGAGGGGTGCCAGGTATCCATATGGTCCTCAGCACTTTTCACAAAGCAGTGTGAGGGGAGGAGCAGGTCCCACTGACTCATTATGTATTCTCCTCATGCAGGCAGGCAAGAGCAGGCAAATAGAAATTAAGGCTGGAGAAAGTTTTGCCAGAATGTCAGCCAGTGTATCTTTGTTTATTTTGCATAGAGGTATTTACGTTTTTTATTTATTTTTTCCTGAACTGCATGGGAGTTAGAAGGGGTTTTCCAGGAGGAGCACAACAATATGTTTCTTCTTGCCCTGCGCTGTTGTATGGTCTCCCCATGTAGCAAGTCCAAGCTTATACTGTAGTCACATCCTAACTCTGCATAGCTTGAGACCATATTTCCTATTCTCCTTTCAGCTTTGTGTTGAAGGTACAGGGCCTGGAAGTTGGGGAAGAGGCATTTACCAGCTTGTTTCCCAGTCTGGAAAACTGAGACCAGCATACCTTCCACACAACTCAGATGTCCATTTTGTAACCCTAAGTGTATACTTGCTTGCTCTAACAACAAACAATGCCTAGAAACTTCACAGATCATTTACTCTTTATTTAAACACTTTTCTTTTTTTCTCATTGAAATATATATATGCATAAAAGGAAATAAAAAGAAAAAGAAATGGAAAAGAAATAGAAAGAATCTTAATGTAATATTAGGAATACAAAATGAAGTAGTGTAAAACTCAGTTCTACATTGTAAACCTCAAAAAAGCATTCTTTTACTCTGAGAAAATTAATTCAGTCCCTTTAGATCTATTCAGTTGTCTACAACTCTTTTACATGCCAAATGTAAATCTTAACATATTATTGTATAGTAATCTTAAAATAGATATTTGATGTGGATGATTTAATGTGGTTGGAAAAAAATTGACTTCTAGGATGTTCTAACCAATAAATGTGTGACCTTACGTGTCCTATTTTACACTAGCACTAATTTTTCGCATGCGAGACTCACATTTGCAACTACACTGTATAGAAAGCGACAACTAATACTTTGTTTTAGGTTTTCAGCAACAAGTGCCTTCTTTATTACCAAAGGACATTTCACAGAGTCACTTCAGAGAATGCAAATTAAATCACAGAGTAAATGTCTTTCATCTTACTTCATGTCAGAGGAAAAGTGCAGTCTTTCTAGCAAATATTCTATTTTGGCATCATTTGAAAAGAAAGCTTTAATTAATAGTACGTTCAGTTTTCTGATGTTGAGTACTATTCAGAAATGTAGGCATCTGCAGCCAGCTAGAGGCCATTAAACAAGCTTTTGCGCTCTGTTGACAGGGTTTTGCTCCAGTACAAAAAAGCTCCAACAAAAGTCTCTCCAGCAGCTACAGAAAAGTAAAGGAGTAAAAGAAGACTAGGAAAGCATATTAATATATCAGGTGATATGTACGAGATAGAAAATGAAATCGTGAATCTGTATATAGATGTACTTAAAGGTTTATGTGAAATGAGAGCTGTGATTCATTTCTAGTTTGCTGACTGAACATCAAGTTTGCTCCAAAATAAATGTTACAGAGCTGCTAGATGGGCAATGAAAAGGCAGAAGACAAAATAAAAATTAAAGAATATGCGCTGTCTTTTAAGTCAAATTAAATTGCTGGTGTGCAATTGTGTTGTTCTGAACACATAGTATCTGAAGAAAAATGTATACACATCTACACTACAGTCAGTTCAGTCTCTACTGGCATGCTGGACTAGCACTATCAAAACGGGAATATTAAATATGCCAAGAACCTGATCTGAGTCCTACAGTACCTAAATGTGATGTGACCCATTTAATCCATCAGATGAGTGAGAATATTCTGAGCATCTGCTGCAGGCACTTGTACAATTACATAATCCTCAGGAACAGGAGCTTGAAGGGAAGGAGAAAATCTATATGCCATGCATTTGAGGATGTGATTTTTAGTGTTTTTTTTTTTTTTAATTTTAATTATTATTATTTTTTATTTTTAAAGACAGTCCTGTAAATGTATTCATATTTATTTAACCTTGGTACCCCAGCTGTTTAACTGTCTTCCAGTGAAATGCTTTGTGCACCACTGGTAAACCCCATGCAGGTTTGACTGATTCTGGTGTTTATGCATTTGCACCGTGCAGTGCTGGCACGCAGTTGCTAGGACTTTTTTGCAGAGATTCAGTAGCAGCCAGGGATGCATTCACAGGATAGCTGATTCCGTTGCTGTGCCTGCCAACTAGTGGACAGACGAGCAGTGAGCCCCTTAATTAGCAGAATTCATGTTAAGAGTGCAATTTCTACATGTTTTTCTGCATATGATTCAGGTTGATACAGTATTGGCAGAAATTTGCTTTTCTTTATTATTTTCTACCTTGAAGTTTCTGCTTGTTCCCATCTCCTTGTCTTCTGTTGGGCCTGATAGAAGCTGCAAGTGCTTAATTATTTAAGAAAACAGACCACTTATTTAAGTGCTTGTGGGCAGATATTTGAATCTAACTTGAAATAGTTATATATATTTTAATGTTTTAATTTTAAATTTATATTGCACAAAATTCAAGCACTGTGCAAGATCTAAGTTTAGAAATATGTCCAAGAACTTCTGATCCTCATAGCAACCATAAAAAATTATTCTGAAGTGGATAATGGGTAATAATATTAGACAGGATGATAGTGTATCTTCAGATGTCCAACAGTATTTCTGTCTCTGTCTTCCATTCTTTACAAAATAGTTTTTAGAAAGCGCTAAGGCAGGAGCAGCTCTCTAGCAACACAGGACAGAAAGGAGACTTAAATTAGTTCCCTTCCTTTCAGGTTCTTCTTTTCACATACATGAAGTAAAGGAAAAAAAAGTGAAGCTGAGTATTTGTTGCTATGATCATTAATGTAAGAGCAGGGGATTCTGAAGAACACAACTTGAAGTTTACCAAACGTACCACATGAGACAAGAAGCCATTGTCAATACCAGTCATTTCTAGAGTGCAAATAATGGTGCTGAGAACCATTTGGACGTATTAATTCAACTGATTCAACCAATACACATAAGCCTGTGTCCTGAAGAGCATTTCAAAGATGCCAAGCTTACTAATATTACGTGCCACTCTTTCAAGCAGAGCAAAGCGGCACTCACCTAACTCCCTATGGTTCTGATAGTTCAAAGTAATGGAAAAGAGCAGAAGGCTCTTTTGGCCTTTTTTTTTCTCCACAGATAAAGCCATTGCTGGCTTCTAGCATGTAGCACACACCTGCGGCATTCCAAAGAATGGTGAAAGAAAAAAATATCCTAGGAAGTACATGAGGTGCAGAGCAAATCCACCATGGCCAACAGCGATGAAATTCTGATATATCACCACACCTGCTTGGAATAGTTGAAGGATGTGAAAGAGGTGTTTAGGACAGTTTTATGAGCATGTTTGACTGTGTGAAAACTGAGAAAGTGGCCAGATAAGTATGGATGAGGTGACTTATTTGGAATGTAGGATGAGAAGTGGTCAGATAGACAGGAACTGGCTACATTGGAGCTACCTAACAAACACCAGATGATGGCTTCTTGAGGACATTATTCCCTCTCATGGTAAACACCTACTGCCTAATTACCTAAGACCTAAATTGAAAGATCAGTGTGTGTTTCCTGATTATCACAGACCATAATGCCTTGCTGGGGATATTTCATTACCTATGGTGTGAGTACCAAACCACGTTAGAAGTCTCTAGTCTCTAGAAATACTCATTTCAGGTTCTCCATTAAAGTGATTTGAAAAATGACTGAACCTGCGTGATGTAAAAAAATCAATTATTTAATGTTAGCAGACTATATAACTAGAGTTATACGAGTTATATAGAGTTATAGAGTCTACGTAAGATGCTTTGTGATTAATTTTGTGACTGCCTCAGAAGTACTTAAGTTAGCACAGGACTATCCTTTTTGTTTTTATCACATCTACTAATTTTCATTTTCCTTCCTATTGACAAAAGATTTCTACCTAAACATATCAGACAATATCATTGCACTTCAGTTGCACAATAACTGTAGTTCATACCTATTTTCCTGGATCCATTCTAGGCAGCATACCATTCAAATATGTGATGAATGCCCCTGGCCAAGGAAAGTGTCAGAAATCTCTTCCTGTGATCATATATTCATTTTTCTTGGACAGCTAACCCCCTGAAGCCCTTATTTTAAGTCAATAAGAATTTTCCTTAAAAAAAAAAAAAAAATCTAGCCCAAAGCAATTTTTTTTTTAAACACAGAAAGTTTCCAAAAATCCAGCAAGAAGCCCAGTCTTTATTCGGGCAAACTGTTTAGTAACATCACAGGAGAGCATAATAGCTATGCAAAGAACAACTGTAAAAATAAGAAAACTGACTTATCATAAAGGCAGTTATCTGCCATGTGAATTAAAGAAAGCTAAGCATGCTGTTCCAGATAACACAGACAACACAGTACTTTCTCATTAAATATTCTTTCAGTGGCTCTGCTAGTGGGTGCAGGTGAAAACTGCTTCCTCCAGGAATTTCAAATATTTGCAAAAGCTTGAGAGATAAACAAGAAGAATTCAGGGAAGAGCATGACTGTGGGAACACATATAGCTGCAGGGATCCACTACTGATCTGCATTTAGAGAAGCTCAAAATTGTTTCTGTAGCAGCAAAAACAAAACAAACAAAAACTAAAACCAAACCAAAAAAACAAACAACAACAACAAAAAAACAACACAAATCAAGAGCGCCTTTATATGTTTTCCTTAAACAAATACGGAGTGCACTTGAGTGGTCTCATCTCCATGTACAGAGGACCAACATGTCTATGCCCACACTGAGATGGAGATGCACTCCCTAAACATGCACCCCATGTTTCTTTTTCTTTCAGATTTTTGGAATTTCATTTTGATATAACGAGATTTATGCCAATGTAAATTACACATGCAAATCTTCCATATGTCAAGACGGGAAGATTTACCACTTAAATTTTGTACTTGATATTTCTTTCTCCTGACTAAAGTAATTTTATCAACATAATACAGGCAGCAGGGCAACACTTCATAAGCCAGATGTTTATTGACCTGTGTGACCCTCCAAGTGTTTTCCTCCTGATTATTTGTGGTATGAACATAACAGATAACATCTGAAGTAATGTGGGAAAATAGGCCTATAAACCCAGTCACTTTTGATTTTTGTTTCAGATCATTTTGATTTCATTGGATTTTATTTACTCAAGGAAAGAACCTTAGGTGAAAAAAAGACCAAAAAAAACCCCGCAATTGATCTGGCTTTCAGATAGTTCCTGAGTTTCACTGTTGAGTGCTGTAAGAGGGCATTCCAAGTAGGGTGAAGTGAAAAAAGGTCAGTAATTTGATTCTACAAGCAAACTTACATAGCAAAATAGATGTTGTGTATTGTATAATTATGTTTTTATTGCACTATTAAGTGCAATGCATTGGCATAGCAATTAAAATATTATGTGAAAATAATTATTCTGAACTAAAAATGCTGGAATGCTAATTGGTATGAAGTATCTGATGTTAAAGGTATTACAGAATAGGTATGCAGAAGGTTAAAGATATGTAAACATGCTGGATAACCCTTTGGAGAGTATCAAGCCAAACAGTAATTAGCTATGACCAGAAAATTATATTTTTCTTCCTGGATGGCATCTGAAACCTTGAAGTTCCCTGAAGTTGCACAACCTCATCAGAAAGCACAACAAATGCAGAAAGGAAACACAGAAAAGACATGGATAGTCAGGCTTATTTGAAGAAAGATACTCATCCACAGCTGCTTTTTCTAAATAACCCATAGCTAGGAGCTTCCCAGTTGTGAATAAAGTGGTTATTGTAGAAATAACTGCAGCACCCACTCCTCTTCCTCTATCCCCAGATATTTTAATGACTCTTAACTGGAAACTATTGGCTGTACTGCTGATTTAGTGGAACGTTTTGTGAGTGCCCTTCATTCTGTTCAGTGCAAAGTCACCTGGATGCCATTAACTACCACCATCAAGAATTCAGGGCAACCCAACTGGTTTTATCCTGAAATGTTCAAGGGATTGATTCAAATGTCTCAGCTGAGGTTGAAGTAATCACGAACAGAAAGATGACAGAAAGACACAAAACTTTCCTGATCGTGGTAGGTATTTCTGAATTTGGCATGGCATCAGGATAATCTTTCTCTCAAGACTAGAGAAAGAGGCTGTGGAAAATTTAATGTTATTTGAGTGATGGTTGGTTGCAGAACAGAGGTGTCAGATGAAATTACATTTTGTTCTTTGTTGCTACTTTTATTTAAAGAAAAGAAACATCTATATGATATTTCAATGCACAAGTTACATGAGTTAAATTACTGTTTTGTCACTTATTTGTTTCATATGAAAAAAATCAACTGAAAATCTCTGAATTTTGCTACCACTTAGCAAAAGGAGAATGCTCTATCCAGCTCACAGAATCAAAATGTTTCACTATCATTGAAACAAACTGCCCTCAAACACTATTATTTTTTATAAATAGTGAACTGAGGATTAGATTGGTCTATTTAGTTTGCCCTATATCTCATGGAAAGCTTGTAAATCTATGATGAACAAACTGTCCCAAATGCTATGTTCTCTGGGCCAGAGAAGATACCAGTAATTAATTTCAAATTTTGTATGAAATATACCCCAAGATTTACAAAAGAAGTTTCCAAGATAGCATTTACTAAATGTAATACTTGACCTTTCTTTGGATGTCACATAGTATGGTTGAAATCCTGCTCTTCACTATAGACAGTACTAATAATTGTGGCTCCATTATTAGCTTAGATCCCTCATCCACAATGTGAGATTGACTTCATTGCCATGTGGTTCAAACAGCAGGTGAGGGTCATTCTTGTGAAAGTGGACATTTAAGTACGTTACTCAAAATGAAGCAGTGAAAACACTGATGGAGGATGAAATGCATTCAAGCAGCTTCAGGTGTGATGCTTAGGAGAACTACGCAAGAGTCAGATGATCTCTATCAGGGAAAGTTTGTCTATTTATGTGAAGTGAAACTGAGTAAGATGAAGGAACCAAAGGCACTGTTGCTCTAGCCTGTACATACCAGGAAGCTTTGGGCTTAAGGTATTAATCTATATGGCTTCAAGTTCCTTCAGACAAAGGAGGAAACTAAATCTCAATGTCCCTATATGCGAGGTGCCCTGATCCACTAAGAATGTAGATAAAAGAGAATCATACCATCCTCTAGCAGCTTTGTGACTCACGCTCCCTGGAGGAAAAAAATCCCCAATGAATCTATTAGCCAAAGTCAGTCAGAGCTTCCTAACAATTGCACTGCTTTTTGTAAACTTATTTATTGCCTGAAAAAGCACAACTCTAGGTATTGTCTAATGATCAGTTTTCACACAGGAAAACTGCACTGTTGCACCCTTTATCCTATCCTCTTCCATATGGGTCTGGATAGATCAGTCTTAAAATGATGTAAACTCAACTTCATTTTTAACAGTTGTTTCCTATTGCACCTTCAGATGCCTTAGAAATACCACCAATATTTCAGTTTTTGATACCTAAATTGGATATAAGGAAACCGTATTAAAAAGGCAACCATATATCTTACTTAATTTCCACAGATCAGAGTTACTAATGTTTCTTAAATGAAGCATTAGAGAACTTTGCCTGGGGGATGTTATTTATAAACTTCTGTAGCCAATAAAGCTATGATTGAGAAAGCTTAAGTGTATATAAAAAAGTAGTAGTTGGAAGTAGTCTTATTTTATTGTTACATGTTTGAAATTAGATTATAGATAACATTCAGAGGAGTATAAACTAAAAGCACTTACGTTGCTGCTGTGTGTGTGTAACAAAGCATGACTTGGCTACAGCATACCCCAGTAATGCAACAGCATTACTGCAATGGCAACATGGGTGTGAGAGGTGTCTGAAAATGCCAGATGGACTCCAGAAAACTGGTCTTAAAAAAGGATTAAAGTATCACGTGGGGGAGGGGAAGTGTCTATTGGATAATAGCAAACATTACAGTGCTAGTGCTGCTTGGGGTTGGACAAAGCATTAGCCAACTAAAATGGCATAACTTTACCTGCCAAAATCCAAATGTAAGATGTAGCATGTGGGTAAGAGACGCACAATAATTGTTTTCATACAGAAAACATAAAATACAATTCTTCAGGTACGGAAAGCAATCTTTCCTAAAACCTCTTTCATGTTTCAGTTTGATGTTAATTGTTTTGAATAACAAAAGGGGAAGGAATCAAAATTCAGCCCATAACATTTATTGAAGTGTATGTAAGTAACAAAGATGCCATATAGAAAGGTTTTGACCAGGCATTAACAAAGCTGCAATGAAAGAAATTGAAAAGAAAGAACAGAAAGAAAAAACAACATCTTTTGATATCCTTCAAAATTTCATTACAACATTATTGGATTAAGATGTCCATATGACACATGTATTATCTATCTGAATGAAAACAAACAAACAAACAAACAAACAAAAAGAACAATCAAACAAAAAACTTATTTACGTTCTACTTGGTTATATGGTTTGGAGGACCAAATTTGATTGTAAGAAAAATGTAAAATATTATTGAGTGGTGATATGCAAAATATATAAACAAGTAATTAGGTGTTCATTTGTACAAGCTAGAATGGTGGCTATAAATTTAGTATGTGTGGATTTCCATCTCTGTGTGTGTTGTTACTACAAGCTTCCTGAAAAGAAGAAATAAAATTTTTCCATCCCACAAATAATCTACCAAAATATCTGTCTTCATGTAACTTAGGAAGACTCAGCTCAGCTCTGATACAATTCCAGTCTCTTCGAGTCTCTTCAAAAGAGTTATGTCTGTCATACGAGTTCTGACTATGACATAGTCTTCTTGCATTTTCCTTTTTGTCCTATATTGCTTCCTCCATTAGAGCAATGTGTATTATTGCTTAATTTTATCCTCCAGATAGTTTTCCTTATCTGTTTAGGAAAAAAAATAATCTTTAACAAGAGTAGTAACAAAATCATGAGTTGGTTTTGTTGTTTTTCTTTTAATTGTA
The DNA here is from genome assembly GCF_040182565.1 of Anser cygnoides. Lineage (NCBI taxonomy): Eukaryota > Metazoa > Chordata > Aves > Anseriformes > Anatidae > Anser > Anser cygnoides. The sequence continues at coordinate 100,744,820 of NC_089874.1, read as the reverse complement.
TCAATGAGGCTTTATTTGAAGAGATGCAAATAAAGCAAAGTTTTAGGGGGCCTAGCTGCTTTAGCTATAACTCTTTCTACAATGTCCTTTAATGGGACATTCCTAATGCAGATGAAAGAAAGTGACTTGCCTCAGGCCACTTCTGATTTACTTTTGTTTTACTCCATTTGGCCAGTTTCAGATTTTGTGCATGTACATTTATGGCTACATACTAGATTGCATTCAAAATTTATGGTCATTGTTTTAGTCCATTGCCTCTATTCAATCCATATTTACTCACTATCGTCATCATCAAGACTGTCTCATGCACTTGAGGTTCACAGGTTGCTTGAAGAAGACCCTTATGTGTTTCATTATACAACTTAAATATATTATTCATACCCTTTCTCTCCTGGACTATATAACAAGTTCCCAGGATTTCTGTAAGCAAATACACTTAATCTGCCAACAGTGGAAATCTCATGCTCTCTCGCCACTGATGTCTAAAAGCAGTGGTGGTTTTGACTCCCTAAACTCCTCTGCACATACAAAAAGAAAATGACAGCTCCATTCCTTAGGATACAGGGCAGTCTGTAGAGTCCCACTCTTCTGGCTGCATCAAAAAAAAAAGTAAGCAGAAAGCCTGTTGTGGTGGTTGACTGCCAGGTGGCGACAAGAGGGATACAATGGAAGTTCTTGTGAAATTTGCCTCAAGTACTTTCTCAATTCTTGGCTCTCAACTTGCTCAAAACACTTCACCTGATTATGCTAGAATCATTACTCCTTAACTCAATAGTAAAACGAACAGATTTATAACATTAATTTGTCGTTTTGTGCATTCACAGAATCACAGAATTGTAGGGGTTAGAAGGGACCTCAAGGGACCTCAAGAGATCATAGGGTCCAACCCCCCTGCCAAAGCAGGTTCCCTAGAGAACCACATTCACCAAAAGTGCTTTCTGCTTTAAATAATATTCTCTCTTTTCCCACAGTTTTGGAGGTAATATTTATCCCTTCACAATTAGCAGGAACTATATTTTGAAGGCTATATTTGGAACTATATAGGAAGACTTTAAAACCTCTCTGGACAACCTCTTTCAGGGTTCAATCACCCTCACAGTTAAAAAAGGTTTTTATATGTTCAAGTGATATCTCCCATATTTCATTTTGTCCTATTGCCTCTTGTCATTTCAGTGGGCATCACTGAGAAGAGCAAGGCTACATAGTTTTTACTCCCACACATCAGGTATTTATATACATTGATCTCTCTCCAGTCCTCTTCTCCAGGCTGAAAAATCCCAGCTCTGTCAGCCTCTCTTCCTGTATCAAATGCTCCAGTCCTTTATGTCCATGTCAACTACTTGTCCACCAGTACCCTCAGTCCTCTTCTCTGCAGATCTGCTTTCCAGATGCCTCCAGCACATACCACTTATCTTTCCACAGAGGCAGGACATTGCATTTCCCTTTGTGGAACTTCATGAGGTTCCTGTTGGCCCAGTTCTCCATCTTGTCAAGGTCCCTTTGGTGTATCAGCCACTCCTCTCAGTTTTCTGTCATCTGTCAACTTGCTGAACATGCACTATGTCCAGTCATGCAGGTCGTCAGTGAAGAGGGTAAACACTACTGAAGTATTTGAACCCTGAGGTACACCATTGACCGGCCTCAAGATGGACTTTGTGCCACAGATCACAAACCTTTTAAGCCCGGCAGTTCAGGCAATTTTCAATCCAACTTGCTATTCCATTTATCTAGCCCATACTTTATCAGCCTGTCTTTTGAGGAGATTATGGGAGACAGTGTCAAAAGCCTTTCTACAATCAAGATAAACCATGTTTGCTGCTCCCCTCATCCACCAAGCCATCTCACTGTTGAAGGCTATCAGGTCAGGTAAGTATGACTTCCCCTCCATAAATCCCTGCTGACTATTCCCAATCATTTTCTTGTCTTTCATGAGCTTGAAAATTGTTTCCAGGGTTGTGTGCTTCATCACCTTCCTAGGAACTCAGATGAGGGTGACTGACCTGTATCTCCCTACATCCTCCAACTTGTCCTTCTTGAAGGCAAAAGTGATATTTACTTTCTTCCAGTCCTCAGGAACTTCTCCTAGTTGTCATGACCTTTCCAAGATTATTGAGAGCAGCCTTGCAATGGCACCACATCAATGAATCCTTGTGTAAAGCCTGTTGGGTAGTCCTTTTCCTATCCTACCAGCTGCAGATCCTTCTATATAAATCATTTTATGTTTGCAGCATGTTTTCTCCTGCTGAAGTATCCTTTGGTATCCTTTCTTTTTTTTTTTTTTTTTTGCTTGGTTCATAGTTTATTTTTTCTTCTCTCTTGGTTCTTTCCATTAATTATTTTGTAGAAACATGAACTATAGCAAAAAACAGAAGTTTACTATTCAGTATCATGAACTTCACCACTAAGTGATCAGTCATTCTTCCTGAATAAATAGAAGTCTAGCTGTGATTTTTGTTTTAAGCCAAATTTCATTCTCCAGAAACAAGTGACATGTGATGTAAAGGAAGAAATAAAACCAAGATACTGACACTGGTTCCTGTACCATAAAGTAATGTTAGAATTAATTTTTTTACCAAGAGTTTTAGTTATAGCAATATTAACTTGACAATCCAATAGGATTTGGCGGGTGAAAGTGTGTCAACTTTGTTTAACCAGGAACTTCTTAGATATGAGTGGTACTTCGATTAGATATAAAGTAATCATTTTTTTTGGCATGATAGCGTCACTACGGTATCTTCTGTCTGGAAGTTTTTATTACAAATATTTATATTCAGCAGCATGAAATTTCATTTCAAAAGGTTTCAGAGTTTGGACTTACTTTGGTGATGACTAATTTTGTGTATCACACTTTCAGGGAGCTGATAAAAATTAAAAAAAAAAAAAGGGAAAAAAATGGTGGACAAAAATGAGAGCACCTAAATAGAGCTAGATGCATACTAGCATTGGTAGACATAACCTTTACAGAAATTATGCCCAGTCAGAGTACATATAGGTCGGTTTTGCTGCAACCTTCGTCATAAACTAAATCATTACAAACATGCATAAATCTTCCCACAGTTAAAATCTCAAGAGGTCATTGTTTTATGTTTGGCTCTTCCAGTGACCTCAAGAAATGAATATACAGTCTGTTCAATGCAGAGATTTAAAGTGTAGCAAAATATCAGTTTGAAGTCTTAAGGCTTTGACATACAAAGATGTTACCATGGGGCAATAAATTGCCATGTGTTTGCTCCTGTGAGGTAATCGTCCATACGCACATTTCTTCTCTTCTGCAAATGCAATATAATTATGGGTAGTTTTCCTCTCAATTAAGGAAGGATAGGCTAGTTCACTTTTACTCAAGGTAAACACACACAGAGAAGTAGTTAACATAGTAATTAATATCTCCCAATAATTTGTTCATATGTCACCATCTATATATCCACTAGAGTTCAAATGCAAAGGTGCTATTAGGGTTACCTAATCTAGTGTCCTTCAGAGCACTAGCCCGCAAGTTTCACTCACTATTTTCTAGAGTGATGTCAACAACCTTGTGGTCTAGATTACATATCTAGAAATACATCCCACCATAAAGCACACCATTTAAGGACAATTAATGTGAAACACCTGCTAACATATCACTGCTTGTGCATTAAAAATTTACATATTTTGTTGACTTGGACCTCAGAACTGCAGGGGATGAAGAATGATAACATTTCCTCATAAACTGTTTCAAAGGCTTCTACTTCGAATGCTTCTGGTTTTAGCTTCCAGGTACAGTCCATCCTCTTCTCCTGCTCCTGCATGAGTACTGGAACTGCTACAATCGGGCAGATCAAAAGTCCACCTGGCCCTATGACAGAAGATTAAAATGGATGCTTAGAGACACATCATCAGAAACATATCAAGTATAGAGCAGTGTTTCCCAGGAGTATCCGCTTTACTTTCAAAAAGCTGCTGTTTTGTTATATCCTGTGTCAGAGTCTTCTTTTGGGCTACTGTATTTAAAATCACAATGGACCTATCCTTCTTAAATTTGTCATGCCCCTTGTATTTAACTCCTTGATTGTCCTGGCCAAATATTCTATTATTGTTACAACTGCTAAAGCAAACTCAGCAGCTGTAGAGCTGGCATGTTTACTGTGCAACACAGTAAGTTAGTTAGATAGCATCAATATAAATGTGAAAAGAATGGGTGCCCTATCCTCATTCTGCTCCAACACTTGGAGGCTAACAGCTACTCCAATGTAAATATGAGAACAATAAACAATTGGTCACACAGATATATATATATATATATATATTTTAAATGCAGAATTTTAGTTCTTTGGTTGCTGATAATAGATGCTTTCTCTACTTTATAGACATGCAAAACTAAAAGGGCGTAGAAACTACCCTTTCAACAGACTAACTGGAAGGAGCAAGCAAGGGCCCCTTTGGGGGGTGGTAACTAAGTAACTAACTAAATAGGTTGCAATTCAAGAAGATGAGAGAGATGGAGAAGGTCTCAGGGGTGTTGGGAGACTGATTACCAATGTGTGTATGTGAGAGGAGCAGAAACCCCGAATAAAGTAAGAGATGTCAAGGGCATACCTATGTAAGCAAGCCATGCAGGGTTATTTGGGAGAAAAAAAATCTGGAGAGCTAGGCAGACTTTGATTTCTGAACAAAGAAGCTGTCTCATCATGCTTGTTTCTACTATTTCCTAGAAAGCAAGATATTGTTTGCATACTTTTAAATTACTAGGATTGCCACTATTGGACTATTTTCCTTTTGTCTTCCTAATGCAGAGAAGGCTCTAAACCACTCCTAACCACAGACAATGAATTTTCTCTTTACAAGCACAACTGAAAAATTTACTTTTAAAGCTTTTACAGAACTACCATCACAATAATATTTGCATATTTTACAGCACAATAAAAGAGAATTTTTGTCATGAGGTTCCAACGTGTGATGTGACACGAGATTTATATGGAGAAGTTAGACCCCGAAGGTTCGCTGTTTGAGTTTTATTAAAAAGTGAGCCATGACTCAGTGTTTCCAAGGCACTGTTAAAAAATCAATAACACAACTACACACATAAAGTGAGAAAAGATCATGAAAATTTCACTGCATATTAACAGTTTAAACTGTGATATAACTTCTCTTTTTAGCATGTTAATCCTATGCCTTTCTAAAAAGTATTGTGCTAACTACTTCCATGAAAAGCTGGCTCCAGTCTGGATACCTTTGGGCAGTTCACCCCAAATGGTTTACTCTGTCTGAAACATGATGAATAATCTGATTAGTTTTTCTTCCAAATGCAATTTACTTTGGAAAGTGACAGCCACTCTGTGTCTGAGACAGATACGGAAAAGTACTCACTCTCTTACAGAGAGAACAAGGACATGTGTAAACCCGTATGGCCTGCCCCTAATCCTGGGCTCCCACATAGTGGTTCCCAGCATAATTTAGACAGGCTCCAAGTCCTGGTTAAGTTATGGCTATCTCCCGAGGATGCTCTATGGATGGGTGAATTGCGTGAAATCTTCACCGTGCTGAGTGTTGCACCATTCTTCACAAAGCATACTGAAAGGGTGGCCTGTGCAGAGGTAGCGATGCTTACACTCACCCGAGACTGCGGTTGGATTTAGGATGCCCACATCATTTTGTCAGCTCTTTGAACAACCTCTGATATTGTATTGTGTGTAGATGACAAGGTTTTTGTAGTGGGTGGGCTGCAAGGTTGGCCTCTGTGAGGAGACTCATGCTGGACACAGCTGGTAGTAGTCAGCTCCACCACAGGACACAGCTTAGGCTACCAGGGGAGTTGGTGGCCCCTGTGAACCAGTCACAGGAGTTTGTGGTGCCTCTGTGAGAACACATTTAAGAAACAGCAATAAATGCCAAAAGGGAAAAACACTAATGCTAGAGAAGCAGGAGGTGCTCCATGGTGGATGGAAGTGGTAAGACCTCTAGAAGGACTGTGGCCCAAGGAAGAGCAGGAACTCCCCAAGGGTCTGCAGCACTACAGGTAACCCACACCAAAACAGAGGAAACAAATAAGAATGAAGGAGGAGTGGAAGAAAAGAGTGAGAAAGGAGGAATGGCAGAAAGAAACTGCTATGCCCTGACTCCAGCCCCCTGCACGGCCCATTGCATTGCCAACAGGAGTGAGCATAACCGGCCGTGATAAAAAGGGGAGTGGAGACTGGCAAGCAGGGAGGAGAGGTGTCTGGAGGGAAGGGAGAAGAAAGGTGTTTTCCCTAAGTCTTTAAATGCTTGCCTTCCTTGTTTCCTAATACCCAAATCAGTAACTAAATGTTTTAAATTAAATTAAATTCCCCAAGCTGAGTTTGTTTTGCCCACAACAGTACCTGTGAACGATCTTTTTTTTTTTTTTTCTTCAACCCACGAGTTTTCTCCACACCCCAAACGGGGTGCGTGTGTGTGTGTGTGTGTGTATGCGTGTGTAATCAAGCACTTGGGTGGGTGCTAGGCTTGCAGCCAGGACCAACCCACCACAGTCACTCACCCGAAATGTTGTCTTGGTATTCTATACTGGCAACTGCCCATTTCACAAGGCTTGGAAATACGGGTATTTTGTACCACAGTCTCTACTATTGAAGCTCAGTTTTTTGAGCTGCAAGAAGACAATGTGCTAATTACTTCAGGACTAAAACTAAACAGAATTTATTGTTTTGCTCTTCTTGTTTAAAGATGAAAAACAACCAGTGTCAAGAAAGTAGGGTTATATTTATATAACAACAAAAAATGATATGGAAGTGCCAAAAAGATTTACTTTCTCTAATGTTACAGTAAATACAGCCTCTAATGTTACAGTAAATACAGACTTCAACTACCTGAAAAGCACAGTATCATTTTAAAAGTTTTTTTGTTTGTTTTTTTTTTCCACCTTTTACTTACTTGCCTGAGAAGCAGTTCCAAATTAATATTCCTCCAGTATTCAGAATCCTGATTCTAAATTACCAGCTTAAATTTAATTGTGGCCAATCCATAGATGTCTGTTATTCTGCCAGCATTGTCCCTTAGCTAAACAGCTTTTTTCTCCCCCTCACGGTTACCCTTTCTTACACATTTATGTCCTAGTGGCTAGTAAGGTTGGTAAAACAACAGTACTAGGATGGAATCCTTCAGGGTCTGCATTTCTGATCAATATTAGTTATTATTTTCTTTAATGGCTACGGCACAAGCAGCATGAGAAGTGTTGTTGTCACATATTTGGAAAGCATCAACAATGCAAAGCAGGACTGGAATATCATATAGATGTATGATTTTATGGTGTGAAAAAATTCTCATTTAATGAATTGTAAGAGCTTAAAATGCAGGATGCTCTGCTTAAAGTCTTCTGCTCTGAGTTGGGTGCTTGTAGTTGGAAACAAGTTTTTGCACATATTGATCACACATGGACCAATAGGATAAGGAAAACCAGAATGTGTGAGGAAAGGTACTGCAGAGGAGCTGACTGTCTCTTCCATCCCACAACAGCACTCAGAAGAATTTTGTTGGAATTGTGGCTGAGCAGTGTTTGAGACTAATGCTTCAAATCCAAAGGGAGTATAGTGAAGGCCTAGGAGATCAGAGAGTGAAGAACCCATTTTCTGAGACATTTATTTGTTTAACCTCAATCTGTGTTTTATTTTATAATTCCCCATGCAGTTACCATATTAAATACTTCAAATCCACTGAAAATAAAATGGAAGGATATTGAATGAAGACTTTCTTATTTAATTTGGTTTTTCTTCTACCCACTACAGTGTCTTTATTTTCCTAATTTTCTTCTTCCTCTGTGCTTTTGCCAAGCGTGGAAATTAACATGAATCTCCATGTCAGCCTTCCCCTGCTGTGCAAGCAATTTCTAAATATCAGGTTGAACCGCATAAGCAAACCTATCTTGTGCTGCATATAGCTGTAGCCAGGCTGCTCCCGTGACATGAAATAGTTCATGTACGGCTACACTACTTTTTACCCATCACTGTAAATATGACAACAGTTCAAAGCTTTTATTTTAAGAATCTTCTAAGTTGTGCCAGAAAAAACAGTACCCCACAGTTGAGTCCATTTTCAGTGAAATTCCTCTTCTCATAAAACTTGTTCAATGACTGTGACTGAGCACTCATAACCAAAACTCTCCTCCAAATCCCAGCCTTTAGAATCTGTTATATTTTGTTGTTTTCACACGCCACAGCCTTTCCTCTCAGAGGACAGGAAAAGACTTCCCCGTGTCCTTGTGGTGATGAAAGTTAACCACATCCTGTGCTGTATTAGGAAAAGTGTAGCCAGCAAGTCAAACGAAGTGATTTTTCTCATTTATTTTGTACTTGTGAGACCACATCTGGTGTACTGTGTTCAGTTTTGTGCTGCCCAGTAGGAGAAGGATATGAACATACCAGAGTGAGCCCAGTGGAAGCCCACCAAGATGACTATGAGGCTGGAGCACATCACCTATGAGGAGGTGATGAAGCCATATTTGTTCAACCTGGATAAGGGAAGTCTAATAGGAGCTCTAACTGTTTTCCTCTGCTGTCTGTAGAGTGATTATAAGAAGATGGGGACAGTGAAAAAGTAGGATATAATGGTCCTAACTTGCAGCAACAAAAATTTTGATGAAATCTTAGGAAAAAATGCCTTCACTGAGAGAGTGGTCAAATATTGAAGCAGGTTGCATATGCAAGTTCTGGAATCTCCATCTTTGAAGCTATTCAGAACTTAAGTGGACAAGGCCTGAGCACACCTGATCTACCTTCAAATTTGGCCCTGCTTTGAGCAGAGCATGGACCACATGACCTACAGAAGTCCCTTCTAATCTAAATTAATCTGAGTTTCCAATTTTACCTTGCCACTGTAATCCATTGGAAATCTATAAAACAAAAAGGCAAATGGGCTTTGATAAGAGGTGAGTGGCTAGCAGATAAAGGCAAGTTATTATTCCTGTTTAGTTGGTGCTAGTGTGGCCATACCTTGAATATGGTGTCCTGCTTCACCCACTCCACTTCCTGGCTGTTAAGAGACCAGAGTCCAGCAGAGGGATACGAAGGTGGAAAGATGCCAAGGGCATAGCCCCTCACATATGTGGGAAGAACTCCGTTTAGTTTGGTGAAGAAGAAAATATGGTGTGATCTAATAGTGGCCTACAACTGTTTGAAGGGGAAATTCTTTGAAACTGCTCAAAGGGGAAATTAACTGTTTTTCTGGGTCATCCAACTCATTCAAGCATCTATTCCCTATGTCATCTCATTTATTAGGTGTCTATAAATTTCAAGTTGCCTGCACAGCCTCCTCTCTCCCTTCCTTTGCCCTGTATTTTCTTATTACTCTTTCACCAATCCTCCAGCTGCAGCACTAATCCTCAGATCTTTTCTTCTGTCTGGCAACACTTCATCAGTAGGTAATTTCCATCAGGTACCTATTCAAGATTAGAAAATATTCTACCGCTTCTGCATCAAGTGCTTTTCATGCCTGTTCCATTTTTAGTCAGTTTTTAATGCATTAAAGACACTGTATTTCTCTGTCCCCTGCCTGTTTTTAATAGATCGTGGAGGGTTTTTTTTGGATGTGTCATATTGAGTCAACAACAATCTGTGTGGACATGAAAATATATAGTAACTTATGAGGACTATCAAGTTTGTGAAGGATGATTTTAACTGACCTTTTAAAGACATGTGGTGTTTAAATTAGTTCTCTGAGTAAAAGATCAATTCAGATCAAATTTCCCTAAATTTAAAGAGAAAATTATACTTCCTTCATCTCACCCTATAAAAACTTTTTTTTTTTTTTTAATGCTCTTTATTTCTTTGCTTTTATAGTCACTGTACTTTCCCAGCATTGGCTACTTCCATTGTTAAATCTCAGCAGTTAACTGTCCATCAGCTCTGATTAAAAGCAGAACGTTTAAGCTGCCTCAGCTGCACGCTATCTGTTTTACTTAGCTCCCCTGGAGAAGACCGTAAACTACAAACTGCAGCAAACCACAGATCCCACAGACTCGAACCAAGCCAACTACCACCAAACATTGAAACCCTGTATCTGATTTGAAATTAGATGGGAAACTGAAAGAACATGCCACAAGTTTTGGTATTAGTTGAGGCTCTCTAAATTGAGGAGATTTAATGTGATCAGGTACCTAGAACTGATATAGCTGGTTTGAGATGTGACACACATTTCTCATGCTGCTAACTTGTTGCTGTGTCATGATTTTCTTGGGATTTGTTGATTTTCTTTAAAATCCCAGTTCCCACAGTCGTGAGACTACCAGAAAATGCTGAACTTCACAGAATTTACACACTGAGGACATTCACTGTGTTCATCTGCTTGTGGCATACTGTAAACAAGCCTATATACTTTGAGTCACTCCCAGTCTTAAAGATCTGTTTATTGAACTACTTTGCTGATGAAAACTGGCAATCATAATATTTGATTTATGTATAATAGGTTTATCACAATAACATAAAATACAACGGGTTCACTCATCACATTTTTCCAACCCATATTTATGGACTTTCAGTTTTGGAATAGGTGGTTCCATGATTCAGATCTACGTAAAACATCTAAAAATAGAGTCTTCTAACCATCATTCCTAGTTTTATTTGCTGTATAATTTAATGTTTCTGTGTCTCTTTTCACTGCCTTTATACCAATAGCCTTGCAATATTTTGGAATACCACTAGGATAGGGTGTCACAACATGGAGATAGTTATTCTTAGAAGAAGGAAAGATTTAAATGAGTCTGTGATGCTTAGGCAGAGTAAAGGAGTGAAAGGTAGAGTTTTAGAAGCATCTTTTCAGTTGATGGTAGGATATAGCATAGCTGAAGAATAATGTTTTTTATTGCTTTCATATTTAGCTTCACTTTTATAAGAACACCTTCTTTTAATATTTAAATGTTTGCATTAATTCATATTTACCCTACCCCTTTTGTTAGTAGATGCAACATTACACAAACAGTGACACCACCTTATCTAATGCTCCATATCTGTCCCAACAGCTGGATACTGAAAGGCGTGTTAAGAATATGCAGCAATAAAAGCTGCCATTTTCTTCCTATTGTGACTTCATGTTGCCTTAGCACAATTTTTTGTGCTAATTTTCTGTAAATTTTAGCCTTTGAAATATGCAGACATAATTCAATCACAAAAAGATAAGACAATATCCTGTAATGTAACTGACCACAGGCTCCTCAGAGTGATCCTCTTAGGGCTTTGCTCTTTTATCATCACAGTTAGAAAAAAAACATATATATATATAAAAAAATAGAAAGTGACTCCTGAAGGGCATTAGGGCTGTGGCAGAAACTTTTGTCTGACCTTTTGTGGACTCAAGGGATTTAAATTAGTTCTGTAATTAAAGAATAATTAAAAGATAAAGACATTTAAATAAAACTTGGAGAAAAAGGGAAAACCAGGTTTTAGCTGAATTTCTTTATGCTTTATTTATGCTGAGGTGATTTTCTTTTCAAAAAGAAAGTAATACTTGACAGGGTAAAAAACAAACAGAAACAAAAAACAACTTTTTCATGGTCAAAGTAAAGACAAGATTTGCAGTCAAAGGACTATCAAAACCAGGAAAATAAGTGAAATTGAAGGCAAAAACTGATCAGTTATTTGTGTGTGTTAGGTGCTTACAAATGGATTTTTAAATTTATGGGTCTTTTTAGCTAATTTAACATAGGATACAACAAATAAAGTTAGTGAGCAGTAGATAGTAGGAATTATGAGATTTAAAACTGTGACAATTATCAAATTAAGATATATAACTAAATCACCAACCATTTTTATCTGCGTGTATTAATGACAGCTACAGATAATATGCTATCCAGTGCCCCAAATTGAGGGCCTCTAAAGATAGCATTAAAGCTGTATCACCTTCTAACTAAGTATGGTAACAGCCAATAATAGGTGCTGTAGAGATAAGATCCTGAACAGAAGAGTGCTTCTGCAGTTTAAGAATGACACCAAGCACCCAACATTTAGTCATCTGCTTCCGAGTTGGCCCTTAAGGTCACTAAATTCATCCTAAAACCTGTAGACATCTTCAAGATATTTTATGAGTCTGTATGACTCATTAACATGTTGGCTGCACTAGAAAATACTCGAAAATGCACAAGAGAAATAATACAAGACCAGGTACCCTTAAGGAGTTAAAAGCTTCCCTAAAACAAGCGTCTGAGACATATTAAATGGTTCCTCCTCAAAAGTAACCCGTATTTATCGTTTTTGCACTGTTGAGACTAGTTAGTGGGATACGCCAGTCAACCTAGGGCTGTGCCTCTGCTGGTGAATCCCAGCGTGTGTGAGAGCGTTCCCAGACGCTGGAATTCGGCTGCTCTGGAAGTGCGTGCTGCTGGCCTGTACCGACTAGCAGTCTCCCAAGCAATTCCCAGGCACGGCTCGGGCGTTAGAGCATCCCACAGCCCATTACCGATTTGCATCCATCCGCCCTGCTCTGGAGGCTGAGCGTGTTTGTTTACCACTCTGCTGGTGAGTCAGCCCATGCCAGTTGGCTCCCGGGCCTGGGAATGTCCTTGGGAACTTGCTAGAAGAAACGTACACATATCCCTTCCCCGCTCGTGCTTCAGGAGGGTAAATACTAAATCTATAAAGTTTCATTCAGCTGGAATCACTCTTGATAGTCAAATCCATAAGGAAGGATGGGGCTTTTTCCATTTTTTATTTTTAACAGGCTGCTTTCCCCTGTTGTTTTAATCCCACTGCAACACAGGTGGCACAGCATTAAGCCAAAATCAGAAACAGTTTAAGGTATAGCCTGCTTTTATTCTGTGTCTTGATTAATCCCATGCAGAATGTCTGGAGTTAGGATTCAAGGCAACATACATCAATATCCAATATTCCAAGTAATCAGAAATGACTGCCCGCCACCACAAACACAGTCCTGGAAGTCACAAGACCAAAGCATTAATTCTTCCAACACAATGCATGTGCAGAGATGAAGCTGCAATAAGGTGACGTCCCAAAGCAGACCACCCAGCAGCCAAACGTGCAGGCAGCCCTAAAGGGATGTAGGTTTTTAGTGCATCTGCAGCTGAAGAGAGACAAAATGGAGGGGCCGGTGCCTCCCGTCTCCGGGCTGAATGCTGTAGCCATTAGGCTGTCCTACAGAAGGTACAGTACTACCAAAGTTTACTTGCGCCTATCTCACTTGTCCAAACTCACATCCCTGAGGAAATCCAGATTCTTACCTCACAATCTTTCTATAGATATGTAAGTCCCAATCAGAATGAGTTTTCAGGCAAACCTATGTGTTGCCGGTGCCTTTTGGATAATATTAAGTGGCTCTGCTTCACATGATTTTGGTGGGATTATCCTAACTCTGTCTAGCCCCTGTATTCTGTGTTTTGGATTCTCAAGACCCAATCTCACCAAATTTAGCTGCTCCATGATGAAATTATGGACAACTAATTGCTGTAATAGCTCTGTCTTCCAGATCTCTGCTGGATCTACATGGCCATGCTACTTGGGGCCAGAGGGGAGCACACTCTTGACCATAGTGCCTGCACATTGACTCTCACTTTGATTCTTGCCTGGAAGGAGCAAGGTGCCTCTCCAAAAAGGAAACCTGAGGCAGAGAGCAGGACTGGCTTGCACCTGTGCTCCTGCTCCTCCAGGCCATACAGACACAGCTCAAGCCATTCGGCTCTTTGAATTCAAACACGGATTTCAAAGACAGTAAAATTAGTGCCATGCATTAATGCACAACATGGGTGTAGCAGAACTTTTCTACCTTACAGGAACTGGGAAGATGACACATTCACATTTTGGAGGCACTCGGGCAATACACCACGGGAGCCACACCAAACACGCAGCCAAAAAGATGAAACATCCTTGGTGGTGCAGATGGAGCAGAAAGACAGAGGCAGTTACGGACCATGGGCTCTCAGGACAGACATGCACTGCCCTAAATCCTGAAAGCTTTATGTACACCAGCTGAGCACGTAGCTCAGGGCAAGGTGCTTGCTGCTCTGCAGCGCAGGAGCGCGGCGGGGCAGGAGGCAGTGAAACAGGCTGGGTGCCAGCTGAGTCCCCCAGCGCCAGGGGAATTCTCAGCTGGGAAAACCTGGCTGCCTTCCAGCCTTGTTCCTCCGCAGATATATATATATATCTGCATGTATGTATAGCAGAACATTTAAGGGAATAATTATCTTCCATATGTCTTCTAGTTTGACTAAGATTTTTATTTCATATCTGGGCTAGGACAGAATAAACCTGCAGCTGCCTGATCTGTGATTACCCTCAGCTTTCACATAAACCAGACTTTTAAGCCATCACGTGGACAAAAACCTCTATGTCTGTCTTCTCAGAAAAAAATGCAGCCTAAATATTTCAACAGCTTAATGGCTGGAGTACCTGTACCTGAGAAGAAATACAGACAGGTGCTCCAAAGATCTGCAATAACAGAAAATATCTTTTTGCACCTAGCACAGAAGCAGGTGGCTGAAGGTATCCCCTTCTAAAAGCAGAGGAGGGAATAGCTAAGTGGATTTCAAGATAAAATTAAATGTTCATTTCTTCCTCTCTGGAAAACAAAACAAAACAAAGCCAACCCATTTTACTAGTTACCAGGTGTTTCTAATTTAATTCATTTCATTAACTTCTTATAACTTGTTCAGCCAGCTCTGCAGACAATTGATTTTTATTCCTACATGCTTCAGTGACTTTCTACATTAGATTTTTCCATTTACTACACGGTTCTACAAATCTCTTCAAAATAATATTCTGTTTTGTTTCTGTCTTTTCAGAGTTTAGATCGTCTTTTCAATCAAGCTTATCATTTATTTAGCATATTCTTCTACAAGGTAAATATAATATACATTACATAACATCAAATATTTACATGTATTGTTGCTGCTTCCAGAGGGTTGATTTAAAAGTTCTCATCATTGTGCTGCTGCTAGTGAAAATTGCTGACAAGACAGAAAAATAGCATGACTACGATACTGTAACTATTTGATAGATATGAGACATGTGAAACAACAGTATCTGGAAAGTATTTTGTAATAATACAGCAGCTTCTAACGTTCACATTAACTCAGGATATTATGTGAGGGCACTGAAAGTTGTTAATCACATTGTTTACACCCTTAATTATAGAGGCAGAGTTCACACTGACACCTGCTGTTAAGACTGCCTAACTTTTCTCATTTTAAGACCATTTTCAGTCTCCTTACTGATTTAACTCTGGGGGCTGACTTTTTCTGAGATCAGTGTCATCTTGAGATTTAATTCAACGGAAAAAAAAAAAGAGAGCGAGAATCAGTGTTTCAGATAAAATGTTTTTGTGATTTTCAAGAATGATGTAGGAGGTTAACAGCTCGCTTACTTTGTATGGGCTCTCTTTCAATTACTTCATTAAAAAGAAAATCACTTATCTACATCCTTTGAAACAAGAACTCAAGAGCTGGCAGAATTACACTTGTTGAAGTTCCTGAGAAAGGAATCCATAGCTGGCCAAGCTATGAGCACCAGAAAAATCAGGCAATACTCGCTGATGTAAGTGGAAGGGTATTACAATTTTGTAGCTATCATCTGTGAAGATTCCACTCGCATTTTCCTCTGACAAATTGCCAGGAGTGAAAAAAGAAAGCTGTGGAAGGCAAACACGCACTAAGTGGGATGATGTGGACAGGTGTGATTGCAGTGGGGTGTATGAAACTGAAGAAGAAAAGACAAGCTTGGTAAGGCATGCAATGCCAGAGAGCACTGAAAAAAACAAATATATACAAGAAAAAAAAAAAACAGGAGATACTGGGGAGGCAGATAAGGTACAAAGGGCTTTTAAAAGCTGAAGTATCTAAACCAGGACTCCAAATCCTTGGAAATTCTCAAATAGCGAAGAGGCAAACTGCTGTAATTTTCCATTCCTTTCTGTTCGTTTCCATAAAAATGATAATTCATTTTTGTGAAAACGATATGATGATGAATAATATGATGTGATAATGAATGATGATTATTTTTTGTTGTTTATCTGGTAATAAAATAATGAGGAAATTCTGTGCCAATGACCAAGAGCCCAAGAAGATAGATAGCTCTCACGAAATATCAGCATGCAGTTTTTCTAACTTTTCCAGAGAAAAGTCAGCATCAGGTTTCTGTGCTGCTGACTGCATAACTAGAAACTCTGTCCAGATATATGCTATTACAAAATCATTTGTTCCTCTCACAAAAGTCATATTGCCTGATTCATGTTACATAGGGATACATTAAAGCAATTAACTCTAAAACAACTTTTGTAAAAGAAATATGTTTTAAATTACTGACATCCCTAAAAAATGTCATTGTGGAGTGCTCATCTGCTAAGATCTGTATATGAAATTGTTGTTTGTGTTTTTAATTATGATGATTTTACGCTTTATTCTCTCCTCATTGCTTCTCAGACAATTTGCAATCAGGAAGCTTGGATTTTAACCCTGAGTTTGCCACTGTTTTTCCGTGTGGCTTTTGAAAATTCACTAAACCCATCTGCCTCTGCCGTCTGCAGTGTCTATAAAATAGATGCGAGCTTATCTGATTTACTAGCAACTTATAGAGCTTTCCACATATACATTGGCAACTACATTTTGGTCCAGGTCAGCAGCTGCTGGATGCAGCAAAGACTGCAATTAGCATCAGTAAAGGGCAATCCTCAGTATCTGTCTTTGATGTAACACAGATTGGTATTAGTGCTTTCCTACTCCTGTACTGACAACTTGCACAGCCCCAAAGTTTTATGGTCATCTGCCACCTAACTAACACTTCATTAAGTAGAACACCTGCAGTGATTTTAACCACATCCCAAGGTAATTTACCCACTAATGATCTGCACCAGACCCGCAGTTATAATCTGATTGGAAGTGGCCTTGTTGCCTCAGTCCTACTGTTTTTTAAGAACAGATGAATGATAGAAAATAGATGAATAGTTGATTTATTTTCCATATTTAAATAAGCAAGTGTATTAAAAATATTTGCTATGATGCTGATGGATGTATTTTTGGGATGGTATATTCTTCAAATACTGATACATATTATATTTATAGGGAATCATTTATTCAAATAGCTGTCGTCCTGATGTTAATAAGAACTCTGTTACAGGTTTTGTTTAGTTTAAGGTGCCAGAAAAGGATCCAAAAGCTTAATGTGAAGTTGGACTCAGAAACAAATAAAAAGATATGTGATTATAATGTGCATTTCAACAAAATAGTTCAAACAAAAGTGGGGGAAAGTGTATGACAGTAGAAATACTACAGATGTAAACAAGAACATCCAAATAACAGTATTTGACTAAATATATATATACATTTATATATATACTGTCCAGTGTTAGTAGCTTGGCTGTAGCCATGAGTCCAGCAATGCCTCTGGGTACAGAACTGCTGGCAGCATTCACCTAGTCTTTGGATGCCCTCATGGAGCAATGGGTGATATTAAGAATCAGAATCATTAATGTTGGAAAAGGCCTCCAAGATCACCTGGTCCAACCACCAACATTACCCACTAAACCACGTCCTTAAGCACCACATCCAAACACCATCCAGGTATTCTGCTGAGCATCTTAGTATCTCTAGTTTCATTTTTTTCTGTCTTTTTACCTTTTGGCTCTTCATTTGACTCTATTATTATTTGTTGTCCTAAATAATAATTTAGTTTCTTCCTGGATCATTTTTCTGTAGCTTGCCTCTTGCCATTGAAATCATCTCCTTTGTCTAAATAGTTGAAGCTTACCTAAGTCATTTCTCACATGGAAGTTATTTTATACCTCTGGTATAGAATCATCATTGCTGCCCTTCCTGAACTTTCTCCAGATTCCTGTATTGTTTGAGATGGTAGGGAAGGACAAGGCCAGAATCATACAACACATGATAGATATGGTGAAACCAGATTTACACAATGGCAGAGTGACATTCTCTCTTTTATTCTTCATTCTTCTCCAGATGACTTCTAACCTTTGATTTGCTCTTTCAATCACTATTGAGCGTCGAGTGATGTTTCTGTGTGACTATCTATCATAACTCTCAACTCTCACTCTAGTCAGCTCAGAGCTCATGTAAGTGAAATTAGGATTTCTTCCCCTTATGTACATCACCACACAATTATCTACACTGAATTTCACCTGTCATTTTACTGCTCAGTCACTGTGTTTTACTACCCTGAATAAATTAATATCATCAGGCTTGATTACCTCATTGCTAACATGCTTTCCAGTCATTTATGAGCATGTTGAACAGTAAAGGTCCTAATATAGATCTTATGGAACCTCATTGGTCATTGCGTTCTGTTGTGAAAACTGACCATTTATTCCTGTCTCCCACCATTTAACCATATAGGAGTATTCCCTTTCATGATGTGGCCCTAAGTTTTCTTATAAGCCTCCAGTAAGACACTTCCCATATTTTTTTGAAAAACCAAGTAAGCTGTGTCAACCACGCAGTTGTCAACGTAACTGTGATATGACTTCACTTCACAAAAGCCAACATGGCTTTTCTCAAAAAGATCATTTTATCAAGATACTCAGTAATTCTATTTTTATATCTCCTGCCAATCTGCACGGTTTAGATGCCATGCTTAAAAGCTTTGTAGCTTCCCAGGTCTTTTTTCAAAACTTTTTTTTTTTTTTTAATTTAGATTTTCAACTTTCCTTGGTCCCTAGGTACCAAGGCAACTTTGTGTGAGAAGAGTCATTGTAATGCCTGAGGAATCCTTCAAAAATTTTATACTTGAACTCCATTAGAACTTTTTTGTGAACACAGCTTAGTCCTGCTGCTGCTTTTCTGTTGCTTGTTTTCTCTATTTGCTCCACATGTTGTCTTCTGCTGTCATCTCCTCTTCACATACATCCTCTGAGGAGTCTTTCACAAAGAAGACTTCAGCTTCAGAGCCTCCCCAGTATCCTGTGAGACACAAATCTTCAGCTGTGCTGCTCTGCACATCCTCCGGGGCTCTTCCTAACCAGCTGCTCCATGAAACAGCAACTTGGGGTGGTCTCTGTGGTATGGTCTTATGTAGTGTTTGCCCAATTGCCCAATAGGTAACTGGGCAGGCCCACGATTATCCTATTTCCTGCTTTGCCTGCTTCTTCAATTGCCTCAGAATACTGAAATCAATATTACTATCCTTGCTGGGCAATCATATACAGCCAATGAAATGTTTACTTATTTATTTGAGATTGAAATTTCAGTCCATGTGGATTCATAAGTTTGCTTGCTGAAGTGATACATTTCTTATAGTAAAGAGATTATGATTAAAAATGTGTGTGTGTATATATATATATATATCACAGCACCAAGAAGGCCCACTTCATCTTTCATCCTCCTTATCATATTGTTCTATTGTTACAGTCTTCCATGGATTATCTTTCTTCTGTCAAGCTTCTTGTATGTATACACGGTCACTTCTTTCATGGAGGGCTAGACTCACTTCCCTCATCCTGGATCCTAAATTCCAAGCTCTTGTATCTGCCATGCTTTCTTTTTGACTGGCAGTCTGTCTCCACTTCCTTTTTGACTGGTTTATCCCCTCTGACCGATGTATCAGAAATCCCATACCATTATCTGTACAAGAAGTTTCATTTCAAACCACATCTTCTTCTGCACCTTCTGGCCTTCTCACCACGTTTTAGTTTAAAAGCTCACTCATGATATTCCTGACTTTAACTGCCAGAAGCCTGCTTCCCTTACAAAACCCCATGCAGAGGCCTACCCCTCTCGCATGGCCTCCCTGTACTGAGGCAGCGTTCCTGAGGCTGAACTTGACTCCCTGATTTCTGCAGTTTTAATATCTGGCTGAGGAGATGATGTTTGTGTTCGTCACCAACAGTGTTTTGTTCTACTGTCTAAACAACATCTGGATACAAAACAAGAGTTTAATAATGTGTCCAAATGCAAGCCTTCTGAAAAAAATACACCACACATCCTGCACGTGGAGTGAGCAATTTTCCAAACATCGTCGTTATAGTTCAAAAATGATGTGAAGTGTAATTTCTGTGAACTGAAACCCTCATTTCATAAAATGCTTTGCAAGAGAGGTCTGTATATGTGGAAGGCAGAATAAAGTCCTGAGACTGTACTGTTTCTCTCAGTGTCTGAAATATTTATGTGTCAGAAACATGTTTATTGTTGCATACAGATGAAATCAAACTCATTGTAGACACAAAGACAAAGTTGTTTAGTAACCGGGCATTCTTGATGACAAAATGGCTACAGGACTGCATTAGAACAGCTGTGGCTTGGTCATTACTTTTAAAAACGACTACATATTCAAGGAGCCTCTGCATATCAAGAGAAGAGCAGGGAAGTTCATGTTTTTGGAGGTTTTCTGATTTTACATTCTCTCAAAAACTTGTGAAAGGGGATTTTTAATAAAGTCAAGAACCAACAGACTGGTATGTTTCTGAATTACACAAAATGGATGAATTCTGTAATTATCAGATTAAAGTCCCGATAAATTAGGAATATGAATGAAGTTGCAGGATATTGAATGAAAATATGCAGAAATCCATGCAAACATTATGAAAAGAAATAGACAAGTGCAGTATGGACAGCAGCCCTCTAACAGAGCAGTCTCAGAGACAATTCAACATATAACACAAAAACCAAAGGAACAGAGAAAAAAACATGCCCAAGAACTAATCACCAACACTAAAAACATCAAAAAGCAATACAGTGCAGAGAAGACAAGCAAAATGTGAGATCATGTAAAATAGTTTGTGGTATATTATGAAGAAAATAAGATGATGGAGGGGCCTTCCCTCTCACATTTGTGGCAGAAGAAATTATCAAGCCAAAACTTCTAGGCAAGGAAAAAGAAAAAAGGAGAGGAAAGAGAAGAGCAGAAAGGAGGAGAGAACAAAAGGCAATATAAAATAGAAAACATAAACCTCAGCCTATCATAAAATATCAAGACAAGGCAGCATACAAACAGGAAATTAAATGCCGAATACGTAGTAAGGCATCAATGAACCTAGTACATTATGAAGACTCCCGTATTGTTACTTGATCATAGAAAGCAAAATTACAACCACAAAAAGATTTGAATTACACAAGGCATAAACATAAACCCACAAAGATTATGAGATTAAAATAAATAAATAAACAAATAGATCCACACACAAAGAAAAAAAAAAACAGAGAAAACTTAGAGGCTGGAATTTTGGGTGGTACAGACAACACAGAAACTAATGTCACTGAAAGAAATCACAAAACTAATTACAGTAAATTTCTGACAAATGATTTTAAACAGATTCAAAAGCAAAACAGATCCAAACCCCCTTGCTATCTAGAGCAGATAATGCAGTCTGGCATTCCCACAGCAGTGCTGCTGAAAGATTAGGAGGTTGTATTTGAAGAACTGGAACGTCTTCCAGGCACGTTACACCCACAAACAGGAAAAAAACAGCTCAGTCAGTGGAGTACCTGCACCACAAGGTATGTATTACATAAATAGTAGACAAATGGAAGCAACAAATGCAACAGAAATGGTACAGCTACTTACAGAGCCTCCAACTGATCAATGTCCTAGTAAAAAATGAACATCTAGGAAAGCTGCTCAAGTAAATTGTGATATCCTTGTTCAGTTTCTACGGTGGAATGAGCCTTAAAAAACCAATGTAGGACCCAACATTGATAACACTTTTGTAGGGATTCATAGCTGTCAATTAGAACTCCAACACTGATAAGGAACCTAATTTTTAATGTTTAGACAAGTGGTTTGATTTAGTGCCCAGCTGACAACAGGTGAAAGTCACATAAACATGACATATCTAAGTTCAGCTGTGTATATTAAAAAGAAGCTGCTAGACTCAGTGTACTTACTGTATTAGTGGTCTCAGTCTGAAAATACATGAAAATTTCACATGAAATACACCTCTGCTGCCTCAGTACTAGAGTATAGCACATCTCAGTATTCTAAAGTATTTTCTCTTAAACTATTGAACTGTACATGTAACTTTAGGGCTGACAATGAGAATTTCATGGATGTTATTCAAGTGGCTAACAGTATTTTAATTTACCTTTTCAATCTTTTTTTTTCCTTTTTCTTTTTCTTTTTTTTCTTTTTTTTTTTTTTTTTGTAATGAGTGTAAACATTAGATTTTACAGAGTATTAATTTGTTATCAAATTATTATTTTCCACTGGAATAGCGCTTTTAGAAGCAAACTGGCAGGGCTGGAAACCCAAGTCTTTTATCCAAACAATAGCAAACCAAGGCACCCTTTCTTTCATGAATGAACAAAGCATCCCAGCAAAGCTGAAAACATTATTGTTTCTTTGGAAATCAATATATTAACACTGGAAAACTGTTTCTTTAGTGAAACTCTTTACACCAAATGTATACTGCAGTTCTTGCAGTGTATAATTTCCATGATTAAATACATGCCAAATATACACCAGGTCTATTCTAGCTCATGTTATTATATTAATACGAGAGAAGGCTGCTGCTTTTATTGGCATTTCCACATTACTGCAGGTTCTAGTTCAGGTTATGCCTGATAAGCATAAAATTGCTCTTCCTGGTGCAGCTTATTTCATTTTGGTAACACGTATAAGTATATCCTAACTGCATTTGTTGCCTTGTGTCCACACTAGGCAAATGTGCTGGTATAGCTATCAAAACGCTCCTCTGTGGAGGTCTGGATGTATTGAGTATGTAGGGTATCGTGATGGCCTTCATTTCTGTCACCTTCGTCTGAGCACAGAAATACTTTGGTTTATTAATGATTCCATCTCTGAAATCATGTTATGAATCTTGTGATATTTTTTCTCGTTTTTTTCCTCCTTTCTTTCTTTCTTGTTCCCCAAAATCAAACCATATTCATTAGAAGTACATTTCTAATTCACAATCATTCAGACATACAAGGGTAAAACATGAGAATTCAAAATGTTGAAAGCAAATAAAAGGAACTCCAAAGCTGTTTTACTTAAATAAATACCCTGATTTTCAACAAATTGTGGAAGGATTTGCCATCCTGGAGTACTACATACCTACAACTAAATCAGGGAAAGCGCTGTGTTGCTCCAGCTTGGAAAATATGGACAGAGATTTGTTATGTAACTCAGTTCCATAAAAGGAACAAAAATCTTCATTGAAAATATATTTTTTTTTGGGACTCATAAAAAGCATAAATTTAATGGAAATTTTCCTGGAGAGAGTGGTGGACTCATTCTAACTTAAAATTCATGCTGGAGTGAAAACTTATCACTGGTGAGTACTGTAGTTTAATACAGTAATAATTTTCTGTCTTCTTTAAATAATTTTCTGTCTTCTTTAAAAAAAAGTGCTTGAAACATAATCTGACAAATAGAAGTAATACATTCAAATCGACCAAACCCAAACTGAAGTTGGGCAGCATGCAAATTTTAGTCCAAAAAGTTCAAGCATGGCAAAGCTATAAGCAATTGGAAATAGTATCTCACAACTGTAAGGATCTGGCTACTGTAACAGTAAACAGCACCCTAATTTGTCAGTAGGATTACTGAGATGGTTTGCCAGGTTTCATGAGTTTGCCTTAAAATTTAGGAGTACATTTACTAGGAAAAACTAGAATTCAACTTGTTCTGCGGCCCTGTGTCAACCTCAATCTCTCTGTAGCTATATCCTTCATCTGTAGACAAAAAGCAAGCATGACTTTTAATTTTGCATATTTTAAGGGCTGACACTATAGCTGCTTTTCTTCCCATAAATCAGTGATACCAGATAAAATTCACAAAGGAAAGAGTTAAAGGCCAGCCATCTGACTAGCACTCTCCCTGTATTACATTACAGATTCCCTCTGGGGAACAGACCCGTGTTTCCTTTCCATTGAAAGCAGAGCATGACTAATGGTCTGCTAGGCTCTCACCTGAGAAGGCAGAGGGTTGTAATACCATGGCACACCCAAAACCTGAAAAGTTCTCTGTGTAGCACCTTCAGAACAACGCAAGACACACTGAAGAGAAACTGTAGTAGGTTATTTTATAATTCACAAACTATAACAAATTTTAAGTATGTTGAAATATCATAATTTCTGCAAATACAGACAACAGATTCACTCAACAAGAAGAGCAACAGCTTTAGCTATGCATTAAGTGCCTTTCTTCCAGGAGTTGCAAAGTGCAGGTGAAAAATATGTCTATTATATAGACATATAAAGGGTAGTCACAGAGATTAAACAGCTTCAATAATATGAAAGTGGTTGTAAAGTTAAATACAATATTTTGGACATATGATTTAGTGTTGTATTTCCTTATTAACAAGGAGTTACTTTCATGTGCTATTCAACACCTATTCCATTCTCTTCATTGAAAAGCGTTATTTTTGCCTCCTGGTACCACAGGCTCCTTGGAGGTCTGAAGCAAAATCTGATGTCTTTTCAACTTTTATACAGAGCTAGTTTTGTAGAGAATGAGAGTAATGCAGCAGCAGCATTAGAACACTGATACACATCGACAAATATCACCTAATTTGGAACAGACACGCTGACTTCTGCAGTACAGAATTAACATGATTGTATGTTCTACTGCTGAACACTGAGAGAAATGCTGGGAACAATAATACTGAAAAGCCAAAATAGGAACTAAAGCTGCTTTTTGCGTTCGACTTGAAAAACTATATACTTCTTACTTTGCTGTATACATCAGTTCAAAACTGAAACAGAACTCAAGATTCACAGTTCTTAATCCTAACTCAGAGACCCCACCAGAAATACAGATAATCCTATGGCAGAATCAGAACAGAATAAGGACTAGTAGTTAGAATAATGAGCCTGTGCAATGATTTAAGATACAGATTCAGTTGGGTCTCTTTGTTTCAGAGTCCGGTCCCTAGGGTCCAAGTGAAATCTTGTGAGCAGATGTCATTTTATCTCATGGAATTGAAGGTTGTAGTTTGCTGCTGAGAGACAAGCGTGGCAACTTTCAGCACAGAACTAGCCTGTAGCCACCAGAGGCCACTGCTGTTCTTCGCCTTTTCTCTGTGTGGAGCTGTGCTCTTACCAAGCAGCCAGCTCTAAGGAGCCCCAGGCAAGGGTCACAGCAGTTTCAGTCCTCCTTTCCCATATTTATGCACCAATGCTGCACTTCTGCAGAGAAAATTAAACACGGTACATTTTTTTTTTTTTTTTTTTTTTTTTTTACTGGCTGATAGAAGAAGAAATTATCTAAATATGCTTACCCAACCTTAGCCTTCAGGAAGAAATGAGACCTTGCATTCCAAAAACCTGATTCCATTCCCTTATGTGATTAAATTTGGTAGCTAAGGGCAAGTTTTTAGATTTAATTAGATACATACATGAAAAGCATTTAACTCAGCACCAATGAAAAAAAAAAATAGAAACAGCTCCACACGTTTCCAAACAGAAGATGATAAATGAGTTATAAGGGATATATTGATTAGGGAAGCTGAGGCGATTCCAGATAAGAAAGGGTTAAGAATGAAACTATTAAAGGAGAACAGAACATTAGGTGTAGGGCAGGAAGCAGATGTACGGACAATGTATCTCAAAATAGGACATACGGACAATATATCTCGAACAAGACATTGGAATCCAAGATAAGAAATAATGAGCAGAAGATTCGAAGAAAAAACAGTCCTTGCGGTTAGGAAGAAAGCTAATTCAGCAGAATCCTGACCAAAGGTGAAAAGTACACTGTGAGGAAGACTTATGGCCTTCCTCTCTGAGACCACCAACCACAGCTCGACGACCCCTGCCCAAGACCACTGAGAGGATCTGCGCAGGCGCAGGACACAAAAAACTGATTAGCATGAGAAGCGAGAGTAGGCGGGGTTAGATAATGAATATGTATAGGCGTTAATAAAATATTAATCACTGTGATGTATAAATTTGGGACGGCTTTTCACTTCGGGATGCACGATAGGCGGAAAGATCCCCCGTGCATCCGGCGCCGTCAATAAAGAATAAATCACTTAAAGAAATTGGATTTATGATCTTTGAATCAATCTGGCACCCCAGATGGGACTTCTTCTCTGTCGGACCGCAGGACCCGCTGGGAACAGGACTCCCTAGGGTACCCCCGGGATTTCCCGGAGGGACTCCTCGACTCAACGGATCACTGCGGAGGCAGACACGGACCCCATCACTGTAAGTGATTATATTCTTTATTTTG
Source organism: Anser cygnoides (assembly GCF_040182565.1). NCBI lineage: Eukaryota > Metazoa > Chordata > Aves > Anseriformes > Anatidae > Anser > Anser cygnoides. Next base: position 100,718,757 of record NC_089874.1, on the reverse strand, counting down.
GTTTATTTGGTTGACCGGTCAATTGGGGTCGTCTGTAAGTCAGAAAGTAAAAGTTTTCTGCAGGACGGCATTTGGTTTTTTGGAAAGCACTCAGTTGCTGTTGGGAAACAAGTAACCTTTGCATGCGAGGTTGGTATTACGTTGTGTTTAAATGTGGAACTTGACCTTGGCTATTGTCTTTGGGATTTTGATTATACTCTTTATAACGTTACTAGGATCTTGGTGTTATTGTGGAAAGCTGCCGGCTTGTATTGTGTAACAAGAAACATTCTGAACTGTAACATGGGGGGGCAGCAGAGTAGTGGGATTCCAAAGAAAAGCCCGTTGGGATGTATCTTGAGTCATTGGAAAGATATAGGGGGATCCCCCGGTGGAACTGAAAATAAGAAAACGTTGATAAAATATTGTAATCAATGGTGGCCACTTTATAAGTTGGATTGTGAGGGAAATGGCCACTGAATGGAACCTTAAATTATAATACTTTACTACAGTTAATGTTGTTTCTAAGGAGAGAAGGAAAGTGGGATGAGGTGTCATACGCAGATATGTTTTTCACTTTGAGAAACCACCCGGAATGGCAGAAGGAGTGTGGAATTAACTTAGCCCCACAGGATCCTTTGATCCTGGCAATAGAAAAGGATATGAAGAAGGAAGGGGCAGGAAAAATGAAAAGATGTTGTTCGGCGTGCAGTATCGGGCAGAGATGTTTGAAATTGAATGAGTCAGAGGAGAGAATGGAGGATTATGTCCTCCCGCCCCAGATAATAGAACGAGGCGTGGGGGCGAGTTCAGGAAACGGCAGAATAGATAAGAAAAATGAGAGTTGGGGGAATGGAGACTTTACCCCGATCACGGCTCGAACCTGAAGTAAGGTCGGGCCCATTATTCAAGCCCCGTTACGACAGGCTATGGGGGCTAACGGACCAGCTCGGATAAAAGTACCTTTCACAACTGCTGAGTTAGATTCATGGAAGGAAGCTGTGAAAGGATACCGGGATGATCCAGAATCAGTGGCCCGGAGGTTTGAGCTGATTGTAAAGAATTTAGATCCCGATTGGAAAGATATAGAGATAATGCTGGCAGCATTATCGGAAACGGAAAAGCAACTGGTAATTAAGAATGCACAAACTCAAGTACAGACCCAGGTAACGTCAGGAGTTTTACCTGGAACTGTGGAGGTATATGTGCCCAGAGTGGACCCAAACTGGGACTATAATGATGAGGGTGATTATAGGTTATTAAAAAGATATCAGGAATGGATTAGGATCGCCTTGGAAAGTGCGATACCAAAGTCTGTAAACTGGTCTAGGTTATATACCATAAAACAGGGGCAAACTGAGACCCCATCAGAATTTCTCGATTGACTAAGGACAGCAATGCAAAAATTTACAACGATAGACCCCTCTTCTGAGGAAGGTAAAGTCCAGCTAGTATCACTGTTCTTGGGTCAGTCTGCGGACGATATAAGGCGGAAGCTTCAGAAAATGAAGGAGCCGGATGTGAGAGATTTAGAAAGGCTGGTGGAAGAGGCATGGAGGGTATTTAGGAATCGAGAAGGGAATGAGAAACAAAGGCTGGGTAGGGCTATTGCTGCGGCAACTGTTGCGGCCTTACAGAGGCAAGAAGAACCTTTTCGGGGAAAAGGAAGAGGGAATGGGATAAGGGGAAGGTCAGTAAAGCCTCCCCTGAGACCGAATCAGTGTGCATATTGTAGGGAAGTGGGTCATTGGAGAAGGGAATGTCCGAAACAATGGGAGAAGAACAGGTTGATGGTAGCTAGTGTATCTCCCGACCAATGAAGTGGACCGGGGGATTCTACCCTAGCAGATCCGCTGGTTAAAATTAAGCTAGGGAAATCAGGACAGGAAGTGGAGTTTTTAATTGACACAGGAGCGACTTATTCTGTGTTAAACCAGAAATTGATACCAGAGGATGAGGATTTTGTGACGGTGATAGGAGCTACAGGCCAGCACGAGAAAGCCTTTTTCCTAAGGCCTTTAAAATATAAGTTAGGGAAACAGATGGGAATACATAGGTTTTTATATTTACCAGGATCCCCGAAGTCTTTGCTGGGGCGAGATTTACTAGAACAATTAGAAGCGGAAATTGTCTTTGAAAAAGGGAAGGTGGGGTTAAAAGTGAGAGAAGAAAAGCTGATAACCGCGCTAAGCTTAATGCTGATATAAGCAGACCCCATCGGTAAAGTACCTTCGGAGATTTTAGACCAAGTTTACCCAGGAGTCTGGGCTACTGACATCCCTGGGCGAGCCAAAAATGCAGCCCCGATAGTGGTGAGATTAAAGCCAGGGGAAAGGCCAGTTAAGATTAAGCAATATCCCCTAAGATTAGAAGACAGGAAAGGAATTAAGGGGATAGTGGATAAGTTTTTAAAACATGGACTGCTGGTTGAGTGTGAATCTGAATATAATACTCCTATACTACCAATTAAGAAGCCAGATGGGAAGAACTATAGATTAGTGCAGGATTTAAGAGCTATAAATAAGATCACTGAAGATATACACCCTGTGGTAGCCAACCCGTACACATTACTGACTAAATTAAAAGATAATTTAGTTTGGTTTACCGTACTGGATTTAAAAGATGCCTTCTTCTGCCTGACTTTAGCCCCAGAAAGTCAGAAGCTTTTTGCTTTTGAATGGGAAAATCCAGACTCAGGACGAAAGGCTCAATTGACCTGGACCATATTGCCGCAGGGATTCAAAAACAGCCCCACGATTTTTGGGAATCAACTAGCAAAAGAGCTTGAGGTTTGGGAGGCCCCAAACACCGAAGGAGTTCTGCTGCAATACGTTGATGACCTTTTGATAGCCACTGAGAATAGGAGCAGCTGCATGCAATGGACAATAAGTCTCCTTAATTTTTTGGGTTTGAATGGGTATCGAGTCTCTCAACAGAAGGCTCAGCTGATTCAGTCACGTGTAACTTACTTGGGGTTTGAGATTTCAGGGGGACAAAGGGAGTTAGGAACAGAACGGAAAGAAACTATCTGCCATACTCCAGAACCACAGACCATTAAGGAATTACGAACTTTTCTAGGGATGACAGGTTGGTGCCGTCTATGGATTAATAATTATGGACTAATTGTAAAACCCCTATATGACCTCATCAAGAATAACCAATCAAAATTGGTCTGGACGGGGGAAGCACGGGCTGCCTTTAAGAAGCTTAAATTGGAGTTAATGCGAGCACCAGCTTTGGGTCTACCGGACTTGTCTAAACCCTTTTGGTTGTACTCTTATGAGAGACAAGGGATGGCTCTGGGGGTGCTGGCACAGAAGCTGGGCCCCTACAGGAGAGCTGTGGCCTACTTCTCTAAACAACTGGATGAAGTAAGTAAAGGTTGGCCGGGTTGCCTTCGAGCGGTGGCCGCTGTCATCATGAATATACAGGAGGCTCGGAAGTTCACTATGGGACAGAAGATAACCGTGCTGGTATCACACACTGTCTCGGCAGTCTTGGAGCAGAAAGGGGCACACTGGTTATCCCCTCAAAGATTTTTAAAATACCAAGCAATACTGGTGGAGCAAGATGACGTAGAAATTGTGGTTACTAACATTGTGAACCCAGCTTCTTTCCTTAGTAACGCTCCTGACGAGCCAGTGGTCCACGATTGTATCGAAACTATGGAAACTGTGTATTCTAGCCGACCAGATCTCAAGGAGGAGCCCTTGGAAGACGCGGACGAATTATGGTATACTGATGGAAGCAGCTTTGTGAAACAAGGACAACGCAAAGCAGGGTATGCGGTGACGACCACTCAACAGGTAATTGAGTCGAAACCATTACCCCCTGGGACGTCTGCTCAGAAAGCAGAAATAGTTGCCCTTACGCGGGCATTGGAACTAGCAGCAGGAAAGAAAGTAAATATCTGGACAGACTCTAAGTATGCATTTGGTGTGGTGCATGCACATGGGGCTATCTGGAAGGAACGAGGATTATTAACGGCCCAAGGAAAACAAATAAAATATGCTGAGGAGATTTTGAAGTTGTTGAAAGCGGTAAAGCACCCAGAGAAGGTGGCTGTTATACATTGCCGGGGACACCAAAAAGGAACCGCTGACTTCGAGGTAGGGAACCGACTGGCTGACCAAGAAGCAAAAAGGGTGGCCGGATTGGCTGAGGCAGAAGCGCTCACTTTAATACCAGACGGTAAAATACAAACTTTAGGCGAAGGACAGGAACCTAGGTACACACAGGAAGATCAAAAGTTAATTGGGGACCTGGGAGGAAAAGCAAGGAGTGATGGATGGGTATACCTGAAAGATAATAGGGTTGTACTACCCTCTAATTTAATATGGCCTACGGTCATGGCAGAACATAATAAGACTCATTGGGGAGCAGACACCTTATATAAAAATCTGAGTCGAGTCTTGGTGGGAAGAAATCTGTATACTACGGTAAAACAAGTAACCCAGCAATGCAGTATTTGTTTGCATCATAACCCTAATACAGAAAATAGGGTAAAGTTCGGAATAATCAGTAAAGGAAACTATCCAGGACAACAATGGCAGATAGATTTTTCAGAACTGCCAAGAAAAGGGGGGTATCGATACTTGTTGGTTTTGACAGATACTTTTTTCGGGTGGCCGGAGGCTTTTCCCTGTCGAACCAACAAGGCAAGAGAAGTGGTTAAGGTTTTACTGAATGAGATAATACCGCGTTTCGGAATTCCGGCAGCAATGTCCTCGGATAGAGGCTCTCGTTTTTGTGCGCAAATAGTTCAAGAAGTAAGTAAGGTCTTAGGGGTAGACTGGCAACTCCATACCCCTTACAGACCACAGGCAAGCGGACAAGTGGAAAAGATGAATCATCTAATCAAACAACAAATAGCCAAAATAGGGCAAGAGACTAATTTATCATGGCCTCAGTCTCTCCCTTTGGCTTTACTTAGAATTAGAGTAAAACCACGGACAAAGGAAAATCTAAGCCCTTTTGAAATATTATACGGAAGACCCTATCAGTTTTTGTTCAGCGGGGAGGACCTGACGCAACTGGGGTTGGGATACTTGTATAATTATTTAATAGGACTCCAAAAACAGTTGGATCAAATATCTAAAGTTGTCTCAGGAACCAGGGCTAGAGGGCTGGACCAACCAATCCACCCCTTTAAACCTGGGGATTATGTGTATGTAAAAGCATTTGCAGGTCGCCCTTTGGAAGAAAAGTGGACGGGACCATACCAGGTGCTGCTGACAACACATACCGCCATCAAGATTAAGGAGCAAACGGCCTGGATCCATTATTCGAGAGTGAAGAAAGCTCCAAAAGCCCCCTGGAAAGTAACGCTGGGTGACGGTGAACTGAAACTAAAGTTCAGTCAAGCAAAATGAAGACACTATGGTCAGGAGTATTTAGTAATGTAGTTAGCAGAAATTTAGTTAACAGAATTGTTTTATTTCTGTGGCTTATAGTTGTAATTGTGATTCAAGAATTGGAAGGTGCTTCTATGATGATAGAGAATGGTGGGTGGCCTTGGTCTGAAGCCGTAACCACAGAGGATAAGAGCAATCATCCTTACTGGCATTGGGAACTAGCCAATGGCAAGTTTCAAAGGTGTTACCAATATGGGAAAAGGCTGAAGACCAGGACCACAGACTAATAATAGATGCACTTAGTATGGCGCAAGATAATGTATCTTTAGCTCTTAGTTGTATACAGGTACAGTTATGGATGCAGGCAACGGCTGCCTTGATCATTAGGGAAGGAAGTGAAGGCATTTTTCTGGCTGAAGTCCGAAAGATTGTTTGGGACAATGCCAATGATTTTGAAAAGAAGTTCCAATCTTGGTGGACTCTGGTAAATTTTACCTATGATCCCATTATTAACATGGCTACCGCCCTTGTGCTTACCATACGTAATGCTACAGTTTATGTTATCCACCCCATTGTTGCACTAGGGTTAAATCATGAGGAAACAGTGCTCTATCCTTCGGAGCATAGAACCTGGGCCCGGATGAAGAACAGGAAATGGCAGTCTGTGAATCTAGAATCATGTGTTACCCGGGAACAACAAGGATTTATTTGTGAGAGCAACACAATTGATGCTCAGGATGTCTGTCTTGACACTGAGCAAGGTGTTTGCCACTTTGAAATTCATCCAAATACTAGTCAAAAGACTGTGCTTGTATATATTGGTCAAGGCTGTGTGTGTTTAAGAACTGCTTGTGCTTTTGTAGAAGTAGATAAGGAAAACATAACTCTACCTAGCAAAAATCACTCTAACTTTTGTATTTGTAACTTTGTTAGAATCATCGGGTGTGATTTTTTATATTCAGCACCAGTGGTATCCCACCAGTTGATCAAGTCCAACCACACAATGTATCACAAGTTATTACCCACACCTATTGGGATGAACCTCACGCTAGTGAAGCAATTACTTAAACACCAAGACCTGATCAAAATTTTAAAAGGCATTCAGGAAGATGGAGAGAAGACTTTAATCACTGTCCACCATGATACAAAAGAAATAAACAGAGTTTTGCAAAGAGTAAAACAAGACACAGATCATAGCTGGTGGGACAAACTCTTTGGATGGTCGCCAACTGCAACTGGGATTTTGAACACATTGTGTCACCCAATTATTGTTCTATTGATGTTAGTTGGTATAAGTTTAATATTGTCTTTTGTAATACTTGTTTGGAATTGGAAATTGTTACAACGAATGGCAATATTAGCTTCCCTGACGAAAGTACATGGCAAGGTATTGAGAGATACATATCGTAGAGGCAGGGAAGAAGAATTTTTGTATTCGGAAAGGTCTCTACCGACATAGAGGAATATAGAAACAAACAAAGGTTCTGTATAAGATTAGTAAGGATAACATTTCATGGGGCTTTGAGGAAATATGGAATAAGTTAACTTCATGGTTACCCAACTTTCAATAGTTAGAACAAGTTTTTACTGATCTGGTTATGTTATTGGTAGTAGGAATATTTGTATGTATGTCACTGCGATACTGCTAATGATAAGGGCATGCAATGCAAAAGAATTTGCATGGGGAAAAGAAAAGGGGGGATTGATTAGGGAAGCTGAGGCGATTCCAGATAAGAAAGGGTTAAGAATGAAACTATTAAAGGAGAACAGAACATTAGGTGTAGGGCAGGAAGCAGATGTACGGACAATGTATCTCAAAATAGGACATACGGACAATATATCTCGAACAAGACATTGGAATCCAAGATAAGAAATAATGAGCAGAAGATTCGAAGAAAAAACAGTCCTTGCGGTTAGGAAGAAAGCTAATTCAGCAGAATCCTGACCAAAGGTGAAAAGTACACTGTGAGGAAGACTTATGGCCTTCCTCTCTGAGACCACCGACCACAGCTCGACGACCCCTGCCCAAGACCACTGAGAGGATCTGCGCAGGCGCAGGACACAAAAAACTGATTAGCATGAGAAGCGAGAGTAGGCGGGGTTAGATAATGAATATGTATAGGCGTTAATAAAATATTAATCACTGTGATGTATAAATTTGGGACGGCTTTTCACTTCGGGATGCACGATAGGCGGAAAGATCCCCCGTGCATCCGGCGCCGTCAATAAAGAATAAATCACTTAAAGAAATTGGATTTATGATCTTTGAATCAATATGAGATAAAAGGTATTATCAATATCCAACGATGAGAAAACCATTATGTAACGTTTAGCTGGTATAATTTACAGGTATCAGTGCCTAGCCTGCACTATAGTTTTGATCAGTGATCTGCAGCACCCATTTAATGCTATTTCTGAAGAATACAGAAAGTGACATAAAAGAAGTAAGTAATGAAGACAGGGTCATCAAATTTGAGCGATTAAGTAGCTCTGCGTAATACTAAATGCATTTTAGGAGAGGCTACTGAAACACTATAGTTTGAAATAAAGTGGCCATATGGGGTAGGGGGAGGAAAAGAGAGATATGATGGAAAACAACGAGAAGAATTTGGGCATCTTAATAGCTGAGCAACTAAATAGGAGCCACATGGCTCAGGGGAAAAGCGAGTTTTGGGTCGACCTTTGGGTAAAAGATTGAGTAGTATTAAAATAAATAGGAATTTCAGCTCTGCGCCACTGCGCATGCGCCACGTCCCCTCAGCACCTCACCCGCCCTCCCACACAGACACACACACACACACAGAGCACTCAGCGCGCATGCGCCGCGCTCCCCGCGCAGCGCCGGCTGCCTTCCCTTCCCTCCCCGCCCCGCACCACCCTCCGCCAACGGCCGCGTCGCGCGCGTGCGTGCGTGTGTGCGTGCGCGCCGGGGGGGGAGGGGGGAGGGAGGAGGAGGAGGAGGAGGGGGCAGCCATGCCGAGGGGGCGGCCTCCGGGGCCCGGCGGGGAGAGCGGCAAGGCCGGCAGCGAGGCAGGTAAACGGCGCGGCCGGGGCCCCGGCGGGGAAGGGAGGAAGGAAGGGAGGGAGCTCCGCGGGGTGCGAATATAGTCCCCGGATATGGGGGGGGAGGGAGCGGGAGGGAGGGAGCAGGGCCCGGCCCTGAGGAGCGGCGGCGGCGCTGGGCACCGCGCGGGGCAGCGGGTGGCGGCGGGGAGGGACCAGGCGCTGAGGGAAGGGCTGAGGGGGCAAGGACCCGGGGAAGGCGACCCGGGGAAGGAAGGACCGAGGGAAGGGCTGAGGGAAGGAGCGAGGGCCCGGCCGGCGGCCTCGCCTGCCCCTTCCCCCCCACCCGAGTTCCCTCACGGAACGAGGCGGCTGAAACTTCCCCGCTTTCTTTCCTACTTATTTATTTACTTATTTTCATTATTATTATCCCACCCGCGGTTTTAAAAATGCTGTTCGTGAGTAGGGAAAGAGCGCCTGCCTGCTCGCGGGGAGCTCCCGGTTCGTCCCGCACCGCCTTTTTTTTGTTGTTGCTCTTGTGCCTCGCGTTTTGTTTTGTTTTTTTTTTTTTGTCGCTGTGAGGCTCTGAGAAATACTCCCGGTCAGGATTGCTTGTGGTGGCTTGGGGGTTTTGACAGCGGTTTTCTGACGGTTTTGTGGGTCTTTTGTGTAGGTCGGACTTGCTGATGTTACTGGGGATCCATTAACAGACCCCGAGCAAGGCCCATAAACTGCAAAAGTGATCACAGATACAAAACCCCCTTCAGTGATTTTCTGCACAACCACGTAGGCCTATTTTTTCAGATAGGAAGGGAAGAGATTTCATAAAACATAAATACCACGGTTATTTCAGTCATGAAAAGCCGGCTAATTAATACTTGCAGCATACACTTTAAATGTCTGGCTTTCTGAGTGCTCACAGATGAGCTCTGGCTCTTCAAGAGGAATGTGTAGGTGAGACTTCTGTGTGGTGTACTTTTTGTGGAATTAAAATGTGGTGGTAGGCAAAAATAAAATGCTGCACTGTTACATGACTGATGTTTTTTAAAACATTTCCTCCTGTATGGAAAGCCAAATGGGCCACAGGTTCCTGTCAGAAGCTATTATTTTTGTTCCTTGGAGCAGTTGATGTCAGCTTTTTAATGCCAAATATAAAGAAGGACCCAAAGAGCTTTGGCTTCTACAAGTTTTGGAAGTTGAGATTTCTTTACGTTCATTTCGACTAGATTGTCTACTTAATTCTGTAGTAATTCTTGCAAGGTTATACATGTATGGTGTACTTGTAAGCCCTGTAACGATGGCATGGGGCTATGAATGGGAAAAGACTGAGACAAGCTGTCCAAGAACAAGAGCCTGGTGGCTGTATCCATTCTGCTTGTAGTCGGACCTTGATCTTAGACCCTTCCTATATAGAAAATGTACGGCTGAAAGAGATTACTGTCAGCTGATTACTAGTTCAATTGTATTTTGTAATTTCCATATTTAAAAAAAAAAAAAAAGAAACTTTCTAATTTATTAATGAAATTGCTTTATGGGGTAATTTGCCAAGAGCAGTTTAGAATTACAGGGTCTAGGGCTGCTGCAGGGATTCAGAGGCTCGTGCGGCCCGCAGTTGTGAGGACTCTGCCCCGCACAGGCAAATATTGTGGGTGCTGGAGCCTCTGGCCCTAGAGATCTCAGAAGTCTGAGACAACAGCCAAATTAGTGCTGTCAAGCATCGTGTTTTTTTTTTTTTTTTCCTACATTTCTGTGTGGCTGAATAGAAGTCATGAATGAAGAAGCTCTAGCAGAACAAGGCAGCTTGGATCTAGAGAAGCTGTGCTCCCAGGACATTTGGCTCTTTGTCCCATTCAGGTGCATGCTGACAGACCTGGAAAACTGGTTGTGAATCCTACAGGCTTTGAGTTCGGGGGGGAGGAATTCAGTTGGAAAACAACTGTTCACAAAAAGAGATTGCATATCTTTTGCTTAGCAGACTGTACATGTCTAGGCTTTGTTCCCTGACAGTGTCGTCCCCTCCCCCCCCCCCCAAATTCTTATAGCGCTGGTATGCTCATCTCTTCCATGGAGAAGCTCTCTGTGGTTAGACAGTGTGTATATTTATGGCAATACAGCTCTGTTTGGAAGGAAATGAAGGTGAATCCGTAATGCTTTGTTGTGCAGCTTCCTCAGACTTCTTTGACTACCACATGTGTCAAACACCAGGCATGTTCTTTGTTCTATGAAAACAAAATGTTAGGTACAAATCTGAACTTTAGGCAGAATTTGTCAAAACAATATCTTGACCTCAGTGGCTGCTATTCTAAAACAACTTTTTTTTTTTGAATTGGTAATGCTTTCCTAAAAATGATTTTTTATTATTGTTCTTAGTTTTTATTTTTAACTTGATCAAACTTTTCGAACTGACCTCTCCTTTGAGGTGAGTGGACATGAAATATGATTCCCAGGAAGCTTCATGAGCTAATCTGCTGTGATTTGGGATTTTGCCACTCCTTGATTCCTACTCCGGCTGCTTAGTGGTTGTATGGCAAATCCTAATACAGAGGTACAGCAAGACATTGGCTTTTGTCCTGAAAATTTCAGGATGAGACCTTGAGTCTATGTGAAGCAAGAATAATACGTTAGAAAAAATGGTGCTCTTCCATGGAGATCTTTTTGAAGAAAGAACAAGCAGCACTTCGCATGTAATGGGTGTTAGCACACTAGTAACACCTCCGTACAGGTTCTGGTGACAGCTTCTAACCTGAGAAGGTTATGAGACAATTACTCACGTGTGCCCTCAGAGTTTCCAGTGTGGCTGCGGTGTAACTCCCATTACAGTGTTTGGACTGTCTGATTTTTAGGTTGTGAATTTTCAGCAAGCTGCAATATAAGCAGGATGTACTCAACTTTTAAGCCTGGAGTGTATGTATGTCCTGTATTTAAATGCAAAGACTACTTTTACACGGGTTTGAACTGCGTATTTTGTGCCTTCACACGGCATAAATTTTAACAAAATTCACAGATGAAGGGTGGTAAATACACAAAGTTAAGAACCATAAAGAAAGCAGCGTAGCTTTAAGTCTGCCTATGCAGAGCTGGCTGTATTTTTTTTACTACCTGTCAGTTCTCTAGCTTGAGTTAGGGTGTGAATATAATGAATTAGGGAAAAGGCGGTCTTGTGGCTTTACTTCCCAATGTTGTACGATTGAAGTGAAATGCAACTTGAACATGCCAGTTAATATCAATCCAGAGAAGACTTACGTTGATTACTTTAGTAGTTGTGCACTAGGGTTTTATGTGTTGACCTCTGACTGACAAGTAAAAGACTAGGTGAGTGATGTTGTGCAGGCAAGAATGAGGGGTCTGTGGTATCACCTCTGTGATGTGGGCTAAATCTTTTAAGTATGATAGATAAAGGTAATTCCTTGTTAAAACATACAGGGGGGCCACCTGCTCAAATGTTTGCTGTAGAAAAGGGAATCTTTAGGCTTTAATAGTGATAATTTTGTTCTGTCATCTCAGTGTTACACAGCAACAACCAGATGTAAGTTTATGTGTGAGGGCTACGCTGGGTTCCTGCTGGAAGAAGAGAGCTTTAGATTACATTGGTGTTCTTTAATTCCACAGTCGTTCCTCAGTAGGCTTAAAATAAATCAGTACCTCTTCCCCAGTAATCTAAGCAGTTAAATAACCGGTGTTTAAGTTCTGGCTGTGTGATAACTTCAGTCCTTGTTCTGTCCTTCTCAAACTTTTCTGCCAATCGCAGGTCCTCATTATTTTGTTTCCTATTGTGATCACACTCATACCTTTATACCTCATTCATTCCTAAGTATTGTTTCCAAATACATTTAGATTTCTGTTTGAGACATCTCATGTCACCTTCTTTTTGAGTTTTTCTTCTGTAAGTGGGCAGTGTTCCCCGTCAGAGATAGGGAAGATCATCTAGCAAATTTTTTAGTTCATTCTTAAATTTTTATGAGCGATATAGTACCTAGACGTTGGTGAGGGTCAAGGTCCAAATAATGCAAAAGCAAACATCTGAAAAGCGGTAGCTTGGTGTTAAATGTGCAGCTGTCAAAAAGTGTAATTCCTGTTTTAGAATATTAAGCAATAAATGTAGCAATATTTTACCTGAATGTCTCATGCAGCTATTAGATTTGGTTAAGGAAATGCCAATTTTCAATTATCTGTAGATTAGGGTGATGTGGGGGGTGGGTTACATTGTGAGTTCATCCTAGCCACCCAAAACTCACTCATTTCCCTCACTTCACTGCGGAATAGAATTGGAAGAACAAAAGTGAGAAAAACCTGTGGCTTGAGATAAAGATAGCTCAATAAATCAAGGAAAAATTTAGGAGGAAAAAAAAGGCTGTGCAAAGGCAATCATTCATTGCACCCCACGAGCAGACTGATGCTCAGCTCCCTTGGAGGGACTGCCCTGAGCGTCTGTTGCTGGGCGTGATGTCGGATGGCAGGGAGCATCCCTTTGGTTAATTCCCAGCAGCTGTCCCCTCTCCTCTTGCCCACCCCAGCCTGCTCACTGTTGGGGCAGGGTGAGAAGCGAGCGGCCCTCACGCTGTAGAAGCAGCAGCCAGCACTGATGGAAGCACTGACATGTTATCAGCACTGGTTTGTCACCAGTCTAAAATAAAACCCGGCACTGTACAAGCTGCTATGAAGAAAATTAACTCCAGCCCAGCCAGACCCAGTCCAATCTACTCTGCTTCTAACCAAAGAGGATGGATCCCGTCAGGCTTCTCTGCTGCCCGCTGGGCGTCAGTGTGGCCATGCAACTGCAGGATTCACCTGTGGTCCAGAAAGGAGCACAGCTGCTTGTGTGTTGGCAAATGCTGCCGCTTGGTGCCTGGACATCCATCTCCCAGTGTGCTTCTGGAAGCTCGGTGTCTTTACTGGTGCTACTTGAAATTTGAGATTGAGAATTGACCAAAAAATAGCAAAAACTACTTTTTTTAATATTAGCAAATCTTAATTCATCTCTGTGTTTTGGTCTGACGCATGGACTGGGAGTTGAGTCTTCCCCCTTGCTCCTCCCGTCAGAAGTTACGAGGAGTGAGTGTACTGTTTTTTGTTTTAAAAAAGTGCTGAGTTAGGTTTAAAGAAATCTGATTCTGTTGTGGTTACAGAACTAAGTGTTTAATGATTCATACATTGCTATTCATCATCATGACTTTTAGCATAGTGTGAGGAGACAATTTTGCCATCCCCGTTTTGTTCTCTCGTTCTACCGCTTTTTAATACTCAAAAATAGTGTATAGATTTCGATAGGCTTGGGTCCTTGTGTCCCTAGGCTTGTCAGCTGCCGTGTAGATTCAGTGGCAGGTTTTTGTAGGTGAATTCGGTGAGCATGAGTCGTGTTGGATTGTCCTCTCGGTCTGATGCCAGCAGGCTGCATGAGATCTACGAGACTGTGCCGTGCTTGCAGCTGAGTGCGCCCATCTGCGCCTTGCACGGAGAATTGCTGACTGCCACGGGGCACGGGGCTGCTTACGTAAGGAAGAAATGTCTGGGAGTACTCTCGTTCTGTCTTCCCCCTTCCACGCTGAGATGTTACCAGGCCTTGGAGCAGAGAGCACCTGCTTGCTGACTCAGCCCCCGAGGTGGATTTTTCAGAAGGCAGCAGCGCAGAAATCCAGTGGAGTTGACCCAAACCTTGATGGCTGGTACGCTGCGAGGGACGGGACACTGCAAACAAACTTGAAGGCTGTCAAATTAAGAGTGTTTGAGTAGTCCATCTTTAAACTAAAATGTTATCTTTGATACTTTTCAACTTTAGCACTACAAACAAACTGCAAGACAAGATCTTTGATAGAGCATAAGGAACTGCCCTCTGCTTTTTTAGTTTAATTGTATCGATAATATGACTGTCACTCAAGCTGTGATGTAATGGGGTTGATTTAGGTTGCAACTGGACAAACATTCAAATTGCAACAGAACAAAATAAAACCAGTACCTTTTGCTCTGTTTCCATGCAGTTAATATGAATAAATGGCAGTGATTTTAACTTTGCAGCTGCTCAGTAAGGATTATCATTTGTTGTAGCGTGCAGACATGGAAGAATCACTTGTCTTACAGGGCACTGGTTGGACTGACATTCACTTTTTGTTTATGTCAATAAACAGCTTCTCTCTTGAGTGCATATTTTCGTGTGATTTTGTTGGGGGCATATGGTTAATAAGTTGATTTCTAATCTAAATAAAACCTCAAACTTTTATTTCTGTTGTTGACTTGAGTAGCATTCTGTTATCCTTGTTAACAGGCAGTGGACTTGTGTTTCCGTCTGGACTGAGTATATTTAAGAACAGACAGATTGCTTAATCTGTGTACCCAATATTTACATTTTTCTTAGTTTATCTCTTTACAGAGCTTAGGCGCCACATTGGGTATTAATGATAGAGTTGTTAATTGTGACCATCAAAAACTTTATCACGTGTGTCAGTATTTGTATTCTCTTTGGTAAGCAGGGAATGCCCCGAGAGTTTTTAAATGAGCAAATTGATCAGTGCATTTGAAAGGATAGGAAGCATATCCTGTTGCTGACTTCTTTAGTTAGCCTCATCTCTGTACTTTTGGGTCTTCAAAACATTGGCCTTTAAGATAGGTTCAGTATTTTTCAGTCTTTGGCCTGTTTCATGGCCCAAGCCGATACATTTAAAAGCATTGCTCCTCTAAAATAAGGAATGGTGATAACACAACAGGGTTTTAGTGCTGATTTCCCTGAAATATGGTAATGTAGGTTATTACTTTGGCTTGCTATGTGAATGAGGTATCAGTGTAAATAGTGTCTTCATCTCCTTATTAATTATTTCAACAAAAAGTTCTGTCAAGCTGTTACTTCGTTTTTATATCTAAATGAAGACAGGCCTACCCTATACTTTGTCTGTGATGCCTGCCTGAAAAGTTACAATATATCTCACTTGTTGCTTTTTTTATTGACAATGTCTTTTCTGTTCTTCTGTCTTCCCCATTCTAAACACGTGACAGTATTGTCCTTGCTGTTATCTAGTTCGTTGATTTCTCTAGGGATATTATTTTGAATACTTCCCTTATTACTAGAAGAATGAAATAAAAAATCCCTTCCTGCATCTTTAATAAAAAGGAGCTGTGCAGCTCTCAGCAATACCCCAGGTTTGGCTGGCAATAGAGACTAGACTGTACTTTAGCGAGAATATAAGTGAAAAAAGATTATCATAATTTCGTCTTCCTTAAGCTGGTTCAGACGTAGTGATAATGAAGAATTGAATTTGTTTTAATTTTAATCTGCATTAAATCTCAATCCTGCCCTTTGAGTAAAAGTGAAACAGTTGAACTTTCAAAGTTCTTTTGAGTCTTTTAATTGGACAGTTTTTCTATTCATAACTACTTAAAGCACTTTTCAGCTGATCTTCAGTAGTTGAGCCTTTGAAGATTTCTGGATCTAACCTAAATTGATTTGCTGTGCCTTTTCCTTGAGGCTTTCAGATGCATTTCTGCGGTAAGAGTCATCTGCCAAGCAGCCTTCTTCAGGCCGGACCAGGCAGTCCAGAGTCCAGTCCTGACTCCCCAGCCTTCTTTCTTTCGCTCTTTGGGACACCAACTAAGAAAGATGTGATCAAAAGAATGTGAAATTTGGCTTTGCAAGGTGTTACAGAGGTTTGCTTTGAAAGAGAAATGCTTAAGACCTTACAGACATAAGCAGTGCATTTTGTAAATGTGAAATGTGTGCCCTCTTCCTCTTCGTGGAGCCTGAGGACCTTTAGGAGGGCAGAAAAGCTTTCAGGCAGTTCGGGCTTGACCAGCATGAGCAGGTCTTGAGAAACTTCTGACATTTTGATATGGTGTATGATGTGCTCAGTTGGTGAACTGCTACAGTTTAGGCTCTTTGCCTGTTCTGTGCTATGAAATATTTTAAGATTATGTGTTTGTTACTCTTTTCTGTGGTGATAGTTTCTTTTTAAACAAAAGCTGGAACACTTTCTTCCCATGTATCAGTGCATCAGATGGAATGACTTTGTACACTTAGTTACCACTCAAATTCTGTTGCAAGATACTAATTTTTCATTAACATATATTTCCACTGAAGTCCTTTTTGAATTCCAGAAGAAAATTCATAGCCTGTAGTTTAATCAGTGTTGTGCTTTTGCAGATATGATACATGTTTTAATAAAAGTGGAGCAACATTTAATAAATGTTACTGATGTGAAAAATAACTAACTGGTAATTCAGACAGTAGTGAGCACGTTGCTTCTCTGTATTTCAAATTGTAGGCAAGTTAGCACCTTTGATTATTTTAGTGTTAGCTCAGTTGCTTAAGCATTGTTTTTGTATGTTGTCTGGTCTCTTTGATCTCAAGAGTGGATGTTTAAAGATAATAATCTCTTCGGTTCTTGGAGAAAGTTTAAAGCCTTTTAAGAGTCATGGATTAGATCATTTTTCAGTTGTCAATTTAAAGTGAGAGGTCAAGCCTTCATGGGGTTGAACAATCACTCCTTTTTCCAGGGAAGAGGAAAGCTCCTTGCGTTAAGTTTGTGTGGTTTAAGTATTGGAGTAGATTTTTCTCTTCTCTTCTCTTTTTTTTTAGTCATGCCAGTATTTACAGAAACTCATTTTGTGCCCTTTGTTCTACTTGAGCATATTTATCACAAAAACGCTTAAGTGACAGTGTCTTGTAACTAATGCTGTGCCTATCAGCTTTTGAAATGCCGTGGCCATTTCAGGGGTGGAAAGGATACCTGTTATTAATAGTGTCTAAATATGCTGCGAATTTACTGCAGAGTTCTTTAAAAGATGCAGTAGGTTTAAACTTACACATGTTTAACATTTATGATACTGAAATTGTGTCTGTAACAGAATGATGCATAACTAAACTTTGCAGAGCAAAAGTTAATGGCGTGACTCAGATGGCCCAGGAATGGGAAGCGTGATGTTCCAGGATACTGTTTTCAGTTGCCATTTCTCACTCATGCTATCTTGTCCTAAAACATTTTCCAGAGCTTCCTTAACTACAAACTTTTTAAGGTTGCGTATGGGAATTATAGTAGGAAGAAAAGGTGGTCAGGGCATAAGGTATCCCTTTTTTTTTTTTTTCTTATAAGTGATGTATTGCATGATAGAGGACTTTGAAGTAGGTATAGTACTGAGGAGATATACTCTATGTTGCTGAATCTTTAATTTCTTCAGAGGAAATGTAAACAGGATACTGTAAACTCCTAGTTTTGTTTCTGCTTTCTTTGGCTAATTCTTACAAACACGGAGGGAAGTGCTGACGTTCGTAAAGGGCAACATAATTTATTGGATATCTAGATAATAAAATCAACTTTTTTTTTTTTGCATCCTGTTGCGTTCTGTTGTTGATGCACTTGGAGCTGTGGCACTGTTTGAAGTAGAATTCTGTTTTTTTTTTCTCTTTAGTGTCCTTACTCTGCAGCATGAGTCAACAGACCTTTTTTGTTTTATTAATACAGCTTTGAAGGCTCTTACATATTTTAACCCCTCCTGCAAGTTTCTTTCATTAAAGTTTTCCTTAAATAACTTCTTAGTCATACAGTATGGTCTCAAGTGTAAAATCTGTTTGTCTTGGAACCTGTGATTTTTGAATTTCCCCTTTCTATTAAATATTTAAGATAAAGGGAAAATAGTAACAAGACTGACTTCAGCAATCTGAGAGAATATTGAAGCTTTCAACGTGTATATCAAAAGTTATATGACTGTGGGCATTCAGAACAAGAAACCTATATAGGGTTAGACTGAGTCTATAAAAAATCATTTTCTCCATTGAATGCATGTGTACACAGTTTGACTTGCAGTTTATTGCATCTCTCTCAGCTATTTGAAACATTGGTGTTGGTTTTACAACTGTAAAGATAACTAATAAAGGTTTTACATTGCCACAAGTAGAAGAAATAAAAGATTCCTAAATCTGTGTTAAAGGAAAGAAATCTTGAGTAGTTAGAGGTGCTGACTATGTTGTATTAAGTACAGGTAATATTATTAAAAGTAACCTTGGTCGGTATCTTATGTATACCTTGTTGTCTTTGGCAGCATTTCATGTTGTTGCAAAATCAAAGGGTCTTTATGAAGCATGGAAAGAAATAATTTGTAATCTTCAAGATCCAGCGCAGTTAGAATATTATATGGGTCAAAAACTTACAGGAATTAGAGTAGTTTCTGCTTCAAAGAACTCTTGTTTTTACAATAAATTATAAGTGAATGAAGTACAGAATGTCATACAAAATGTCTTGATGCTTGTTTTGTAGATGGTGTGCTGACCCCAACAATAGAGAACAGTAATTTTCCCTACCAAGTACCCAACTTCCATAAGTGTGAGATCTGTTTGCTGTCTTTTCCAAAAGAGACCCAGTTCCAGCGCCATATGAGGGATCATGAGCAAAATGACAAGGTACGAGTTTTAGTAGATTTAAATTTAGAAAGCACCGATGTATATTAATACTTTCATATACTGACAAGTAAAGCTAATACAAAAAAGAACATTTGTTTTTATTTACATCCCTCGTAATTACTACTTGGGAACCTTGGAGTTTTATGAAGTTTTTCTTAGACATTTCCTCACCTTTCCTTTGAGCCAAGACCTTACTTTGATACCATTTAGTTAGCTTATTGTTTGAAGTTCAATAATTTTTATTTTTAGCTGTTTCATTTGATTTATAAAATACTCCAATGTGAAAAGATATGGTATCCTCTTAATTGAATTTCGGAACTGTTTCTACACATTAGCAATAAAAAGAAAATGATTATTATACTGATTACCTAGGCCCAGCTAGTCTTGAGTAGCTGTCTTGAATAAAGTCAAGCTACCTAGTTTAGTATGCTTGTAAACTACTAGTCCATAGATTAATTTCATCACTTCAGCTGCTTACAAATCAAATTTGGGAAAGAATGAGAAAAATGCAGATATGTTTAAGACTGTTGACTTTTTGAAAGAACCTTTTGCCCCAGGTTTCATATGTAATTTGAAGCATTTTATTTAATTTCTGTTCCTCGCTTTGTTTCACAAAGCTATAACTATTTCATGTGATTTGAAAAGTTCTAGTACTGAGCTAATTGTAGTTGTAGATGGAATGGATAATGTTTAAGAAATGTTTAACTTTCATATGTTAATTCATGTGTCCAAAGAGCTATTTACACAAATTTCAATGTTTTGAAGTTGATACATAAAAAATGGAAGTTAATGTTGTTAAAACTATTTTATTCCATGCTTGTATAAGAGGTTTTGTATCTAAAAGCAAAGATATTCTTTAAAAATGACAAGTAGTTGTGCAGATAGCAACTGAAGAGCAGTCAAACCTAGCATAAACTAAGCTCTTTCCTGGTTGAATAATTAATTGAGCTTACGGAGAATTCAGTATCTCAGTTAAAGCAGGGAAACTTGTCTCTTGCTTATTCTTTTTCCTGCTAACTTCACTCTTTTCAGAGAGCCTGTATTTTGACTCCCTGCTTTTAGTTCCCCTGCTTTCTTTCCCTAAATGCTCTTTAAATATAGTAGTAGCATTTCCAGTAAGGAGAGCTGGAGAAAATATTTAAGATGGGTGTTATTAGGAATCATTATTATGTGTGGGGACTTGAATTAATTTTTTTAAATTTTTATTTGTATAGTTACACGACATCTATATTGTATATATAAAATTTTGGGAAGATTTGCATTTTGTCTTTATTTGTATGGTTTAAACAAACAGCCTCACCGATGTGACCAGTGTCCGATGTCATTTAATGTTGAATTCAACTTGACACTTCATAAATGTACTCACAATGGTGAAGATCCTACGTGTCCTGTGTGCAACAAGAAATTCTCCAGAGTAGCAAGTCTGAAAGCTCATATAATGCTGCATGAGAAAGAAGAGGTAATTCATTAAACCTCATAATTTAAGCTTGAAAAAGATGAATGTGTTATGTTGGTTTTACTTAATCCCTCAGCGATATGTTTTAGATTGGAAGATTGAAAAAATGGTCTCATTTAGAAGAAGCACAAAATTTCTATTGTGGAAAGTATTTTAAAAATAGTAGCAGAAATTAATATATTGGATATAAACTTGTGTTCCAATCCTGTCCTCTTTTAACAGAGAGAATCTGTGTGTGTGTTCTTATAATTGTCATACCCAGTCAATGATTATTAGCTGATGAATGCGCTATTAGTAAAACTACTCCCACCTAAAAATTCTCTTTTGGTTATTTACAAATACTTTTACTTTGAAGCAACTGCTGTGATTTTATGTACAGTGATAAGCCCATATGTAATAGTCTGTGTGATAATTTTTCGATGGCTGATGTAATTTCAGATAATTCCTGCTCTTACTGTACTTCTGTGTGTATCATAGAACCATTCCGGTTGGAAAAGACCTTTAAGATCATCTAGTCCCACCTTTAACCTAGCACTGCTTAGTCCACACTTAAACCATGTCCTTAAGCTCTACATCTACGTGTTTTTGGAGGACTTTCTGGTATGGTGACTCAACTACTTCCCTGGGCAGCCTTTTCCAATACTTCACAACCTTTCAGTGAAGGAATTTTTCCTAATAGCCAACCTAAACCTCCCCTGGCATAACTTGAGGCCATTTCTTCTTGTTTTATCACTTGGTGCTTGGGAGAAGAGACCGATTCCCACCTTGCTATAGCCTCATTTTAAGGTAACTGTAGTGTGTGATAAGGTTTCCCCTGAGCCTCCTTTTTTCCAGGCTAAACAATCTCAGCTGCTCTTCATAAAAGATGTGTTCTCTAGACCTTTCACCAGCTTCGTTGCCCTTCTCTGGACATGCTTCAGCACCTCGATGTCCTTCTTGTAGTGAGGGGCCCAAAACCAAAAACAGTATTTGAGGTGCAGCCTCACCAGAGCCGAGTACAGAGGGACAAAATCTTCCCTTGTGCTGCTGGCCATGCTATTTCTGATACAAGCCAGGATGCTGTTGGCCTTCTTGACCATCTGAGCACACTGCTGGCTCATATTCAGCTGGCTATTCACCAATATTCCCAGGTCCCTTTCTGCCGGGCAGCTTTCCAGCCACTCTTCTCCCAGCCCGTAGCACTGCACAAGGTTGTTGCTCCGCAAGTGCAGGACGCAGCACTTAGCCTTGTTGAGCTAGTGTTAGTATATTTTAATTACTGCTGAGACTCTTTCACAATCTATTTTTTGCATCATGAAGCTGTTTCTTTATGCTATTACTATCTATAGGGCATGGTTCCTCTTACAATCTTGTTATCAGTTCCCATTTTGTCATGTACACAACAGAGTTAGAAGACTTCAGTACAATTTTGTTGGGTGTTAATCTGTCTGTAGTACTAAACAGTTTAATAGGAGTTTATTGAAGAAAATTTTTGGATTGCTAAAAGCATTAGAATAAGGAAATTGAGCATCAAGGAAGATGCCTAAGTGATTTTTAGTATTAATTTCTATGCTTCAGCTACTCTGATCTTGATACTTGGCGCAGATGTTAGGGGAGTAGGTTGTGTGATGCCTCGCAATTAAAAAAAATAAACGGCAACTTAAAAATTAAACTTGGAAAAATATCAGTTGCTTTCAATTGTGAATTA
Organism: Anser cygnoides; assembly: GCF_040182565.1. Taxonomy (NCBI): domain Eukaryota; kingdom Metazoa; phylum Chordata; class Aves; order Anseriformes; family Anatidae; genus Anser; species Anser cygnoides. Next base: position 100,696,900 of record NC_089874.1, on the reverse strand, counting down.
ATATACTCTTGTAATTCAGTATGATTCTGTGATAAAACAGATGACCATAGCAATTAATTCAGAGAATTGCAGGAATGACTTTCCCAGTGATAATGTTCAGGGCCTCATCATTGAAGAGCTGGAATTTGAACTTGAACCATAGGCTATTGAGCACAGTACTGGCTGTCATTCAGGAGTTCTTCAAGATGTGCAGTGTAAGAGGTTAAATTAGCAGTGGAGTACATTCCTACCTCTTGTTTGCTGTCACTTTCTTGCCCTTGCTGTTAAACAGGTTGGAAGTCTGAAAACAGAGCGGGTATGTACTCACTTAGGGAAACATACATAGCAGTGGAGGAGGCTACTGTACAAAGCTGAGGTTTGGGTACCTTTAGTCTTGTTTTGTGCTCCATCAGCCAGCTTTATCTACAAGTGAGTGCAGAAGAAAGAAGAAATTGGTGTGATTAGCTTCTTAAACTGTCAAATTAGGTTTGGGAAAGCATATCTGTGTTGAAAAGCAGAATTTCATGATTGATTGCTCCTGTGAGACATTGAACGACAATGACTTCAAGAAGTTCTCTGGGCTATTGAAATCTAGCTTGCAAAAGACTAGCTTTTATCCTGTTCTTTGGTGATTTATGGATTCTTTTGTGATAAACTGGTGTAACAGGAAGCAAAACAAAAACACATACACACCAAAAACCCTCTATGTTTGAAATTCTTCATATCCAGGTAGCTTTCTTCTTCTAAGTCATAAAGAAAATGCCTTGTGTAAATATGCCCAGCCTTGTAGAGTATTCTTGCATTGTCTATTTCTTCTAAATGACAGTGGCACCTAGTGTTATTTTTTGATCTGGTGAGACAAAATCTTAATTGAAACTTAAAACGTTAATTTATTACTTTAAAACTGCAAATATGTTGTCTTTGGGACACAAGGTCTCTAGGAAAACAATGTATTGAGAAAGCTGAAACATTCGGTAAAAATGTATGTTGTTGGATGTGATAAGATAAAGATAGTTAATATAGGCAGAATTAGATGAATAAAGTTTGATAAAATTGTTTTTGAATTTTGGAATGTTGAGTCTTATCTAGCAATGTATGAATTGCCTTTTTTCTTCGAGTGTCAGAAGGTGGGTTTAACCACAGTGAGGTTAACATTGCACAATTACTTGTTCTGTGTGTGGTGGTGTTTTTTTGTTTGCTTGAGGGGCAAAAAAATAAATTTTGTACTATGTATTCCAGGGAGAGACTGTTTGATTTGAGGCATTGCTGAGTTTTGTTTCTTCTGCCTTACGTTGTTCTTGCTTTACTATTGCTTTACTACTTCTGCCTATTTGTCCTTGCAAACTTTACTGTACTGAACAAAAATACATAGACTTTTTGTATCAAATACCTTTTCTTAGATTATTCTTTTGTTTGCGCAAATTGCTTAATAAGATATGTGCAACTTAATAACATAGATGCATGTGTCTGAAAAATGCTGAGAAATGATTGACAAACTGTTTGGGGGGCCATGAGCTTGGTATAGTATGCTTTATAAGCTTCTCTTTGGGTAATTTTTTACCACTTGTACCAAAGGATCATCATGAAATGAATTTGTTATATAAACTTTCTTTTGAAGAGTATTTTTATTCAGACTTGAAAGTAGGTCCTGGAAAATAAAGTAATATTTATTGGACCACACTGTAACTTCATTCCAGTAATCATGATCTCTAGGTTAAATTAAACAAGTCATTTTTAAAGTAGTATTTAATTTCATTAAAGGACTTATCTTTGTCTGGCAATTAAACATTGGCAATATTACAGATTTTTTCAATTTTTTGTGGACTTGGGGAACAATTTTGTTGTCAGAGCATTTTAAAATAGCACTGCATGTCCTTGTTACTCTTCTAGTTTGCATTACAACAATAATTGACTGTGAATCTTCCTCCAAATTTTAGAGAAACTGCATTAAATGTTGCAAGTATAATTTCCACTCTAAATGACTAACTAGAAAGTGACATATTTAAAATTAATGGATTGAAGTGATACCTGTCAAAAAGATTGTGTGCCTACTTATTTCTGTTGTCTTATCTGTGTAGATAGCTTGAGGTAAGTTAGTATCGAGTGTGGTGGGTTTACTGTTACTGTTAAGTGGTACTCTGTATCATTTTAACTAGTGAGGGTGTAAAAAACCTGAATCTGCAGTTAAGGTATTTTTGGTTAGGAAGTGGTATTTTTTTTTTTTTTTTAACAAATGTTTATATAGAGCATAAATGTATTTTGTGTGTATCTTCAAATAGCCAACCAAGGAAATAGGCAGTGGAGATGACCACACTGAAATGCTTGTTGCTGCTGTCTTATGAACTATTTCAGAATTTAGTTTGTGAAGTTTCTTAAAAGATAAATATTACCATAAGTATGCAACAATTAGTGCTCATGATTTATATTGTGAGGCTTAAACTTTTTTTGCTTGTATACTTTTATTGCTGCTTGCTTCCAGCTGCCAATGTCCTCAGAAGTATACATGCATCTACTTGAGCAAAGCTTGTGTATGCGTACAGCTGTTTGTGAATCTTTTTAAAAATCAGTCTCTATTATCTCTTTCAGAATCTTATCTGTTCAGAGTGTGGAGATGAATTTACTTTACAGAGTCAGCTGTCCATACACATGGAAGAACATCGTCAAGAATTGGCAGGCACTAGGATCCACAGCTGCAAATCTTGCAAAAAGGAATTTGAAACTTCCTCACAGCTAAAGGAACATATGAAAACTCACTATAAAATAAGGTGACAATCGTGGGTTTGTAACAAAATGGGCAGATGTTACTTTTATCTGGGGAAGGCAGGAATAGTGTTTCTAGTCATTGAAGTAACATGATGTGTGGAGGGTCGCTTCCTTTCTTTGGTATGCTCTTCTGAAATGGCACTTGTTTTTAAATCCTTGCTAAACTAGGTGGTTCCTTTTTGAGGCCATTTTTTTGCCATTTTTGTATTTAGGAACCCATACTAGGCACAGTTTCATCTGTCAGCTACTTGTAAACACAGGTTAATTTTTTTCTGACAGTGCTTTTTGAAGTGCATTTGTATGATTTTTAAAGCCTAATAGCAATACATTGAAGCAAATGTATATTAATTTTACATAGGATTTTTGCAATTACAGTAACTGCTAATGCTTCTCTTTTGCAAAGAAGAAAGATTTTTTCCTTGCAGTTTAATTATATTTTGCTAGCCCCCATCACAACCTGCCATGAGATATAAATCTGAAAAAGCACAAAATGAGGGGAAGAAAGAGGCCTAATAAATGCCGTTCTTAATTTTGGTCAATATTTGTTCTGTAATTTCTTTCAGGTCTCTATTTTAACTTAACTTTTAGGAAGGTGAAGATAACTATATTAGAAGAAAGCAACACTTCCCATTGGTTTAGTTTATACGTTAACAAAGCCTAAGGTTTTGGCAGTAAACTTAACAGACAGCAAAAAATACTTTTTTAAAAATGAGAAATATCAGGTATTTCCAATGGCTTTTAGTAGCATCTGTCTTAGGTCAAGCAGTCTTACCATTTGTGTTCCAGAAGGTTTAAAAATGGATTGTAGTTTCCACTTGCAAACTGAAAATTGACTGTTTGGAGCATGAAGTTGCTATGTTTGTATTGGGTTAGTAGATAAGCATGTAATACTAGTGAAAAGGTGAACTCTCATTGTGGATGTCTACTGTGTAAGTTAGGATGAATAAATAAAGATTAGATGAGTGAATATAATATGACAGCTGTGATTTTTGAGTGTTAGGCATGTTACGTTTTGATGTAAATGAGATATAAATATAGTTTTAATTTGTTTGTTAAAAATGTTGAAGATCAGAAGTTTTTTTTTCAAGGAGGACAAAATTGATATGACATTAATCTTGGCAGGGAGGTTAGTGACAAAACAGGAGAAACAATTATTTGTGGTATTTCATTCACAGATTGTTTCTTTTACGAGTAACGTCTCTCATTTTGCAGGAAAGGAGAGCTCTGTGATCATTTGTAAATTCATGTTTAGGAAAATAAAGATTACTTTTGGAATCAGAGCTTCCTTATATGAAATTCACCTTATTTATCAATTTCGGCGTAGTGATGTGTTACATTTATATCCAATAAACTGTTGTTTATAACAGTTACTTACTGTCTTTTTACCTGCTCTTCCAATGCAACCCGTGTATGTGAGCCAGGTTAATGAATTGCATGAGAGCTATTTCATCACAAAGCTAATGCAGCTCAGACCTTCTCTGTTTCAGTAGAAATGATTTTGAAGTGAAAAGCATGGAGGTTCTGAATTTTGATATGACACAGTTCTGTCACACTGTTCAGATGAATTATGAAAAGTTAGTGTTTCATCTAACTTGACAGTATACAGTATAGTATTCGAAGTTCAAAGGTAGTTAAAAGTCTTATTGTTTGATTCCTGCTTTTAATTATAAAATAAGCTTGAAATTTTTAGGACCTAAGGAAACAAAACTTTTTTTTCAGAAATTGGCTGCCCTTCCCAAAAGGTATCTGTTCTATATCTGAATCATTTGAATAGAAACTATTATAAGTTATAATTTTAATCTTCCGCTAAAAAGAAAATGGTCAATGTAACTGTAAATGCTGAAATATTTCAGAAGATGACCTGGTCTTGAAGGACTGACCCTGCAGTTGTTTCCAAATTAGTTTTTTCTTTATTAAAATGTCACAGCCATACTGTGCAGATGTCATTACTCATCAGAGAGCATATTGGAACAGTCAGGCTGGTGCACATCTAACCTGAGATGGAAGAAAGAGGAGACTCTAAAAATCTGTCCTACTATCTGTGCTGCTTTTCAGTCTTCAGCAGATTTTACTCTGGATAATTCAGTAAACTTTAGCAGATATAATTGATGTGTATTAGTAACAGTATCACACAAACTCTGCTTTCTTTGGAAGAGTATAAAAAGTTTAAAAACACACATAAAATTTGCTTCAAGTAGCTGGAAGAGGAAATGTTCTGTCCTTTAAATAGACAATGTATTTAGACTCTGTTTTGGAGTAGAAAGATGCAGCATTTGAGTAGAAGTTTAAAGATTTCTTCTTCCGCACAGACTATTACTTCCCTGCTATTTTTCATGTTGTTGCTACCAGTTTATGCTTCAAGGCATATTTTGCGCATCTGATCCATGTTAGCTACCTTATTTTCTTTAGAAAAACAGTAAGTATTGAAATCTGTAATTTCTGCTTGCCTTGAGCAGTACTGGCAAGCGGAATTACTGTATAGGCATAAATAGTGAGGCATTAATGAAAATGCGAAGTGGTCTGGATATAAGTGGTTTGCCTGCTACCTTCTGTTTTCAGTTTCTTTAACTGAGTTGTTGTAATGGTCTGTAAGGTATCCCAGATTTTAGTTTTTTCTTTCTTTTTCCTGGATAAAATTAGTTGTTTTTCCACATTTATGCTGTTGGTTTTCAGCAGTCATTTAAACTAGTTAGCTTGATTTGTAGAGAAATCAATTACGGAACTTTGTCTCATATGTTATTGTGGCTCTGTGGAGATTGTGATACGTATTTGGGATATTAAATTCTTAACCTGTTCTTGTTAGACATAAGAAACTGTGTTTGTCTATGCTTATGAGATACTCATACATAGTCGAGAACAAAGATTTTGCTGTGTTCAGGGAACAGATGAATTTGCAGTGTTGAAAGTTACCACCAAAACAGTACTTTTGAAGTCTCTCTGTACTTCTAGCAGAATTTACAATGAAATTGTAGGTTCTCTGGAGAACCTACAAGATGTATCAATGTTATTACAGAAATAACTATAAAATTCTTGGTGGTGTTGTGTAGGTAGACCTAAAGGTCTCCAACTGTTTCCATTGTTCTTTCACTTTTAAAGAACTTTTTTAAACTAATACAGCTGATGGTATGTATGTTCATGAAATTAAAGGTGTATGTTAAAAAAAAGATGCAGTAAAATAAATTCCCTCAAAATAATGCTTAATATTAGGATTAAAAAGATTTTTTTTTTAAAATGACAGGGTATCAAATACCAGATCTTATAACAGAAACATTGACAGAAGTGGATTTACCTATTCCTGTCCTCACTGTGGAAAGACCTTCCAAAAACCAAGTCAGTTAACTCGACATGTTAGAATACACACAGGTAAGACTGTGAAAGCAACTATTTTACAAAATTCTATTACCCCTTGAAATGTTAAATACTTTTCTCCCTGTTGGGATGTGAAACATTATTATGATATCTGTTGATTTAAAAACCCTTTTATGTAATTCCTTTGATGAGGAAAATTTATATGTTTAAGACTTTTTAAAAACTGTTTCTAATGATATACATCTGGAAACCTTAAGTACTTCGTAGGCCTCGTTTGTTACAGAATGCCACTTAGTTCTTACAGTTTCAGAGGGCTGTAAAATTTGACTCACTGGATCAGGGCTTGCATGTTACTCTAAGTAAGATCTTGCATATCTAAGTAAGATCTTGCATAGTAGAACAGATTCTAAGATGTTAAATCTCAAAACCAGTGGAAATACATGAGAATAAATAGTAAATTAGTGGCATTGCTTTTGTTTTTATATCAATTTACTTAAAGTTAAACCTGTATTTTTTTCCTGACTTACTGTAACTGCCACATTCAGGATGTCCAAAGTGAATTTAGGAGGTGATAAGACTAATTTTGATATTTAAAGAAGAGTGGGAGACTAATCAATTTTGCAGAATGAATAGCAGGTGGTTTGGGCTAAATTTGTTTAAAAAGAATGTGTATTTGTTTAATCCTTAAACAATAGAAATAACTGAAAAAAGTGGTGTATGAAATTAATACAAAAGTTTAGGAGGAAGTGTACAGAGAACTGTAAGAATAGTTAAGTTTTAACCAGCCATACATAATATAGGATGAGATTGGATTTAAGTAAAACATTGAAGGTGCTGCAGTGATGTGCAATTTATATGTATTTTCCATCCTATGAATAAATTGCTGCTTGTTTAGTTTTTAGCTAATTAAAGTAGTAAATGATTTAATTGCCCAATATTCTATCTATTAGCATTATGCTCAGACAGTGATATCATGAGTCGTCATGTGTAGGAATGACAGTTTACGAAAAGAAATTCCCTTAATTTCATTGTGTGACCTTTTCATAGGAACATTAGAGTTTTACAGGTTTTAGTTATGATGCAGTGACACAAGAGGTCACCCTTGTACCTGCCTTAAAAGTTGCCTCAAAATAATACCCAAAAAAGTCATTGAAAAGTAGTTTTCTCATTTTAGAGTCTAGTCTCTTTGATATGTTATTTTAGCTATTTGGATCAGAATTAAGCAAAATTATAGTTGGTTGAGGACACATTTGTGAAGCTTTAATAAGTTCAAGAACATCCGCAGTTCTCTTGAAGAATAAAAAGACATTTGTCTATTGGGGAAACCAGAGACAAAAAAAACAGTCCCTATCTACACATGACAGTATGTCATTTCAAGATTCAAGTAGCTAGGAAATATTAATTTAAGATACGAATTACGTTATTACTTTAAATCCACAGCCAATCTGTCTGGCATCCAATTGCTTGAGGCACTCTGTAATATATGGGAGAATTTAGAATATGTACGTCTTTAATTTTGGAAAGAGTATGTCTGTGGTGCACGTACAGTACTACGCTACCATCATGATTGCATTACTTTTTTGTTGATAGCTATTAAAGCACTTTCACCCTGCAGGCTGGTGGTGGGGTAAAGTCTCGAATTTTGAAATTTCCTTATTAAAATCAGAGTAATGCCCTCCCACCACGCACACACCAATTGGTATTTTACTGTTATGCGTGAGAGCTACATGTATTGCACACTTCCGCGCTAGAATTAAGATTTAGTTTGTGTAATGAAAGTTACTTAAATAGAACTTAAATAGAAGCAATTCTTCTGTGTCCACTAGCACTTAGTAGTGGTAACTAAATATTTTACTTAGGAAATCCCAATATGAATTTTGTCACTGTGTTTTGAGAAGCTCTGAATGTGTTCCTGAATTTAATCTGTATTAAAAAATGCATAATGAAACCCGCAGACCTTAAAACATCTTCAAAACCCAAATGCAGCAGAACAGTTCCTTAAGAATATCATAGCATCAAATCTTGTAACCTGTTTCTGAAAACGCCTGCCTTCACTGCAAACAATGTGAGCTTAATTAAGAAATAATTGAGAACGAATTAAGAATTAATCTCATTAAACTAGTTGTAAACTACAGTTATTAATATAATCAGAAGTAATACAAAAACACTGATTGAAATTGCTTTATTGTGAATAATATTTAGCAAATACTGTTGCTTATTCCTGTAGCAGATGCACAGCATACCTGTAGTGGCTTTGATATAGAAATGTGCAAAAGCAAAGTATTACATTTTCTCAGGGTCCTGGAGTTAACAGCAAAACTGTTTCATTTAAAAAAAATATATATATGTATATATTAATACTCAATTCACAGTGGAGATTTCCAGTAGTCAGTTGAGACACAAAGTTATAAAAAACTGAATTTTGTGCTTGATGTCTGTTTAATACATGCAGCTTTGTAATGTGTTAATGTAGTTCTGTTACTTTTCATCACTTAACATTTCTGTGGGTTTTTTTTTGGGGGGGGGGGAGGAGGGTTAATCAATGTGCAAATAACTGTAGCTATGTACAATATTGAAAACACTAAAATCAGAGAATAGTGACAGATTCTTGAAACAGTATTGCCCGGGATTTTCTTTAATGTTCTATAATAATATGATGTTCTTGAAAAAGAACATTCAAAGTTTTAGTTGTTGAGTGGGGCTGTACAGTATCCCAAATAATAAGAATATTATTTTATTGCACCTTTTTGGATAGGGGATTGTTAATACTCATTGTAGGGCAGGAATCTTTTGCAGTGTTGCTGCACGACTTTGATTTTAAGCTAAATAAGAGGTTAGATTTTTGAGCATTATTTATTTATTACTTTATGTGCCCTCCTTAATCCTCCTGCTTGTTTGTGTCCATGCAGGTGTATATGTTTAAAAGGATTTGGTGTAAAGGAATAGCCAATGATTTTTTTTGCCTTTTTTCTCTGCTTTTCACCTCTTTGTTTTCCTCCTCTGGTGCTTTTGCATAGTAACTTTTTAGATCCGCAGGTTGAGTGAAGCTGTTCTAAATATTTTTTGTACAGGTTTCATTTAATTTACACACTGTAATGATCACCTAGGTCATAGCTTTGTGAAAAAGTTTCAAATCTTTGTCTAGATGCTAGGATTAGTGTTTGAAGTAAACAGTCACTGTCAAAACATCTAATAATTTGTGTTTCTGTTCTCATCCATGTGCGTACATCTATCTACATGCAATAATTTGTTTTAGTGACAGAATTTTCCTTTCAGATATGGGAAACTGCTAACATTTATTTAAAGCCTCTTACCCCACAGCTGCCTTTTTTCCCCCCCGCTTTAGGTGAAAGACCTTTTAAATGTAGTGAATGTGGAAAAGCCTTTAACCAGAAGGGGGCATTACAGACCCATATGATCAAGCACACTGGTGAAAAACCCCATGCTTGTGCCTTTTGTCCTGCTGCCTTTTCTCAGAAAGGCAATCTTCAGTCACACATACAGAGAGTTCATTCAGAGGTAAATGCAATTATTCATAAAGTGGTTGGTGCTAATATACTGCATATTGGTGTTTAACCTTTCATTTTCAGTATTTAAAATGTACTGTTTGCTATTTCTGTGCGCACTGGTGCTTTCTTCAGCCAATATAGATTTTCTGCTGTAGTATAGATTCCAGTTTGTTGGCTTTTACCAGCAAATTCAGCTTGCTTAAAATAGCTTCATCTGAATAAATGGATGCTTAGGATAATTAGCAAGGCCTTCATTTACCATTGTCTTTTCGGTACATTGAAAGATTAAAACGTTGTTTCCTTTAATAGCTAAAAATGCTACTTACCTCAGTATTGAGAGAATGAGGTCTGGAATCAGGTGAAAATAAGCCAAAAACTGCGAAGTAGAAAAGGAGAAATTTCAAGCCCAAACAGCAACTTACTATCTATATATTCATAAAGTATAGATATACTATCTATATATATAAAGCACAGTTGATAATTGTCTTTGAAGAATGCATCTTGCAGCCTCTCTCAGAAGCTTTGCAGTTACAGCCAGAAAAAAATCATGAAATAAGACTTAAAAGAAAAAAAACAAACACAAAAAAAACCCACAAAACTTGGACCTCTTTATGATATATTTTTTAATGCTGATTTTTTTTTTCTTTGTGACAGACAATTTTTAATATGCCTAAGGTACTGATACAGTATAGTCTTCTGAGCAGCACTGGCTATGCAACTTTGTTCAGTAATTACTGCACTAACTTCAGTGATTTGTGGTTTGAAATACCTACAGAAAGAGACCTAGTTTTGATTTTGGAGGTATAAAGTGGTACAGGCAGCTTTTTTTTTCTTTTTGCTGCATGCAGGGTGCTTTCTCTGCTCTGTCAGAGTTAGAAGAAAGAGTTACATTCTCATTTTCGATTATTGTATTACAATGGTAGATTTATCTGATTTTTTTTTTATTTTTATTTTTTTACTATGGAACCTTCTAGTATGATAGTTTGTTATTTTTAGGATACAGTCCTTAACAGAATATTTTATATTACTTGTAGTTATATTAAATCATGTTTACACTTCATATGGGTTCGTATGACTCGTTTTCCTTATTCACAACTTCCTATACACGATAGCTATTGCTATATAAAAAACCTGCATCAGCATTAATTTCATAATTTGCATGGATTTCTTTAATATTAAAGTTTTGGGGTATCAAGCCAAGTATATTTTTCACTTTTTTGACTGTTTTGTCATAAATGCTACCTCTTGGTCACATCTCATGCAGTGTTGCATGATCCTGAGCATACATTTTAGTTACGGCTTTGGATCTTTTGTTTTTTTTTTCTTGTTGTCACTGTATTTCCTTCAAGATTGTATGCAGAACTCTAATTCTGAAACAATCACAATAAAAATTGTTACAGGTGGTGATAAAACAGGATGATTCCCACTTGGTTTATCACCATTTAATCTTATCTGTATTTTATTAGTTGATAACTGGTAACAAGACATTTCAGAAAGAGGTAGAGCTTAATATCAGAAAATAGAATTCCATATTACATTGCAAGCAGAAGAGCGTATTTTTGTTTGAAGACTTCATTGTCCCCTGCATATCTGAAAGTAGTATACTGGATCTTACTGCTATCTGACAAACTGAGGAGGGGGAGGTGAGATGTGAGCATGGTTAGAAACTGCACATTTATTTGCCTTAACTACCTCATGTCCCCTCAACCCCTTGCCCTGGAGGTCTCAAACAAGTTGTTGCTGATCACTTTCTTAGTACATTAAGCTTCCCTGTCCTTCACCATTATTTTTTCGTGCGGTCCTTAATAGCCTTTGGCCACATCTCTTTGTTTTACTCAGACCTGAAAAATGGATTTTATTTGTTCTTGGAAATTTATCAAAGACGCTTTTGCAAAAGTAAACAAAAGAGAACCAAAATCTGAAAATAAACTATCTGCATTCTTTCCCTTCATTTTTTCCCAACTTCAGTGTGTATTCAGTATGTTGTTACTTTTGCAGGCACATCTTATTTGATAAAGTTGCATTTTGTTTTTTTTTTTTGTGTGTAATGGTAGGAAATTGTAAGGAAAGAGAAGTCTGAAGCCTGATTAGCCAGATGACGTTTGTCTCGCTCTCTGTGCTTTCCAGTGTTGAGAAGTGAAGATGAGTCATGCACACAGATTACAGTTGACTTGATACCAGACTGATTCCATAACAAGATATCAGTAACTTGGAGAAATAGACCGTTTTAACTCTCATAATCCCATGGTACATTTGTTATGCAAATAAATAATGTAAAAGATAACTAGGTAGGTTTAGGGAAAATGAGTACTAAACACTTTTGTTTTCCTGAAGGTCAAGAATGGCCCTACGTACAACTGTACAGAATGTAGCTGTGTCTTCAAAAGCTTGGGTAGTTTGAATACGCATATCAGCAAGATGCACATGGGTGGTCAACAGAATTCTGCGAGCTCTTCAACAGATGTATCTCATGTTACAGCGGTAAGCTTCACTCGGTATATTATGAAAATTCCCATAAGAGTTTAATCGGGTCTATATTTTAATTCCAGTAATTATTCATGTAACTTTAGTTCTGACCTGTTGTAGGTCTTTTGTCTTTTTTTAGATTTGTCTTTTTGGAATTGATTTGCATATTGGCACAACATAGATCGGCCAAGTAAATGCAAAAAAGGATTTACAGTTTGAGGGTTTAGATGGAAATATAATGATTTTATTCTACAACTAATTAAAACATAACTCTTGTAGTTACAGATTGCGTGGGAAGGAAAGGTTTTCTTTGTATTTAATGAAACTAATTTGGAAGTTTTATTGGAACAATGAAACCTAGATTATTCCAAGTACCTAATAGCGTTAACTCATTTTCATAAATTAATTGTTGGTATAATTCTAATCTATACGGAGGAGATTCTTCTTTTTTGTGTTTCTTATAACTTGTTTTCAATGTTAGCTTCTTATTTGGCAAGATCGTAAAGGAAAAATCTTAGCTTTATTAGCAATACTGAATGTGTTTTCTTTCATTACCGAAATAAAAGAAAATGCTAAGATTCAAAAAATGCTTCTGCTTTCATTTGACTATTTTTTTAAGCCTGTGCATATTTACTACATCATAATATATTTTCTTCTTTGAAGAAAGCTTCTACCTTTTCTGCCTTTCTTCTGCTATTTCTTACCGTTTCCAACTTCAATGCTCTGAAGTTCAATGTATGACAAGTAATATCAGACTTTGAAGGGGGGGCGGATAAAATTTCAAGTTCGAGCTTTGTTATGCAGCTGTATCTTGTTGACACAAGTGTCTAGTAGTATTGTGTGGAGAACCATTTTTCTTTAGATTCCATAAAGCTGCGCTTCTATATTGCAGATGCTATTTGTCTCCAGGTTAATTCGTGGGGAGGGAGAACTAATGTGTCCTATTTACTTGAAAGTACATATAATCTATACATCTTTTTGTAGATCTTCACATTCACAAGTTTTATCTTAAAAGCAGAATGGAGAAAGATTCCTTCATACCTACCTAATGTTTGATTTCCCTGGCCAGCTGTGTTTTTTTGCTTTGTTTGGCTTGATTGAGTATTTTGCATTTGAATTGCATATTGATAATCCAGAAGTGTGTTGTCATTACCTTTGTTTCATGCATCTATCTCTGCTTGCATGAAGGCAATGAAAAATAATATCTCTGCACAATGGTATAAGCAAAACAGAAGAAAAATAATTCATTTTAAAAACAGATGCCAAGAAGTTTAATAAGGAAGAACAAAGATGACTGACATCTTAATTGTGTATTAGGAGCATTATCACTTCCATATTTAACTTTTCCTCTGAAATTGCAGATATGTAATGGTTGATTTATTTATTGCTGTAGAAAGATTCTTAGATTAGCACTAGCATTCTTACATTAGAACTGACTTCCTTATTCTGATCGCAACTTGCGGATCTTCTTTAACAACTGGTTTCCTGTATAATACTTTTCCTGTTCTAAAGTTTGTGATTTTTCTTTGTCATCCCTTGCTATGGATGTGGGGATGAGCAATGATTGTCTTAAATACATTCATTCCAAAAGTTGATGTCACCTGTATTGCTGCACTACCAAAGAATGCATTCTTTTCTGATACATAGGTGCATCTTGTAAACTTGCTTACTCCAGGGCTGTTACTTGTATTTGCAGCATCAGTGCTTTATAGCTCAGGTACGTTGCTTTCTAAAATTTGTGTTTAATATATATAAACTATGGAGCAACACTGGTGATTCTATGTGCATTCGTATCTTTCCTGTAGTCTCCTTTTTTCCTCTCTCTAGTCTCAATGCTCTAGGAAAGTGAACTGTGGTACTTACACTGTTTGGTTTTTTATTTTATTTTAATTTTTTTTGTACAAAAGCTTAAAATACTGCTTTTTATTTCTTTGTAGGACTCTGTCACCCAGCCTTTAACAACATCTCCTGCTAATCTTTTGCAACCTGTTGACAATAAATGGAAGAATGTAAGTATAGAGTTTTTTTGTTTGTTTGTTTTGTCAAGAATAGAAAGGGGAGGAACTTTACAGAATTTGGTAAACTTCCTGGTGGAAAAAAGATACACAGTTGTCCTCTGTGATAAGTTCACCTGCTGATATATGAAGGCAGACTTACTGGTGATTGCACATAGGTATTGTGGAGAGAAAAGACTTCGTGTAGGCTGCATTATTTTCAAAAGCTTTCCAACAAAGCAAGCTCCAAAGAGGAGCTGATGACCTTCTTGTCAAATTTTGAGTCAAGTGGGTAGTTCTGCCTATTTTTTTATTGAATCTGAACGTTGAAATTAGGCTTCTGTGTCATCGTGTCCTGTTTTGTGGTTCCCTCTACTTGATGCAGAGTGCTGGTTCCTCCCTGGTGGTAGGTGCCAGCTGGGAGCAATGGGTCCCCATTCCCACCTTCTTCAGAGAAGTGTCTGATAGTCTTCCCTAGCAAGTGAGAGAACTGTCTCCAATTCCATCCTTAGTCTCAGGTTCTTCAAACTAGCGTCTTCTCAAGAGAATACCTTAGTAGCTGCTGGGTGCCCAGGCAGTTTGTGTGCAACTTTGCAAAATCAGCTTCACCTTATATGTGGGGAATCTAGGAAGTCAAGCAAAGGGAAGTCTGACTTTGTAGTCTAGCAGAGAATAAACTTGAATTCTTTCCCCTTGCTAGGGTACCTTCTATTTTTAAACTAGCAACTATATGTTGTAACATGTATGGGAATTTTGAGGAAAAGGAGCATATGGCACCACCTTCAGTACAAAGATGAATCAGCAGCAATTTTCTTACATGCTTTCGAAGTCTCATTCTTTATTGTAAGACGTGCTTGTTCCCATGCCATCAGATGTGCAGCCTGGGCACATCTGGGAAGTTTGGCCCAGAAAAATGAGCCAAATTCAAAGGACAGACATTTTATTCATAATAATAGGGATTAAAACGGTTTTAATTGATACATCAGCAAAAAGCAAAATTTTTCTTGCCTCCAAAGATCCGTTTGGTCTTTTTATTTTGAGAAGAATGTTTGCATGAAAGTGAAAAGCTATATATGCACTTTGTATTTCATTCTGGCAATTTTTGCTTTTATCATTTGTCTGTTTATTATGTCCACTATTCATGATCTGTATTGAAAGATACAAGAGGAATCACCCATCAAAATTCTTGAACTATATGATGTGTTTTGTTACCAAAGAGTTTCAAGGAGCTGTATCTATTTTGCCCATCAGATAAAATATTTAATGATGACTTGATCTTCTGCTTTGCAGAAAAGGGAAAAATCTATAATTTTTTTATTAAAAAGAGAGGGAAAAGAGACTTGAGGGTTGAAACTAGATAAATTCACACTTTGAAATGACGTAGGGAATTTTAGTGTGGATAATTTACTGTTGGAGCAACTCATTGAAGTTTGTTAGCAATAGAAAGTTACCATAATAAATTGCTTAATTAAAAAAAGACTAATTTCTGGACAGTTATTTCACTTGAGGGAGTAATCGACTCAGCAGTGCAGTCTGTGTTAGTTACACAGCCAGATCAGAAAGCCTGTGATCACAAGGTTCACTATTCTAATTGAACAAATGTGGAATTACAAAGTAATGATATAATACTTCATTTTCTATGCTATTTTTAAAATTAGATATTTAAGTGTTCTAAGGGAAACCTAGAAAGAGATCTCTGAAGCTTTTCATAATTAACAGGCCAGCTTAATGGTAACAAACTTCATATGCATACATGTATTTTTCAAAAAAGATAACCTCAGTGAGACTATATATATACTGCTGTTTAATACGTGAACACGCTGTCTAAATACATGTAATTTTGAAGATGATGTTGAGCTAATTCCTTCATTAGCAATTTTTTTTCTTGTGTTAAAACCTGGGAGAATTTTATTTTGGTCTAGGCTTCCCTGCATTCTGTTTCATGAAAAAGGGCAGTCTTTTCAAAGAGCTGTTTCAGTCCTTAACAACATGCTTTGCTTCAGTTCCTGTTTGTTACTGTGAAAATGTCTTATAACATGTCATATTTTTGTAAAATACTTACTGAAATGCTTATATTTTTTTTTTTGTTAAATTGGAATCTGAAAAGTTTTTCCATCTGTCCCACTGGTGAGGTGAAAAAAGATGAACTAATTATAATAGCAACAAAATAGCAAGTGTTACTCTGTTGCTTGTATGCAAGAAAAATGAGAGAAGGGTTTGTTTTATATTGTCTCATGCAAAGACGTGAAATTCATTAAATTCTCAGAACTCAATTGAAAGTTGGAATCAAGCTGATTTTTCTTTATACGTGTCTTTGGAACCATTCTCAAATGTGGTGACAATGCCATTTTAACTGTCTTGTGTAATGTGTCAATATAAAGAAAATCTTGGGGAGTTTTCAGATTGAAAGAAATATTACATGTGTGAAGCCTGAGATTTGTTCTTTGTCAAAAATGATCTAAAGGATATAGTGTTTTGTATATGCGTTTGTGCCTGGAAGTGATTACTTTTGGGGAAGGGAAATATTAAAAACAAATATCCAGTGTGCTCCAAGGAACAGAATTACAGGGCCAGCCACTATATGAATACGTATTTATTTTTTGCAGTAAAATGATTAAAAGCGTTTGTTTCAATAATGGTATACTTGTGCAGTGTGTTTCAAGAAAGAGAAGTTCATAAATGAAAGAGAACTGAATACCTTTGTGATTCTAAAAAGAAACACCAAGTTTTTAAATCTTTTTTCTTCATTTGTTACTAAGTTAGCTTAAGGATGCAATTATCAAATCAGAACGGAAAAAAATTGATTTTTAGACTAAGATTTTTTTTGAGTATTTGAACACAGCTCCATGTATATTTAAACTTTCAGAGTATAAACAGTTTCGTTTAAAGCTCAGATTTAGAAGATTGAAAGTTGGAAGCAAACAAGTTAGTAGTTTGATTGTTCTGAAGGGTTTCAGTGTAACAACACTAATTATTTAATACAAAAATCTCAGCTAGTAGAACTTCTCTTTTCTAAAGGACTTTAGTTAAATGTGAATTATAAAAAGACAACCATATCAGCGTCATGTATCTGTTTTGTACTTTTCATGTGGCCTCTCCATGTGGAATTCAGTAATTGATCCCTGTGTTTTGTAAACTGGTTGAAGGTTCAGTAGTTGCTACAAACTTAATTCAAGCTTTAAGCTTACAGTTATGCATCTTGGGAAGAAGTCCAAAAAAACGGAGTAAGAAGACCTTAAGTAGCAGATCTGTGTGAAGTAGTCTGATAAAAGTCCTTGTAGTGGACAGTTAACAGACGTTTCACATAAGGGAGCCTGAACAGGTAAGTTCATATATACATTTCATCTTCCATTACAAATATACTGCTGTATATTTCAGGCCACGCATTTCCGGTCTCCGCTTCTTCAGCAGACAGAAAACCAGGTGTCTTCAGCTACTGCTAATCAGGGACAACAGGCTGTAACTGATGTCATCCAGCAGCTCCTTGAGTTATCAGAACCAGGTCCTGTAGAAAATAACCAGCCTCAACAACCTGGTCAGCAGCTCAGCATTGCTGTGGGGATCAATAGAGATATTTTGCAGGTCAGAGCTGTGTGTGATAACATCTTTACATTTCAATGTTTTTTCTTGTTTTTATTTTAGTGAAACTTTGTTTCAGTATTTTCAATGACAGCAATCCGCCTGTATTTCGAAATGATTTATCAGTCAAGAGAGAATAGTAAAGATCTAACGAACAGGAATGGAAAATGCCAGGATACTGTTTTATATAATGTTACAAAACGAAGGTTACAAAGATTGATTACATGGCCTAGAGGAAAGCTGTGAGTGTACACACCTATTCATGGACATTTTACCCTTTGACTTTTTATCTCTTGCCTAGAAGCAGCTTTTGACACGTCCTTAAGTTACGATTCTTAAAGTGTAGCCATATTTAATAGGGAAAAATATTTTTATCTAGTTAAAAAATGAGAGTGTCTCTGGGCCTTTATCCTGATCTAATTAATATGGGCTATTGGAATTTTTCTTACCTGTGCAAATTCCTTCCTGGGTTGTGTTTTGTCTAACCCATTATTCCGTCCTTGGTAATGGCAATAGGAAATGCTGAGTAGTATGGAAGAGTAGTTGGGCAGTAGTTCAACTATCTATGCTTCTTTTGCACCCTCCTCTGCATTAAAGACACAAACAGGATGGAACGGGGCAGAGAGTGTTTTTCTTTAGCGTTGGTGGTAGCCTGCTAACCTTTAAGCTATTCCTTATCTCTAACCTTTTAAGAACCACTTGAATTTTTTTGGAAGACCTGAACGTTACATGTAGCTCTTTGCAGGTTCACTATGTTACCTGTGCTGTGTTCCCTAATGTCTGGAAGGTTGTGTGTAGTTGCAGCAAATTACAATACAAAATATAACTATACTCTTGATAGCTATCAAAAAACAAACAAAAAGACGACAACAACACACATGGGAAGTATGAGCATTTAACACCTTAAACATATTGTACAAAATAAAAATGTTTTCTTTCAAGTGATCAAATGTCTGCAGTCTTACTGAAATGTGTTTGAGGTCTTTGATCCAGAATCTTCTCATACGTGATAGTATCCATGAAAGTGCCTCCACTTCAGTCCCTTCAGGTGTGCATGAAATGAGTGCATTGCTCTTGTCTCAGTCAGAGGGTTATCAATCATATGTTAACAGAGAACTTTTCCAGGTCTTTCTTTGACGTAGCAGTCTTTCTTTTTGATTATACAATCTATGGCTTCTCCCTAAGCTAATGGGCTTCAAATTGACTGTTTATGGGAAACTATCCTCTTATGTAGTGTAGGTATAAGACATAGTGGTATATTTCTGGCAAATGTTTGATTTTATAGAGACAACTGGCACTTTTCTGAAAGGTAAGTCCTTTAATTATATTTGTGTTACATCTTCTAAATAGCAGTCTGACAAAAATTGGTGCAGCTGGAGAATGCTTGTTTCCTAGTGTAAAAGTTTTGTTCTCTTCTAGCAAGCCTTAGAGAACAGTGGGCTGTCTTCAATTCCTGTCTCTGCACATTCTACTGACTGCAGCCAAGCTAAGACTCCTGGGACCCAGGATCAGAACCCAGATGTCCAGACTCTCTCAAATCATCAGACTGACTCTAATAATGCAGAACAAGATAAGGAGCAAGAGAGTACAGATAAACTGGATAAAAAAGAAAAAAAGGTTATTAAGAAAAAATCGCCATTTTTACCTGGTAATGTTGCCACTGTTTGATACTTTTTGTGCTGTAAAGACTACAGTATTTTTGGGGGTGTTGATGACTTTATAAAGGAATTTCCCAAAACATTGCAGATCAGTTACAGACTTCATCGACTTTTATCTAAAATACAGTATTTGTATAAGCTATGATCAATGTAATTTATAACTTTTATACTAAAAACCTTATGGAGTAGCAATAACTGAAGTTACACTATTAAATATTCTGGATTTAGATCAGTGGAATTTTTGGAAAAGGACAGAAAATAGAAATCTTCTTCCCTGTTTCTCATATCATCCTTCTTTGAGGAGGATTGGGATTTCATGGTGTGTCCCAGAGCAGAGGGTTCTTGCAAGCTCTCCTTTTCCTCTTTTGGAAATGAGGCCTCACAGGGACGCAAGTACAATGCTGTTGCCTCATACAGATCATCACTGATGTTGCATGTCTAAGTCTGTAACCTGAAACTAGTGATTGAGCTGTAAATTTGTGTTCACAACTGTACAGGCTCTACTGGGCTGATATGAAATTCCGGTGTATCTGCTGAACAGCTCTGCCTTTATATCATTGGTCCAAATGCAACCCATATTACTTGTAAACACACCTGTAACTTTCCTTTCAGTTGTTCACTTCTTGTATGGCAGCTGTATCTGTATCATAAATTGAACTGGAAATAGAGATAAACATAGAACAGTGTACTTTGAGCCTGAAAGAGTCCTTAGATGAGAACTGTGAGGGATTCATAGCTTTCTTGAATATGGATAAGAGAGTGCCATGTAAAGTAACCCCTCCAGTGAGATACGTAAGTCTTTAGTACTTAAAATAATTTGTAGGTGTTGTTATGGAGGAGTTACATTTACTGTTGAACAATTTTGTGTTAGACGTGGTATTTATAAGTTAACTGGTATATTATACTGCATTATGCCTACATTTGAAGTGGCATTCAAGCTGCATTGTTTCTTGTTATTCTGTGAAATCAGACATTTCTTAGCTTCATTTTTCTTTTCTCTCCTTTCTTCCTTTTCAGTAGCATAAAAATCTTTGAATTTCAACAGGATTTTGTTTTTCATTCCAGCCCGTCACTACTTTTGTGAAGTAGAATGCATCTGATTGAGAAGTTAATTGTCTACAGAGTGTGTTGTAGTGGCATCTGCAAAATGTGTTTGTGTTCTTTTTGATTACTTAGTATAATGGTGTCAGTATAGTGGAACTTATAAAACAAAACTGTTAAAATACTTCAAACAAATTAAATTTGGTTTTGTTTCTTATTTCAGGTTCTATACGTGAAGAAAATGGAATAAGGTGGCATGTTTGTCCATACTGCTCTAAAGAATTTAAAAAACCAAGTGATTTAGTGCGCCACATTCGCATTCATACCCATGAGAAGCCATTCAAGTGTCCCCAGTGTTTCCGTGCATTTGCCGTTAAGAGTACTCTCACAGCACACATAAAAACACACACTGGCATTAAAGCTTTCAAGTGCCAATTTTGTATGAAATGCTTTTCCACCTCAGGGAGTTTAAAAGTTCACATTCGTCTACATACAGGTAAGGTCTCAAAACTGTTGGTGTGTTTTCGATAATGTGGGTGAGGCTTCGAACAAATGCGTACAATGTGAAGTGCTTAGTGTCTATCATGCTGTTGATACCTGCCGTAGAATAAATCGATATCTGCCGTAGAATAAATCGATATCTGCCGTAGAATAAATCGATATCTGCCGTAGAATAAATCGATATCTGCCGTAGAATAAATCGATATCTGCCGTAGAATAAATCGATATCTGCCGTAGAATAAATCGATATCTGCCGTAGAATAAATCGATATCTGCCGTAGAATAAATCGATATCTGCCGTAGAATAAATCGATATCTGCCGTAGAATAAATCGATATCTGCCGTAGAATAAATCGATATCTGCCGTAGAATAAATCGATATCTGCCGTAGAATAAATCGATATCTGCCGTAGAATAAATCGATATCTGCCGTAGAATAAATCGATATCTGCCGTAGAATAAATCGATATCTGCCGTAGAATAAATCGATATCTGCCGTAGAATAAATCGATATCTGCCGTAGAATAAATCGATATCTGCCGTAGAATAAATCGATATCTGCCGTAGAATAAATCGATATCTGCCGTAGAATAAATCGATATCTGCCGTAGAATAAATCGATATCTGCCGTAGAATAAATCGATATCTGCCGTAGAATAAATCGATATCTGCCGTAGAATAAATCGATATCTGCCGTAGAATAAATCGATATCTGCCGTAGAATAAATCGATATCTGCCGTAGAATAAATCGATATCTGCCGTAGAATAAATCGATATCTGCCGTAGAATAAATCGATATCTGCCGTAGAATAAATCGATATCTGCCGTAGAATAAATCGATATCTGCCGTAGAATAAATCGATATCTGCCGTAGAATAAATCGATATCTGCCGTAGAATAAATCGATATCTGCCGTAGAATAAATCACTTTCATTGTCTTAAATGATGAACTTAAAATTTCTGTCTTAGCTCTCTAGAGTTTCATGGCTTTGAAATTTTGGGCTTACAGAAAAGCCGTGGGCATTTAGTTTTCTGATGATGTGTCAGCTGTTGTTCCCTTTTAATATCAATTTATGAATGTATTTAATGATGCTTTCTAGAGAATCGTACACTTAGACTTTGAGTTCTAATTTTACTTATTTACAGTTACCTTATTTACTCTGTATCTTTTATTTCCCCTTCTTTACACTCGTCAATAATTTCATAGTATCTCTCAGGATTATTTACTTCCTATTTTATCTTCTGCAATAAGGTGTTGCATGGTGCTTTCACCAAAGTACCTGTTTTAAATATCTTGCGTTGCATACAGTAAAACTCTTCTCATTTGGTATTTGTTTACATCATATATGATAGCTTCAAGATCTATGGCTCAGCTTCTATTTTCTGCATAGATTGAAATGAATTTTCCGCTCTTGATGGACTACTTTGTCATTTTCTACTTTTTCATTCTTTGTTTGTGCTGCTAAATAAACTTTCAGCCAGATACTCATAAATATGAAACTTTCACTTCTGTTCACATATTTTAATTCTGCAAGATATGGTTTCTTATTGACTTCTGTAAAAATGTTTGTAGCAAAGTTCTTTTCCTGTGTCATTTATTGGCTACGCGCATTTGGTCTTCAGTGTTTTGTGATCTAACACCTTTAGTCCATTGAAATGTCAGCGTTGTGTTCATCTGCAGAAATCCAACCTATTCAAAGTTTGCTTAAAGACTACATAATTCCATGTTCATGGAACTCCAGCATGTAACTCCTATTGGAGATGGACATTTACTTCTTTCTCTGCCTATCAGGTTAGGGCTTGCAGGGTTAAGCTAAAGGGTTGTCTAGCTCTCTGTGCTGTCTCTGATGCAGACCTGCTGAAGAGGAGAAGCCTACAGTAAAGCTTCTTCGCAGTGTACAACTAGTTTCCACTGCTCTTTTGGGGCTGAGCGTTTTATGAAGCAGGCCACACCTTTATGTTAAGCAACACTGTCAATTTTTGTTTCAGGAACTTAGCTAATTGATTTTGAATCCATGTGAACTTACTGCCAGATAGACCATTATGAATTCAAATGTTGAGCTATATGTTAAGTGAAGTAACTTCTATTGTCCTCAGTATTCTGCCCAGTAGTTTCATTTGGTGTTTCTGAGTTACTGTATTGTGAAGAGCAGCAGTTTGATCTTATTTCTTGCACATATTTTCCACTGATTTTCTTTGTGGCACCTAGCCATGTTTCCTAGCCCTGTAAGTCTGAGATTTCCCCTTGAACAAAAGCTGAATGTTCATCAGCTTTGCCTGTCTCTGTAACTTAGTAAGTTCTCCAGTATGCGTTCCAAGGAGACCGTGTGTCCAGAACTGAATATTCCTGTTCAAAATACTACTGGATTTTGCAGTGAGAAAGTCATCCTTTAAAAATTCCCATTGACATGCTTATTTGGCTGTCATCAAACACTGCTGACATTTCAGAGACAGAGTCAGAATTTCTTGAAACTTTTACAATGTTCATCTTTTTCATACTATTAGGTATCATTTGTCTGCGTGTTCGCTGATTCTTTTTTTCTCAATTTTCTCTGACCTGGTATCTGCAATTTTTTGATAGCTTCTGGCACCTTTTGAAAATTGCTGTCTTTTTCCTGTTATAAACAGCTAGTAATTTGGCAATTTTATATTTACTGTTGATTGGATTTTATTGATGTTCTCTGAAAGCATATTTAACAGTGAACACCTGGGTAGAAAGCAAAACAGAAAATGCAGAAAAGAATCTGTATACCAAAACTACGTTTCTGGGGAAGTAGAAATAAAATCAGAAACTAATTTTTTTAATCTTTTTGCAGGTGTTAGGCCTTTTGCTTGTCCTCACTGTGACAAAAAATTTAGAACATCAGGCCACCGGAAAACTCATATAGCTTCACATTTTAAACACACGGAACTAAGAAAGCTGCGACATCAACGTAAACCTGCAAAAGTTCGAGTAGGAAAAACAAATGTCCCTGTACCAGACATCCCTTTGCAAGAGCCCATACTCATCACTGATTTAGGTAAAGAGTGAGTAAATCTGTGTTTGCCTGTAAACATGAAATTTGGATTTCACTGGGAAACAAAGGTCACAGTTTAATCAAGCAAACACAATTAGACCTTACTCAGAAATATGTACTTTTGAGATTAGTCATCAGATAAACTAATAAACTTAGCTTCAGAAAAGCACTGTATTTCATAGTTTGCTTGAAACTCTCCTGTGCTTTCTGAGTTAATAAGAAGTCTTTTATTTACAGAGAAGTTGTATAAGCCATAGAAATAAGTGTATGCATTTTTACCTTATGTTACTTGGACTTTAGCTTAACTACTGTTAGACATTTGATATAGAAAAGGTGGCATACAGTCTTAGATTTTTCTTGAGTCAATCACGTTTATTCTAATTACATATATTTAATATGCCAGTGTTACAGATTTTAGTGCATTTGGTATAATTGTGACCTCAACTAAATTAGAGATAATATTTCAATAAAGGGCAGAATAGTTTTTGAACATACTACAGATAAATCATATAGTTCTTTTAATTCTGTTGTAGAAGAATTATTACATCATTATGTAAAACCACTTTTTGGAACAAGGTAAGTTGTCTCACAGCTCAATCAAGATATGTTATGTCCATCAGAAGTCAGTGTAGTGGGCAGGTTATTTACTCTCCATTGTTGTTTGATTCAACAGTCTGGTAACCCCTACCTTGTCTGTTGTATAGTCAGCATTATGTAGTAGAAAATTGGTAATATATTTATCCTAAAATCTTTAAAAATCCACTTGTTTTCATTGCTTCCAAGAATTACTGTATGCAAGAGTAATTGTTTATTTGGTGTCTGATATAAGACGTAAATTTTCAAAGAGTAGCAGCAAGGCTTAATCTGAAAGCTTCAGATACTCAGATTCTACAACCTTTCTTTCTTGAGCGAACCCAGGAGCAGGTACAGTCATTTTTCTTGATTTTGAAGGAAAAAAACACTACAATAAAATTAAGATCTCTGCAGTGAAATTGCAATAGGCAGGGAGATGGAAGTAATATTAATGACAAAAAAAAAAAAAGAGAAATACTATAAAAGCCCAGAGCAGAGCAGGCTGAGAGGAGGCCTCATGGTCACCTGCAGCTCCCTCACGAGGGGAGCGGAGGGGCAGGCGCTGAGCTCTGCTCTCAGGGGACAGCGACAGGACCCGAGGGAACAGCATGGAGCTGGGACAGGGGAGGGTCAGGCTGGGCGTTAGGGAAAGGTTCCTCACCAAGAGGATGGTCGGACACTGGGACAGGCTCCCGAGAGATGTGGTCATGGCACCGAGCTGCTGGAGTTCAAGAAGTGTTTGGACAACATGGTCTGACTTTTAGGTAGTCCTGTGTGGAGCCAAGAGTTGGACTCAGGAATCTCGTGGGTCCCTTCCAACTCAGGATATTGTATGATTCTCATTACTGTTGCTTAAGAATGTCAGAAGAATTTTTCTGGGAGAAGATATTCTTCCTAGACTGAGTTAGCTGGGGAACATAAAGGAAATTTTGATTTACATATACACATACAGAAATATATATATATATATATATATAAAAAACATATATATACATACACTTATTCAAATCACAGCCTGATAAACCTAATCTCTTTTTGATGTTGCTGCAACCTCTCATCAAAAAGTAGAAAGTTTTCTTTCCTTATCTTCTACCCTTTTCAAATATATTTGGAAGTCAGCAGAAACCCATTGGACTTTCCTTTCTGAATATGAAATACAGGGTTAGACTAAGCAGTTTGAAGAAGGAAAAATAGCATTAAGGGCTTTTTTTGGTGAGTATTTAGTATCACAAAGGTATCCTTTGCTGCTTTATTGAAGCTGCATCATTCATCAGTCTTTCATACTAGTGTTGTGATGAGTACTTTTGCATTCAGATGTGTGAATGACAGTGAGCTTGTTTACTTGAGAGCTCTGCTACTGTTCCCATTCTGTTACAATGTTTGGAATGATGGCCTTATGTTGACTGCTTCTGAGACAGATACTCTTCTATTAGCAGTTGGATGTTTAGTAGCAGAAACACTTACGTGATTTTCCAGAACTACCCTTAACTGGCTTCAGGGTACAATGTGTAAAGAGTCTTTGTTTAAATAAGCCATCTTTGATTCTTTTTTCCCCCCAATAAATATTTGGAGTTACCCAGAAAATTAGCAAGCCTGCTGATTAGGCAGAGTAGATCATATAAAAATAAAATATTTTAAAGTCGATTTTATATCCTTTAAGTAAGGCTGTTACATATCATGGCAAACTAATTTTCACATGAGATACATATTAAATATGTCATGTTGTAATATATATGTGGGTACATTAAATGTTATGTGGATAAGATGGAGGTAGGAAAAACAAAGCATCTGATCGGCAGTGAATTCATAACAGTTGACTTTCTTTAAAATTGATTTTTATTTTGGATATATGTGAGGCTTAATGTAATGAGGTTGACCTATGGATTAAAAAAAATCAACAGTCAGATAGCATGCATGATACAGTGTGTATAATGCAAAGTAGATGAATATATATAATCTCAAATAGGTGCTGAAAATGTGCTAATTTTCTTATATTCTTTTGTACCAAAAGTCTAGGTGTAAGTTTTTTATTTTTTTTTCAAATACTAGCTTTCCAGATTACTGCAACTTTGGAATATCTTTTATCAATTATTTTTTCCTTTGTGTTTTTATGTGTAGGTCTTATCCAGCCAATCCCAAGGAATAGCCAGTTCTTCCAAAATTATTTTAACAACAATTTTGTGAGTGATGCAGACAGACCATATAAGTGTTTTTATTGCCATCGAGCCTATAAAAAATCTTGTCATCTTAAACAACATATCAGGTAAAATAAATATGAAGGGGGAAGGAAATGTACACAATAACAAATCTTATGGAAAAGTATGAAATTTACATATTGGTCACTGAAAAGGCTTCTTTTTGTTGTTTTAATTGTCTTTAAGCAGTGAACCATTGATAACTGATTTTTCTGGTAATGTTGAAGGAGATTTTGCACTAATTTGTGCCCGTGCACAGTTCTAGCAGTACGCATGGTTGTGTTTACCTTGCAGTTCATTAACAGTAGAATTCTTTTTTTTCCTAAATGGTATATAGAAAACTGCAAGCGTTGCACGCAAGTTCTTGTAATAATTTTGTAAATGCATACTCCAAATCGTCTGCTTTGTATGTAGCTGCTATTATTTGAGAAGGAAATCAGTCTCGTGTTGTTTTCTAGTTTCTATGTACTGAACCTAAAAATTTAGGCTTACAATGTAATCACGTAAACATTCTTGGGGTCTCCTGGTTCCTTCAAGTTCTGTTCAAGTTCCATAGTGTGGGTATTTGTTAAAACCCTAAAGCCATGGAGTTATAGAAAAAATTGAGGTCTGAGGGGTGCTAGTGGATGTAACTAGTATAACCTTCTTTTTGAAAGAAGAGCTAGCTTCAAAGTTAGAGCTTCAAAGTTAGATCAGGTTGCTCCAAGCCTTGACAACGTTTTGTGGGCCAAATAACTGCAAGAGAAGACGTGGGGGGAAGAAAAAAGTCATGATTACTGTAACCTAAGTAAAGATTCCTTGCAAGCAGGTGGTGATCTGCTTACATCTGCAATGTGAGCGCTACATGATTTTCGTACTTTCTCTAATTTAAATTGAGATATGTAGATCTGTCTATCGTACTCTTCTTTACTATGGCATCTGGTGTGGTGGTCATAGACTTCTGAAAGTACTATAATCATAAACCATCCCTAACTTTCCCCAGTTCCAGCTGGTTATTTTATTAAATCCTGGTTCTTTTATCTTCCATTTGCTAGCATTCACACTGTCCTTCTCCTAGCTCTCACTCCTCAGAAACTATAGTTGTAACTTTAAAAATTCTCATTTCACTCTGCTCCATTTCCTAACTTGTCATTCAGTCTGTGTTACATCCCAGTGGAGTCTTAAAGGGAAACTCTATCTCTGGAAGGAAGGAAGGATTTATTGAGCAGGAGATTTAGTATTTAGTATTTATAATTTAGTATATTAGGAGTATTCAGAAGTGGGAAACTCTCTCACCTATAGTAACATACTAACACTGTTTTCACATAGCAGTCTGAAGTACTAGTTATACCGTGCTTTTTTTCAGGGAGTGTTCAGGATGGACATAGTTCTGTTCCCAAAACTTAGCTTCTAGAAAATTGGCTGCAGATTGTAGTTACTTAAAACGTAGTTGTTAGTGAACCGTAGCAGATGTATTAGAGACAAAAAAGCCCTCTTTATTGTTGAAATTCAGTCAAAGGTATCCAAGACTTTCATTAAGAGATTGCCAGAGTAGCAGTTAATATGTGCAGAATAATATATTTTTCTCTGAATTTCTGGGGACATCGGTTTAGCTAGAATGAGCAGACTGCATGTGAATGATATTATCTTAGTCTAAAGAGCGTATTCAGTTCAACCCAAATGGCTTAATTCAGGCAAAGTCTGACCAGAAAAGGCGGCTGGAATGCAGAACATGGTGAAAGCCGTGAAGACAATATTGCGTCTGGCCCTGCCAATGATGACATGCAGGACATGTATAATTTACTGAAGCTATGATATCCAAATTTTGTTAACTTAGGCCTCTTCCATCCATATAGCAGTTGTTTTCATTTTCTTTATTTTACTCTTTTGAAAATTTATTATCTTACTGCCTTTTAGAATCAAACATAAATCTCCTTTCTCTTAAAAAGGTCACATACTGGTGAAAAGCCATTTAAGTGCTCTCAGTGTGGAAGAGGTTTTGTGTCAGCGGGAGTTCTGAAAGCACATATTAGAACACACACTGGACTGAAAGCTTTTAAGTGTCTTATATGCAACGGGGCCTTCACTACTGGTGGTAGCCTCAGGCGACATATGGGAATCCATAATGACCTTCGACCATATATGTGTCCATATTGTCAAAAAACATTCAAAACATCACTAAACTGTAAAAAACACATGAAGACTCATAGGTATGTTTACAGTTTTTATGCAAATCCTTCGATGTATATCGGTAGTCCTTTCGTAAAAATACTTCAAAAGGTAGCTTTGCTCAGTCTTAAATGCTAATAATTGAATAAGGATATTTGTTTCTGGGTAGCAAATACTTAGCTCGCTCTGTAGGCATAGTAAATTATGCTGTATAATAATAAAAAAAAGACATAATGTATGTCTAAAGCCACAAAAAAAACCTTCTTACCTTTATTTGCAGGTACGAACTTGCACAGCAACTTCAGCAGCATCAGCAGTCTGCTTCAATAGATGACTCTACAGTAGATCAGCAGAGCATTCATGTTTCTACACAGATGCAAGTGGAGATTGAAAGCGATGAGCTTCAGCAGTCAGAAGCTGTTGCAACAGATCAGCAGGCTATTTTAGAGTTAGACCAGCAGCCAGTAGTAGGCACAGAAGAAACAGCACTAGAACAACAATTGGCTGATCAGCCTTTAGAGCAAGATGAGGGTGAGTATTTGAAACATGATGAGGTTTATGATGAGGTCAGTTTCTTCCAAAATTCAAATGATTTTGGTTTCAAGACAATGCGAGTAAATAACTAGAAAAGTACGTAGAGTAAAAAGGTCACCACTTAGCATATTATACAATTTTATTCATTAGTTTTTAGGCGTACTGTTAAAAATATAAAACTACGTATTAAACTTTACACATTTATTTGTATCACAAACAAAACTGCTAAATATATTGAAAATAACATGGCCAAAAATTTTTTCATCTCTAATAAAAAGCACTGCTGTATAGTCTGCTTAGAAAGTAATACCTGTGATTTGAGGTCAGAAAATACAAAATGCTTGGTCAATTTATTCCATTAGTGATGATAGAACAAAGTATTTTACTTAAGCTTTTTTGCTTTTTTTCATAGTAAATACAAGAGCCTACAATAAGCAGAGATTTAAATAGCTATTCAGCTAATAATTTTTTGTCTATTTTTTAATATAGGAAAAATTCAAATGACTAAAATATAATTTTTCAGGAGTAACTGAATTATCCAATTAATTCCATCTTTTCTTGATACATATATTTTGTTCATCTCCCCCATTTCAGATAGATTTGTGACATCCCAGCATACTTTACAAGAAAACATCGCTCAGTTTGAGCAACAAGCTATAACACAGCAGTCATTTGATCAACAGGGCTTATCACAAGGTTAGTAATAAATAAAGCTTTTATAAAGGTTTTGAAGGTGATCTTTATAAATTTGGTTTTACGGCATAGCTATCAAAAAACATTTTAAAATTGAGCATCCACAATCAATGTAGCTGCAAGGCAGATAACTTGCAAAAGCATTTTCTTAAATTACAATTTTGAAACTATATTTGCTAGAATATACAGAATACTTGAATATAATTAGATTTTGCTTTTATGAGCTGATGATTAGCCGTTACAGTATGGGGCTTGTAGTCAGGCATTTTATAGTCTTTCCTTGATTGTGTTGGTAATTGCTGTGATAGTAGGCAGTCCACAGAACTTCCCCATCTAACTGTACCTGCTGCTAACTTGAGATGATCAGAAACATGCTCTACGATTTGATTGAGTAGCTGTTGAGATTTGTGATACATTATCATGTAAAAATCATTGTTTCACTTAATGACAGCGGTTTTCTTTATATTTTATAAACCTACATACATAACAAATTAAAAGTTCATAAACACTTGTAAGTTTTTTTTATTCTAGCTTTAAAATACTCAGGTGTAAGAGATGCTTTTGTAGCCTGCAGAGAATGAAGAAGTTAGTTTTCCTTCACTTTTCACTGCTGTCTTTCTTGAGTTGTTGCTTGATATGATGTTACTAGTTCTTGTTTGGTTGGGTTTGGGTGTGGTGTTACATTGAAGTTTTTTGTTTGTTTTGGTTGGTCTCTTCCTCCTTTTTTCTGATTCTAGCAAAGAACTTTAGCTGGTAATTAGCAATTGGTATCCCATTTGATTAAACTTCTATATTAATTTCATTCCCTGATTAATTGTAGAGTGCTTTTTGTAAAAATGTTATCAACTGCTAAATTGTGTGACAGTGTGAAGAAGTAGTGTAATTTCTTGCCAATTTTAATTCTCTAGGTTGTGCTGCTTTGTATGTCACTGAGAAAAGAAATTAGTCTCCACCTTTATTAAGTAAGACTGAACCAGGTCCTATTAAAAACCTGTGGATTACTTTCATTCGTTACCTATTCAATTTTTCCAAATGAACAAAAAGAGACTGCAGAATAAAAATGCAACCTTTTCACCCTCAGTGTAACTTTCAGTGTGATTTTGTTTTTTGTTTGGATTTTTACAGCTCTTTTGAGCTTAAAAATCCAATATGCAGACCTTGTTTTGCTGTTTTTATTTAGACTTCAGTTTCTAGTGTGTTATTTTCTTCATTAAGTGAATGTTAAATACAGAGTGCTTTTTTCCGGGGAGGGGGAAGAAAAGATACTTCTTGATCCTACAAAACAATTCTTTCATCAGAAATCTGGGCTGATCATCAGTACATTATAAAACTGGTACAGGAGAATCAGAACGAGTGTGGTTTTATTTAAGGCTCATTTGTATAAGATGTCTCCTATTCTACTTGGAATCTCATCCACAGATTCCCTACTCTTTGAAGTTTCCTTGAAGATCCTGGAGCCCTACAAAATTTTTGAATTTCAGGTAGGTAAGCATTTGCGCGGATGCATGCGTTAAATTGGTCGACCCTCTCCCTATGTCTGCATCTGTGCTTCATGCTCCTAATTTCTTTTTCCTATCAGCTAGGCAGAGCATTCAAGCTCAAGACAATGTGTCTTTTTTTTTTTCCTTGATACTTGTAGGCTGTATTCTTGCTAAAATAGTTTGGGTCATTGTTTATTAACAGAACATCAAAGTTTTTAGAAAATCTTCAGTAAGTTTTTTTTAAATTTTTTTGAGAAAGGAAATCTTTGCATTTCATCCAAATGATGCTGATTTCTACGTCTGCACAGACCTGTTAGAACTTGTTTTTTTTTTCTTTCTGGTTTGTTTGTAATACTTTTCAGTAGTATAAGTATTAGTTACTAGTACAAACAATTTCTGGTTTGTTCAGATTTTCTTCTTGATATGCTCAGACTTGGTAAAAAGTGTGTATCTTTTGAGGGTGCTTCTGTGTCATAATCTGGTATTCATTTTAGCTAGTTCTGAAGATAGTAAAAGCACTTCAGTGTTCTTTGTAATTTTACGTATTCAGGCATCTTCATTTGAAGACTTTTTAGTGAGGTCAGAACAACCAAACAGATCCTTTATCAGAACATGTCTTTAGGCTGTTGAACATCATCTGTCACCAAACATGTTTTCATATAGATTATGTCACCCTTTCTTCCTTAAAATATCCCTATAAGCATGGTTGAATGTTAATAATTCAATTAGTGGAGATGGGGGAAGTGTTTATGAAATACTACAAGAATTCCAAATACTATTATTCTGTTGCCTACATGAATATACCCTTGCCACTGGACTGCTGTTTTGCTTTCTTAAGAAGTTGATTTGCAATCCTAAGACTTGAAATTCCTATTTTTTTCAGTAACTATTTACACATTGGTTCTAATGAATACCGTTCAGGTGGTTCCAAAAGTTACCTAGGAAACAAACCTCCAGAACATTTGATTGCTAGTTGTGGATCTCTGCAGTGATAAACATGTGCATGTAGATGCATTTGTAATTTTGAATGACCTGTCAGTTTGGAAAAGAAAGACACAAAGTTGTTATTACAAACTCTAAAATACTGTATTTTCTATGAACTATTACACGGTAGGTTTCTGATTCTTACGTCAAGCCCATGTGTCTCCAGTAGTAAACTGATTTCCAGCATATTCTATTTTGTTTAGTAATTTTTATCAATGTAGAAGAGAATAGGTTGGGTAATGTTATAAAGCCAAGAGAAAATGAACGTTGCAAATGAATGCTTGTACTGAACGTAAAGCTGATCCAAGTTTAGAAAACTTTGTAGTAAGAGACTCCCTTTGTTATACAGACCTTAAGTTGTTTTCTGTTCTTTGCTTGGCAAAAGAAAGTTAAGCAGAAGTTTCTGTGAAATGATAGTGATGGAAAGCAAGAACAGAAATTCAAGGCTATGAATTTTGTCTCTTACTTAGACATAGCCTATCTCATTTACTTATTTTTTTGTTTAATGTTGTTCCGTGAAAATAGTCTGGTAGTGGCAAATGTCTTTAACGTACTCAGAGTTGTCAGATCTTTTTAAAATATTGAGTGGAAATTGACCTTCGACCTAGGTGTTGAGCAACAGAGTGATGCATCACTTACGTTCTTTTTGTAGCTTATTACTATATTTATTCTTGAACTACCTTCAGAAGTAGTATTTCTTTCTTCATTTTGTCCCAAAATACATCTAAATTCAGAACTTTTCTTCCCAAGCACTCTGTTCCAGGATTCTTTCTGGGAAACTTTTCAGAAGACCTATAATTGCTTTTATTAAAACACTGTAAAATGAAATAGGTGATGGTATAGTAGCTTTTCTGTTTTTTTCCTTCTTAGTAAAAATCAGTTACTGATCTAAGATTTTTTTTTTAACATTTGATAGTTATGTCCATTTTTGTATGTAGGGCGTGGAAGTGGCATCACTTTAGTTTCTCAGTTTCTTGAAGCTTATTTTTGTATGCGTTCTCATCATATGTAATGGGAATACCAGTTTTCCATAACAGAGCTTTTAAAATATATTTCAAAACAGCAATTAGTGTCCCTTTAAAGACCATAAAGCTTTGCGTTGCTGTTTTTCAGGCCATTTTTTTTTGTCATTTAATTAAGAGTAATTCGAGTGCAAGGTTCAGCTTGTTGAATCCTTTTTTCTTGTAATCTTGGTAGTTCTAGGAGAAAATCTAAGACACAAGTTGTGGCATTAGGTTTTATGCTGAATTACCACCTGACTAATAATGCTCTCAAGACTTGTTTACATTTGTGCCTTCATTCTATGATGTGTGATAGCACATAAAGAGTTTTTTTCTTTCTATATTGATAATAGTATTCTTACGCTGTGAAAATATCTTCTGGGAAAATTTCTGCTTATACTTAACTCATCCCAGTGTTTGATAAACGTAATTCAAAACATTCTCTAAGCATTGCTTTTTTTGGCCTCTGATGCTGTGATCATCTGATATGGGTTTTTGTTTCTACCCTGTTTCATAATCTTCACCCTTTTTGTCCGCTGAAGGCAAACTGCACAGAAATAATAAAATTGCTGCCCTTATTAATTACTCATACTTGTGGTTTCATTTCCTCCAATGTAACACCGATTTTATTTAATATTAGAAGTATTAGGGTTTGGAAGGGTTGATAAAAGGGCATCTCTAATAGCATAAAGAAAATTGAAATCTGAGCTATATTTTCCTGGCTTTGAGTCAGTGATACTATCAGTTTGTTCATTCATTTAGAAAAAGAATTGGTTAAGATCTGATATCTTAGAAGAACAAAACCAAATAAAAATTTCAGGTCTTCATACTGGAAATGTGAGTTAAAAATGTGTTTATTTTTACTTTGCAGTTTGCCTTTGAGAGGCCATACTTTACTGTTATCTAAAGAGTGGGAATATGTGGAGGAGATCCAAAGTAGGAGAAAATGGGGTTGCTTTATCAGAAACTGGAGTTCTCCTATTGGGTCATCTCCTCCACTCACCCGCCATCCTCCCCACTGAGCTTTGCATCCTTGTGATCGGCTTCCAGTGTAGTTAAGGGAGCGTGGTACCAACATGGATAAAGGGAGATGGGTCAACCTGTTTGACACATGCATGCTTACATACAAGAAATTCAAAATTTCAATGGCTCTAAGGTAATTGTGGCACCTTGAAGAAACTTCAAACAGTGTTTTTCTGTGGAGGAGATTGTCCAATAGAATTCCAGCTAATGGTAAGTAACCCAATTATGCATATTATGTAGATCCCAGAAACATGTATTTTGCCACTCAGCAGTGAAGAGTATAAAATGAGCATTACCATATAGTAATACTACTTAATCTCTTTTGAGGGTAGTCTTTAAAAAAAAAAAAGTGGTGTTATTGAGTCCCGTTCGGTATGTTTTCTGGTTTTGTGACTTTTAATTTCTGACAGGTTTTACAGTGAATGACAGCTACAATCAACAGACTCAATTTCCAGCTGTACAGCAGCTGCAGGATTCAAGCACACTTGAATCTCAGGCTCTTTCAACGAGTTACCATCCACCAACCCTTCTTCAAGTTCCAAATACAGACACTATTAATGTAGTAAGTACTGCTAGATGGCAGAATCCATTGTTTTATGTTCAGTGATGATTTTCTTGAGTTCTTTAATGATTTTGTAAAGTGACAAATAGGGAATGTTTCATGATTTCTTTTCTAGATTGCATTTTTTCTTTGAGTAGCTAGGGGAAAAAAAGGGAGGGGGTGGTATGTAAGTGACATGGCTATTTGTTTCATAAAAAGGTTTGTATGATTTGGTGCTCTAGGCATTTAAAAGGTTATAATGCTATGAAGTAAAATTGTAAGCCTGAAGCTAAGGAACCTGTATGAGTCTTCTCATGTGACTTATTGTTATAAGACAATCTTGTATTATTGCACTATATTCTTTCCTAATTCTTAGATTCTTACAGATGTGATCAAGCAATAAAAAGAACATTATAAATATGTAGTTATCATTCATGGAGCTTGCATATTGCAGCGTAGAGAGTTCTTTCATAGTTCTCATCTGGTTAAATTTATAAAAGAGTTTAGTTACTTATAAAAAAAGAACAACACAGTTTAAATAGTACTTTTTATTATGTTAACAGTATCTAGTGTGAAGACCATCTCTAGCAGTGGGGAGTGTCTTTACAATGCTGATACTGAGCTGCATGAATTATAGCCCTTTTATGCTTTTTTGCAAAGGGCAAATGCCAGTCAGGGAATTAGGTTGTAGAGTCTGGAAACGCTGGAGTAAATTCAGCCTTTGGAGTTTTTTTTCTTAATGTTACAGCATGCTATTTTTCTGGAGGATTTGTCTGTAGCTGTTGCTTAGAGGAAAAAACCTGTTCAGAAAGTAGTCAAGAACTATCAGCACCACCGTGTATTTTGCTACTTGGTCTGGGGCTTGTGCTGTTGAAAATGGCTGCTTTAGTGTTAAATTTAACCCTTCAAACATTAGACAATCTAGGAGACTTGAGACTTCTTTTCTAAATTGGTAGGGAGGTGCGAGTACACCTCGTGTTTATTCTGGTTTAGTAGGTGCAAGTTTTGCTATTTTCCTTCTCACTTGGAAAGAGTGAGGTATTGTATTGCACTCAATTTCTTGACATGAATTTGTGAAAGGGTAGATTTCTGACATTGCTTCGATTAATTTGTATTGACTGCAAATACTATATTTTTCCTTACCTACTTGTGTGGCTTTGTTTCAATATTGTGTTGCTGAAATTTACTTAAGGCTTTGATTTTTAGACTACTCGGTTGATACAAGATCAGTCATCACAAGAAGAACTTGAATTGCATACCCAGCGGCCTCATTTTCTTGAGGACAATGAAGATCAAAGCAGGCGTTCATATAGGTTTGTTATACTTAACTTTTAGGATCAGTCAAAGATTTTCCTGAATTTCTTATGGCTACTAACTACATGCACTAATGAAAATAATTTTCTTTTAATAGATGTGAATATTGCAACAAGGGTTTTAAGAAATCCAGCCATTTGAAACAACACGTACGATCACATACTGGTGAGAAGCCTTATAAATGCCAACTATGTGGCCGTGGCTTTGTTTCATCAGGAGTTCTTAAGTCACATGAAAAGACTCATACAGGTAACAGAGTATACCAGCTCTGCATTTCCTTAACTCAGAAGGTTTACAATACCAAATTTGTATACATAAATTAGAAGAACTGCACGCTACTTACTTGTTTCTGTTATTTTAAGGAGTTAAAGCATTCAGCTGTAGCATTTGCAGTACGTCCTTCACAACTAATGGCAGCCTTACAAGGCACATGGCAACTCACATGAGCATGAAGCCTTACAAGTGCCCATTCTGTGATGAAAGTTTTCGAACAACAGTTCACTGCAAAAAACATATGAAAAAACATCAGGCAGTCTCCTCAGCTGTAGCAGCAGCTACAGAAACAGGAGGGGGAGGTAATTTCATTTTTTACTCTTACCGTACTTACTACGTAACAAGTACCAATGTTTCAGCGGATTACATGAATGCTGTAACAGTAATGCTATAAATTAGCCTTCAAGCATGCGTAATGTCCTGAGCCACTGAAAATACTTTTTTGTCTAAATTGTTTAAAGAAATCAGTTTGCCAGGAGCCTGTCCAGTGTAGTCAGAGTATTGTGTTCCATAGTTATTTTAATGTGCCACTAAAAGGGATTTTTTTTGTCTTGAATAACTTATACCTGTATTTAATTGTTGTAAAAATAGGAGTTACAAATCTAGCTCTATTAAAAATAAATATAGACATCTAGGTAGATCTCTGAAAGAGATATAAGTCCAAGTTCAGGCCACAGACTTTAAGTCCACGCAGTGGTCATGTGTTTCTTGGCCACCCTTTATTTTCATAACTTCAGCTGACAGATTAGGCTAAACAGGTGTGTATATGTATTTTTTGATAGTTACGTGTGTTGAAGATGACGAAGAAAACTCTGAAAGAACTTCAAGAAAATCTCGTCCTGGAGTTATAACTTTCACAGAAGAAGAAACAGCAGAACTGGCAAAGATTAGGCCTCGAGAAAGTGCCACCGTCTCAGAAAAAGTTCTTGTTCAGTCTGCTGCAGAGAAGGACAGAATTAGTGAGATCAAAGATAAGCAGGCAGAACTGGAAGCAGAGCCTAAATACGCTAACTGTTGCAGTTACTGCCCCAAAAGCTTTAAAAAGCCCAGTGATTTAGTCAGGTAAGAAATGGAAAACTTCTGTATCTTCTTAGATCTCTAAATTCTTCACCAGACACTTTGTCACAAAAAAGTTATATGAAACCTTTACTGCTAAGCTAAGGCTTGACTCTTATTTATGTACTTTTGTCTTTTTTTTTTTTCCAGAGTGGTTTAAAAATACGTATCAAAATGCTGGTTTAGTCAGATACAGAATATGCAGCCTTTTCATATTTCTTGTTTCCTGCACTATTAAAACAGTTGTTAAGTTTTAGATTATTTTTCTTGAAATAGAACTTGCATATAAAAACATAAAAATCAGTTTGAAAAATAGCGCTTAAATCATCTTCTTTACTAGTTCTGTTTAATGTTACATTAAGTATTCGATAAAATCTAAAATTAGGAAGATATAGAATATTCCTAGAAACTGATATAAAAGGTATAGATTCACATAATACATGTATTCTGGAATTATTAGGCATGTTCGTATCCATACTGGAGAGAAGCCGTATAAGTGTGAAGAATGTGGGAAGAGTTTCACTGTAAAATCCACTCTAGATTGTCATGTTAAAACACACACAGGTCAGTAAGATTTTGAATGTCTTTGTTGAGAATCTTGTAACCATCTTAACAGGCTCTTTTAGCTTGAAGATTTTGCAAGGAATAATGCATTTCACTATGATGTGGGGAATCGGAATGCTAGGTGACACTTTCTGCGCTTATAACATCCTCAAATGAGTCATTATTTTGAATAAACCATATTATTACTTTGTCCTATGCCAGTAAGCTTATAAAGTAGAATCATGGAATCATTAAGGTTGGAAAAGACCTCCAAGATCATCTGGTCCAACGATCCACCTACCACCAATGTCACCCACTAAACCATGTCCCTAAGCACCAGCTCCAACCTTTCCTTGAACACCCCCAGGGACGGTGATGCCACCACCTCCCTGGGCAACCCGTTCCAATGCCCGACTGTTCTTTCTGAGAATAAATGTCTCCTAATTTCCGTCATAAACCTCCGCTGCTGCAACTTGAGGCCATTCCCTCTAGTCCTATCACTAGTTATCTGTGAGAAGAGGCTGACCCCTAGCTCCCCACAGCTTCCTTTCAGGTAGTTGTAGAGAGCAATAAGGTCTGCCCCAAACCTCCTCTTCTCCAGACTAAACAACCCCAGTTCCCTCAGCCGCTCCTCACAGGACTTGTGTTCCAGACCCTTCACCAGCTTCGTAGCCCTTCTCTGGACACCTTCCAGTGCCTCGATGTCCTTCTTGTAGTGAGGGGCCCAAAGCTGGACAGAGTACTTGAGGTGTGGCCTCACTGGAGCAGTTCTAGCTCATGGAAAAAGTATATATGTACCTGCCATCTTTTTAACCGTTAGCACTGGATACATTTTCTTGGTTTATCGTACTATGACTTTTATTTAATATTGTTCTTTTCTTCAGGTGGACTTTTTGAAATATATCCACATTTCTAGTCACTTCTTTCTATTGTTAGGACTTGTGTTTAAAATCAGTTTAAAGTCTTTTAATATGTAATAAGCTTTTTTTTTTCCTCTGAGTGTCTGGTATACTGTCTTTTAAAAAATGCTGTGCTATCTGCAAAAACTTACTGTTTGAGGTGATTATTAATTTTTTTTAAACAAACACTCCTGTTACGCTTCCTTTCAGGTATGTTATTCTCATGGATGTTGTTGGCCTTTGTACTGCAGTTAGTATACAGAGACTCTTTGTTGTAATACATAGAACCAGCTCTTATATGTTGTTGAAGGTTCTGAGATTTGGTTCTTCGGCTAAATACTTACTTCCTGCATCTCATCCTGACATAGTGTACACTGTTGTAGTGGAATAACTGAAGTCACACAGTATTGTACTTCTGCCTTCACTGCTTTGTAATTTCCTCTATATATAGCAGTTCTTGCTAACGTTTTACCTGAGTAGCCAGCAATATTGCATCATCTTGTAGATGCAATAATCATCTTGTAGATGCCATAAAGTACACTTAATTTGACTTTATTTGGAAACAGTGCTTATTCAGCATTTATCATTACTGTATGACTTTTCATCCCAATTTGTAATCACTATTTTGTTGAACAAAAAGGGACATCAATGTGTTAGGGTTTTGTAATCTAAATCTGTAAACTGAATTGTTATGTCAGGAAGTGAGAGATAATGATGAAGACAAGAAGCATCAGGTGACCTGTCAGGGTTCTGAATGATTTTTTTCACAGTGCATTGGAAACAGAGTCTCAGAAATTAGGAAAAAAATAAGATTAATTGAAATCCTTTTTTTTCATTTGAAAAGCAGCCAGAAATATAAAGAATGTGGCTAGTTATTTCGAATTTATTCTGTTCAATTTAGTTTATAATCCATGTTTTCTTAATTTATTGGTACAGGGCTATTGATTTTTAGAGTTTTTATCACTTACCTTTCTCTTTTTAAAATTTTTCTAGGTCAGAAGCTCTTCAGTTGTCATGTGTGCAGTAATTCTTTTTCTACAAAAGGAAGTCTAAAAGTCCACATGCGTCTGCATACAGGAGCAAAGCCGTTCAAATGTCCGCACTGTGATTTACGGTTTCGTACGTCTGGGCGCAGAAAAACCCACATAC
The DNA here is from genome assembly GCF_040182565.1 of Anser cygnoides. Classification (NCBI taxonomy): domain Eukaryota; kingdom Metazoa; phylum Chordata; class Aves; order Anseriformes; family Anatidae; genus Anser; species Anser cygnoides. The sequence continues at coordinate 100,656,676 of NC_089874.1, read as the reverse complement.
AGTGTCATTATAAACCAGAGACCAAGAAGGTTAGGAAGCCTGTTGCCCGTACTTCAACTGAGGGACTACAGCCAGTCAGTCTTCTTAATTCATCCTCAACAGACCCAAATGTTTTCATCATGAATAACTCTGTTTTGACGAGTCAGTTTGATCAAAATTTACTTCAACAAGGACTTGTGGGCCAGGCTATTCTGCCTGCTTCTGTGTCAGGTAAAAACGGGTTACTTGTTGTTGTTGGTATTTAGATGAAATACTGAACTCTGCTTTCTACTAGGGTTCAGGAACTTATAGCAAACGCTACTTCCAGGCAGGTAGCATTCAACTTCCTGCACAGTGATGACATAAATAGCTATTTATTTTAGAATGAAGAGAAAAATGTATGCTGGTCATAGTTCACTTAGAAAGATTTCTTAAGTTCTGCTGTGGTGTTGCACTGTAGAAGGGAAGAAAACACAGATAAGTAGCAGGAGTACTTGTGTTCTTTTTGGTAATATTCTTGCCTTTTCTTAAAAAGGAGAGAAGCAAAACAGTTTTGCAGTGGTGTCTTGGTCTTATATTTAACTATAGTCATCAGCTACCCTAAGCTGTTGTCTGAAACCAACAGAGTTCAGAATATACTGGTAAATGTTTTTTTGACAGGCTTGGTTTGTGAAAAATTGGAGATTTAAAAACTATCTGATGTTTGCTTGGAGTTCTTGAGTGAACAGAATAAGGAGTCCTAGGAAGAGGCAGGAAACTTTTAAAATCGAGATTACTGATTTGTATTTTGCCCAGAGGAGGTATTTCTTGGATGCTTCGTAAAGCAGATTTATTTACTGTAGTAAGGGATTTTGGATAGGCAAAGATAAATGTTTTTGAGACATGAACCAAAGGAGGCTGGTTGATCATACTTAATACTGAAGGTGTTTGGAAAAGGTATGTCAAACACAAGGTGACTTCTTCACCTCTTCTGAGCATTTGTAGCAACAGTCTGTTCAACTTTAATATTAGTTTTCTAAGTTGTTAAGATTTTTTTTTTAAATGCCAATGTACCTTTATTTCCACCCACATATGTGTGTAGGTTTACCTTTGATTCTTTCTTGAATAAAGTTTCTGTTCTGTGCATAGATGTAGCAATGACTTTCTCCTGTGTGTTCAGGTGTACATAGCTTGTGTAAGTGTTGCTTGTATTTAGGGGTGGCATACTCTCCAATGAAATTTATACCAAATTTCTCCAGGTTTCCAAAGCTACTTTGGAGCAGTTCTTGGTTTTGGAAGATGCCAGCTTGTGTTTAAGCAATAGCTATCCCTAAATTATGTGGAATTTATAATTAGCAACTGCAAGTTATGTTTTCTCGCATATATACGTGTTTGTGTAGCTTTTGTAGCGATTTCATTTATAAAAATAAAAATGCTAAAAGAGGTGGTCAGTAATGATAAAGAAAAACATTGTAATGTGGCTGTTTTCTTTGGTAGCTGGAGGTGACTTAACTGTGTCCTTGACAGATGGTAGCTTGGCCACTCTTGAAGGAATACAGTTACAACTTGCTGCTAATCTAGTTGGACAAAATGTTCAAATCTCTGGAATAGATGCCACCAGTATTAACAACATAACATTACAGGTAGGTTGCTTTTAGTCTCTTGTCTCTAATTTTGTAGAGTCAGTTTGAGGACTGAAGGAAGTTTAATGAGTATACTTCTGGAAGAGTTCCCTTGAGCGAGGTGTTTGGCAGTTCTGTGCTATATCAATTGTACAGTGATAAAAGACTTCAACAATAGCTACATTGTGGGGTTTTTCTGTTTAAGTTTTTCTCCTGCAGTCTTTCTGTTTTTTACCCCTCTGGGATTTTGTCAGATTGCTTTAAATGCTGCTTTTTCTTTTAATTGCATTTTGTCTTTTTCATTTTAAAAGCATTTTAGGCTAAATCTCCCCACCCAGCAGTCCCCACCCCTGAAAACAACTCAAATGATTACAGAGAATGTTTTTTTCCTTACCATAACACCTGCATTATTTAGCATGTTTTTAAATACTTGGTTTCAGAATTTAAATTCCCTTTGAGCTTGTAAAATGGACAATACAAATACTTTATATAAAAAAGTGAGATGATTACATTTAAATTTTAAAATGATGTTAACAGTTTTGATGAACTAGTTTAGGTTTGATCAGTTTCACAGAATCATTCTGAGGTTGGAGAAGACCTGTGGAGGTCAACAGGTCCAACTCCAAGCTAGGGGAAAAGTCATTTGCAGAGTTGCATTGACTTGCTTGGAGTCTGTCTACTCAAAAAGTTTCTAAAATACAGTCATCTTTGATTTTGACTAGTTCCATTTCCTCCAGTTCCCAAATACTCATCCCTAAAGAATAAAATGTCTGTTTTAAATATTGAGAATAGATGTTTGATAGTGAGCTGGGAGCTTTCAGACTCATAGGAGCTGAAAAAGTAGGTAGTTTCTGATATCAGTCTTATCTTCTGCTCCATGCCGTTTTGCTTTGAAAGTCCTGAAAACAGCGTTAAGAGTAAATGCAACAGTAAGTCCGTACAGAATGCCAGTATAATGGGTACCCAGAGTCCAGCATGCTTGTATGCAACTATAATAATGGTTTCCCAAACTTTTTGATGAATCTATAGCTGAAGCTAGACAGGCTGTTTACATGTAGACTTTGGAGACTTTCTATATATATAGACATTTAAAAACAAAAAAACAATAAAAACTAAAATGTTCAATTATGAAGTTCATACATATACTCTATATGCACCTTTTTGAATTCTAGGTTTGCTATGTGTATTCACGTAACCCATATTTGTTAACTTCAGATTGAGAACTTGCTTTTCAGATTGATCCAAGTATTCTACAGCAGAGTAATTTACTCGCTCAGCAGCTAACTGGAGATCCCAATATGGCTTCACAGAATCCCACCCTCCAGACAACAGAAAACACAGTGCCTGCTAATGTGGTTATTCAGCCTATATCAGGCCTGTCTTTACAGCCTACAGTAACATCTTCAGCTAACATGACAATAGGATCCCTATCTGAGCAAGAGTCTGTGCTGACAACCAATGCTAGTGGTAAGCAGTGTCATAAGTCTTATGCTTTGAATTTCTTAGTTTCAGTCATGGCACTGAGAATTTTTTTAATACCTTGTTTAAAAAGATAGGCATATACTTCTTGTAGCAGCATATTCGGCAAATTCTACAATTTTATCATTGTTAATACTTTTTTCATAATGTAAGCTATATAATAAAAATAGAAAAACATTTATAGTCTTTAGAAATGTATAAAAACTTTGAAAATCTTAACCTTTAGAGGAGTGGATTTAATAGTGGAAACAATTTCTCCTTTAGAGTGCAAGTTCTAAAATCTTATGTTGGCTACATCTTTTTATAGTAAGAATTTAGAATCATATAGATAACATATATATATATAAAAAAGATATACACATATATAAATATAAATCTATATATACATCTATATATGTATAGATGTATATAGTTTTATATATAAATATATTTAGAAAATGTAGTAATTGTTTTAAAAATTGTATGTATTGTAAAGATAGGATCTTCATAGATTTGTTTTTGTTTGTTCTATCTATTTAGGTACACAGGACATCTCTCAAGTCATGACTTCACAGGGTATGGTATCATCTTCAAATGGACAACATGAGATAACGTTGACCATAAATAATTCCAGTTTGAGCCAAGTTTTGGCTCATGCTACAGGGTCTACTACTACAAACTCTTCAGGAAGCCCTCAAGAAATCACTCTTACAATATCTGGTTGGTATTTTTAATAATTTCTTAATGGTACCAGGTCTCCATTTCATAGGCTAGCTATACAGTATTTGAGGATATTTTCCACTTTTCACAGCATTCCTGTGGCGTACTTTTATATACATCAGCTTTTAAAGATACTCCCCAAATTTGCCTATGAAAACAGCGTACGTTTGCTTTGAGGACCTGTTAAATTGGTTCCCTATTTTATTCATAGTCTCGATTCAACAGATATTTCTCAGGGAGAAAGCCTGGATAAGCAGTTCGTATTTCCTTTCCATGCCTTATGTGGTGTAGTATAACTCCTGGGTAATACTGGGATGGGAACAAGCAGCTCGGGGCAGATGTTGGGGTTGAGTTTATATGATCTACATTTACTTAAAGTACAACCATCTGCTAATACGTGCTCTGATCGTTCTTTGAGTTGTACTATTCAGCCTTTATAATATGTAGTTAATACGCTGGCTCTCTTTGAATACGTTTGCACCAACTTTCTTTAGTGCCTCTAAGAGACCGATCCTATTATACAGCATAAATAGCTGTCCACTTCCCCCCAAGACACTTTTTGTATCATTGCATTTCTTTAGTAGAATTCAGTGTAATATTTAGTGCTTCTCTCTTTTCTTTTATTCTCTCTTTTTTTCTTTTCTGTAAAGTGTTTAATATTTTCAAGTGTTGTGGCAATAATGTCCATGTTAAAGTGTCGTGGTTCCGCACCTCTGTGTTTTTTGCTTGTCAATGGATATTCACACATCTAAGGAGAAGGGACTTTAGCTGTGCAACAGCTGACAGAATCTGCCTTCAGTTTCTGCATGTTGGGTGCCTGTTGACGGTTCTGCAAAATTAACACTGATGTTTTTCCAAAAGAGAACATGTTAAATGCAATTCATTAACCATATAATAGATATAAAAAATATTTTAAATATTAGCCCTTAGTTTGCTAGGTTGTATAGGTTCATGAAGTTGGTGACTTGAATATAAGAAAGATCAATTTGTCTAAATATTAATAAGCAGAAGTATCTCTCTGTGTTAGTATCTAGATGTATGGTTATGTGCGTACATAACCACATCTGCATTAAAAATGTTGAACCACTGCATAATGAATTTTGTGCTTTGGTTTTATTTTCTACTTCTCTTATCTCTTATGATATGATCAATTTTTTATTGTCGAAAGTACAGTAGTAGAATAATGTTGAGATACTTCCAGTTATAACAAGATTAATTTCTGTTTAGGCCAAGATCTTATTCAGCATAATTCTGGAAGCAGTGATATGAATAGTAGCTTAAGGCTGACAACACCAACCATCAACAGCCAGAGTACAGGGGCGACATTAACTATAAGCAATGACCAGCTTCTTTCTCAGGGCACTTCACTAAATGCTCCAGGTATGCATAAAATGATCTGCTAAGAAAAAACATAATGTCGTGTTAAAAAACTGAATGGTAGGCCAGATGACTGAACCTGGAATAGTATGATCTTGCACATTACAATTGAGGAACTACAAGGCTTGGGTGTGTTTTCTCACTAGCCTTACATTGTTGTGCCAATTTAAATTATCCACTCCACAGAGTAAGAAAGAAATACAGATGAGGCCTACCCCAGAATATTCTGTAAAATTTTGAGGTTAAGGCATGCTCTTATGTAATGAAATACAGGCAGTTGGGTTGTATCTTGTGTCTCATCTTTTCATTTCTTTGAGACTTATAAACTGAGAGCTGCGAGGCCTCTAGTCACGTTGGAGAATCTATTTTTATACAGGTATCGTATAACAGTTTGATATAGCTAAATAAACTAGCCTATTTAGCTGTTACGGTTTATCAGCCATGTTGTGAAAATGGGCTGGGATTGTTGTGTTGTGGAGTTTGAAGTTTTGGTTTTACTACCTTGAGTCAAAGTAGTCTTTGAGAATTCTGAAAGCAGACAGACTACAGAAATGTGTAACCTGAAATTTCTTCAGGTGTTCTTTTGGCAATGAATATGCCTTCTTACAAAGTTATGGCTTTGCAGTGTGATATACATCAAGCTATAGTTAGAACTATTTTTTCTAATTTTATCATTTGACTGATGGTTTGTGACGTGATTAGTTTAACTGATTTTTTTTTTTGCTTTTGAGACATAGAAGCATAGCAAAAGAGAAATAGAAATGATTAAGTTCAATTAAAATAATAAATTTGCAGCTAGAGCTTATGTAACGGGCTTTTTAACTATTCTACATATATTCCAGAGCTTAGTACAACAGGTGGAACAAACCTTCCTTCAACAACACCCATGTCTCAGTCTACAGTTTCTACACAGAATTTGGTAATGTCTTCATCGGGAGTTGGAGGAGATGGTAGTGTCACTTTGACTCTTGCTGACACTCAAGGAATGTTGTCGGGTGGTCTTGATGCGGTTACACTTAATATCACTTCACAGGTAAGAAATGTTTTTTCTGAAGTGACAGATAAATTAACACTACTGTTTTGAGGGCAGGAATTTGAGATTTTGCTTAAAAAATAATTTTGTATGAGATCATTTTTTTGTGATAAACTGATTGTATGTATGGCTACTGTAAGTAATTCTTTGGAGAGCAAAACCTGACCAAGCCACTTAAAACAAACCATAAACTTAATTTCTTCTAATTGTAGCTTTTGTGTTTTTCCCCTTTAAATGAAAAGGGAGATTGGTAATGAATATTTCCTGTGGGTACTCCTGAATTAGTTCTTACCTAATCACAGAATTGGTAGATAGCACTTTCTCGAGGGTTGGAATGAGTGTTACAGTAAAAATGTTAGAGAAATGTTAGTAGCAATTCTGCTAAGTGTTCAGTACGCACAGAATAAATAATGAAAAAACAATAAGCTTGCTTTAAAATGTCATTTTTTTTCCTTCTGGTTAAATTTAGGCTGTCCCTTTATTCTTTATTGACGTAAAATAAGTCATATGCTGTTGTAATAATTTATGAATTGTTCTGCTGGGAAAGTAGCAAAGGCTGTTTTTTCTCTACTCAGTCTTCAAAAAATACCTTCCAATTTTGATTGCATAGTCCTGTGTGGAAGAGGGTTAAAAATAATTTGATCTGAGACAGAATAGTTGACCTGTGATAATAGGACAAATTATAAAGACCTTGATGTAGGCTTTCCTTGAGGTCCTAACTCCTAGAGGCCTAAATCAGATCATTCTTTTACCTTAAGAATGCTAACCTGAGAAAGTATCATCACTTTAGTTTAATTATACAACATACTGTTCAGTAAACAATATAGTTTAGTATTCCCAAACTTTTTATTGTTTAATCTGGTAAATTTTTTTCTTCTTCCTTGTGGATATACGAGTTGAAGAGTAATTGTGTTTTTTTCACAGCAAGTAATAGGAAAGTGATTAAATTAAGCCCTCTTTAGTAGAGGTAGAGTGATAAGAAATGATGCAAGAACTGTGCAATATGGCTATCATCTCCCAGGTAGCTTTAGCATTAATTTTGTTTTTATTATAATGTAAGATTTTTGTGGTGTCATTGAAAGCTAAAGACGGGGAAAGATTGGGTGAAGGCTTCTTAAATGTTTCTAGTGATGCATTTGTCATTTTTGACGTTAGAGTTAACAAAGCGACATGTAGCTTCATTTCAGACTTTGTAATCATTTAAACAATGTAAAGTTAAGTGTTGATAATTATTAATAAGCTGCTGTTAAATTAATTAGACGTTAAGTCCAATAAAGGAAAATCATATTGGCTACTATGCAAACAGTGTATGTAGCGCAAATCATGATAAATGGACAGGTAGTACATGAAGTTAGTGCATTTCCTGGGGAGATGGAAAAGTCTTTAATAGTAAGAAATAGAAGTAGTGGTGTGATGTTAGTAATTGTGAATCTGAATTGGTAATTTTTTTGATTTCATGTATTTTGGAAGTAGATTTATTTAACAGATTTTTAAAGGGGAAATATTGTGGGAAGACCATGCAGAAAAGCAGAAAATAGGGTTAAAGAAGGTATGATCTGAAAAGACACAGATAAGGGAAGGATGAAACATGCAGCACTTGATGCAAGACTTGGAAAAATTGAACTGCATCTCTGCTTTTACAGGCTTCCAATCATTGTTACCCTTAAGTTGGTAGGTTTAAGATGAGAGGGGAAGAGGAGAGAAAACAGTAACATTTGTTCAAATAGGATACTGGAAAGTGTCTTTTTCTAGGGGAAAAAAAAAGTTTTGAGGTATAAAAATAACATGCTTGACTACAATTAACTGTTTAAATATAATTACTCCTACTTTTTTCCCTTCTCTCTTTCACAGGGTCAGCAGTTCCCTGCTATACTCACGGATTCCAGTCTCGCTAGCCAAAGTGGGTCAGGCTCACAGCAAGTCATATTGGTGAGCCATACACCCCATTCAGCAGCTGCCAACTCTGAAGAAATAACATATCAGGTAGATGCAATGTATTTCTTTGTCTCTTGTGGGTAAAAGATGTTATTAATAAAAAGTATTATAATGATTCTTCTGTATACTGAAGCAGGAAGACTGATGTCATTCCCATTGGGAAGAGGTTTATTTTAACTGCCTAGTCGTCCGGATTGTGCTTAAATTTTGTGTGAAGAACACTTTTTCATATTGAAAAAAGCCAACAAAGGCTTCAGGCTCTGCTGGAGCCAGCAGCCCTCCAAGGCACATGCCCAGAAGTGTAGTGGGGTCACCGCAGCCGTGCTGGTGGGGGTGGCCCAGCCTCTGCCCCAGCACCTCTGAGCTCCTCTGAGGTGCTTTTGCAGTTGTATCAGCAGAAAAAGAAAAATGAGTTAGCCTGCTACAAGGGGGTCAGAGGACGTGGTGAAAGAAGACGTGTAAATGTCTTACATACAATACATCAAGTGTCTCATTGACTTTGTTTTTCCTGTTAAGATTTGTCTTCTGCAATCCCAGTCACCTGCAAAGTGGGATAGTGACTGAGTAGCAGTATTGTGCAGCAATGCTGTGATAGTCAAAATATAACAGTAATGTAAACTACATTTCTGTCTTTCTGGTGACTGTTGACTGACCTTTCAACATTTTGGCCTTTTCCTTGGAGGTTCCAACTAGTTGGAAATGTGCATACATGTATAATTAAATGTGTGTGTGTATCATTCTGTTCAGTATGTATTATATCATTCCTAATTTTGTTACTATTCCTGCTTTCTATTATGGAAAATATTCTACTGTGTTCTGTATCTTTCTCAAGTTCAGTTCATCCTGAATAAGTCATTTAGAGTACTTCCTTTATCTTTTGTATATTTTCATTTATTTCTTTTTATAAGCTTTTGCATTTAAGATTCTTTTCTATCCACGAAGTTCAGCGAGTTTTGTGTTACCTTATTTGAAGAAAGTGAAATTTTTGCGAATGCCATCATTGATTAAAAACAAAAAATAACACAGCAAAATCCCACCCACACCTCTCAACTTTTCATTACAATTTCAGTACTTATGAAATCTTGTGTTGGTAGCTTAGAGCTAATTCCTTAAAGGAAAGAGTTCTTGAAGAATAAACTAACTGAAGAGAAAACATAATTATCCTCTGTAAAAATAGGACACTCTTTGTTGTTTTTGTTGTTGTTGTTTGAGATGCTTTTGTCTTTGAACTTCGTTTGGTGAGAAAAGCATCATCTGAGATGCTCAGGAATATACAAGTATAGGAAAATATTCATATACTCAAACACATTGGATTTTTAGGACATAAATGAATTTGAGCATAGTTACTCTATTTTTTTTCTTAAAAGAACTGTATTTGGTCATTCTTAAGAGCACTGAAATACAAGTTTATATTTATATGCAACTTATGTTTTTCCTTTGCGTTGATAGCTGCTTGCAAGTACTCCAAAAATTGATCACATTGAAAAATAAACAGCTGTTGTGGGTGTGCCTATGTAATTATTTGACTGTTTTGCAAATTGTTATAGGTGACAGAGGTTTCTCCTAATGTGACTAAAAGCAGTCAAGCAGAGAAAGAAAGTCGTGTGCACCAGTGTTTTGAGTGTAGTCAGACGTTCTCTTCAGCCACCATGTTGATGCACCATAGTAAAGAGGTTCATGGCAAGGAAAGAATACACGTTTGCCATGTCTGCAATAAAGCCTTTAAGCGGGCAACGCATCTCAAGGTATTTGGTAATAACAGTGGATCGGTCTGTTAACTCGTTCTTTTGGTTTGGACTTCATGCTAATGAAAGATACCTGTTACCCCTTTCCTTTCCGTTCATAGTCTGTGAGATATGAATCTGAGAGGGAGAGTCTAAATGGTACTGCTTGCACAGATATAGAACTCTTTCCTGGACCACAGTATTTTAATACATATATTGACCTTAGAAAAATGTGAATAATTGTCATGCAAATAGCAATGGCAGAAAAAGATTTCATTTATTTTATTTGCTTATGTATGTCAGCATTGCTTGTCCTGATTTCCAGATAGGCTTTTGTAATCATAGGAAACACTTTACTTTGCACACTACCCTTTGATATTTAGGTGCTCTCTCTTTTGAGCACAATGCAAGGAAGCATTGGTTTTAAAATATCCTTATATTGTTGCGGTTTAGTGATATTTTCTTTGTTTTCTTTAGATTATGAACAACCTGATACTCCTGAATCTTTTCAGAAATTTTAGTTTTATTTTTAATTATGATTATAGAATGTTCTTGTTAAGAGTATCGGGCTGCAGTAGACAAGTGTTCTTTCCAGGCCAGTATCCCATCTCTGAGAGATACTAAAAGGCAGTGGTTTGAAGAAGTGTATTAAGAACAAAACAAACATATAACTTGTCCAGAATTTTTACAGCTTCCCAGAAGTTATAATAGGAAACTTCCAGATCCAGAAGCCATGTCTTAATTAGTATCTCTTCAGAGAGCTTTTCGGGAGACTTCCTGTCATTTTTGTATCATATTTTAAGGAAATATACTCTGGTTGTGAACTTCACCCCCTTGGAGTGAGCATGTGTTACAACAAGATTATTGGTCTGTGGGGAAACTCTCAGAATGCTGTCAAACTCAGTTACTTATGTTTTAGGAGAAATTTTCCAGCAAAAAGTTTTTGGAATACAGTATAGATAATTGTTTAATTAAGTGATGATGAAAAAAAACCACACAAAAACAAAACAAAAAAAGATACCAATCTCTTGTTTCCTTAGAAGTAAACCTTTTCTAGGTTCAGCATTAGTGTGTTAAGACCACTGAAGTTAGAACTGATATTAATGCTTCTTAATAGAATGTGCCATACTTTCATTCTGCTCTCTTACCTGCAAAGACCTTAGTGTTTTTTAATTAATTCAACAGTCTGTTGTTAAGTGGTTCAATGTGCATGTTGATAGTACAGCTCTGTGTGTTGATTGTCTTCTTCTGAGGCCTTCGCTCTTTCAGAATAATACTTATTCAGGTGCTGAGTGTAAATGTCTATGCATCAGGCAAATGAGGGGGAGATGGATGAGAGGGGGAAAAATCCAATACTAACTTACTATGTATAATTGCCCTAAATCCATGTTTGTAAGTGAACAAAGTATTCAAAGAGCACTTCGAATGAATAACTTTGTCATTTTGCTTCGCATAACTAGTGAGGTTACTAATGTATTCAAAAAAAAAAATAAAATAGTCCATACAGTTCTTGACAGAGGTTTTCAGGAACGTAAAGCTACTGATGCCTCAGTCTTACAAAGAGATGATATGCAAATGCAGTGTCTCTTCTAAAGGGAAAAAAAACCTGCAGGCTCCCATTGTCCTCCTGCTTGTCTGCTGATGACTAAGATCCTCTGCTTTTGTCTTCAAAATGTGAATATATTTGTGTTAGATACTGAAGGTTTTTTTAAATGGTTCTAAAACATTATCTTTTTCTCTGCTGGCTTAGGAACACATGCAAACCCATCAGGCTGGACCTTCACTGAGTTCCCAGAAGCCTAGGGTGTTTAAGTGTGATACTTGTGAAAAAGCTTTCGCTAAGCCAAGTCAGCTGGAGAGACATAGTCGAATTCACACAGGTAACATGGGAAATGTTATAAATAAAAATGGGGAAGTTATCTATATTGCTTCTAAGCTGGAGGGGACTAACTGTAAGCTATAGCTTAAGACAACACCCAAAAAATGATTAGTCTTTTGTTCAGTGAGTCAGCCAGAGTTTTCTCTTTCCCCAGTATCATTGTCTGGCAGTTAGCTTTTGGCTGCTCTTCATGGATTTAAAGCAAAACTCCTAATCTCTTCAAGCTATCGTGTTAGCCTTGTCATTTTTCCTTGGTTGGTATCACTTGCCTGTCTTGTGAAGGATAATCTGAGTTTCACCTTTTGACTGGATCTTCACTTTGCACTCTCAGGTTCAGTCTTGCACTTTTTAGTATTACATCTCTGCTGTATAGGCTTGCCTATATATCCAGCTGTCTTGTGCATGCTCTCATTACATGCATCTCAAAATATTAGAACTTTCTTTTCTTTGACTTTGGTAAGTACAGTCTTAATCAAATCCATATGAAATGGTTTGGCTTTTTCGCAGAACTCTTTTCTGGATGTCATTGTACTGTGTTGGATTCTTGTTTATATGCCTTCATTCTCCTCCGTTGCACCAACCACAAACTACCTGTCTTCCCATTCAAGTGACTTTGAGCTGTTCTCAATCACCTTCTCTGCCTGCCCCTATCCCTTTCTCTCTCTTCCTTCTTCCCTCTTCCCTGTCTCTATACCCCCAACCCCTTATTGAGCTATTTATTCCAGTCTCTGGTGAGCATGGAATCTCTGTAATTCTCACCCTGTTTAAAATTTCCCTCCACGTACCTGCATGCATTCTACCATATGTACCAAATGTTGAGAGGGGATGTTCCTCGACTGCTCATTCAGTTTTATCTTCAAAACATTTTTAAATCTTTTGCCAGTATATCATGAGGTCTGCACATAAATGAATGTGGTCTGATACCTGCTTTACCACGAAAAAAAGGATTTGAGAAAAATTATTTAAGAACTCAAAATGTTTGTGGATGAATTAGATCAGGCCTATATAATGTACAGCCTTCTGTGCATTGTCTGATTTGTTCTGGAAGAATGAATTTGCCTCATTTCAGTTGACTAATTCAGCACATGCTTTGTATACTGTCAAAGGTATAAAAAACAGGAACAGTAATTGCAAACACCACCTCATTTACACATCAGTGTTTGACGAGCTTTGGGTTATTAGGATTTGCCAGGCAACTGAGAGCCAGAGGGGCTGCAGATCCTGGATCTGTCTTTTTTCACTTTTTGTTCTCCTACTGTTGAGATCTCTCTAGCAGGAAAAGATAGGAGGGTGGATAGAGAAGATTCATGAACTTAAGATTAATTTATGGTTTGAGGCGTTTCACAAAGGAAATCCTTAGATTTGGGAATCCTGAGAACAGGTTTACAGATGCTGCAGTAGGAGGCATGGATAGATAGAGGTAGTGGGCATTTGCAGCAGTTTGTCAGCTAGCAGCATTTATTACTGCTCAGTTGTAGCTAGTTGTATTTATTCCCATAATACATAGGTGTCTGTAAGCCTGCTTTATAAAAGCTTTTTACACCTGGTTGAAGGTGGTTTCTCATCTGGTTGTGAGAGTAGGCTTTGATTTGATCTGTTACAGCTGTTATGTTTTAGAGGTCTCTGGTGATCCTGTGCATTCTGATTTAACAGGCTGCCTGTGCATGCTTCTCTTTCCTCCACCCCCTACCCCAAGAGAATTTCAGCTGTGGATGAGTGGTGACTCTCTGTGGGAGAAAAACTGAAGAAGGGGAGCAGAGCTTCTTTGTTGTTACAGTGGTAGAAAGGAACATTCTGGTTATAGTGGGGGTGGGAAAGGAGAGCCAGGAGTTACAATGAAAGGAGATTAACCATCTTTAGAATTCCACGATAATTTGCTTTCTGTATAACTGGCTTAAATAATTCAGATTTTAGGAAAAGGGAGTGTTTTGTTCTAAGAGTTCCCCAAATAGCTTGAAATCAGGGAAGAAGCCAGTATCCTTCCTCCCTGCTTTGGCTCATGCTGTCCATTGTAATAGACACAGAGCCCTTCAGGAAGGCTGTGGAGAGACCAGAGTCCGTTTATGCATCTGTTTCTCATAAATCTGTACAATCATAGGGAAAAAAAATCTTCCTATTTTGGAATCATTTATAATATACTCAGTAAGTTGTCAGATATTTTGGGATTTCTTGGACTTGAGTGTTCATAAGCTGGGAATGGCCACAAGCTGCAACAATCCTTGCGGAATTCATTTTTATATTATTGTTGTTTGAAGTTGTAGATTGACTTGCAGCTGTAACATAACATTCTCTTCTGAAAGAATGACTACTCTTTTAAAAATCCCTTAAGAAAAATGAGTGAAAATGTGCTGCAAATAAATCTTTAGATAGGTGCTCTTACATACACAGGCTTTCCTATCAAAGTTTAGGAAAGCCCATCAGTTTAGACTTAGAAATGATTCTTGTCTGTGAGAAACTGATACCTATCTTGATTAAACACTTTTAATGATTTATAATGGGCAATACCTACTGAATCTGTGTGGCCTAAAGAAAATCACATTGTCTCTATGAGTAAAATCATAGATTCATCTAGGTTGGAAAAGACCTTCAAGATTACTCTAGTCAAAAGTATCTGAGGAAACAGATTTTCTACTTCAAACTAGTGAAATTGTTAACAAAAATACAAAGAACACCTCTGTGCTGCAGTTTTCATTTCTATGTCAGTCCCCTTTCTGATCTATAGTCTGAAGACACACAAAAAAATACACAGGCTGCATGCTACATACCCAGAAAACCTGTCAGCATTTTTGCTGAAAAAGCAGATCTTTCAGTGGAGGAAGGAACTTAGGTTTTAAAGTAATTGATAACTGTTAAATCTGAGTATCAAGGTGGGTGGGGCTTTAGCCATAATTTTGCCACTACATTGAAGATTTGTAATGCTCTGGAACTTAATTTCTTGAGAGTTTTCCTTGAAGTGATGCTTTGCACATAGTTATTTTCAGTAGTGTTGTTGGAAACACCATGTAGTGATTACATTATTGAATGGATTTATCAGAGCAGTCTTCCAAAAAACTTTCTTTCGGACATATATGAGAGTCCCTTTATTTGGCAGGTTAGCAGAAAAAAATATTTTGCAAGGCTGCCCACTTTTCCCTCAAAATTCAAAATTAAAATATATAAAAAGCTTTGTTTTCAAGATCTAGGGATGTATTTCTATATTTGGTAGCTGAGTTTGTTGTATGAACAATAGTCCTCTCTCTTCAGCTTGCCCACCACCCAAATCTGTCTTCCCTCTGCCTATCTTAAGAGTATTGTTTGCATCACTGTAACATACGTTAGCGTAAGCATCTGAAGTCCTCCTGGGGTAGGGGCATCTTAATAGAAATATACTTGTTACATTCATATACTTCTATTAGGATCCCTTTTCTCCCCCCAAGAACACAGAAATCACAGAATTATTCCAAGTAGATCCCTGAACAGACCAAAATCTGCTCTCCTGGTTCCTGCTATTGTGATCCTGCCATTTGCCTTGTTTCCTTCTCTCAGGATCCTGAATTCCACTATCTGATAATCACTGCACCCAAGGGTGTTCCTGACCTTCACATTCCCAACTAATTCTCCTTTGTTTGTGATTATGAAGTCCAGCCGAACACCTCCCCTTGCTAGCTTCTCAGTCATCTGTCTCAAGAAGTTATCATTAATGTACTCCAGAAATGTCCTAGATTCCTAGAGACTCAAGGAAAAAAACTGTTTGTCTACATAATTTCTAGGTCACCTTAATGATATTTATTGAATTCTGAATCGCACATGTTGAAATGAGAATTTAGTAAATACATTTTTCTCTTCTAGGGGAACGGCCATTTCAGTGTACACTATGTGAAAAGGCTTTTAACCAGAAGAGCGCTCTTCAAGTTCATATGAAAAAGCACACAGGAGAGAGGCCTTATAAATGTGATTACTGTGCAATGGGATTTACACAGAAAAGCAATATGAAACTCCATATGAAACGGGCTCATGGTTACACTGGTATGTAGCATAACGATAGCAATGGTGAGTGCAGAAAGCCATGTAGTTTACTAGGAAAACACAAAACGCTTGCCCTAAGGTACTGAGGGTTTAGGCACCAGTAGCACCGGTGCTGGTGAGCTAATATTTGAACACAACCCAGAAAGCAGGTTGAAACAGATGGGTTAGCACTTCTGGTTCCTGCTTTTTATGTGGAACTGTATATTGTTAAAGTAGGAAGTTCAAAAGCTATAATAGGAAAACAAACAATTATATTAGTTTTTGATTTTTTTTCAAATACTGTATAATAATTATTCAGAATCTGAGTTAGTTGTATAGTACCTTTCAAAGCAAGTACCTTTATTCCCAAGGAATAATTCCAAGATATTTGCATTTTCCTTACACTACATGTCCAATCATACTCACTTTTCTTTTTTCCCTTGTACTTTGGTAGGTCCTGTACAAGAACAAGCTAGCAATCAAGAACAAGAAGGGGAAGATATTAGTCGTGCTCTGAATTTAGAAGAAGTGGTACAAGAATCTTCAAATGAATGGCAAAGTATAGGCAGTGTTTTTCGATGACAACTTTAAATCTGAAAGCTAAAAATGTTTTTGGGACTTGAATTTCTCTATAAACAAGTTTTCAGAGAAGAAAAAGATGGATTTTACTGTTGAAGCTTCAAGCATTGGAAATATTAACAATAGAATAATATATTATAGTTTTTTTAATTATTTACAAAAATTACCTAAAAGAATCATTGTCTTTTTTTAAGCTTGTTGAAAAACATTGGGAAAACATCACTTAATCTGTGCAAGTTGTCTGTGAATCAATGAACTCAGGTAATACTGTATACAGTTTCATCTTCTAATTCACAGCCAGTATATCTATTTGAAAAATAAACTGGAACTTCATACCAGAGTAGAACGATTCCCATTTTTAAAGGAGATGAAGAATAAATTAACTTCATGAGGAAGCTATGAAGCTGTTAGCTTCCTTTTTTTTCCTCTTGTTTAAAGAAGTAATTGAGTTTGGAAACAATGTTACAAAGTAGATGCATGCAGTATGAATTAGATTTTTGTTTTTACAAGGCACGTGAAAATGCTATATTTCTGTTTTAACCATTTTGAGAATTTGAAAAAAAAATAAATTGCCATAAACTTATGGCTTTTCTTGAGTTAAGCTCTTCAGAGGGCACATATTCATTTCCATTCCAACCACAGGGGCAGTTCAGTTCGTTGTTAGATTTTACATTCAAATGCCTGAGATTTTAAACTCAGCAATAATTATTTAAAGAAAATTCAAACTAGAAGAGGTTACAAAGAAATCCTCTTTTATGTTTGCTGTACTGGATCAGCAGGTACATATCTCAGTATCTGTGGAAAGCACAGCCGTATACTAAATTTGGGAAGTAAACATGCAGTTCTCTGGTAGTGGCAGTCAGAAAGTGAGTTGCACATTAGGTCATCTATATTATACAAAATTCCCCGGTGCTGTGAACGGTTATTTCAAATCTGTAAATTCCTCATTGTTTTCTTTGTGAATTTGGGAACATGTTACTTTCATATGTTGTTGTTGAAGTCATTGTTTCAGCAAAACTACCTAGTTGACTAAGTAATGCTTTGAAAGGTGCCACTTCTTAAGTATATTCATAGCAAAGAAACACTGGAGTAAAAACATAGTCATCTTTTAGACATTCCAAAGACAAAGCTTTTTTCTTATTTTTACCTTGTTCTTTTGAGTTTTATTTATATGTTACATATATATAGATTATATATATGTGTGCTTGTATATATATATTTAAAGTTATATGAGCCTCTGTGTGGCTGATCAGTATATTTTGTAAATACTAATCCCATTTGCAGGAAGTTCATCTTTTCATTTTGCTGCAAGTACTTCTAGATCAGTGGTGGATTCATTGTACTATAATACAGAGCTGGATTTTAATTTACTTTCTGAAAGATAATTGCTCTCAAATCCAGAAAGCCCTTTTTTTGTAAATATTGTCTATACTTTGTCTATGATACAAACTAGTTATTTCGGATTGCTGAATCAAGAAATCACTGTTGTTTTTGATAGGGCATCTCTCAATTCTTTTGTTAACTCTTTGGCATATGTATATAAGTAATATAGTTGGTGACATGAAAATAACACTTTTGTTATGTGGAATATTTAATTCAAAAACATGTTAAATAATATTACTTTTTTCCAAATTCTGCTTCGTGTATTTTTTAAGCATTTGACTTGGGATTCTAGGAAACTGAAAACTGTTTGACAGAAGTGTGCCTCTCATATTTAAAGAGCGCATTTGAAGGTCTTCCAGCAGTGCCATTCCTTCCAGACAGTGTTAGTATTTCAGCTGTTTAAGAAGGAAATTTTACAGTTGTTGTCTGAAGGCATACCAACCCCTTTACACGGTGCCCTATTTACCAATAAGAAGACAGATTTTGAAGTTACACGGTCCTGAAAACGTTCAAATGGGCTGTGAGATACATGCCATGTATAAAACATTTCTCCCACTCTTTCAGAGAATAGTGTGTGTGCACAGCAAGGTTTGCTGGAGTTGATTTGTTGCATATGTGATGACGGTGTCCAGAGGTGGCCGAATACACTTCGACAGAAAACGATTTGCATGTGGTCATGTCCAGATGTAATTTCATCCTTCATACTGGCAGTGGGATTCTTGAACATGCTCTGCCTGTGGTTGCTTTGCAGCAAGTCAGAAGTGGCAGTGGTTGGCACTAAGAGATGAGATCATGTGCTAAAAACAGATCTCATGAATAAAAGGATGCATTTTTAAAATGATTACTTCAAGTGTTTTCTCGACAAGAGGCAACAAGTGTTTGTTGCAAATCTTGGAAGTGACAAATCAACAGCATGAGTTATGTAGTCACCTGACACTTTTCCTGAATTCAGTTTGCTTCTCCTTTAGCACTTGCAGTCCTTACAGTTACAGTAAATAGACTTCCTAAAAACATTTTTGTACCATGGTATTTTGTGTGCTTGCCATACCACCACCCCACCTCCTTGCTGGTGAACTTCAGGAATCCACTCCCAAGTATCCTGATACAGAGGTTTTCATAGCACATGACTTGGTGAGATCAAATTGGAAACTTTCAGAGCAATATATCTGATGTTCAGTACAAATACAGGCACTGGAACAAATATGTTAATAATGCTCTTGAAAATCCAAAGCAGATGCATCTTGTTTAGGAACTGGAAAGAACCCTTATTCGGGGACCTTGCTGAAGAGTCAGACTGAGTAGTGGGGTAAGGCAAAACAGGGCTTAGGAATGCCTCTGTTCTTTCCGGTTTGTTGCAGTAGTAGGTTTCTGCTTGCCTCAGGCCTTTTGGCATGGGTCTGCTCAAGAATTGCTTTTGGTTTGTCTTTATGTCCATTCCCTCAGCACAAGAAATGACAAACTCCTAGTGTTGGTTGTCCATTTGTACCAGAAAAATCTTTTTTTTTTCATTAGTCACATACCATATAAATTGCTGTTTTGTCAGCAAAGCTACTATTGAGTAATTAAAAAGAAAGATTTCACTCTTAAGTTTTAGTCTCACAAGACTTGTGTTGGTAAAATATTGTTTTAAATTACTGTACCTTTTCTTCCTGTATGAAGTAAACAATCAAAAAAGACACTTCCAGCCTCTGAAAAAGGTTACTGGGGAGAAGAGTGGTGAAGGAAAGGAAGAGGCTTTAGCTATGATCAGTAGCTGTACAGTGCTGTATTCAGATTTCTCTCATTTTTTACCTTAATTATTCTTTATGAGTTTTGAAGAATTCTTTAAAAATTAAATTGAGTTTTTACATGCTCTGTTCAAGGAAGACACTTTGTGCTATACTTGTCTGCAAAGGGCAGGATTTAATTGTTTATACATAGGCATTTTATGCCTTGCAGTATTCCCCTGGTCTTTAGCTGCTGCTGCAGAGACACTGGTCTCCCATAAATCCCATGTCATATTTGTCAGCCTTGTGGGCCATGTTAAGTCGCCAGCAATGTCACTAGGAGCCTGTGAACAGGCAAGTGAGTCCTGCCCAAAGTGTCATTTTCCAGTATCTTAATTCTTAATAAACTTCAGGGAAAATAATACTGTTGTGTACACAATGGATGTTATAAGAGACAAAAATTGGTCCAAGTTTCATTACAAGTTGATTACTTTATTTCAATAATGAATATTTTTAAAAGCTTTGTTCCTATAAGAACAATATGTGTTCAAATTAAATCAACTATTACGTCGCGGAGTATACATCTGAACGAAGCTACAATAGAAAAATACACATAGCAAACAATGCAGGTAACAGAAGATGTAACGCGTGTGTACGCTTAATAATTTTGGTGGTTTTTTTTTCTTTAATCTCTATGTATTTTCTATCCTCTCATCTTCCACTGCTTTGTATTAATAGACGCTGAATAGAAACCTAAAATAGATCTAGATGTGAAATGGAATTAACATACACGTTTATAGGTGACTTTTACTGGGCACTTACTATAGATGCAGTTTCAGCCTGGGAAGTATTAACTGTAGTCTACAACACATAGGCTAAAACTAAAAAAAGAAAAGAATTAATTAAGACACTTAGGTGATAGCTTGAAGGAATGGTAAGTTTAAGTAATAAAACAGTGCAATTCAGAAGAGCCTTGTATTTCTCTATGTGGCTGGAAATACCATCACCACACATTCATTTTAGTTATTTGTGAACAATTAATATCTAAATCTAACTCAGCTATAATTTATTTCTATAAGGCAACTACAGTACAACAGTTAAACGTTCACAGTAGTTTTACTATGAGTTGGCTTTGGTGCACTGCCCTGAACAGGCATCCAGATGTTATTCAGGCAAAAGCTGAGCCAACCGAATCCAACACTGCTGCAATACCAAGAACTAGGTTTGAAATTCTATCGTGAGATGTGCAGGACTATCTGAGATACCAGTACTGAAGGGCTCTCTTTCAGAAATTAGACTTATTTATGTATATGTTTGTTTACTTACTTATTTTACTGCAAAGTTAATGCTGCTGCAGCAGAGTTCGTGTGGAGCAACAGTGACGTCCAGTGGTCACATGTGCGATCTTAGATGTTTCGTTGCTGGGAATATCCCTTGTTTCTTAACATTAGTCTAACTCAAATTTGAAATCCTCTTTCTCTCCCTCATCTGCTCTTGATTCTAATGGTTTGGATGCGACGAGCAATTTTTGGTATGGAAAGCATTTCCTTATTACAGTTGCTCTGCATCGTATTGATTCTACAACATCTGCCCCCTCCCACATTTCACATACCTTGAACTCCCAATGTTTGGTAAACCTTTCCATGACTGCCTAATCCTGTTATGAAAATAAATTATTCTGTGAGTGAGAGAAGGAAGATTAAAACAAACAAAAAAAAAAAAAACAAAAAAAAAATCCCAAATTAAAAAAAACGTATTTGGATAAACAGTCCTTACAACTTCTGCACATGGTGGATTTTTTTTTTTTTTTTTACAGCAGTGTCTCAGAAATTCCTTAACAGCAGTGCTCAGTATCCAAGACGTTAGCTCTTTATTTGCAATTCTGATGTTCAGTAAAATGAAACCAGAAGACTCGAGCTCAAATCAAGGGCATGGGAGAAATAATGAAGTTCAGCGTACAGTTAGGGCATCCTGAAGAAGAATAAGTAAAGTCAAGAGATCTTGTTACTTTACATAAAAATAAGGAAAATTTCTAGTAAAGCTACTCTGTGTGTTCCTTTCATTCAACTGTTGGTCAGGGATTGCCAATAGAAGTTTGTGTAATCTACTGCATGCAGAACCTAATTGCCATTAAGTAATGGATTGCATCTAACTAGGTAATTCTCACAGTTGTTATTAATTTTAAGGCCGTTACGTTATGAAGCAGAGTACATGATCCTTGAGTGACATCTTAGAGCTTCAGCGCCTCGCAACTGGTGAACCAGACCGTGATCCAGGTCGGGAACCAGAGCCTCCCTGTGGAAGGAAGAGCAAAGTTAAATTACTTAAAAGGTACTGGATATTTAGGGCTGTGCTCTTAAAAATGTCTATCTGTAATGCAATGAAGTTATAAATATCTAACATTAGATAATAATAATAATGACTTTGCAGTGACCTCTAGTATATTGTTGAATCTTACTTGAATTTTCACTTGAAAGAGATGATTGCTTTTCATATATTTTCACTTAGGATTAATTTGTTCTCATTAAACTTCTTATACAGGACTAGGCAGTCTCTCATGAATCATTTGTAAATGAGTGTTCTTATTCAGACCTTACTTATGAGAGCAATTTATTTATTTGGACATCTTAGATGTCAAAAAAAAAAAATCCAGACCTTGCATACAAGTTGAAACGTAATCAATTTATTTGGGTAAGTTCTTAATGCACGCAGTTTTATCAACATCAGTCTTGCATGGAAGACTCTGATGCACGTAAAGAAAAAAAAAAAAAAACACTAAGAAGAAATGAAGGGCTGAAACCTGACCTACTCTTACACATAAGAAAGCTTCAAAATAGGAAAAAAAAGATTTGCTCAGAGAAGCTGTGGTGCCCCATCCCTGGAAGTGTTCAAGGCCAGGCTGGATGGAGCTTTGGGTGACCTGATTTAGTGGGAGGTGTCCCTGCCCATGGCAGGGGGTTGGAACTGGGTGGTCTTAAAGGTCCCTTCCAACCCAAACCATTCTGTGATTCTGCGGTAACTCTCAGTCTTTGAGTATATTCGTGTCAATTCGTAGATTTTAAAAAAGCCCTGTAGCAGTTTTATGGTAAAGATGATCGAAGCTAGAAGGTTTGGCATTTCTTTCTTTAAGTCATTTATTTCAATATAAGATTAGGCTGATTGGGTATCTTTTCCCATCAAACTGCAACAGAAGAATTCGTACTACCTCCTTGAAGTTTTCCAGCTCTCACTTGATGCTGCATGTGTTTGAAAAACAGCTTTACAGTGAGACATGCCCTAAGCCATGTAAAAGCCATGTAATGTATATTTTACTACAGGCGAAGGTTTTGTAATGCACTCAGTTGGAGAGTAGGAGTTTGAGATGATCAACTCTGCTGTTTGTAACTTGGATCCTCTATCTTGAAGTTAAGATTACTGCTGATAGTGTTCTTCATGTGAGATTAGTGTATTATGATTCATTACACAGTGAGTGCTTTACTACCTCTGAGGAAAAACACAGTCTTGGTTAAAGCACTGGATATGATGTGTTTTTCATGTCTTACCTAACATAGAATGTAAAAAGAAACGTGGGCTACCATGCTACCATGCTCTAGACTTGCACCAGATAGACACTTATACAGTAAGAATATTTTTTTTTGGAGATTTACACAGGTGAGAATAAGGCTTAACTGTTTGTGGGTTTGCTGTTTTTTGTTGTTGTAAAGTAAGTAATGGATTGGTATCTCTCTGTTTTGGGAATTGGGAATGTTAGCTACAGAAACAGCTGAACAACTTCATTCTGTTTGAAGTACCTACTCAGCTTGATTTGTAAGCGTACATTCGAGGATAATTGAAGTATTTCACTTTTCACTTATATTTCTAATGATTCGATTTGAAAAACTGAAATATACGACATTTTCAGATGTCTTTGCTGTCAAGAAAAAAAAACAAAATAGATTTACCTGAAGCCTAATGTCTTGTTTACCTATTTATGAGGTGATTTTATAAGACAAATTTATTTGAGAATTTCTGACAGACAGACATGCTATGCCGGACCAAAGAGACATGACAGTATCATGTACGAATATCAGCAGCTCGCTAGGAAAAGTTTAGAGGGATGAGCGAATGTGCAGTGTTGATTGTTCCAGTAGGGATTCCAACATCTAGAAATAATGAAATTTAGTGACTTTTGGATATTGTAATCTTAATAATCTATGTATTTATTTTTTAATTCTTTTCCCTGTGTTTTTAAGTTATATATTGCATACTGCTGGCATCCACATCTGCGATGGTAAGTTCCAAAGCTGAACTGGATGTTTTGTGAAAAATGTATTTCTTTTTGCATATGTTAAGTATCCAAATTAATAAGTTGATTTGAGGCCTCTAACTTGTTTTAATGATACATCTAGGATTAGGCTTTTCTCCATTTATCTTCCTTGCATATATATATATATATATGTTTATTTATTTATTTTTCTAATTTAAACTGCAATTCAATTGCTATTTCTATTGGTAGCTTGATCAGCTCATGTAAATCCTCACGCCTGACTTTTTTCCTGCTCTGTTTTCATTTATTAGCACTGGAGGGTGCTGCGTGGTGTCTCAAAGTAATGAATTGGCCAGATTAAAGATGATCTTGATGAAATGTTTATTTTTAATATGACGGTTTTCTAATTTGCCTATGTGGTTTTACAAGTCCTTGTGCCAACACCGTAGGAGCTCTCACACCTGGGGTGGGAACAAGCAGGGACTGCCCAAGTTATTACTGCATCTGTACCAAGTATTTGTGAAACTATGACCTAGACTGCATTCTGCAGCGTATCAGTGGGCTTTTGTTTTCACTACTCTAAATAAAGCCTGCTGCTGCTGAGAAATTGTCACCTTATTCACCTCCTGAGTTCCGGATCAGTTTTGAGTTCCTTAATAATGGATTCTGGTGCAGCTCTCTGTGTGGCTTTGTGGACTTACCTTCTTTCCTGGTTGTAACTGGGAATGTATTTTACTGTTTCTAGTAAATCCTATAAGTATTTACTAGGCCTTGAGATAACCTTCTGTTTTGTCCATGAATACCTAGCTCCTTCAGAAGCTTTAAGGAAATGTGGCAGTTTCAAATATGACAGGTTCTGGAGAGGACTGGCTTCTCTTTTTCCTGGACTCAATTTTTCATACTTATAGTAAATTCAATTGTACTTTACCAGTTTAAAGATTTTGGAAAGAGTGCCCTGGCCCTCATGATAGGATCCCTTATGTCCCTTGTGAGCAGATTTATGCTCATAGAATTTTCCGCTTCCTCCGTATCCTGGCTTGTGTCCTTCACCTCCCTGCAAAGAAAGATTTTCATGTATGTTGCAAATTAACATATACAAATTAGCATATATTCACATTGTAATCTTTCTTTGTCATCGCTGAAATGCAATACTTGAACGAGAGCCATAAACGTGTTGGAATAAAATAACCTTTTAAGTAGTAAGCCAGGATGAAGGAAAATATTAGGAGATTATCGGAATATACTTAAATCTGAGGGAAGCACCAATCTGTAAAAGAAGAATTAATAATCAAAAATGGATGCTCAGGATGTTAACCTGCGTGGCAAAACTGAAAAAGTTTGAAGTTTTACAAGATCTGGGATGGCTAACGCATCAAGTAAACTGGTGGTCTACTGATGGCGAAAGAAATGGTTAACAGCATGAAGGCTTTAATGTTTTTCATCTTAAAATGTACGTGTTCCTCTCCTAACAAAACCAAACCTGTGGTGGAGAAGTAGAATTGAATTAGCTGTGATGACTGTAGGAAGAACTTGTCTAATAACTGTTCAGGCAGGTCTCTCCTTACTGAAAGGGGTTGTGAGGAAAGGTAAGACAAAATACTTGAGTTAGTGGCAGTGTTAGTTTTGCAGGGTTTGCTGTGTAAGAACAGCTGGAACCATGGGGCAGCTTCCCATGTTGTCCCAGCCCCACCCTCCTATTTTTGTCATTCCCATGAAAAGAGAAATGCAGCAGATGAGTCATCCGGGAATCTTTAAAGGAGGAGAGCTTTGCCATGCAGTGGGTTTTGCTCCCGTTGTGCTAAAGCAAAAGAAGTAAGTTATCGCTGCAAGGCTGTCAAGTTGTTGGGATAAGAGCAAGCGGCATGGTTACCGTCTTAAAGTGCTGTGGGAGGAGGGAGGAAAGTGGAACAGGAAAAGCAAAATAGCAAAATTGAGACAAAACAAAATTATCACGTTGCTGCAGCAGCTTGAGGCAGCGGAGCAAGATATGCTTTGGCCTGGTAAATAAAATGGCTTTTACTGCAAGCGCGTTCATCACCTACCCAGCTAAATCTGGTGAGGGATAATCCTCTTCCCTGTACATGTAAGAAACAGAAACAACGGCATGTTGATCACTGTGGAACATAACATCTGCATGTGTGATGCACAGATGGTGATGGAAATGCAGTAAAGATAACGAAATACTGGCCGGATAACAAAGCATCGGTTGAAATCAGCAGTCTATGTACCGGCATGACATAAAGATGAAGAAGGCAAAGTTCTCAATCAAAATTACAGGAGCTTCCTTCACAAGCCATGGTTTGTCAGGGCCGGCTACTTCAGGAGCCATTGGAGCTGAGTAGATGTAGGGACAGTTCCTGGCGGGTGAGGCTTGTCTGAAAGCATTGCCCACTGTTGGGTATATTGTATATTACACGATGAAATCCCAACAGAATTGGGCTGCAAAGATCCTCGTGTGGGACTGCACTTGGCTCAGTGCCATGCAGCAAATCAGCCAGCGCATGAGGAAGAGAACCATGGCTTTTCAGTCTTAGTCCCTTGCTTGAGATTTACCCAAAGATAGCTTCTGATTTTAATTTAATACAGATAGAGAAAATTAATGAGGCCAACAGCTGAATTGGCATAAACGAGCCTACAGAAAATCTCTGGTGTTGCACGTGGCCCTGCAAACACTCACCTTTGCTTGCATTGGAGGAGGGGTACGGGGTGAGACCTAAAAACCAAAACAAAACAGAATTATAAAACCAAGGCAACAGTAAGTGTAGGTAACCATCAAGCCTTTTGCATATTATCTGAGCTATTAGACCCTAGTATTAGTTCTTGTTTAATTTTGTTGTACTCTTTATTGCCATAGCTGTTTTTAAACAAAAGGCATGTCTAAACACACCCCCTGCCAAAGACACCAGCACAAACCTTGTAAATGGTGAAGTTGTATAACTGTAATCACTGTTGTCAAAATTTGTCTGTGCTAATCGAGGGCTCACCCACTTTTTTTGTAGCATTTCAGTGGTGTTTGCATTTCCAGGTAAAATTATATTCGTATCAGATTGCATGGTTAGCTGAAAAGCACGGAACAACTCATGAGTTTCCACACAGAGGCTAACGATTGTGGGTTATTTGGTTACTGACAGATCGCGAAGAAAATCTCTCATTCTAGTAGGTAACAAGAAGAGGTGAGACTTACAATGTTCTTGAAGAAGTGGACTACGGGGTTGTCATCACCAGGCCGGCCGTGCTGAGATCTCTGGGGGATGGACCCTACGTGGCTGGCCCTGGCTGCGTGTATATCCTGCAAAGCAGAATAGGCATAGCGCCAAGTCAGCGAGAAGGGAAGGGCAGCTGGAAGCGTGTGAAGGGAAGACTCTTTTTTTTTTTTTTTTTTTTTTTACCAGGAGAGAACAAAGGAGGACAATGCCTCAGCAGTCTGCAGGGACTGCGATCTAAACTTGTCAGTGCTGCGAAGGAACAACTCTTTAATGCAATGGCAAATGCACTGTACATACATGCGTGTATGTATATATACGTTATACATGTGTATATATAGGTGTATGTATATGCATATATATAGATATAGGTGTACATGTTTTTAACATTACAGCCCAGTGTGGAACTAAGTCTGTTATGGGACAATTCTGATAGCAGAAACTTTAAAAAATTTCTTCCTTCTAAGTAAGATCATGTAATGTAATTTTAGAAATGAAACCTGAGGAAAGGTGATGCTGGATCACTTGCGAAAGCAGGAGTGGGCTGGATCTCATTTTCTCAGTTTTCAGCGACTACATAGCACTGGTGAACTGCAAGAGCAACCTTTTTTAGAATGAAGGAATTAAATGAGAGTGGCAATACTTTCCATTTTCCATTCCTGTAGCAATATGGAAAAGTCCACTAAGTGAAGGCATAAGGACACAAATAATATTGTGAAGAATGACTGCCTTAAGAGGTGCTTAGAGCATGATGCAGCTGTTGTGGTGAAAATAGCGTTAAAAAAAAAATATGTTATTGATCGTATTGTTAAATGGATGCAGTATGACTAAGTTGAAAAAAACTGTTACATGTGTCTGTCCCAAACGATGACTGTCTGTCCATCAGTGTAAATGTAGAGGTGCAGTGCCTCACGTTGAGCACAAGAGTTCCTAAGCGTATGCAGTAGGGAACAGAGAAGGTAGGAGAGAATTAAAATAACGTTAGTGCAGCAATGGTTCCCTCAGTATAATGAATTCTATGCAAATACAATGACATTATAAGCATCAGGTGGATAATAAAATATTTCTTTGGCTTCTAAATATGAAATATAAATATGTACTGAGACAACCACTCACATAAGCACTTAGTTGTCCAAACTGAATAGGCATTTGACTATAGAATAATATGAGTAGTTATTTAAAATACACTTTATTTTCACCACGTATAGGAAAAACATAGATCAATTTGCCAACGAAAAAACTTAGTCTTATTGTTGGAGCAGGACTCCTGACCTGTGAACGGTTTGGTGAATTTTGAGAAATAAGTTAGCAGCTGTAGAACAGATTTTCAAAGGTTTGAAGGATGTTTTTGGACTTTGATTGCCTAGTGACATCAGCAGCTTTCAGAGCGACCCTGCCCTGCCTGTGTAGCCAGTTCTCAGCAGTAGTAGCTTGAGGCAGAGATTTATTTCCATGTGCTTAGATCCGTGGATAAAAGGTCCCACAGAGCTACCTAATGTTACTGCTCAAAGCTACTGAATGGAAGATCTATTTTTAAATGAGTGGATTCAGATCTTGTGACTCTATGTGAATGAAATGTCTTTATCCTATGTTGGGTCCTCTGAAATGAGAGTCAGAAGTATCCATGAGCGGTGCCTTTTAAGTTGTGTGTTTCTTAGGAGAAATGAATGTCAGATTGTTTAGGAGATTCATTTCCTTAGGACAAAAACAAGCAGATGCAGAGAAGTTCAGCTGGTATTTATCAGCTTTTTTTTTTTTTTTTTTGCATGCTGATGATATCTAGAGATTTACTGTTTAAAAGGCAGGAATTTCTGAACTTTACTGGGTCTCTGGGATTTCCATGGTGCCAGGCAGGCAGTCCTGTCTGTGCTTCTGCAGCACTTTCCATTTTGCAGCTAGTCCCAACGCTGCCAAAATACCCCAAGTTGCTATGATAAGGAAGAGGGAGCCAGTAAGGTATCAACATGTGTGCATGTTTAGAACCAAGATACTTCTGCCATGTTTTGCCTTTTAAATCTATATTTAAAGAAAACATTGCTTTGCCTCTGAAACCGGTTGTCTGCATTGTCTTTATGATAAATGCCCTGATCCGTGTTCTGGTGCACTTCTCCTTCGGCAGTGTTGCAGGTGGCAATTCCTGTCCTAGCAGCAGGTTGCTGTCTATCCGTGAAACTCCAACAGTACATGAAGTGGAACTAAATTAAATTAGTTTTTGAATGGAAGTAGCCTGCAGTTCTGCAGTGGGCTGTGGATTGCCACCAGGCGGTAGCAAGTGTTGTATGGATTGCTATCAGGCAGCAGCAAGTCTGAAAACATTAAGGATGGTTCTGTATGAATTTAGGACGGTGTTTCCCCATGTTACAAATAATGTGCTTTTCATTCATGTGATCAGCAGATTTCACCTGTGGGCAGAATCTTCAATATTCTAAGTTTGTGGCATGTGATTATATGTTTCCTTTTGATTTATGAGCAGTTGGACTTGCTCTTCCACTTGTAGTGTGTTCTTTCAGTTTTTGGAGTCCTAAGGGGGAGAGGGGAAAATCCTTTTTATTTTTAATTGCTCATATACATAAGTTACAAAAACCATTTCCCTCAGAAAAGTAATAACTGATATCAATAAGTGTTAGAAGTTAAATTTGAATGGATTCATGCAATACTTTGCTGAATGAAAGAGAAGACAAATCTGGTTTATTGTTCTAGGTTAGGCTACTGAGGTTTTGTTTCGTAACTGGACTTTTTTTGAATGAGCTGTGTCATTGGTTGTTTCATTAATATATTTAGGAGACCACCAATTGTCTTTAAACGTGCTTTAAGAGCTTGGCAAAATAAATAAATATATAAATAGAAAAGAAAACACCAAAGCATTAAAACCTAATAGGGATAAAGCAGCGCAAACACCTTTTAGCTTACCTAGCAGTGCCCCACAGCTGCAGAGGTTCATCTGTGCCAGTGTAATTTCTGGGGCAACTGAATGGTTTGTGGTGAACAGCAAGCGGTCATGCTTTCCACAAAACATACAGGACAGAGGAGAAAACATCTTTCTGATGCCCCCAGTTCACTTTTGTTTGACAGCTAAGTCAACTTGGCTATATATGCCCCAAAAAGCCATAGAGGAAAGATCCCTTAATCTGAATAATCTTAATTATTTTACGGTATTTGCCAGTATTGAATACTTAGACTGTATCTGGGAGATCTGAGGACAAGGGCACAGTCTGCAACTTCATTGTGAAATTAACAGTTTAAGGATTAATAAGGTAAATAGTCAACGCTTAAATGCCAAATGCCCACAGTTATTCTGTCACCAAGTGATTCAATATTGAAATGCTTTGCAACTCTTTCTGGTGATGCACTGGGAAGAACCTGTATGTAATTCTGCTTGGGCTCCATTTTGGCTGTTGTGCAAGATTATTCCATTTCTAATTGCGGCGAATACACCTGAGATGTGCTCTTCAGTGTTCTGATACAGTAGACCTAACCAATTCTCTTGGTATTTTCCATGGCACTTTATAATTGCTAAGGGATGTTATTGCCTGTACTCTGCAGAGATTAGAGGGAGGGGTCTTGGGATTTTTGATAAATGGATCGTGGGAGCCTTTTGTTCTGAAAATTTGTACATTGGGTTTGATAATCCTGTTTTGTGATCTATTCATCTAATTTGAGAGTGGTAGGATTTAAGAGATTAAATTCACTTTCATTTAAAACTTTTGCAGTTAAGTATTGTACATGTCCCACTTGATTTTGCCTTCAGATATGATGGTAAGTGTTAAATACGTGGTTAAGCAGAAGCAAACATTTTTTAGTGATACTATGAAATACATCTCTGAGTTTGTTTGGTATAAGCATGGTATGTTAGATCTTGCAACTCAAGCTCATTAAGGGGGATTTTTAAATGTGTGTCGTAAGCTCTAAGACCTCTTGTTCTCCATAAGAGGATTGACTATAAGTAGGGATTGCATATACATGTAAAGATAGATAGACTTAAAACTTATAATTCCCAATCAGTTGATAACATGTTTTAGTGACAATAGCATTAAGAGCTTTCAGTTCTGGAGTACTGAATTTATAGTTCTTCATACTCCTTTCAGTATCAGTAATACATATTTTTTGTTGTCTGTTTTAGGAGGTGAAATGAAAACTTAAAGAACATCACATATACAATGGCAAAATTGAGATGCATCCAAAACATGTAAAAATAGCTGATTTAAAATGTAACCAAGCCTAGTAAGAATTTTTGACATTAGTAGGAATGAAAAACAATGGATGCTTTTCATGGGTTCGGTGGGTTTCATGGTTTTTTCAATGGGTTGCCTTCAAAAAAGTTGTCATCACCAAGATCACTGTGCGTGAATACTAAATGATACAAAATCTACAAATTTCAAATTGGTAGAGATATAGAAAGTACCTATTGGTTGCTGTATGAAACCAAACTGTTCCACAACCTACAGGAAATAACGCTTAACCCCATGAAGAAATTTGCAGCAGCACAGGTGGAATAAAACCGCCTTTAAGTGATAAATACAGCTCACGCTAGTTTATCTGAAGAGCAAGGTGAAAGAACAAGAGGCAATTTGTAAGCCACTCAGCTAATTCTGTGTTAGCACTTGAAAGGCACTCTGCATCCAAAGTCTCTCTGAGCACAAGGGAGTGGATATTCAGCTTTGCATTTCTGTAGTTAGAACTGTTTCCAAACAGTCTTCGGATGGGAGTGGAGAGACGCATCCTTTCAATGAACGTCTCCCCTTTTTTCTTTTAAAAAGAGGAAATTTATTATATAGAGTTTGAGTAGCGCAATCATGGGCAAATTGACGAGTGCTTTTATACGGGATTTGCTTCATCTCAGAATTCAGGGGGATTTTGTGCATTGGGCCTTGGCGTTCCTGAGCACAGCTGATGACGTTTCTTCTGGGCTCTTCACAACTTACTGATCTGTTGCTGTAGGTGATGGGAATGGATCCCCACGTGCTGGTCCAAAGGTGACATTATAAATGCTTATCTAACTCAGGAGGCTTTTCTAATCACTTTAGAAAGGATGAGCCATCCATCTTTGTGATGGTGCTGTTAATTTTGAGCAGAAAGTAAGACGGAAACAAAACCGCTTGCTCAAAGGGACAGAGCAGGTCAGTAGGAAGAGAAGGACTGAGAGTCCAGGAGGGTCTCGCTTCCAGTCATGTGTTGAGATCAGTAATATACTCCTGGCCTTGAAACAGGTGGTGAAAAGAAAGAGGAGGTGCTGTAGCAGAAAGATGGGAACGAAAAGTGCTGTAGGCAAGACCGGAGATGACTGACAAGAAACCCAAATGTAATGCAGCGACAGCACGAAGAAGGAAGCAACGGAGAACGCTCCATCAAGAAAGGTAAGGGATTGTCAGTAATCCCAAGACACAGTTCTCCATAACCTTCTTACTCCTTAGTGCTTTGATGACTGTGGTTCACAAATTAGAAGGTGACAGTAAGGAATTTTTTTGGGGAAGAATAAAGAACAGGAATCTTGACGGTGTTTTAAGATAATGACCTGTTTTAAGATAGGTCCTAAGGTATGACCGGTCCTGTCATACCTTCTTGTTTTCTCTCCATGTTTATTTTATTCCACTGTCATGACACTTAAAGGATTTTGTCATCAAAAAACAATGCTTTCATTTACCTTTGCTTTTTTTCTGAAGCATTTCTCTGCTTAGATTAGTCATTCAAATGTTTTTCACAGTAGAGGCTCTTCATCTGCTTGGGCATAGTCTCTGGTGCATTTTCAGTGCTGTCCCCTGCTGTTTTTAAGGGGACCCCTTGAAAGGCCTGATGCCCAGTACTTTCATACCGTCAAGAAGCTCATACAATAAATATGATGATGTTGATTATTCGGAAAACAAAACTGTAAGTACCAGGTATATACTATCACTTTATAACTGCTTACCAGAAAAAAAAAAAAAAGGCAAAGGAAGGAAAAAGGTTACGGCCCCCGGAGGGGAAAAATATTACAGCCCTGAGTTGAGGTAAAAATGGTGCTGCAGTAAAAAAATTTATTTCTCAAAATACGCATTTCAGCTCTCAGGTTGCTAACACAAGAGTAAGATCCACGCCCCCACCTTAAGAGAGTTCTCACATTTGAAGGGCTTGGCCAAATGCTGTTTCTTTTCTGCCTATAGGTAAGAAAATGACAAGCCCAAGTTGTGTGCAGGTTGTTACATGTATTATTGCTGATATCAGCATAGTGTAAAGGGAGAATATAATATTAAGGAGAGTCGACTATTATAAAGTAATTAGACCTGGCATGGTTAATAGCTTATTTCTTTGAAACAAATACTATCAGAGATAAAATTTCCAATGGTGTAGCCACTATAAAATGAGAAGGGAGGGAAAAAAGAAATCACTAAAATCCTGAGCTTTTACAGCCTCCAAGGCATGTTAATTGTATGAAATGTCAGAAATGAAAAAGTAAATGCATTATGAATGAAAGGCAAAATGGTGCTAAGGATCTTTCTGGGTCTCCAGCAGAAATTCAGAGTGCTTTGGGCATTTTTTCTTTTTTAATTGCTTCACATAAGGCCCAATAAAAGCATCCCAAAATAGCAGTGAAAGATTTGGTGTAGCTCAGTGACGGAACCCAGTAGCTTTAAAGTGAAATGAGTAACTGTACATGCCTAACTAGACCCCATTTCAGGAACTACATACAATGTTTTGCATCAGTACATAAAGCAAAAGCCAGCATTTGGTGCTAATGATGCGTGATGATGGTGGTGCAATACAAGGTCAGGAAAAAAAAAATCTTTAACTTTTTTTTCTTCTCAGTTTTCTATCAGTGATCATTTACTACTCTGTAATCTCAAAATAGCTAAAGTACAAAAAAATCTCTAATCACTGTAGGATGGAAAGTGCTAAGGATAACAGCTCATGATTTGCAAGGAATCAAGCTTAACATATGATAGAAGAAAAACGCTGTAATGGATTTAACTTAGAGAAATTTATAAATCCAGCTCAGCTGTAGAGAAGTATAGCAAGCAAAATATAACATTAGGTAGAGAAAAACCTTATACTAAACTTTGAACACGTTCATTTGACCTGTGTGTGAGTTTCAGGTTTCCTCCCTGCCCTTCCCACTTGTTAAAACAAGTGCAAAAAAACCCCAACAACTCTTGGGTGTATTATCATAGTAAAACCAAAGCCAGACCTTACTACTCTCAACTGTGCTGTGGTACCTTTCAGTTGAAAACCAGAGGAACTTCTGCAGAATAAATAATGCCGGTTCCTACAATAGCTGCCATTGCCACCTCTCTGGTGGCCATGCTAAGGTGCAGGGGAATTGTAGCAGCAAGCCCGTACCGTCACCACGCACTAAAATAAATTATCGGTGGTCTTCTTGAGGGTGCCCTATTATCTCTTTCTCAAACACATCATTGTGATGTCATACTGGTGGAAAGAAGTCCCCAGAAGCAAGCTAGTGAAGACTGAAATGGAAGGTACAGTTTGAAATTTAACAAAAAAGGAAAATCTTTTGCTGTAGAATGACTCAAACAAGTAATTTTAAAATGCTTCAGTTGATTTAATAGTATTTTAACCTGCACAAATAATTAAATACTTCTCCAAATTTGAAGGGGAAAAATAATATACTAAAAGCAGTTACGTGCATAGGTTTTTCCTGTCCATCCAATCATGATTTTTCATTCAAATCCTGCAACAAATCTGTGGACCCTGACTGCTTTGTCCCACTTGTAACTGAACTCTGCCTGTACCTGCAATTAGTCTGGACACAAAACATCACTAATACTTTACCAAGAACTGGTGCTCACTCTCAGCATCTCACCTAATCTAGTTTGACTTCCAAATTTCTCTTGTAAAGTATATAGTTTTAAGCAGTAATTTCCTTAAAATGTTTCCTTAAAATGTAAGAGATTAGTGCATTAAATAACGTGTTAAATGTTAAGCATGTGCAACGTATGTGGGATATACGTGTGTTAAAATATGTTAAAATGAGTCATGTATGATGTTGGCTCCTTAACCTTTCCTTGTCAAGTGATATGTGGCACTTACCTGTTGACACTTGCTTGTTTTGTGCAAGTTACTGTATTTTATTTTTTTAAACAAACAATTCTAAAGTGCTCAGAGGCGTAACTTACAAATTAACTGAACTTTAATGAAACTGATGGTTTTGACACACTGACTCATTTTTAGGTCATGCATCATCCATTACTACCTGCTATGAAAAAGAAAAGCCAGATTCAGTTCCCATCACTGGAACGTGAGAACACCTGATGTAGCAGCTTCAGTTACTGAAAGTGTAGCCACCTCCTTAAAAAAGGTAAGTTTCATTCGTCAAGTATACTGTGTGTCTTTCCACAAAAGTCAGTGAAGTTTCTTTTAATTATCTCATTACCCCATCAAGTACTATGAAGTAGTTTGTTGTGACTTCTGTTAATGTATTAAAAGTATTTAAACGAAATTAAATCATTAGTACGCCAGTTTTGTCATGTAAACAGTTTAATGAATACATAAACAAAGCACATATAAAGCAAGAGATTAAAACAAAATCGTTACAATCACCATAAACTATATCAAAAATGTTTACAAGCATATTGCTTGCACAGCAGGTTTTACAAAACCAGTGTATCATGAGCAATACCACTCCCTGAAAACCAAGACCTGGAAATAAAAGATCACAGTATTTACTCAAAGCACATCATATACTAGTCCAACTAGCATTGCTTTAACTACTTGTCAACATCTTCACGGTGCTGTAGTATACATTAAAGCTTGCATGAAAAAAAATGTGGGTTGAGTTCAAGTGCAATAAGAAAAGAAGTATGGGAATTCGGATGATTACATAGGTCTGTGTTATTATTTGAAACCCTGGTTCCTAAATCTTCCCTTTGCAGCTTTACCAAAACCCTTTTTGTAGATCCCCATCACAGCCATTGCGCAGACCGCTTAACTCTGGAGTAGGGTTTGGAAATGAAGTTTCCAAAATGCTGATCCTACCCCCTGGTTCTGCTCAGATGGGTAAGTACTCCGGACACTTTGTGGCTGTAGGAAGGGAAATCCCTGTGGCTACCTCCCATATTCCTTGCACCCAAACGCGTATCTTGGGAAAGAAGTACAGGTGCAAGGCTTCATACAGGCAACAGGACAACTTTACAAGATTACACGGAAAACTGAAGTTAATATAAGAGAAGCGGATTTAATCTTTCACTGTCTGGCTTTGGCCTATTATCTACTGTCATTCACAATGTTTTGGTCTGTTGCATTTGTCCCAAGTGCAGTGTAAAGTTTAGTATGTTAATGAATATTGTTAAATCAGGACAGAAAGGTTTTTGTTTCATAATTAAGAGTTTAGTAAGAAAAAAAAAATCATGAAGAAAAATTACAAAAGCATAACCAACTGATTTAGTTGCAGTTGTTCCCATAAAAGAAACTAGACAGTACTCAGCACATACTGAAGCTGAATACAGGCTAATACCTAAGAGGCATAAGGGAGATTTGATCATTTTAACATAAACTTGCTCAAACACTTTACAGATATATTCTATAAAGATTGGAAGGGATGTAATTTATAGTTATGCTGTTGTGCTGCATGCTTCTTAAAGTGTCTGCCCTGCAGTTTCTTTCTGTCACCCTTTTAACATCTTCTTTAATACAATTAAAATTAAGCTGTGTGCAAAAATAGCTTTGCTTGGAATATTCTACCTTAAAAGTAAGTCTTGGAAGTACAAAATTCAAGCTGCTTTTGATTGAGTCTGCTATCAAAATCATGATGGGGCAGGGGGTGGAGGGGACAATGGCAAATGCATTCGCTGCCCTGTAGAAGAGAAAGTATTTCTGTACATTCCAGTGCTTCTATTTCTATTTACTCCCATGGGACTCCCACGGGCTCTTAATTTAACTTCAGAATTCCATGATAAGGGAGAACCTGCTCCATGGGAGAAAAGGAGGCCACAGAACAGTCCCTTCTTTGTTCCTACCCCACCTTTCCTTACACAATAGTGAATATTATTCATTTATGTACTTTTCAGCTATGGCTAGAAGATGAAAATGCCTCCACAAAGAATTTGTAATGTGTTTTGCTTGAATGTCAGCCCTAAATTTGTACAAAGAGCAAGTGTTGTCTTTGCATTCCAGTGCTTGCTGGTGTGGGTAGTTCAGCTACATGCTCCTACTGGGACAGGGGTTGGCTGAAAAAGGATGATGGTGAGGAAGGCAGCTGCAGAAATGCTTTTAAAAAGCTTCAAAATTTGGTCAGCGATGAGTGCAAGCAAATAAGCAGTGCAGCTCCAGGAATGCTTCTACGTCAAGCCTTTGAAATTCAACCTTGAAGGTGCTTTTCAGGGTATCCTATTTACCAAAGCCCTGTTTACCTAGCAGAGTTTGGAAAACTGCCAGACTTCTTTCTCGTTCAGCTCTTCCACAAACACCTTTGGCATGGCTCACTGCTCACACTACAACATTCAGCAAATTAGAGCTATTTAGGTTTTAAGTACTGATAAGACTATTAGCCACCTCGCCTTCCTCTGTATACACACACATAAATAAATGACAGCACAAGCCTTCCTTGACACGAGAAACCAAAAGGCATTGATTCAAAGGCTAAATAAATAATCGTTTGTGGCACATTCTCAACATTTTCAGCATTGAAACTCTCCCACAAGGTAGCTTCCTAGGCTATGTTTTCATGCATCAATTATCATTGTGGGAAATGGGGGTAGAGGTGCTTTGGCACTGGAAGGCAGTGCTAACGGGACTGACTTTGCCAGAACAACAAAACTTCCCTGTGCTTCTAGACGAAATTTGTAAGCCATAACTCTCAAATTAAATGTAGTAGTTCTTCAAAAAACCAAAACCAATCACCCCTAATCCTGTACTGTTTT
This sequence comes from Anser cygnoides, assembly GCF_040182565.1. Lineage (NCBI taxonomy): Eukaryota > Metazoa > Chordata > Aves > Anseriformes > Anatidae > Anser > Anser cygnoides. Next base: position 100,619,022 of record NC_089874.1, on the reverse strand, counting down.
TACAGACATTTAAGTGCCTCACTGAACAGCAACAGAGATAAGACAGGTGCTATTCTGTCCCCTTGCGCATGATTGATCATAGAGAGCTGAATGGAATCATAGTGACTACGTTCATCCCAAAGGACACAGTACAGAAATCTGTACAACTTGCAGCCACTTTTCAGTCATCGCTACTAAAAAGTGGCTTGGTTGGTTTGTCTTATTGCTAGGCAAGAATGTACACACCTCTGTATAGTCTGTATGCAGAATCTAAGTTTTTGGTATTGTTTCCTTGGTATAAAGAGCATGTTGTATATGATTTTCCATTGAGTAATGCAGTATACAAATAAAACAGCAAGAGTTGAGCTAGCCAACCAGGTTGCAGAATACAGCAGTGTTGGGAACAGTCTGTGACATCTGTGAGATGAAGAAAAGTGGCTTTTCTTCCTTCTCACAGCAACTGCTTCTGGCAGTTTTTAGTTGCTGTACGAACATCCCTGTAGTCAGTTGCTAAATCCTTGTTGTAAGCATTATCATCACAAGCACTATTGTCCCCGCTGCATTAAGGGGAGCAACACCACGACCAGAAAAGGCAGTGTGCTTAGCACTGGTGACCAAGTGGGAGAAGCTTTGGTAGTTCTGGTCTCAAGGTCCCAGAGTATTTTCCATCCAGTGCTCTACACATTGCCACAGCTCTGTAGGGAAGTGATCACAAACCCGCTGTAAATCGCAGTATAACGCCCCAATGCAACACCACGAGAGGGCTGATTTGGGAAAGCTGCACGAATTGACCCGTCCTAGCAAGTGTCTCGGGTTAGAACTGTTGAACAGACAACAAAGATTGTCAAAGGTTACCAAAAAATGTGTAGCCAGCCAGCAACTGTGAGCATTACGTTTTGCAACACTTACACTTTGAGCGACTACATCAAACCATATATTTAGCTAAAATGAAGAATTTAGGAGTAGATCCATTCAAATGCTTATGTAGTGTGTAAGCACACAAACACAAGACTATTTTCACCCTTTGCTATGTAAATGATATCTATCTAAAATTTTGCCACTCGAACAGCAGTGAACTCATTATCTGCAAACTTATCGAAGGATGCAGATTAATCCTAGAATAGGAAAGAATACAGCATCCTTTAATCAATACCTTGTTTTTCTATTCAGAACAAATAAATGGTTTTGTTACACAATTCCTAGTATGAAATGGTTAGAATACAAGTCTTTGCTTCTCACCAGAATAAAGCAGCTGGGCTATTTTGTAATGCTATCAACTGACCTTAAAACATGCCCTTGTGCAAGCAGGCTGAGAATCTGGCCACAGTTCTTTTTCCAACATCTATTTCCAAGTCTGTCCCACAATTAGTGCCAAACTATCTAGCCATTGTCTTGCATTTAGTGCTTTCATCCAGCTCCATTTTGCAAATATTTGAAAACAACACACAAAAGCAGACTGCCATCTCTCTCTAAACAGCACAGCATACAAATGCATAGAATGCACCACATAAAATGTTCATAAAAGTTCCTCTTGGTAATGTTTCTAGAGACACCTGGACTTCTAATACTCCTTGTTATGACCCAGAAATAGCTCCTCATGTTTCCCAGATCTATGCTTTTTTTTGTTGTTTTCAGATCAAAGCCAAGCATTAAATGACACAACTGCAAGTACTGTCTTGCTGGCTAAGTCAACTCTTGCATTATAGCAGTTACACCTTCTTTTTAGTCCCACCCTTCCTTTTTAATTGTACTTTATTTTGTTGTAGCTGTGCAGTTCTCTATTCCTCAGAGCTCACCTTGCCCGAGCCCCGCCGGGGAACGTGTCTTTCACCTCCAAAGAATCTGCCCAGCGAGTCAAGTAGACCCGAGTCTCTGTGCCTTGGAGATCCATGTCGAGCATGGTCTGTAGTGCTTGCAGAGGCCATTTTTGATCCGTGCCGGAACGAGGAGCGTTTTTGCGAAGCCATCAAATCCGAATTCTCTGAAGCTGCTGCACTGTCCTCTTGGATGGTCTGTAGCTCGTCTGACTCGGAGGGCCGATCTTTGAAGGTGTTGTCTTCTCTTCCTGGGGCATCTCGGGAAAAGAGGCGGATCAAGTGGGGGCGACCGCTTGTGTCAGCTGGGTTGGCCTCGGGCCAGGCATTCTTCGGGTCTGCTGCGCCTTTGGAGTCTGTCACCGCTGGGCTCTTCGTGGAGGTCCCATTGTTCTGGTTCACATCTGCCTCTCCTGCAAACAACAAGGATGAGATATGAATACAGGCCTGTGAAAAACAGCCCGGGAACAATGCTGCTTTCTCTCCCTGGCCTTGAGATGGTCATTTCATACAAAACCCGTAAGCTGTGCAGTTGCAGTGAAACTACGTTCTCTAACAGCCTGTCAGAACATTAAGCTATCTCACAACTGAAACTCTGATGATGTTCTCACACAAAATTTGCAGTAGTTCTAGGTGTTTTTTTTTTTTAATTAATATTTGTAAATGTTAGAAGCACAACTGAAATTAATTTTGCGGAAGGTTTACTGTTGATGAGGCTTTCAGGCACAATGTCTGGACAATCAGATTTCCAGTAGTTCCTGTTGAAGACTGGAACTCTAAACTCTGCTCTTCGTCTCCAGAACAGGAAAAAATAAAAATAGTTAAAGCAATGTGCAGGGCTGTGTCTCCTCAACTGCACATTCCCCCTCTGTGCTGTCAGAGCATCTCTACGCTTCAGGTCTGTCCCCATTTTGAATTTCTCACTGTAACTTCATTAACAATCAAAAGCATAATGAGGCGTGAGGGTTTCTTTATTATTTAAATTGTCCTCACTTCAGAAAAGTGGAGAATACTTGGCTGTAATTTTCTGCTTTGCTTCCCATAACAGTTTTCCCTCCATGTGTGAGCCTGGCCTTCTACATCTGATGTCCTAGCTCTCTGATGCTGACTGAAGGCCTGGAGCAGAATGATGTAATTTGCATTTATTATGTGTGAAAAGTGATGATAAGAATTACCAGAACCTGATGAGCATTTAGCCAAGAAAGGAGCCGAGGCGGACCTCCGTGATAGAAGTGAATGAAGTGTTTGCTGCCTTCTCTACAGTTGCGTTCTGACGCATGCACTAAAATATCTGAAAAAAATCAGTTACAGCACACTCGATCCTTAACATCTAATCCTTCTACCAGTGACACAAAACTTACGGAGCTATTATTAGTAGGAGGTTACTGCTTGGGAAGCAGCCTTTCACCCTACAGAGTAAATGCTTCTCACACACTCACCCCATGTTGGAAAGATCAAGTTTTTTGGAGTTAACAGAACTAGAAAATGCAGAGGTAAGTTGCAGTCAGTCATGTGCTACCTTTAGGATCTTCTAATTATCTCATTCCCATTTGATTTGGTCTTTGTTTCCATGAACAGGATAGATTCTGGCAAATACTGTTATGTTTTCATGTAGCCAAGGCTCAAATACTTCACTAATTCACCAGAGCAATTTTAGACTTGACACAGTCGTTTCAAATTGCTTTTCCCACCCACAGGGCACTGAAGAAACCTCTTCTCAGGCTGAGATTAATTCTGAAATAAATTTAGGGATAACCGCACAAGACAGTAATGCTGGTTTCTGCAAACAGACACACTGGTACTCACCAGGCTACAATTTGTTGTCATCGGTCTGCTGTGGTTTTACACAGCTTTTCATATAAAAAATATATCATGCAATTCTGCTGTGCACCTTCGAAAACAACCTAGAAAAGGTTGGGGAAACTTTGAGAGGTTTTTCTTCAGTTAAAACATTTGAAAATATTTCTCAGGAATACAATTATTTAACCAATGCTAATTGTGACTTAAGACCTCATCAGTGGAGAAGAGGAAAATATGCGGCACCTTTGTGATGTTGGTTTTCCTGAAAAAGATGATTTCAGGTTTCTTAGGAACTATTAAAACCCCCAACTGTTTTTCTTAGTCAAATGAAAGAGAAAGTAACATCACCAATATATGACACTTTCTGAAACGGCAAAACATTTCAACTAGCAGCTATAACCCTAGATTCTATACCATAATACAAATCCATTCAAGGCCAGAAAAAGAAAAATGAACAAAAGAGCTATTGTATTTAATTAAATGCATTAACAAAACACTAGAGCATCTGCATACTAATATTTTTTACAACAGTTGTGCTTTGTGTCCCTGAATACGTGTATTGGTAAGCAACAAAGGGCATTTGTGCCATAAAAGTAGCTTCTCCCAATGCATATGCAGCGAGCTGTGAAGTATAAATCTTTCTGTATGTTCTATTTCAGTAATGAAAGCATACATTTAAATTTTCTTCTGGATTTTTTTGCACACTTCAGTGTTTTCTAATATTTAAAAATATATAGCAGAGAGATACTGTTAATATTTGAGCTAACTAAGCAAAACCTTCAAGTACATTTGGAGAGTCAGACCCCTTTAATAATATCTTAAGGATAACCAGGACTAATGGTACACACAAACATATGCCTATTGGTTCACTTAGTAACAAATATTTAGACTTCTATTAAGGCCCATCATAAATGCAGTGCACGTGGTACTGATACTTTCTTTGTTTCTTCCAGCAAGATGAAGCCCTGCTTCGACAAGGTTGTCTAAGACAGAATAAACAAGAGCACCCTTCCTACAGCATATCATTTGTACAAGAGAAAGCTGCCCAGGAAAGAAGAGGGCTTCAGGCATTTTATTTTTTTTAATTTTTTAATTCTTGTAAAATGGGTTAATTTTAAGAGTACATATAGCAGAATGCATTGCCATAGGCATAACTGGAAGGCTACTAAAGTGTATGCTCTTTTATTTGCGCTTAAGTGAATAAAGTCATTGAAAGCTGTACGAGTGAGAGCGTGGGAAGCGCATTTCACAGAATCACAGAATTGAAGCGGTTGGAAGGGACCTTGAGAGATCATCAGGTCCAACCCCCCTGCCAAAGCAGGTCCCTTAGAGCAGGCTGCCCAGGTAGGCGTCCAGATGGGCTTTGAATATCTCCAGAGAAGGCGACTCCACAACCTCCCTGGGCAGCCTGTTCCAGTGCTCCATCACCCTCACTATGAAGAAGTTCTTTCTCGTGTTGGTGCAGAACTTCCTGTGCTCTATCTTGTGGCCATTATCCCTTGTCCTATCCCCACAAACCACTGAAAAGAGGTTGGCCAAATCCCTCTGTCTCCCACACCTCAGGTATTTATGCACATTGAGGAGATCCCCTCTCAGTCTTCTTTTCTCCAGGCTGAACAGACCCAGGTCTCTCAGCCTTTCCCCACCATAGGGAAGATGTTCTAGGCCCCGTACCATCTTTGTGGCCCTCCTCTGGACTCTTTCCAGGAGATCCCTGTCTTTTTTGTACCGGGGAGCCCAGAACTGGACACGGCACTCCAGGTGAGGCCTGACCAGGGCAGAGTAGAGGGGGCGGATCACCTCCCTTGACCTGCTGGCCACACTCCTTTTAATGCACGCCAGGATCCCATTGGCCCTCTTGGCCACAAGGGCACACTGCTGGCTAATGGCCAACATGTCGTCCACCAGGACCCCCAGGTCCTTCTCCTCAGAGCTCCTCTCCAGCAGGTCTCCCCCATCCTGTACTGATATGTGCGGTTGTTCCTTCCCAGGTGCAGGACTCTACACTTGCTCTTATTAAACCTCATTTGGTTTCTTCCTGCCCATCTCTCCAGCCGGTCCAGGTCTCGCTGAATGGCAGCACAGCCTTCTGGCGTGTCAGCCACTCCTCCCAGCTTTGTGTCATCGGCGTACTTGCTGAGGGCAGACACTATTCCCTCATCAAGGTCGTCGATGAAGATGTTGAACAAGATCGGACCGGACCCAGCACCGACCCCTGGGGAACGCCGCTAGTCACAGGTCTCCAGACGGACTCTGCGCCGCCGATCACCACCCTCTGAGCTCGGCCAGTCGGCCAGTTCTCAACCCACCTTACTGTCCACTCCTCTATCCCACACTTTCTTAGCTTTGCTATCAGGATGTCATGGGAGACATTTCCTCACTCCATCCCAAAAGCAAGCAAGGATCTGTTGCTTCAGGCGCAGCAGAGGACCACTCCTGCAGGCAGTGCCACCTTCCCACATCCCCTTGAGCAATGCAGCTCTTGAGCCTGCTGCTGGCACAACTTTCCCTGGGCGTGTTGGTCAGAGTGGCCAAGCCATTTGTTCCCCATATAAGCAGTGACTCCCCAAATGAAGGAACACAGATGGACCAACAAATCCAGTCTCTTAGTGAAACACAATTAACAGAAACTCCAGGGGTGCTTTCGAAGAAGCAATATTAAAACTCACTCCCATTGCCTGCCCATACGAGTCATGCCACATCTCTATTTTCACAACCACTGTGCCTTAACGCTCAGTTTGGCAGAAGCAGTTTATCCCATTTCTTGGGAATCAACACGCTCGTATAAGCCTCAAATTAGCTGGGACCTCTCAGCCCTGTGGTTTGAATAGCTACTGTCAAAACCTGTTTTATACAAAGTGAGATCTCCATCTCAGATGGAGATTTTACGAACACCAGAAGTAGGTAATCAAAGTCACAACACCGAATACTTACTACATTTTACAATAACTACAGATTGCTGTTACCGATTATTAATTTCCTTCTTGTTTCCCTCTTTTTCTCCATGTACAAAGATGAAAACGATCTCACTTAACTTCAGGGACCTTTTGAATCAACTTTTCTTTTTGCGTAAGTCATGTATATTTATGAAGTGGTGCTCTTCAGCATACAAAATACAAAGCATATTTCTCCTCTCTCTTCTATGATAAGCCAACTAGGTAGTTAAACACAATGCAGAACAGTTAATTCTAACTACATTTCAGTATGTTTACTGAAATGCTGATGATAAAATATCAAAATGTGGAATTTTATACTGACTTACCTGTATTTAGTCACTTGAACAGTTGAAAGTTACACCTAAAAATTACTCAGCTTCATAATGACTAAGATTTCAAGACGTTTAGTAAACTGAAGTAGTAGTAAGGCATATGTGCAGTGTACGGGTAATAGTTTGCCTTGCATTACTTGGAGAGGCTGAAAAAAGTCTCTTCTGGAATATGTGGCTTTCAGTAACCCTAGGGGTAATATTGAAACATTTGAAAGAATGGAAAGGACAGAAAAAGCAGGTCCAGCATCACTATGCAGGAACTGCAGCTGAGGATGTCTGGGTTCCAACTCTGCATTGAGATCATAGTGCTGTTCAACATTTGTCTTTTGTTTTTTAGGCAGTTCAGTTCTAATATTTAGACACAGTGATATGCTATGAAAGCCAGGGTCAAATAAAGGTCAGGCCAATTCAAGACTTGATTTCCTCCGAAACAGGATTCAACTATCTGGTGCTCAGCAGCATCAAGTAGCAAAGGCAAGTGTGGAAAAACTATTTAACCTGTGGACCAGTGCAGGTCATCTGCCAGAAATACCAAGGCCGGTTCTGGCTCCTCTGCCACTGGAGGTGGTGCTGAGGAGCACTGCACCACTTGGTGTGCAGTGGGAACACCTACTGATCAAACTAAAAGAAATGGAGAAAAGAGGATGACAGAAGGGGTACAAACCAATAAACTGGTGCAGAGTACGGTTCAGCAAACAAGGTTACAGATCTCTTGGTCATTTCCTAAGTAGCTGAAGAAAATAGAGAAGTTTTCTGATCAAAATTCTTGAGGAGGTTGCACTTGCTCCCTCGAGTACCACTGAAAGGTACAGTCTAGCTCCTGTTTTGTACTTTGACTGCAGTGCAACTCACAGCAGAATGGCGCATCTACAGCATTTAGGCTCCAATAAATAAGTATTTAGGGTGTGGGAAAAAAGAATTAAGTTTGCATTACTCAATCTGAACTGCAAAGTTTGATTTCTCATTATGTGTGCTAAGATACAGCAGACAAAAAATGGCTCTCAGCCTAACTTCACTGATGTGGTTAGAAGGCAATATGCCATCAGACATTTTACTTCACAGATCTAATTACCAGGTTTGTCTGATGCTTGTCAAATTGTTGGAAGTCAACACTGACCAAACACTTCTGTCTGGAATATGTTGCATGCAGTATAATGGTATGGAAAATAGTTGGTCCTAGCTCTGAACACAACCAAAGCCAATCTGCTGGTGCATTTAGCCTTTACACAACTATTTTTCCCATTTCCCTAGCAGAACAAGTGCAGAGAAACGTGTGTCTCATAATACAAATCCACATGAGTTCAATACTCCTGTTGTAGTGAGCCAAGAGACCACTTCCATTACAGCTCACTCTCTTCCCTCCCTCCTTGACAAAACTTATCACTTCTAGGAAAAAATTCCGCCCAAAATTTTCTATAGCTTCAATGTAACTTCATAGCACAGGATGAGTATTTGCAGAGGAAACTCAGCTTTTCCAATGAGTTTGTCAAATGTTAGTCCTTTGGACTTTCCTCCCACAAAAATGACAAACCATCTGCTAAGCATAACATGCAGTCCTTTGACTCTCTTCCCTCACTGCACACATTAGACATTACAGAGCATATAAGGCTCTTACCAGACAAGCATAAAAGGGTTTCCATTCCATTGATTAGCCCAGTAAATGTCTATTCTACTCTGACGAAACAGTGAATAATGGGTATAAAGTGGCACAATTTTCCTCAAACAACAAACAAAACAAAACAAAACCAACCAGCCAAAAAAAAAAACAAAAAAAAAATAACACCAAGAAAACCTTAGTACTCAAAATAGAGGAAGAAGTGGGCAGAAAATACAAAAAACAACAAAAAAAACCCACACACATCTGGCCCAGCATAGGCTCTTAACTACCTATGTTACTTGCAGAGTCTCATTTACACTCCTATTGAACTATGTTCAAGACCAAGTTTAATTTAATTCTATTGAACTAAATAAAAGACTATTAACCCAACACGTAGCATGGGATTAAAGATCATTGGCTAAGCATGCAGAAGAGGATTTTACTGCTGTTGGTAAAGACATGACACTTTATTAGAGCTGATGTCTAGCTTGCATTGCTGTGGCCAGAAGAATGAAACACTCACTCTTAAGATTTCACTTAGAAAAGATGAGGAGCCTGATAGATGCTGCTTTCCATGAACCCCTGCTGACTTAGGGAATAGCAGTTCTCAGCCAACCCGTGCAGGCAGCGTTATGCCATCCTAGGGCTACTGCCAGCCTAAAAACGGATAGATCACATATGATCTATTAATTGCTACACCATCGTTAATATCTGTCTTGGCATAGCTGCTGACTGCTCAAACACCTCACTGCTCCAAGTGCGCCCTGGCCCTCTCTCTCTGAAGAATGGTTGGTGCAGAAACAGAGCTTGTCCTTGCAGCAGAGCTTGCGTGACAACACAAAGGTTTTGATGGGGAGAAGGACAGTGCCAGGTCACATCTGATTACAGAAATACCTGTCTTTCCAGGCTCAGCAGGAGAATGGGATGACAGCATGCCAACACTATTTATGCTCAGACTTTGAAGGAAAGAAATACCACATTCAGTCAGGAGGGGTTCTCTCTACTTTTGGTGTACTTTGTAGTAGAAAGCCATGCTGTGGGAGAAAAATTCAGTTTGCATAGCAGAGTATTATTCAGCAATTCTTTCAGATATTAATTACTGCACTATGAAAAACCTAAGTACAAATCCCCTTACTTAATTTCTGATACTAGCTTAAAATGTATTCCAGAGCTGCTGAAAAAAACTCCGACGTTTGATAAACATTTGTGACATAATTCACAGCCAGGTGTTGCACTAGGTAAGGCGACCAGTAAAGTCTCCCTTGAAATGCCTCACAATCTGCTTCCCCAGGGGACACTTGCTGGCTGCCAAAGGTGTCTGTAACACCAGTGCTGTTCTTCTTTTGACACTGAGAAAAACAAACCTTCCACCCATGCTGACCTGCCAGCTTCTTAGTTCCTTCAGTGCTCAAGGGAGAGTAGGTCTGACTGCGATCCCGAGATGCACCATTTTCAGGACTTCCCTCAGCTACATGAAATGTAGTTCCCAGAGCTCACAAACCAGAGTTGGAAAAAAATAAAAAAAAATAATAATAAAAAATCTATCTGTGAAGTAATTTATCCCAAAGGTTACTGGTAAGAGAAAAAGGGTTACCTGCACACATCTCTGTGTAAACAGTAAATGCCCGATTTTGTGTCAGTTCTTTCAGAAATGTGAGACTGACTAAGAGGGGAAAACAAAAGCCTTCAATATCCTGTAGGAACAGACCTTGGCTTGCATGCAGCTGGATCTCATTTTGCTGCTTCTGGTCCTCTAATACCGATTTCCAGATCTGACATTTTGCTGCTTGCGGGACAAGAAAGGACTTTTGGATTTTAAGTACTGGGCCAGGTCACTGCACTCTTTATGCAAGCAGCAGCAGCTTGTAGGGGTTCCATAGAATCTGCTTAAAGACACTTTTCAGTTGGTGGCAACTGTTTCAATGTCACGCTTACGTGGAGGCACACTATAAGATTATAAGCAACACAACTAGTGAATTATGTTATTTAACAGCAAATATCACGAGTCTTACCTGCTTTTCTAAATTTGCCTCTTTCAGTTCAGGGACCCAATGCCTAAAAACTAGATGATAAACATGAAATAGAATAGACCCCTGTAGTAAGCAGGTGGGGTGCTGGTGTTGCTGTGGTATTCTGTTTGGTAGGGTAATTACACTGATCTTTTCAGCTTATGTGGTAAAACCCAAACACAAGCAATGAGCAGATGAAAACATGCAAGAATGTGACACATAGCTGGAACGGTGACACTCTAACGAAAATGCTGAAGTCTTACCTCGTGAATTAGCAAACAGCACACAATTTTTACACCCCTGGCTGTAATTTAATGATTTGAGAAGACTGGTTCTATGAAACAAAAATTAAAGTACATTGTACATTCATTACAGTTGGGTTCAGCATAATTATTCCACCAAAGACAACTAAGTTTTATGGTATCACTGTGTAAAACAGAGTCAATCAGATTTTGGATATACCATCACCAGGGGTCCTCTCTCTGCAAAACTCTTGCTTATCGCGAGGCTTTTCACCAAGGGACATGTAACTCCTAGCGTCTGCATGTCAGAGATGTGAAAACACTTGCAGTCTGTGCAGCAATAGCTCAGTGCTGTAGTCAGTGCCCAAAGGCTGGATGTTAACAGGAAGCACATGTGGTTACTGTGGGCTGAAATGCGTTAACGTCCTGTTACCCACTGTGAGGGGCTGCTCTCTGGGAGCCAGCTTTTACGCTTGATGGAAGAAAAACAATGTCATGTCATCCCCGAACTTGTTTACTCTGTGTTGTCTTTAAGTATCCTCTTTTTTAGTGAAGAAATTTAGCCTTTCACACAGATGCTCAATTAAAGCAGCAAAATGAGCTGTGACAGCAGCTGAAATAGCCTCGTTCATTATGGCCATGTCAAAGGAAAGAGATCACAGAAAGACAGCCCACAATGTTTTTCAAACCATAGGAACAGGAGCAGTAATCGCATAGGAACTAAGCGTCTTCTTCCATTACAGATGATGCTGAAGGTATCAGAAACCAGAGGTGCGACAAACCTTTTTTTTCTTAAACTTACTCTAGAAGTCACACACTACCACCAGATTCAACATGCAAGAAATTAGCAGGGGGCAGGGAGGATGTTACATGTTTCTTTGTAGCTGCACTGAGCTTCATTTCCTCCTCTTCCCCTGTTCTAGTTGTGTTTTATTTATACTACAGGATATATATATTTCTGCAGTGAGGTGATGCATCTTTGTACGGAATTACCAGCTACTCTCAACTGCTAAAGTCTTGCAGAAAGGTTTTCTATCCATCTTCTGCCTTTACATGTCAGTGCAGTTAGGTAAAGAAATCTAATGATTTGGGAGTACATGGTACCAACTGTAACAAGAAGAAAACTGTTCTGGACTTTGTTACTTGCCTCCTGGGTGCTCAAAGGTGATTTATGCTTATGAGCACAGTAAAATAAAAGTAAAGTAAAAAGAGGCGTTCAAAAAAAATTAAAAATATTCCCCATGGAAAAGTTATTTTTGATGTCAAGGTTGCAATTAAAACCAACCCACTCGACTGTACTAGCTACCTTGCACCCTGCGTGTTTTCATGCAGCTGGTCATTGGTTATCCCTGCCACTGGCTTACAATGAAGAGACGAAGCGAAGCCCACACGGTGGCCTACCATTGTAGAGGAATGCAGCAGTGTAGGCCTGGCTTGCAGCCTCTTGCTCTTGTTTTCCAGAGATTCAGGCATTGCCTCCATTTGCTGAGGGTTACAAAGGAGAATACAGAAAACAAAAAAGCCTGTGGTTGAAACCAGTGGGACTTGCTATGGCAGAAATTTGGAATCTATGAGAAGCATGTGGCAATTCTCCATACAAGCCGCAGAGGTTTGTTGTTGGAGTTGTTTTTTTTTGTTATACAAAAAAACTTAAAAGAATTTTATCCACCCACCAGTTTCAAAGAAAAATGTTCCTTTGTTGTTGTCCTTCTTTGTACTAGAACATATAGGTTTGGTTTAATCTTAAGTGTCTCACAACGGATCCTCCCACAGTAAAATGAGCTGGGGCATCATTTGTAAATAACAATGTTGTGTTCTTAAAGAGGAGAAATGAAATCACCTGTTTGATCCATCAGCATTTGTCATCCTTACGAATTGTACAACTGACCAGTAATAAACAAAGGATTGCTTGATAATTTTTCTTCTCTGCTACAGTCACATTGAGCCTAACTAATTGTTAGGTTGCAAAACCTGTACATATCACCCCCACAGAAGTAATAGCACAACAAAAGTACTAGCACTTAAATCAGATTTCGCAATAACTCACGTTATCTATTGTATTTTGCACGAGCCACATTTTTCTGAGAAATAACCTATTCCCGTCAGTGCAACTGAATATACGGTAGTTGATTTAGTTTTCTTTCATAATTCCATAGGGAAGCAGGGCCTTAAAATCAGCAGAACTGTTGGTGAAATGAGTGAGCTAAGGGCAGTGACTGAACCAGCTGGTTCAAACCAGCTGTAGAATACAGGCTGTTAAAAATCATCATATAGCTAGCTCCTCCAAAACTGTACCTGGCGACATTACTGTTTTTTTCTTGACCAGGGGTTAAGTGTACATGTCATAGTTTATACTTAGGTAGAATACATTGCAGAATAAAATACTGTTATAAGTTATTTAAAATACAGTTATAAGTATATAAAGTATATAAGTTATAAGTAAGTTATATAAAATACAGTTATAAGTATGCTAACTTTAAGAAACAATGATTGTGATCACAGAAAAATTACTTACAGCACAAGACTACAAAGCCTTCCTTGGATAAACTGCTTTTCAGTCCTGCAGAGTAAAACTGTTGATGTGTGTTAAGTTTTCCTGGCAATAACTACCTAGACCTAACCCCGAAACACTTCACAGTAGTGACTATAATGTGAACTACTGCATATGTAAAAGAATATGAATGCTCGTAACTCCCCAAAAGCCACAGTATTGATTTCATGGTTTTGCGATACCACTTCAAACTTTGAATTCCAAGATAGGGTTTTACAGAGCAGACCCAAAGAAAAAACAGATTACAGTAATGTGACTGCTCATCCCTAGAGAGATCAGTACAAGTTATCTATTTTGTTACTGTGAATTATCTGCAGGATGCTGTAGTCAACATGCTTGAAATGCTCATGCATGCTTTCAGTATACGACGTTATATCTAGATTTCTCTCTTTTCACTATGAATGTATTTGAACTGAAGCTTTCACTAGAAAGCCCACTTGAACTCAGAGAGTCACCATCGTTATAAAATCTGCAGTGAGGGGAATTACTTTGGTAATTTTTAGAAGAAAAAATTTTAGAAGATCCACCAGAGTGCCATAAATGATATTCAGACCCTGAAGCGTGTAATTTGCTAATATTTCTAAAAATATTTGAAATGTTGGGGCACAAATGAACCTATAGACCCTTTTACATTTTCTCTACAGGACTTGAAAAAATACTGAACACCTTCTAAAAGCTGAAAAGGGGCTATAGAGATGTTCAAGGCTGTCTGAACTGCAGTTCTCTATGGGCAGAACAATTCCACAACTGTCAGACACTGTCATAGTCTGACATTATCTTCACTTTGGAATTAATTTTCACCTTACGTATGTGGTGAAAGGACAGAGAAGCAAAAGCCAGCAGGAGTTTGCTTGAAATTTGGTCACAGAGCTTGTCATATCCCAGAGACTAATGGATTACTCTACAATTTATTTTCTTTAAACTTATCTTTATTCTTCCTACTTACAACACTATTGCAAAACATTAAGCTTATCATCAAGGATAACAAGCTCTTAACTGGCTCACCCCCAGCCCAAGGCAGAGCTCTGTGCATCCCCACTGCTCTCACACGCAGTGCAACTGCCCTTCCTTGCCGTCCCCCCCGTTCTTTCTGAAAAGCCTGTGTTCAGCCATGGTGGGTGAGCTATCCCACCTTGTCCCTGTGAGATCTCAGTGAGATCAAAGCCCTGCCCAGGCTGTGTGGGTGGCAGCTCTCTACCCTGTGAGGATTCAGATCAAGAGCTGTACTTCCAGCTGTGTCCAAGATGTAGGAGATGCAAGAAGATGGGAAGGCAGAGACCCAGGCCATGACCCACATCTCCCGCTCTGCCCACGATGATGACAGGGGAAGAAGCTCAGCCCTCTGTGGAGAGGAGACCCACATCACCAGCTGCTTCCATGAGGTACAAGACATGAGCACCTCTGTACCCTTTGGGAAACAGAGAACCGGGTCATGAGGTGCACCTCCACTTCAAGATGGTTGGACTTGATGACCTTGAAGGTCTTTTCCAGCCTAGACGCTTTCATCATTCTACAAGACGCTGGCAATGACAGACAACTCCTGTCTGATATGGGAACAAACAGCGTGTGGCTGTCCATCTGCAGCTCCAGCTCTGCCTTTGACACGGACAGTAAGAAAAGCTCCTTGTGCAGCTGGGATACTGAAAGCGGTGCTGGTGATGGCAGCAGCCTTCGACATGCTGACTCTAGACCCTTACCAGTAATCATAAATTCACCTTTGGTGGCATTATCTGGAAGGCCTGTCCATAGAAAGAGCCCCAGACCCCTGGTCAAGGGCTTTGGCCCAGCAAGTGCCCATGGTGTACAGGACCAGTCACTGCCAGAGCGGCCAGGCTGCTTTTGTTCTCCCCAGCACCTGGTCTCAAGCCTCGTATGGCACCAAGCAGACAGACCTCCTTTCCTGGGGGCATCTTGGTTTCCCTCATGGAGGAGAACCACCAGCCTGAGTCACTGACTGCTGGAGAGGGCTTTGAAGGTGGTGAGGGAGACGGCAGAGCTGGCAGCAGGCTCGGCACAAACCCAGGAAACAAGTTCCTGCATCAGGCAGGAGCTGAGAGGCCTCTTCTCTGGACAGGCCAACTCTACATTTTTGGTCCACCTCAGGCTTCCCAGAAAGACCTTTATCACATTTTGGCAAATCAAAGGGTTCCCTCATCTTCTAAACTCAAGGAAAATGTACTCGTCTGAGCTTCCCCAACTTTCCTTATCTCCCAGCCTTTCTTTCACTAGTCTGTTAGCAGAGAAGCAGCCATCCTTGGCAGGACAGACCGGGACGAGTCCCTTCAGACACCCATTTCCTCAGCCACACTCTTCTACAACAGCAAACAAGCATCTCTTCAGTCCTCAGGCCTGAGCAAGAAAGAGCAACATCCCCAGCTCTGGATAATCAATCTGTATAAAACTCAGCACATCCCTAATCCCCCACGTCCCTGCTCACAACAGCAGCGCTGCTTTCCCTTATTTCTCTGGCCAGCTCTATCAGCAAGGAAACACTGCTCTCCTCCACAGCCTGCTGCTCTCCTCTGCTTTTCGGGTATCTGTCTGATGATTTCAGGCAAGTGTGAGATGGAAACAGCAGTTGGGGAGTTACTGAAGTGTAAGCCATCATACTGTATTATGCAGTGAAGACTGTAAGAAAGAAAAATACCTTTATTTTTGTAAAGGTACCTTCTACATCCCCTGGAGATCAAACCAGTGGTTTGGCATCTGCAGGACTCAAAACTGAAACAATGTCAAGCTAAAACAATAAAATCTCTGGTATCCCACTCACTTCTAAGCATTAAATACCAATTCTGAAGGGATAAAAATGAAACATTGAAATAAGTCCCCCATTACATATATCTACTCAGCCATCTTCAGCTCTATAGATTTTGACTGCATCATTATTCTTGCAAATACAATAGAGAGTCACGTCAGGCCAAACTCTTTGAATAAATATTTAAAACATTTTATCACCAGCATTGCCAAGTCTCAGGTACTGCTAGAGTGGGAAAAAACATAATTCTGCCTAAAAGCTTAGCAGCTAATTGCTAATTAAAAAAATACAGTAAATTCTTTGCAAATGTGTCACTTCGGGGACGTTCAGCATTTCAGATTTTAGGACTTGGCTGCTTGACAACATTTCCTCCCATGAAGGGGATTCTAGAGGTTCACTGTTGAAACAATCACTCTTAACTCTGAACATAAACCCAAAAGCCAGGTTACTCAGAGGACAAATTCCCCACGCCATATTCAAAGCCACATGCAGAGATCCCCACACCTGAGCACATTTATGGTGAGGATGCTCCCGGGGCACAGAATCCCAAGGCTGTTTGGGGCTGGTTTAAAATCCCTCTGCAGCCCCTGGCACAAGGAACACAGCTCCCAGGGACCTTGCATCCTGCTGCCTGCTGTGACGGGAGGAGAACAGGATTTTTGTCACCATGCCCTGCCTTGCTTGTCAAAACAGCTTTGTTTGGAGGCTGCATAATGGAGTACGTCAGCACAGACCTAGGAACAGAGCCATGTAATTGCTGTGGCAGAATGAGTAGAGGGTATGAAAATATTGCAAGACATGCAATAAACAGTGGGTAGCTTGTTAAAATATTAGCAAAAAAAGGTTTCAATGCCTTCACTTTTTTATAATGTACACAACTTTAAAAAAAGTTTTAGAGGTACTTTGGATCATAAAGCAATGATAAACCGTTCGGAGCCTTCTCAGAATTTTTAAATTATTATAAAAATTTAAGATATCCTCAGTAATAAAATTTGGTATTCAAAGAAATATTTTTCAGAAGGAAGCTCTAATATAGGCCTGAGGAGTTTATATGAGATTTGATTAAAATGTCTGCCTGTCTGGCAGAAAAAAGACACTAGAAGGGAATCTTATCTCCAGAATTTATCATAGGGTTTACAGCAAGCAATGTCTTCTTCATAATAGCCTCAAGTGCAGTCCTAAAACTAGAATAAAGAATACTTGAAACCAAGAAGGAAGTTCCAGCAAATGCAGCAATGAATACAAAGGACTAAAATAGTCTGCACGGATGGAATTGGCACAGGGTCTTACAGCGCACAAATTATTCCACAAAAAAAATCTAAAATATTGGCAAAGAACTCAGACAGATGTTTGAAAGATATCAGAAGGAAAGAGATGAGTACTTCTTTTGATGACTAGAAGGTTAAAGAGAAAGACAAATTCAAACCTTTAGAGATGGATAGAAATCATCTTGTCTGCCTATCCTGCAATCAACTGTCAGCAATGGGCAGGGAATAAAGAAACACATGGCAAGAGGTCACGTGGAAAGACTGGACTCAGTGGCAAACTGCAGAATCTACAGCATTTGGTGTCTGGATGCAAGTCTCCCTACCTTGAAGGAAAGAACAGTGTTTGCACTTCCAAGCTGTCGCAGCATCCTGCTGCTCTCCCACACCAAGAGCCCTCTCCATTTTTGTCCCCCCCACAGTTGCCAGTCCCTCCTCTCACCTCCTCTTCACCAAGCTCCTGTGCCAACGCTGCAGTCAAACCACTCTGCCGTGCAGCCCATCCTGCTCCACGATCCCTCACCATACTGCTGGAGGCTTCAGCAGGCTTCTTCTGGACCAAATTCTAAATTATCTCTGCACAGCAATTCAGCTCTGAAACCTCTCCTGGTTGCAAAGCCTACCTGCTCAGTACCAGTCAGGGCTGTTGACAGCTAGTACAGGCAGACGATACATGCTCACTTTTAAATCAAGTTTGAGAGTCAAAAGATTAAAATGCTATCTCTCCTAACCTGCATCGTTAAATGCTTAAAAACCATGCATATCTTAGATACTCCCAGACAAAATGTCTAAATTCAAGGGGTTCCTGTTTTCAAAACACAAATACTGCATAGGCACTGAAAGAAGAAACAGCTCATCTCTCATCCTTTTCAGAGGAACTTAAGTGGCTGCACTATCAGGGTGATCATACAGTGATGCCTTCTCCATGTCTCAATTAAAAATAGGTTTCTTCCCATTTCATTTTACAACAAACCTTTCCATGAAAGGAAAACACAACATTTCTGCATTGGCTGATGGAAGGGATAAAAATTAAAGCACAGGTTTACAAAGTAGGCTGGTACCATCTGCACAGCATGAAATCTCAGGTTTCTAGAAGGTGTATTTACAGGGGGTTTTCTAGGTTGAGAGCAACTCAATCTGCAAAGCTGCTGACAATGAGCTGAAGCTTAGCCTGGTGCTAACGTGGTTTCCCTCTGCCAGCAGAAAACAACATAGTCAAGTTCCAGTCCCACCACATGCCTGAAGCGGACCAAAGTGTGGTGCACAGGCCTACTGCAGGTTCTTTCCACAGATTTAATTTCCAGCACACAGCATAGGCACTAACTCCTCAATATTCTTCTCCTAGAATATCAAAGGAAAAGCAGGAGATGAACTTACATAGAAGTGGTCAGCTTTCATTACTTTAAAACCCTTAAGTGCAGCTCAGCTATTCTCCTTTGTTGGAATCATTTGTAAATCTAGTGCATAACTGAATCTTACACTGTAAAGTCTATTAGTAAGGACAGCGTACTTTTATACTTTTTTATATCCACGTTCTGAGAACAGAAAAACTAAACTTCTCTAGCCCTCTTACTCTTCCCTGGTAATTGCTGCTTATTTCAAGGTCTGGATGCTAGATACTTTTTGAAGAAGCTCTGACAACTAAACCTCTCCAACCTCCAACAAGTTCTAAAAGTTTCCAATTGTCAAGTTTGCACACTTTTTCATCTTTGAAAGTAACATTTAAGGTCTTAGTCCTATTCTTCTGCACCCCATTGCACATTATAGCAATGAATGCCCAGAGACCAGCCTTGGTTTATATATTATATATACATATTACAATAAATTGAGGCATATTTAATATAGAGCAAAACAGTAATAGAAGTAAAAAACGACGATGGTAGTGTCAATTACCATCCCCATCAATTCAGCAAGAAAAATCTGTCATATGAAAACAAAACTCCTTATGGAATCACTAAACATATTCATAGGGAAACAGTTTGCTTAAATCAATGCAATAATAAAAGAAAGAAATCAAACATCAGGAAAAAAACTGAATCCCATAAGAAACTTGAGATTCTTAGCTGACAAAAGCACAAGGTAAAAGGCCCCAGTAGCATATCCAGGCAGCCCCAAGACTCCGTGGCATTGAGGGAATGTCAGCCTCAATAAAAAAAAGTGACCATAATTTACACAACTCATCTCTTAACTAAAGACATACATACCTAGTGTTTCGGTTGGATTTTAGCTAGTGTCCTTGGATACAGTATGCTCTTAGTCAGAGGAGATCTAGGAAATTATTAGGAAATCCCAGAGATGTTAAAGTAAATCTAGACATAAAACAAAAGTTCATTTCTGCCTCTGAGCTAACCATCTGTAGGAACAGTGCTTTAGATGTCTTCTCTTAGTATTTTAGCATCTAACCTCAGCTATTTCAGGTCCTTTGAAACTCCATCCCACTCTCCATTATTACAAACCACATTACCTATACACTTCTAAATATGTTAATAAATCTGTTCTCATATAGACAGGAGGTCACATCAGACATTTTCTATATACTAACAAACCATTGGTATTAGATTATAAATACTAAGGTTTAAAAAAGAATTTAAAACCACTTTTTTTTCCCCTGCTGAACACTTGTGAGCTGTACCATAGTCCTAAATGTGACTCAATGCTATACGACGAACAATGGTGACAAACTGTATAAAACAGCGGCAGTGATCGATGGTACTTTGCACAATATCTGCTTTTCATTAGCAGCATTCTAAGAGTGAAAAACTGCTTGCACAGTACCAAGCCTTGTACCAGTTCGTGGGAGTTACTGCTATTAAAAAAAAAGAAGAAAAGAAAGAAAAAAGAATTCACAAACTTTATACACGCTCAAATAGTGAAATAAAGTCACTTTTTACGTGATGAAGAGCACACCCAACATGAAGAAATATTAGTTGTAAAGAGTAAAATTATAGCACGATATATATATATATATATAAGGCACACAATCTGAAATACTGTATGAACACATTTTTCCAAGTGTAAACTGGGGATGTTCCTCTCTATCCACGCAGGACGCACAAGAAAGAGGAAAACCACCACTTCCAGAATAATTTACAGAGCCTGCGAGTGATGTGTTAGGTCACGCCAGGACCATGACAGGGCAGTACACATACACCAAACACGCACATTCCCCGTTACCCTAAGTGCAGGTGCAAGCCTGGGAAGCCAGGCAATACCTCGCCTCCCTTTTGCAGGCAGAGCCCCAGGGCAGCCCAAGTCCTGACAAACCCCTCGGCACCCTGCTGGTGCCTGGAGCAGCCTCGGTGCTGCCCCAGCCTGGGATTCGCAGCCGTGTGTGCATGTGCCTGCGTGTCCGAGCCAGTGTGCATTTCTGAAATAGACACAACAACCCTGCCTCAATTTGCTCGGCAGGAAGTTTTCATTCTTCTACCTCGTAGGAAGCTGTGGAGACAACTCACAAATGGTATAAAATGCTCCATAGGCAGGAAGTAGCTGTGTTATCTCTGAAAATGAAAGGTCATCTATTTTCCAGGTAAATGCTTCAGGGGCATTTCTGTATCCACAAGCTGTGGCTGTCTGGCAAAATAAGAAGTCTCCCCTATCAACAGACTCTACACTATCTGTGTGTGTCCTTTGGAAATATGTAAATAATGCAATCTATTTATAAAGCTCTTGTAATTTGGTTCAGTTCTCAATTTAGGATGTAGTCAGTTGTGGTGAATCACAGACTTTGGTTACCTGGAGAAACTTGGGTAACTGGTGGAGCCTTCCTAGGGGGGTCACAGGCTCCAGGGGTGCCGTGTGCTGGAAGAGGTAACTAGAAAATTGCCCATGTGTCTCCAGATTGGTGTTCATAGATTAGTGAACACGCCTAGACAGGGTGCTGAGCACACCAGCAGGCTCTGCAGCCTCTTTCCCCCGTACATCCAGAAGTTTATCTGCCAGCGTTCGAGGTCAGCTCTGCTACAGGGCAACTGTCGCCTGGGCTCAGACTGCTGGAGAATTGCTCAGTTGTGAGAAAGAGCTGCAAGAAGCCTTCAGGGCTGGCTGGCTGCAAGTCACGGTTTTGTGACACCCCCGGTGACACTACAGGGACAGCCGTGCCTCATGCTTGCCTGGTGGTCACCGGATGGTGTCCAACCCTGACAGCCATCCCTGCTCCTGCTCTGCTCTGCTCCTGGGGCACTGCTGGGCTGAAGCTCTCCAGTGTGAGGTGCCAGCCCCGCTGTCACCCAGGGTCCCAGCCTGCCTCCCCTGCCCGGGCAGGCCAGTCCTGCTGCTCCCTTGCAGCCTGGAAGCATCAAAATGCAAAACAAGACAAATAAACCAAACCAAAACCAAATACAGTTATTGTGGAGTCCTCCTTTGTTATCTTTGGCTTTCAAACACCACTGAAAGAAAACTAATCAGTGTCCAATCTGATAAGTGCAAGAATAATAGAGGATTCCATCTTGTTTCCATCTGCAACTGTGGTTTACACAAAGCTGCTTCCAGTATGTGAGTTATCCTAACTACATAAATAAAATGAGACACTTAGAGAGGGGTTGAACCTCTAGGATATCCCTTCCAGCAGCAAAGAAGCTCACTGGGGATAGTATTACCTGAGAGATGAAAACAACAAGAAAACAATCACAGGGTGATTAACAAACCAAGAGATTTGCTTCTTACAAAACGTATGCAGTTCCTAACTAGGATAGAAGCTTCCAATTGCAAAAGCCTAAAGCTCTGACTGCTTGCCTTTCAGAAAGTGTCATAAAGAGGCATTTACTGAAACAAATTCCCTCGTCCCTACCCACACCTCCTCCTGACAATCCTCCTTGTGACGTTAAGACAGGCCCATCAAGCAACAAAGAAATCAAGAGAGACCTAATGTTTGGAACAGAAGAACATCCCCCCATTTCTGAATTCAGAGTTTTTTATTCTGACAAGGAAAATATTTTCTTTGTGCCTGAAAGGAATAAAATTAAGGACCATATTTTCTTTGCAGGTGGCTGACACAACTTGGTTGAAATCTGTAATTGTCAAATCATCCTGTACTTCTACTGATGGTATAAGTAGCGTGTTGCACTGCATATAGAAAATGAGAAGATACAGGGTAACTTGACTTGTAGCTGTAAAACACTGCTAGCTTGGCATTTAGTTTTTCTAATATAAATCTGACTTACGATTTGTAACAGTTTGACTAGAAGATTGCAAGTTGAAGTCATGCTGGTTACATCTCTTTTTTCTTTTCACTGTCAGGCTTGGCACACTTCATAAAAAGGCTTCAACCTTCCTGCAAAGGTAGGAGTGAACTGGAAGAGCAGTCCGCCTCTCACTAATGTACTGTGGGTGAAGTTGTAGGGGGCAGGCTGAGTGCTAATGATCACCACCACTACCATCAGCCAGCAGAAAGATTGCTTAATCTTTAGCCACTGTTGTGCTCATGCTGCAGCATAGATCTGCTCATTTTCCTGACGATTATTTCCACTGTTCTCCAAGTCATTACAAGCCATCTATCTTCATACAAGTGGCAGGGCCTGAGACATCCACCCCAGTTCACTTGGACGTAACATAATTGCATGGATACAACCAGATCTCAACTTTGTTGAGTCATTCTTTGAAGAAAAAAAAATTGCATCTGTACAGCACTGTCAGTACAGCCACTGCTACACTTGAGACAGTGTGTGCAACACAACTACTTTCGCACCTTTTTGTCATCACTAATCTGCATGCACACACACACAAATTTGAGGTTGTTGGTAAATGCCAGCCTACCTGCTGCCTGAATAAAGGTAATTCCTTTAACAAACTCCAAGCAAATGCATAAATGTCAGCAAAAGGTAAGGGTGGATGCACTCCAGTGCAGCAGCACCGTGGCCATGATCAGCGCACCAGGTTACCTTCTGCCAGTGAAGCTGCTCACAGTGGGAAGAAAAAGCTTCTCCAACAGTAACAGAGCACGAGCATTAGTAACTCAGGAACACCAGCAGCAGCAGGTTTAGCGAGCTAGCTCAAATATGCCTTGAACGGTAGCCAGAGAACAACTCAAAATGAAAAAAAAATAAAAAGAAACAGAGCTAAAAGGTCAGTGACTGAAAAAAGGAAAGTTATTTGAAGAGGCCGTCTTTTCATGTTTTATAACACCAGCTGAAAAAGAGCAAGAGGCTCTGCTTTTGAAAAAATGAATACCATTGCACTTGAATGCTGACTGGAGAGATGCCAGTGATGCCAGCGATACCAGAGAAAACAGCTACAGCAATGTCTTTTCCTCCTCTACAGAAAGCCTCTTTGCCTTACACAGTTTGTAAAGTCTTAAAAATATGACTGAGTGAAACTCTTCTACTTCTGAAAAGGCGTATATGTATCAGGGACTACTGGCTTCACCCATCTGACAGGAATAGCTCAGTGTCATGATTCAGAACTGAGCTGATCCCTGCTTGGAAAACACTATGGGAAACACATGGAAAACACATTCCCCCACTTGGAAAACACATTCCTTAAGTCTTTCCTGCATCCACTAAGCCCAAACTGTAAACTGATCAAGGCTACTGATTGCTGTAAATCTCAAAAATAAAATAAGAACAGCCTCTTCCATACCCCCAGTGATCTGAGAGTCGGAAAACTGCCTTTCCTGTTTATTTTTTATTTTTTTACATTTGATGTATTCAGATTATATAGCTGCGCTGACACTATGGGGCAGGACGTGAGCTCTGAAGTCCTGTCATCAGCCTGAACATTCAGGTTTCTGTGAGATGGAAACACAGACATAAGCAATCAGAATTGGGAAGGAAGGGACTGCATGCACATGAGTGCAGGGAGAAGCCAGCACATAGACACAAGAAAGAGCTGGAAAGTGTCCCTGGGGTCCTGCAGTTTAGAGGCATCCTTTGCGTCTGGTTATTCCTCCACTTCAAAAGAAGAGAGAAACACTTCTTTGTTTTTAATAGTCTGCATATAAATCATTCAGCAAGAAAGAATTGTAAAGTACAGAAGTAAATCTTTAGATTCCAGGACCAGCTATGTGCTTGATCAGCCAACTTTCCTACCCCACTTGGGACGCGAACACTCTGGTATTGTGTCCGTCAGAAGCAAGCATCTGGAGAGGACTGAGCCAAGCGCTCAGAGCTTTCCACCCATGATCACGGTCGGTGTGAGAGACACATGCCATGAATTTCAGACTGAGATCCAGCTGCAGGAGGAGAAGGAGGAGACGCCACTCACCCTCTGTACCTGGTTCTTTTGCTTCTCCTCTCCTCCTGCCTCACACAGGCATAACAAAATCACAGTTCCCTAAGCTGATATGTCCCTTCTTGCAGCTTGCAATGCAATGCATTCACCTGCAGCAATTTATAAGCAAGTGGTCTCTAAAGATGAAAATAAATATTTTTCTAAACATTGTGCAGTTACTGCCTTAAACCACCTCCTTCTTGGAAAAGACTTTTGCATTTGAAGACAAACATTGGTAATTGTTAGCGAGCAAACTTTCAGCTTTGTCACTGGTATCCCAGGTTGTTTTGGCAGCAAAGTCTAATGGAAATTGAAAGCAAACAAGCAAAATGTTTAATCACCCTACTCTGAAAATGGGCTGTGTTTGAAATGGGGTGTTTGGCGAGGCTCGCAGTAAAGCAACGGCTGTTGAGTTCTGCTTTTGGGGCAGGTTTTGCTTAACCAGCCCTTCCAAAGAGATTGCAGTGTGCTCAAAAATGTGGTAGTAGCAGAAGTACAAAATTAGGGCTTAGCCAAGTGAAACTGGATGTTACAGATGGCTGCTGTACGCGTGCTTCTACCCATCTCACTTGGCTGTCCCTAGTATCGTTTTCACAAAACTCCACGCAGCTAGTGGCACTATTTCCAGTCAAACTGAGAAGTTTAGTGGTGTCAGTATTTCACCTTTCAGCTTCAGCTCACGTACAGCCATACCTCGGTTATTTTGAACTTCAACTTGTCCAAAAAAAACCTGTACAGACTCCCAGATTTCAAGTTATTTTGCATATCAGAGCTCCCAGACCATGATATTGGTGGAGTGTTCATTACTTATACTTGCATGATCCAGATTCTTCTAGTCCTTCCCTTCCATTTACAATTTTGTTCTTAGAGACTGAGCTGTGAACGTAGAAATGTTTTAGGATATTCTGTAGAGCTCACATTTCTGCTTTGTGTTCTTCATTATTTACAACACATATGGTTTATGATTTTTCAGATACTTCTTCCAGAGCATTAAAAAATTTTACCTTGGGTATTTCAGAAAATCCACCCACATCATGGAAATTGATTGCTTAACTTTTTGATTATTATTATTTTTTTTAATTTATTTTGTATCAATTTCATACTCAAACAGATAGGATAACGTTGTCAACTTATCATGCATTTTCATCTTTGTTATTTACATTTCAAATCTGAAGCAAGATACTAACCCACAAGACTCAAAATACATTAAGAAAAAGGAAAAGAAGGTCAGCAGTAGGCTTGGACACTAAACCTACTTGTTTGCATACTGAAAGAACCTTGCAGCAGGATGCCAAGAAGAGTGGATGTGCTAAATGCCCATCACAAAACAACCAAAATCAGCATGGATTTGTCCCTTGGGATCACAGTTATGCAGCACTTTGTTGCTACCTAAAAGACTCATTAGTGGACATGTCCTCCTCCAACAGGAGGAAATAGGATTGAGAAGGGAGAAATGCATGTGGCTTTTATTCAGCAGGTATCACAAAGCACAGCTTGTGGTAGACCCTTCAGCATGTTATCACTAAATTCAGCTATAGTGGTTTAAAATTTCCTTTACTGCCCATAAGATACTTCCAAGTCAAAAACTGAAAACACTGTGTCCAAGGCACCTCCACCCAGGCCTGCTAGGTGAATAAATACGTAGTCGATGGGAAAGAGAGAGGAAAACAAAACAAAACAGAAGACAACGTATAAAGAATATCATATCAAATATCAAATTGATATGTCCCCATTTCCAGCCTCGGGCACTTCAGCAATGCAAACTCCAACAAAGTGCATTTCCTTATTATGAATGGCTCAAAGCCAACTGTCAGCCAGCCTCTTTCGCTACTAAAACTCCACGGCGAGGCTCTACTTTAATAAAACCCAGACTTCAATTTTCATTTTAGACAAGATATAACAACACAGGAAATTTGCAGCAATTTCTTTTCTATGAAGAAACATTTAACCCCTGTGCAGTGGAGCAAAGTTCTTGTTAAAAATCAACTACCTCATTAGAAGTGCAGACTACCAATGTCTCAATCTACCCAGAGCTTGATTTCAGACCAAGGAAGCTTCATGCACACATCAGTCTGATTTGGCTGGGTTTAGTAGCACAGAGGGGTTCTGAAGCAGAGTAGGACGTACCACAGGTTGCATACAGTAAAAAGCTGATACTGGATTTTTCTGGATTCGTAAAAGCACAACAACAGATGACAAATAAGATGCTTTAACAGAGCAAAAGTTTTCTAAAACCAGCACCAGCAATAAGGACAGATTCCAGACATATTAATGGCCCAAGACTTCAGATATGACTCGAGACTGAAATTCTTTCCCTTTCCTAAATAGTGAACATAAACCTGAAGCATAGATAAATAGTATAAAGTAAAAAGATGCTCCTTGGTCTGAAGATGGCAAGCTGGAAGCAGCATCAATTTAATGAACAGGGAGAGAGGAATAAAAAACACACCAAAACAGTAAAACTAACAAACACAAGGAATATTAGCTTGAGGCCCACACCAGTGGCTTATGAACCACGGACAGGTGCAGAACTCTGTTCAGACAGCTGAATTCTCTACACACTGTCCATTAAAATGAAAAGCAATCTTTGACACATTCAATGTTGTGCACTCACAAACCTCAACATTATCTCACGAAAATGGCACTTTCAATTTCCTTAGCTGTTGGCTAATCCAGATACTGCTTCAGCAGACGTATTCAGAAAGATAAAAAGATGCTAACACATGAAGTTTCACCCAGTTTACAACTGTGATTTCTCACGTAGCATCTCCGAGGCCATGCACTGCGTGCGAACACCCGTTAGGATGTCACTTGTCACCCTTCATCCAGTTTGCCGCTCCTTCCTCCCCATCATCCAGAACTGCCAAGAGCCAGAGGAAGGCATCAACCCCAGCCTAATAAGCACGTAGTCACGTAGTCACATTCATGATTTGCAACACAAAGGTTCAGAACCGGCATGTTTGCTTAAGATTACAGCCTCTTTTGAGATTTTAATAGGCTGTGGGCATTGCTCTAGCAAAAAAGAAAAATATATTAAAATGTAAGCACCTGATCTTAATTTTAAATCAGTGTAATTTGCAATCTTCTATTCTTCCTTTTCTAGGATGAAAAAATTAGGTAACGTGAATATCCAAAGGAACGCAGAATATATATATGTGTGTGCATTGTACTGCTGTCTAACTGAGCAACAGCTGTATATCCTACACATACATGTTTATACATATAAACACAATATTTGTTTCCAGATTCAAAGCAAAACTACTGAACGGCTTTACTTAACATTTTTAGAAATTCTCAGGTTAGCTAATTCCTTTGCCCTTTGAATATATACACATTCAAGCCCTGTAAATTGGCCAATTGGTCTATTACATGCTTAGGAAACAGACGGCAAGCCTGTACTGCTTTCTTTAATTTTCAGCTTTTCAGAGATGCCATGTATTGCTAAAACCATTTAATAAAAGTTCTGTTGATAATCATAAAACCAAGATACCTAATCCCACATTATTAGATGCAGCTACAGAGGCTCAGTCACAGTAGGTTAAGAAGATCTGTGAATTACAATGTACAAGTGATCTGTGGTTTGTGAAATGTACTTTAGGGTGCAAATACTTCAGTGATATTTTATAGCAGAAGTATTTTTTTTATCCCTGCTGGCACAATCTTAATGAAACAATTCTGAATCCTAAGCAATTGCAAATAAAAACAGCCTGTCTAGTAAGCAGATTAAAGACACAAGGTCAGACTCCAATTTTAATTGAGATTTAAATTTCTTTCATTTGTTGAGCAGACATGCAGGGATGATGATATTTTCAGTACTGGAAAGTGTGACCAACTTGTTACAGAACTTACCTAGTGTCGTATTTATAATTTATTTTACCGTTGAGAAAGGGACTGTGCTTGTCTGCATTCTCATTCTGTGCATTTTAGGCCCTAAATCTGCTTAAAGACTCACAGACTACGCAGACTTCTATCAGAAAAGAGTATAGTTTGTTAGAAGAAGCTTTTCACATGAAACTTTCTTTTTCAAGGATGAAGCCTCAAGTTTTGACTAGAATTTGTTATTACAGCAGAATGGTCACAACAGCCCCACGCAGTGCTATTAACCCAAGTCATCTCAACAGTAATTCATCTGTCCAAGCCTGGAATATTCCCTAGCACATGGCTTGCAGGATCTCACATTTGGGATATATCCTGTCAGTTTGTTACAAATTAAAAATGGCCTTTAAAAAATACGTATACCTAACTAACTTTAAAATTGACCCTTAACATAGAGATTTTTCTTTTTTTTTTTTTTTTTTTTTTTTTAAACCAAAAAAAAGACAATTCAGGGATGCAAGGGGTGATGGAACGGGTAAGACTGTGTAGCAGAGTTGTGTTAATTGTGGTAACACCCAGGTTAATAACCAAGGAGAACTTTGGGTGTTTGTTCAGGAGAGTAGCTGCTAGAAAGCAACTGAGATAGATTTGACCCCTGGCAGCAACGAAAGACCACAGTGTAAAGAGGGGGAGAAAATAATGCAGAAAAGGAATGAAGCAGCCAGATGGAAGCACACAAATGCAGCAAAAGAACGTCTGACAGAGAGAAATGGAGCAGTAGGTGAGAAGAACAAGTGGGGAGCAAAGCACAGGGAAAAGACTGGTGATACATGAGAGTGGACAACAGCAATATAATACCATAGTCACATAGTGGAGATAAGTCGTAGTAAATAGCAAGAACAATACATTGGAGAAATGACCTAGAGCATAAGAAAAGCCCAGCTGGTAATTCACATTCTGTTTACACCAGAAGGGTTTTAAACCTGATTAATGCAAAAGTGGACAGGACAGAAAATGGATTGAAAAGAACAAGCAGCAGGCAGGTGACATCTTTGGAAAAAAATCTGTCAATCTGAAAAAAAATTTTAAACATATTTTTGCTGCAGCCTATTCCACTAACATCAGGGATGCGACAACAGATTATGGTTGTATTCCCTGTATGCCAAATCGGTTGAATTTGAGATCCTAACACAAAGGTAATATACAAACTCTGAATTTTCTCCTCTGAAAGGAATGATGGCAACCAGCGATCCCATTGTGCTTTGTTGCTGCATAATTGTTAAAGAAATGCTTTCCGACGCCCTGTGAGAGGGGGTACTATCTCGAAAGCTCAAAGGGATCGTTCATTTGATCGCTAAACATAGTGTTATTCTAACCACTCATGCACTCAGAGAATGCCTCTATTCTCATGTTCCCCTGGGAGTTGAGATCATCTGAGATATGCCGGCTATCAAATATAAAGGCTGAGGTAGAACTGCGGGCAGGATAGCTTAAGTGAAAGCTTTTCGGAGACCTGGAATTCATCTTCTGCATTGCCTGATGACAGCTGAATTTGCAGACCACCAGACTAAGTCTGAAGGCGTGAGTGTACAAGAGAGCTTTTATGTATGGATTTCAAGTTTGAGAGCTCGTGTGTCGAATGGTGAAGCAGTTTTAAGAATGACAAAATTGATACAGATGTGGTTTAAATCTCAGATACACATGTCTTTCCCCAAAGCCATGGGCAGAAACCCATACGTGCTTTTTATCCAAGGCTGTTAGTGCAAGCAGATACTAACACATAAGACAATACATAAATAAATATCCCTACTCTCAAAAAACATGCACCAGGCTAAAAAGCTGCACACAGATAATGCAGTTAACAAAGCACAAGGTTACTCCATGCTGTCTTATCCTACCTTCTCCTACAAATATACTTCATTTTACTTGCAACCTTTTGAAGTTTGTTTTACATTATTTCATTTTTCAAGTCACTAAGATGGTCTTGTGATGCATTTTTATGATTCCTGAATTGTTTTGTTAAAAACACTGTTATTCACCAGTAATCTTACAAGTGCTCAGCCTCTTACCTATACATATATTAATAAAATAATAATAATAAAAAACCAACAATCACCACCTCCGATCCATGTCATTTTAGCACAAATAGCATATAAGCAAGAACTCCAATCAGTACTACTACGTAACTAAGTCTACAGAAGACTGACACACTTCCCAGTTTTTAATGGAGATAAAGCAATTGTCTATGCATCTCCACTGTGTGCATATTACCATCCTCAATTAACACACAAAACAGCCTAGATTTCACTGTGAATTAAATAGATACATATGCAGCGCATTAAATGAGCATAAACACAGCCTGACAAAATCCCCCTATCAATCTAAATTCTCCCTTTCTTTTTTTTTTGCCCCCTCCAGTAACATGGCTTACTAACTAACTCTTGTGTGCAAATACTATCTTGAAAATAAATGTACTGTTGTAATCATGACATTTCAAGAAGATCTGAAGGACTCTTAAAAACCTACACTTCATGCAAATAAACTGCAATTTTCAGAAAGATGTGACCTCATTAAAACTTCTGTGTCCAGGAAATTTTGGGATACTTCACTCACATTAAAATATAATTATTTTTATGCATATTTTTCTTCTAAAATTATAGATCAAACAAAATTACACATTTCAGATCTCTTCTGTCCAAAATTGAGACCCTTCATATCAAAATCCTTTTTAATCATTAATTTAAAAAGCCAATTAAAAATAAGCAAAACCATCATATGGATCAAATGTTGCTGTACTTCCTCAACGAAAAGAAGTCTGTTAAATTAAAAGGGTTATATTTGTATTTAAATCAGAAAATCTGAATTATGAATCTGGCCCTAAAAATATTTAAGTCTTTATGTAGCAGTTGTGCATCCCAGCTATGTCAATACACGCAGACTAATATAGATGGTGGGGAAAATGCTTTAATTTTAAATAGTTCCCTGTGTCCAACCAGCTTATACTCAGCATGCACATGAATGAAGACGTAAACCTTTTCTCACACTCCATTCCCGATAAAGAACACAATTATGATATGCTGAAAAACACAGGGAGCCCACTAGAAAAGTCAGATATTTGTATATGTCAATAGTGATTTATTACAAAGAGGCCGGGAGCCATGATAACTAGCCAAAGCAGCGTGCAGTTTTGAGCAACATGCTGATTTCAAGACATTGACTTACTTTTTCTTGAGGGAACAGCTCTGCGTGCTATCTTTCTCTTACTTTCTTTTTACTGGAACCTCAAAAATAACTTCCAAGATCATTCAGAATCAGAAATCACATAATAGACACCTAAACTTTAAGTAGAGCTAAAAAAGGGCCCTTTTACAAGGGACGTAAGAAAAATCTATTAGAAAAGGCCTCGTATTTTCACCGTAGGAGACATTTGTAATGAACGCATATGTTAAACAAAAAAACCCCGTGGGTGGAAAAAATGTAACTCAAACTAGTAAGGCATTTTTCAACCCTTATAATTACTTACAACTGGAGGAAAAATTGCGAGTCAATATAAAAAGATTGTTGATTAGATGAATAGGAAAGAGAAATTATTTAACGGTTTGCCTTCAGGGAAAACTGACTGGCAGAGCTATATTGGTACAGGGAGAACAGTGCAGCTGTAACTGTGTCCAGAGGAGGAATAGCATGTATAGAGGGTGCTAATGAAGCACTCACGTAATCGGAGTAATTGTGCTGCTGTGATTGTGCTACTGAGTTTTCCCAGGCAGAACAGGCTTTATGCTCTAACTGCAGTTCATCTGCAAAAACCACAGCACTTTGATTCTTGTACTGCAGTTAGAGAGCAACAATCTCCTCGGTGCAAAAGCAGTTTGGTGGAGGAAGTACTTGCTCTGAGAAAGGGGAATCAGCTGTCACAGCCGCAGAGTGCCTTTCTTATATTCTTTATGTTTATCGATCTACAGGATGAACGAGGTCCTAGTCCTCAGCTAGGTGCTTCTGCAGGATGAACAACAACTGAGATAATGCTAGAATGACTCTGCACTTGGACTATAATACTTTAGGAATAGAGGAGGAAATCATGGGCAATACTTCAAGGTATATTCCTGGTTCTGCTGAAATCTGGGGAAGTTCCTCTGTTTAGTTTCATTAATCATTGTCCCCTAGTAAGGCGGAGGACAAATTTTTCCACCAGGCAGTTTTCCAGTCACTCAAAAATAACACAGAAATCAAAGGATGGCCTGAAAGAAAGTAAAAGGCAACAGAATAACATTACTAATGTGGCAAAGTCCTGCTCATTCCATAACCTTATCTTAGGAAATTGAAAAAATGGAACAATTCAGACCTGATGAATAGGTGACACAGAAGAAAGCAAAACTACATCACATCTAGAACTACTCCAGCTCGAATAGGCTTTGCAAAAAATCCAGTCCACTTACAACAATAAACGTCAGAAGTGCACTTCGAACTTAGCCCTTCAGCAGTTCACAAATAAAATTTTCTACTCAATAGACTGCAGCTCCCCTAATCCACTTAGTCCCACAGCTACCCATTCGACTTTGGGTTGCAACACATCTACAGACAAGGAAATGGAAATGTTCTTTCTGCCTGAAGCTGCCTCGGCAGCATGCAGGATGTCTGATGTGACAGATGGTTTCCTCAAGTCTGCTAGCTAGGTCGAGAAGTTCACCCCCCATGGACCTAAGATCAGCATCTGCCTTGTTAAAAACTCAGATATAATCACTGCATAGCTGTTGAAATCAGCAGAGTTACTGTACTGAAAAAAAAAAAGAAAAAAAAAAAAGGAGCTCGTGCTTAGATAAGGCAAGTAAGAGTCATCACATCCTGATTAAATAAGTGGGATTCCCTGAATATCTCAGGGCAGAAAAGTTTCTCGAACGTTCAGTGTCTGTTTTGGAAGCATCAATGTTTTCATTTTGTCTCCACTGACTTCAGCGAAACCAAGTCTATTTATACTAATGTTATGTGGTGACTTAGTCAGGTGTCCAAAACCTATCATTCTTTTGCTTCAAGAGGCATATTCAATCACTTTTCCCCAAACAAAGATTAAAAAAAAAATCTTATTACAGATCTTTCAGAACAGAAGTCAGAACTCTTGTGAATTTCTTTTATCTGTAGCCAATTTCTGTGACAGTCACTTGAGACGAAAAGAGATCTAGAAGTATTTTTGCAACAGCAGCCATACATGTGTTTGTTTAAACAACTGAGTTTCGTCTCCAAAACACTGATTTCTCTTGAAATCCTCCTTGTTAGCACTACCACAGCCACTGTTAGTTCTCCGTGGTTAATGTCTCACACAGCAGTAATTTTAAGATGCTGCAGCAAGGAATAAACAAAAACAAAAACCAAGCCACCACGGATGACAGCTACTAAATATCACTCAGGCTAATTTAAAGTTCCTGTTCAGATGGAGATGCATTCCATCCAGCAGAAAAAAAAATTGTTCCTTCTAATTAAGTAAGAATATTAAAAGGTCTAGAGAAAGCCAAGCTTTTTATTGGCTTTTCATAGGGGAGGCTCTAGAGAGCGAGCCTGCTCTCAGCAGCGCAGAAAAGAAAGAGCAGCATTATCGTGGC
Organism: Anser cygnoides; assembly: GCF_040182565.1. Lineage (NCBI taxonomy): Eukaryota > Metazoa > Chordata > Aves > Anseriformes > Anatidae > Anser > Anser cygnoides. The sequence continues at coordinate 100,585,126 of NC_089874.1, read as the reverse complement.
TGTTCGCTGCTGCTCGCAAGGCTTGGGAGCAACTGCAGTCTTGTCACTACCAGGATGTTTCTGTACAAGTACCAGTGTGTGCACACCCATAAATACTAGTCCTTTTCAATTCTATCTTCCCCATCAAAAATAGATACCTCAGACGTGAATTTCTGCTGTGGGGCTCCTTGTCAGCACTTAAAGGGGTACTTGTCGTGCCCACAGAACTGAAGTAGGGTGCAAGTGCTGCCAAGGTGTGTGTTTTAGGATGTTAAGCCACACCACAGACAGCTTGCTTGAACTATAGCTTTGAGTACAGACTGGATTTGCTGCCTGACATGGTACTGGAGTCCTGGGGTTTCAGAGCTCTGTGGTACAGAGATGGGAGTGCCAAGGGGAAGCCAAGAGGTGCCAAGTCCCACAGCATTTTCTTGTACTCATACAAACACTCTGCATTCCTTCTTGCTTTCACTCTCCAGCTTTCACACCACCATTTGATTCATTTTCAGTCCTGCGGACACCGTTACAAATGTCATACATTACACCGAAGCACCATTTAGATTGACTCAGCGTAGAAGTAAGAATATTTTGTCAGTGTCACTTGCAATGGGTGTTTACAATTTGATGTCGTTCTCCAGTGTCACAATCCTTTCACAGAGGGCTTTCTGCTGCTCAGCCCTCCCTGTAAGGCTTTCAGATGTACACCCATTACACATCTGCTGGTACTTTCATGAAGAAACAGCTGCTGGCAGAGAGGAGGCAGCTACTACACCCTTCTCACCTCCTTTCCATGCTCTTTGGGCAACAACTTGAGCCTAAAAGGAAGTCCACAACTTTCCATACTCCAGACCACCACCCCCTTTCAGTACTGGAAGGTCAGGTTGATGGATTTTTGGTTTATAAGCTCAACTCGCTATCTCCATATTTTAGTCAAAGTAAATAGAGCTAATTGCAATACTGCCAGTGACTGAAGCTTAAACGGAGGTGTGAGTGGAAAGAACCACTAAGAGCTCCAAGCCAGAACTCAGCCCTATCTAACCCTGACAAGAAATCACAAGGAACTGAAATTTCACCCTATTGATAGCACTCTGGATGGGAAGCACAGACTTAATACTGACCTACTGTGGTTATGAGGGCAAGAAATATTTGCCTCCATACCCCCTTTTCCCACTGACTTCTGTCTTCTGCATCTAGCCAGGACAAAAACTGGTTCAGGATCCCTCCCGTGATGTGTGCTACGGGCAGCCCAGAGGAGCCCAGCCCTGCAGCCACAGGTTATGTTGGGATACAGTCCCTGGCACACACCCTCAGCAACGTGCCTACCTTCAACCAGGATAACTGGCAACTGGAAGCCTGAGGAGAATCCATTGTATTCACACAATTCTTGCAATATGACATGACTTTGGCTGAAAGCAGATATTTTGGATTTGATCCAGGAATTACCCCATGAAATTCCTTAATTCTTATTATGCAGGAAGTCAAAGTAGGTGGCTTTAATACTTTTTTTTAAGACACAAAAGGATTACCAGTCTCAGTTGACGTTTCTGGGCATGTATCCTCATAATAAATTGTACAAAAAAAAAAATCATCACTCTGGTTTTCTTCTAAGCATTACATCAAAAGTGAGTCACATCATAATTAAACTTTAATGACAACATCTGTTTCAGCTAAAAGGACAGAAGAGTGGTTGGCCCGCAGAGGAGTATTCTGCTTTCTTCACTCAAACCAGAACTGAGCATTTATTCAGCCTCAAAAACAAACAAACAAAAAAACCCCACTGGAAATGGGACAACAGCATTATGTCAGCTACCTACCTCAAAATAATGATCTTTCAGAAGCACTTTTAATTCATTTGCAGATAAAATCCTGCCTTAACCAAACTGGTTGGTACATAAGGACCAGTGATGGAGAACACTAAGCAGTCTGTTTCTTCTGTGCAAACAGACCACTGCCCTGGGCTGCAGGCTGCTAACTGGACAAAGACGACAAAATACACTGGGAAAGGGGTAACTTGTTTTCATGGTTAGCTAATTAGCAAAAGGCCTCATAATCACCACGCAGCAGCATGTGACATTAGGCCACCCTCAGCCATCCTAACTTTTACATTCAGACACAATGTGTGCTGTGGATAACAATACTGACTCACTCTGAATAAACAAGGGAAAAAAAATTCAGCAGATCCTGTACACTGTATAGCAGGCATTAAATTCATGAATAACTCAATTATTGAACTGTTATCGTGCTGACAAATTACAGTGAGAGCACCCTGCCAGGCCAGCACTGCTGAAAGTACAGCAGGCATCACTGGCTCAGGTCTCTGCCTTTGCTAATGAATCTAGTAACAAACCCAGTCCCCAGGAAAAAGAGAAAAACCCTACGCTACTTTGATGCCTGCAGCTTGTGCACGGTGCAGATGAGAAAAAAAAAAAAACACACAAAAAAAAAACAACACATGGGATCAGACTTGTTAAAATGGTTGTGCACTAATTTTGTGGCAAACATCAGTGCCATGTTCAAAGCAATTTCATGGGTTTAGATGTTACCGTGGAGCACTACATTAATTTACTGGCATATTAACTAGTTAGATGCCCAAGAGCTACCATTACTGTTTAAAGCATCAAATGGCTGCTAAAAAATAAAAAAAAAAGCTTGAATGCTATTATTATAAAAAGAAAATCCATAAAAATGGGTAGTCACCTAATAAGCCATAACCAAACTACAGAATTCACATCAAAATGCAAATATCTGTACTTTATAAAAGCTTCAAACTTGAAAACAGCAACAACAAAAAAGATCAGCCAACTGCTCTCTCTGAAATCCTGTCTCTCATTTCACCACAACAGTTCTCTAGTGCATAGGAAACAGGGCAAGGTTTCCTACACACAATTTGTAAAAAGTGAAGATCTTAAAAGAACAAAATTTCAACCCTTTCCTTGAAAAAAAAGCTTTAGGTGGGCACAAAAATGCACCAAAAGGAAAGGTACGAGCAGTATTTATTTCCTACTTCTGAGATGCAATCACTACACAAAAAATGCAAAACAACTTTTTGTTGAAATGCAAATCTATCCTTTCCAGCTCAGAAAATTATTCCAGTCTTTCTGGTGTCATTTTGATAAACCAGTGGTCTCTGGCAGGTCAAGTCTTGCAACAAACTGGGAAAAAGAAAAAGACAATGAGGACAATGCGGACAGCTTGAACAACAGAATGATTTTCTACCTTATAATGAAAAACTACAGAATTACAGAAAACTACGAAATTCCCCCATTTCCCTCTCATGCCAGAGGGAATAACCGCACCATGGTTATAACACCTATTTTAGGACAATCTGCTGTCTCACTGGACTGATTTTCTTCTTTCATAGAGTCACTGAACCATTTAGGCTGGAAAAGACCCCTAAGGTCATCTTGTCCAACCTTTAACCCACCACTGCCAAGCCCACTGTTAAACCATGTCGCTAAGCTCTATATCTACATGTTTTTTGTAAGACCTCCAGGAAAGGGATGGTGACTCAACTACTTCCCTGGGCAGCCTGTTCCAATACTTCACAACCCTTTCAGTGAAGGAATTCTTCCTAATAGCCAACCTAAACCTCCCATAGCGCAACTTAAGGCCATTGTTTCTCTTGAAAAACTTTGAAAGTTAAAATTTAAACTCATATTCATGTTATTTTTCATCTGAGCTCCCCTATTTTTGGTATAAATTTGATACAGAGATTAGAGTTGGACAGGTAAAGCAAAGTGGGCTAGTGAATGAAATAAGGGTTGAGGAGGGGGCAGGCCTGGCATTACCTCCTTGATGAGCCAGTACTTCTGCAAATACAGCTGGACAAGCCAAGACACCAAAATTTGAGCATCGCAACCAACCCCAAGCAATTTACTATGAGGACCAGCTACAGCTGTATGATACCGTTTAAAGCTATCCACAAATGTCCCTCTGTGGCTGGAAATCAGCTTGCCATTATTTTGCATTAAAGTCACAGCCTGTGTCCTACAATCAACCGTGTTTACAACAAGAGAAGCTTCCTAGTAAGAAGGTCACTGAACGACAGTAACACCCAGCTTTTAGCAAGTTCTTGACACTACCACATCACCTCCCGAGAAAGGGATCACGCAGCCAGGAGATGCTAAAGACTTTCCAGCTCCTTCTTTAGCATTTTGCCCCTTCCCTTTTTAAATAGGGGATTGAAAAGCAAAAAAGAACTCAAAAAGCAATAGCGACAATGCCTACGCCTGTCAAAACAAATGGCAATCTCATGGAGACAGAAGTTCTCCCACCTGCGCAGGGTTAGACAAATATACACAGGAGTTTAACGTGTAGGACAGAGCAGCGGGTGTCAGCATAAGCAACGAATCACGGTTAGTCGGGGTCACTGTGGGATTGTTCTGAATGCACAGTATCGAGCTACATCCCTGAGCTCTGCACACAAAACCTACCTCAGGATCTACCAGCACTGCAGTTGAAGCTGGCAGAACGATAGATGGTGCTTCGTTCAGTGCCACCTGGCCATATGCAGAATAGAGCCTACCTCCTGCTCAAGTAAAAGGGGGAAGAGAGCTCCACAGTTCTGATATTTTCAGGAAAAAAAAAAAAGTTAATTTTGCCTCTTTAAAAACAAACAAACAAAAAACACGAAACAAACCACCAAAGAAAAACACAGTGCAACTCCATGCTGCAAGATCCAGTAGGGATGACTGGAAAGCACTAAGCCATGGGAAACCATGGCCCCTTCCCCAGGTACCATTTTAGAACTGACCTCAGTAAAGATGAAACTTTCCTGTTTGAGGATATCGCGACTTACTGTATCTTGAAAAGTTAGCAATGAAAAGCTGAAGTGTGCTATCAAAGAAAACATGCTGTCAACGTATCACAGTTCCCCCTGAGAGAATTTTTCCTTACGTGTAATTTTATGCTTGTTTAGCCCAGTAGGAAGAACTTTTCTGTACAAACCTGCTTTTGTCCAAGTTAATGAATTAAGAGATTGCACCAAAAGAAGGTACAAACCCCCTAGTCAGGATGACAGACAGTTTGGCCCCCTGCTTTTGCCTCACAGATATAGAGTCACAATGGATCTAATAAACTTCTGAATTATCCAGAGATAGTTTATGGTCATCTTTGGAAGCAAAGCCAGCAGTCACCTCCTGATCCATTTCTTTAAACACGCAGTACTCTACCCAGCAATATTTTATCTCTCTCCTGTACTGAGTCATTCACGATCCTTTCCGAGTACATACTGGTTTCAACAGAGACCATGTTGACTACGTGCAAGTTCAGCAGAAGTTTGTAGCAGCAGGACAGCACAGTTCTAGATCACAGATGCATATTCAGTGTAGAACAGACAACAGAACTCTGTTGGGTGTCACAAGGAAATCCTTTCAAAGGCCAAACAAAACTAACTCTTGTTAATTCAGAATTTGATAGTTACACATACCATTATCATACAGACTAGATTCCCTTTCTCTTACCCTTATGCTCCATCTCTCCACTCTATCTTTTTGTATTAAAAGTTCATCGCTGTTGAGAATTAGCTCTCCCAAACAGTACAAATCTGACTTTTTTTTCCCCCTTTTTTTTTTGTGTATAAAGGATCTGGAACAATGGGGCTCCATTGCTGCTGAGGGCATTTCAGCCATATGGCAGCATAAAAATTTAGTAGTGAAGGACAACTAAAGACAAAACCCAAAACAAACGAAAACATCCTCCAAAATGATAGTTCCCGAATGCAACTCATGAAGAAGAAAACAGACATTCATGTTCACTCACCAGGGGCCCCTCCACAGTAGTGGATCAATCTTTACTTGTATTTACAGAGAGCACTATTGGGTCTAGCACACTTGAAAGAGATAGCCACACTTGGTTCTTTATCACCACAACACTTTTAATCGGTAATACTGTGTTTGCCTCCAAAACCATACCCAGCTGGTAAGGACTGCAGAAACCACACTTTCTCTAGAAGCAAGTATTTCCAAAAGAAACACTGACATATTCAAGCAGTACAGCTCCCTCAGATATCCTCAGTGTACAACAGCCTCTAGCACTTGCACATATTCCACGCTGTCGACAATACAGAGGGTTCCCTTTCCCTGATAAATCACCTTGTCACCTGGCCCAAGATAATACTAACCTTGGAGAGGGGGAAGATAAAGAGATTTCTGCCTGCTTTGCTCAGGCGGTCCGGGTGCTCCGGGGGCTGCTGGGGACTGGCAGTTGCTGCCACCGGGTGGCTCAGTACAGAGGGACAGCCACAGTGATTTCAGGGGTCCGGACTCCTCTGGGTGCCCGCTGTGCGCTCATGCACAGTAGTACAACACGAGTCGAGGTGTGAGACCCCCCTTTGCGAAGGGAGCTCGGTGGCTGTTTCAGGCTGGAATTGAATCCTTCGCTTCCTTGTGCTAACCTTTCTGTAGGGGGTGGCATTGTCCAGATAAAGCTAGGGAAAGTGATCTTTTGCGCAAAAGAAAGCACAGAAGACGGTGATGTATGTGAAAAAGGAAGGCTGCGCTGCAGCCTCCCAAAGAGGCTGGAGGCTATTTAAAATTCCTAGGAAGAGGGTTTCTAGTCAAAGCTGAAGCTATAAATTAAGCAACTCCTGGTGCATACTTGACACTCATTATAATTAGCATCACGAGGGAGAAAAAGAAGAAAGAAATGAAGGATGGCTTGAAATAGATCAAGACAGGGAGAGTAAGTGAGCAGGGCCTGTAATCTAACCATTTAAATCACAGGACAACAAATTCCTCACCTATGGAGAGCTGTCTGAAGCTTTTCATTTATCTTCTATACACTGGATATGAATCTCTTAACAAATTGCCCAGAAAGGGCAGGGAAAGGCAGTTACGTACAGCAGTGCCATTCTTGGAGACATAAAACTTGTAGCTGCAAAAAATGTCTTCCCTGACTCTCAGGGAGTCTCACACTAAAGTGACTGCCTTTGCACCTTCAGCCTTTGATTTCTTCACTGCACAAGGGTCAACAAGAACAAGATTACAGACTCTATTTGCACCATACTTGCCAGTTCTTTCCAGCCAGTTTTCGTCTAATTTTAGAAAGCAAACCAGCCAGACTTCATTTGTAAATGGTAAAAGGGTTGATACAAGATGCTGACCGTTTTTAGAGCTGGAAAGAAATTTTCGTTCTTGTATTGCCAGCTTAGCAAAGGTTGATCACTGGCTTATCTTAGATAAGCCATTCAGTTCACAGATTTAGAACATGGAAATATTTCACAATTTGTTAGTAAATCATTAGCTTTAAAGAACATGTAGGACACTGCCTGTTGACCTTCTAAAATTAGCAAACGAATTTGTACTGAGGTTATTACTCTGTACTGCGCAGTGATCACTGGACAATAAATTTAAACATACCAATGGTGAACTTCATGTTTTTAATTCCCTAAACCCCCCTGTTTTCTTCTCTCTCTCTTTTTTTTTTTTTTTTTAGTTTCACAGTCCCCATATGTGATAAGTGCCACAGGTTTGAACAACTAACTGCTGGTTTAGTTCACTCCTATTTGGAGCTAGTGATCACATTAAAGAAGAGGTCTCAGAGCCTCAGAGGCATTGTTTAAAAGCCTGAGAATTCACTAGTAGGAAGAAGTAGACTGAAGTCTCCCTGCTTTGCTGTCTCCATCCGTCTCACCAGAGGAGCACTAGAGAGATCTGAACCGAGAAAGGGCGCAGTTTGAAGCGGGCTTTATACAGTGCCGTGGGGCGCTGTAACCAGTAGCACTGGATCTGCTGCAAATAACTGGTGGAGCAGATGTAGAGGAAATGAGGTAAGAGCCTCGCCACTAAGTTAATAAAGTTGAAACCTAGTTCTTATGTCCACTTAAGTCCACTTGTGGATTCTTCAGCCACTGGCATTGTGTGATCAGTGTTGGAAGAATTCATGCTAGGAATTCAGGCTCATGTGCTAATCACGCTACATTAACTCATAGAGGAAAGATGATTTTAGCCCAAACCAGTTTAAATGGACATGCATTGTTTCCACATATAGTAAGAAAAATTTAGTTATACACCCTCCACTCCTTTTGTACCTAGAAAGAACAAAAATAATTCCTTACTGTATACATAAATAGTTGAATCATCCAAAATTTTAAGCTAGTCAGCCTTAATAAAATCCACGTGACTTTTGCAGATGTAGAATTTCCACTCCAAAATGTAATGGAGCTAAATATTACATTAACTGACACATCTTCAGCGTTTCCTGCGTTAACTTTTGACTACTTTTTTTTTTTTGTGGATTTCCACTACCATAAAATCCACATAAAGTTGGAAAAACGAAGGTTTCATGCTATTTCTCCCAGTCTTACTTCAGAAGAAGAGGCCAAAAATAGTCTTGTTATTCGATATGAAAGCTATCAGCACAACCCGTGAAAAAAAATCACAGCAAGAGGAACTCATCTAAAATCTAGGCCTCCAAGCATCCTCATGTGTCATCAGACAGTCAGTCTATCCTTCTGCCACAAAATGAACTCTCTTATATCAGTTTACACAGTTACTTGTCTAACCTGTTTGTAAAGGCCAGCAATGATGAATCTCCACACTTTCTAGATGACGCATGCCAATGTTTCAGTATTTGTTTTAGGATTCCCCTAGCCAACATTTAATTGAGTCTTTCTGCAATTTAAAGAAATGACTGCTTGTTCTATCCATCAGGGACAGAGAAAAGTTCATTTTTCCTCTCACCGTATACATCTTTAACTTTGTTGAAGACTTGCATTCACTCTTTCTCCTCTATAGTAACCAACTACAAGTTTTTCTTCAGAGGTGATATATTTCAGACCTTTGATCACTCTTTGTTTATTTCTTCATCCTTTCCTCCACCTTTCCACATCTCTCTGGAGCTGTACTGCCCATACTCAGGTAGATGACAAGGATTTTAAAGGAGTTATTTCTTCTGTTTTTCGGAGAGAGGAAAAAAAAAAAAAACACCACAAAAAAAAAAACAAAGCCACACCAACAAAAAACACACAAAACCAAACAGGTCAGGTAACATTTTCCAATTGTCTGAATAACTCACCAAATACTTCATTGTCCTCTGAAGACTGCTGTGTTAGTCTTGCTGCTTTTGGACTCTCTTTAGCTGCCTCTTCCACCTTGGTTTCAGCAATCTGTAACAAAAAAATTTCTTCAGATTAGGTCTTCTAAAGTCATCAACCAGAAACATTTTTCAAAATTCTTAATTGCAAGAATTCTTAATTGTGCAAGAATTCTTAAGTGAAAACAGAAGCATTAACAGTGAGGGTTTTGGTATCTTTAGAATTTCTTATATATGTTTTGTAAAACATTGAGGGAAAACATTCTCAGGAAACACAGACTTTTTTTTTGGTCTGTGTTGAGTTTTTTCCTCCCTTTTTTTTCCCCTCTACTTTCCAGTCATTTGTTCTCAAGTCTAAATCATTGTATTTTCTCTGCTGTTTCATTATGAAACATTTTCACCACTGTCTTCCTTGCACCTCTACTTAATTTAAAGTTAAGCAAAACTCTCCCAATAGACAAGCATGGCTACATGTCCTACAACATACTTCTCCTTCCAGTTGATACTTTGTTTTTTTGCGTTATAGCTAAATAAAAGTCTGTACAATTTTTAGCGAGGTTCTTTTTCCAAATAGGATGAGCTTTTCCTGCAAACTCTAAGGTCATACCATAGCACTAATGGTGATGCTGTTAGTAAAATTACCAATGTGCCTGACTGTGACATGTTCTCACATGCCATTGCCTCCTCCTCTCTAATGCTGTATTTTCTTCCACAATGAAAGAGATTTAAAATTATTTCCCATGTGCACAATGAAAAAAAAAAAAGACAAGAAACTGGGACTGGGACACTAACAAAAGTAACATTAGAGCACAGAGGATAACTTGGTTGTGTATGTGCGTGTAGATGATATTTACACATATTCAAAACAAAGCTGGGCATCTTTGACATGTTGCTCAGGTGCCTGTCTACGAAATTTGCTTTACTTGTTTATTCACCAAACTCACTGGAGAGAGAACTGAAGTGAAATTCTAATGTCAGTGGCAAGATTCTCACTGAGCTCAAGTTTGTAATGTGCCTACCCATCACCAAAGATCTAGTCTTTGAAAAAAAAAATAAAAATGTTGTTATCAAATAAGACCAAATCCAGTCCATTTTAAGTTGGGATGGGTGAGGGGGGGACGGGGGGGGGGAGGGGAAGAGAGGGGGAAGCAACACAGAAGAAATGGCATTTCTAATATTAATTTACCAAAAGTGTTTACCTAGAATTTTTCTAATCTAGTTCCCTGTCAAACATCTGACTTGGACTTTTGAGTTTCCACTTGAGATTATTTTAATAAATTTCTCAGTGACAGAAGAAGGTTCTGTAACAAGAGCTTTCCACTCATTCAGCAATAAGGTCACCTTTACTGCTATCTCACACTTACTGAGTAGCAACTAGCAATAGCGAGTACATAACAGAGCAGTTCACAATTCACCCCCTTATTTTACCCAAATTACCACCATTTATATTTAAATCACATTAAAACAGCACTACAGGACATAAAATGCAGGCCTAAAAAAGACATCTAAAATGAGTAGAATAAGAGCAAGATCTTTAAAAACCATGACAGGCTTCTAAGTTTCCATCTTTCCTTCTCATACTTTCTTTCTTTCTAGTGACATCTTCCAATGTTGACTTAGTGAGCCAACGGATCAGAAGACAGTGCACAAATATTTCTCCTTACAAAGCAAAGGTAACTGAGATAGAGAGAGCTACAGTTGCTTGGGAGCAGCCATCCTCAAGTCTTTAACCACTGTACTGACCATCTGAAGCACAAGCACTTACCTGTTTCTGAAAAAAAATTGCCAATTAGCTACGTAGTGCTAGACTGGCTCCAAAGACAAGACAACAGCTTCAGAATACAGACTGCCGGGATTCAAAGCATTTCATCCCCTATCTAGAAAAGACTGAAACCTGCGCTAGAAAAGCCCTAATCTGTCAAACACTGAGTTTCAAATAGTTACATTGCTATTAAAACCAAACAAAAAACATCACACCACTAAAACTGCAACAAAAGAAGCCCCCTTGTGTTTTCAAAATGTTTTACTTTGGTACCCAAAAGAAATGTATATGCATGCTTGCAGCAATGCAGACAGTAAACTGCATACATGGTCAGCTCTTGAGTGATGGATATCAAGTGACTGATGTGATACTAAATATTATTGGAAAGAGTTAACTATGAACTGGGAAAGAAAAAGAGGAATGTAGAATGCCTGTGTTTTTGAAAGGGCAGATACTGCTCTATTCAAGTACACATTCATTTAGAAGACTTTTTGTAATGTTTTGAAGAAATCACCTTTGTACAATTTATAATTTCTGCCTTACATTTTGGAAGTGCTGCTATACAGTCCATGAGAAATACTAGTTCTGCCCTCGGAATTGCAGCACACTTCCAAACTGTAAGCAGTCTCTTATTTCCCCTTGTTAATAACTGCACAGCAGATAAAAGAAAACAGTTTGACTAAGTCTGTCAACCTTCCTAAACCACACAGCAGTTGAACTTAGGGCACAAAAACTCAAGAGACTTCCAAGCCAGACAGCAAGCTTTGTTGGAAAAAAAGAAGAAAGCAAGACTCAGGAAGCCTAATGGTGTCACAGTAGCAGCAGACAAGAGTTAAGAAAAGCAGAAACAAGAAGAAAGGGAGAAACTGTGCTTCAGAGGAAAGGACCTGTAGAAGAGAAAGGATTCTGCACTCTTTTGAGGTACCGAACTGAACATCCCAAGCAGAAAATCCATCAACTATGAATCTCAAAGCTGAGGAGACAGTTTTAGCAGATGTTCACCTCAGTTTGTGTTAACTAGAACTAGTGTCCCTCAGGAAGATGGTCACAAACCAGCAATGAGTACACTGAGAGACAACTGGCTTTAGACAAGCGACTTCGTGATCAGCACAAATGCTCGAGCCCTGTCCCCGTGGCTATCCTGTGTTAGTTGCAGTGTGCAGGTGCTGTCCAAGAGGCATGTGCCAAGGCCCATGGTGCCTGTACTGGCTTACAGAAACAGTAGAAGCCACTGGCTCAGTAACCTATGTATTAAAGTTGGGCTCTCCATCCTATTTTCCTTGCACCATAGCAAACAGCAACTCAGTTACATCATTTTTGTAAGAGATGGAGACCAGCCTTCTACTGTGAAAAAAGCAGAAGAAGGCATCTGCTACAGCAGTGAGCCAAAAAGCAAAAAGCTCCCAACCAGTGTGCCATCATGGAAAAGACAAAATTCATGCAATTAGATGAGCAAATCAAGTTCAGGGCTCTCCAAGATGAAGGGGACAACTGAAATTGTCATCAGAGCTATTGCTCCAGGTTGTGCAAAGATAGTGCTTGTCAGCTCAAGTTTTGGGTGTATTCCATCATACCTAGTGTACCGTAAAGCTGGAGGAGGGAGGTTGCTATTCTCTGTGCTCTGGTTCCTCTTAGGAAATGGTTGAGTCTGCAACTTGCTGCAAGACATCAAGAGCAGCAGCAACAAAACAGCTGGTACTCACAGACAGTGCCTAGGAGTGAGTTGTCACACCGTGTTCTTTCTAGGGAGACATTCGCATCCATTACTCTAAAAACATGTTTTTGGCATTCTCAGGAAAGCTAGAAAGACAGAGCCCTGAGATATTTTGGGTTGAGTTAAATCACCGGGGAAGACTACATAGCAGCTGCGTTGCCTGCTCCCTGGATGAGCTATGTTGTCGGCATTGACAGATGTCAGCTCCAAGATGTCAACAGGAAAGCTGCCTGAGAATGTTAAGTCTGAAACATGACAGTACATGGCTGGATGTAAGTCTCTTTGGCATGGCTCCTTACACATACAAAAAAGGCTAACTTTAAAAAGATTTCTTTTGCTTTATTATTTGCACCAAAAACTTACATGACATATTGTTACTGGCATAGCTAATATTTTACTACCAAACATGATACAAGAAAAATCACTGCAAAGGAGCAATTGATGATCCAGATTCTCTAAAAACAATTTCTATTCTAAAACAGATTTTAAAAGGCAAGATATAAGCCGGTTGTTTAATTCTTTCTTCCAGTGTCCTGAAAGTTCTCGAGTATCTCAATCCTTCCAACCAATAAACAGAAAGTGAAAACATATTCCTTTACACTGCCTGAGCTGTGCCAGGATGGATTCATTACCTACAGTTATAAAGTGCTTGTGGCGGGTTGTAAAATAAAGGCCCTTTGTACCTATCATAGCAAATGTAATGCTATCTAGATCTGACTTGCAGGTTCAGCACTCACCGCAATTTCAGGAGCAACTGGCAAAATAAGTTTATTTTTATAGGATCAGTTCCCCAGAACTATAGATTACATCAAATTTAGGTTTACATATTTAAATAAAGTTCACAGTAACTCCGTCTCTCTCTCTATCCAAAGCATCACCACAAAAATTTGCTTCAAACCAGAATTCAAGTAAAGTCTCCTGTGATGAGAGATGTGCTCTGCGTGTGCTTAGATGCTTTCCTGAAGCAAGGCCTCCGACCTGCACTTCGGGGAAGTGAGAAGGACTCCCCCATCTCTGCAGGTGCTCCAACATCAGAAGAGAAACTGCAAAGCTCATTACCAAAGCACAGTGGAGTTGCATTTCTTTAGGGAATCAGGCCACTCTTGGTCCAAAATGCTATAAAACAAGCAAACAAAAAATCTAAAGCAGGAAGGTAGCACCTAATTTATCTTAACAACAGGTCACAGCAAGCTGTCACAGCCCAGAAATACTTGTACCATTTTACAAAGCAGTTGTAAAATAAGATGTGTGTGTACACTGTAACTGCATATATGTGAATGTGTATATATAACAGCTGCTCTTGACTCAACTTCAATAAAACTGAAACCTGTGTTATAATTTGCTATAAGACACTTTTGGCCCAGTTTCCCATTGTGGCAGATCACCAGTTCCTTGAGACTCAGTTTACCTGCTTTCCATCACATTTCATACATCCCATCATGTCTCGAGTGAGCATCACAGTCTCCATACTAAAAAACATTTCACAATTTTTTATATGTAAATATACAAATAACTGGCAGCTATCAAAATATTTGCCACAACCAATACTGATATGAAAATCATGTTCTGGCTATGTACACACACATTAGTGCAAAAAGCAAGGCTTGTTTGTATTTTGCTGCTATCGGTGCCTATTTAGAGGATCTTTAACAAAATAGGAAATATTAAGAAAGGCTGAGTTACAAAGCTGAGTGTTCTGCAGACACTACAGTAGCAGGCCAGGTTAAAATACACTGTTAAGCATATTGCATTTACCAAAGCAGCTCATTTGCTCAAGAAAACATAAGTCTCGGAAGTGAAAAGTTGTACTCTTGAGTACTGAAGCCAACTTTTTAAGCTCCCTTGCCATTTTGCATACTAGTTAGGAACAGCTTGTTTCTTTTCCTTTAACCATAAAACTGTTACTTGAGGACTTCATTTTGCAAAGGAAAAACACAGACAAATCAAAACTTCTCATCAGAAACCAAACAAGCGTTCAAGCGAAATTAGTGTTTTATCCAAGAGAATTAAAGAAATCTGTGAAATCCTATCCAAAGTAGACTTTTGTGTTGTCTGTGCTGACATCCACCCCTGCCTTGTACAAGAAATTCTGTACTCTTATTATGTGCTCAGACGGTCTGCTTAGCACCAACCCAAAGGCAGAAAGGAAAATATACTTAAGTTTCCTTTATTTTTCAGTGCCACACTGACATCAGAAGCTCTAATTGCAGTAAAACACCACAGGCTGTGGATATCCATCTCTCTCCAGCATATCCATCTCTCCATTTCTATCTGTCCACAGCTGTTACTTTCCCTGCATGTAACTCCCCAAGACCCAGCAGAACTCAGGGCATAATAAAACATTTGATTCCTCCTCTACAGTAGATTTAAAATTATTTAAGATAAACAACAGACACCACCCCAGAAGACAGACAAAAGTTTCTAGCAGACAAAAACAGATTTGACTGGCAATGAGCCTCCATTTTGGAAGAATAGAAAAAGCATAAGTCGCTGCAGGCAATAATAATCTTAATAATGCAAATTGTATCCATAGCAGTAAATCATACAACTCCAGACACAGCTAAAGAACTCAGCAAACCATCCCTGATATTTCACTTCTGCAGTGATATTCACCTAATTTCTCTAACATAAGGCTGCCTTTCATTGAATAATCACATAATGGATATATGATTTCAGGTGACTGTACACCTTCAGGACATTATATACTTTGCCTCTTCTCAACAGAGCTAACTGACCTTCCACAGAGTTCCTGGGGAAGAAAAAAAGTAAATTTGTAAATGATAGATATGTGCTGCTTCACAATGTGATGGTAACATGATAGAGAGGCACATACCAGTAAGTCTGAAATGCATGAATATTTCTCTAAATAACAAATACAGCTGAAATGGGCAAGAATTACCTCAGTCACTCTTAACAGGGGTAATTTTCTTTGTCACTATCGCCTCGTGTTCTGCATCACTAGACTAAGTGCTAACAATAGTGCTATCAGGCAAGTCTCATTAGAACGAGTCTGAGAAAAGTTCCTTATTGCCTCCTCAAAGACCTCCATCAGTCTCAAAGATTTTAGCTCCTGTTCATTGGGAGGAACATTACAGGTGCTGCTTAGCACAACCAAGCAGACCCTGCGGACAACCCTGTGGACAGCAGGAACTCGAGGCACGCTGCCTGGCACGAGATCTTCTCTACCTGGATTAACGAATGTGTTCTAGCATCTTCCTGAAGTCCACCATTAATTCCTCTTGACTGTGCAGATCCTTCATCACACCTGCCATTAACATGGAAACTGACATACATATTAGGAAGCATCCCGTTTGTTACACAGAACCTGAACGGTGAATCTTAACAGTGCCACGGTGGTTAATTCCTACCCCCTTGAGCAAGGCTACTGCCACTACACACGACATGGTTATGCCAGACTGAAGTTGGGTTTGTGCTAGCTCCACAGCTTCAAGTTCTCAACAATACTCCAGGGAGCTCTGATATCAGCTCCTTCTTCATTCCCCACCAGACGTGAAAATGTTTCATAATTTTCCCAACAATTTTCAAATAAATAAAGTACTCCCTCAAACCGCAACTAAATCAGCCATTATCTCCAGTTTTCTGGTAGACCTTATACTCTCAGTACAATTTTCATTTCTACAGGTTCTTTATATCCCGCTTTGG
Organism: Anser cygnoides; assembly: GCF_040182565.1. Taxonomy (NCBI): domain Eukaryota; kingdom Metazoa; phylum Chordata; class Aves; order Anseriformes; family Anatidae; genus Anser; species Anser cygnoides. The sequence goes on along the minus strand of NC_089874.1, from coordinate 100,568,975 downwards.
AAACACAATACTTAAAATATCCTCTATTCAACAACTTCTATACGGAGTAGTTATTCTTACATACCTCTGTGTTTGTCAAAATCTTATTCAAGATATGAGGCGGCAGAATGAAAAAGTGACAGAGAGGTGAGGGGAAGAGAGAGAAAGAGGGAGAGTCTTCCAAGGAGAGATTTTTGGCACTCAGCTTCAGTGCTGGGGCTGCTTTTGTCACCAAATGGAGAATTTCAAAAGAAGTTTCAAATGAAAGGATCCCATCACTAACCCTCAAGATAGACTTGAAAAAGGACTGAGATGCCTCAAACACATTGTCCAAGTCATTGAAGAAATGCACTGAGTCTGTTTAAAAACCCTAAGATACTAAGGGTTGCAATAAGTAGTACCGAATTCCATCTAAAAAATATTGTTATGTTCCCCATTACCAGTTCTGCACTATTTTGCTGTTTGCTTCCATTTATGAAGGACATTTTAAAACTGTTTTTGTTCAGGGACAAGTATTTACCAATTGGGTTATGGCCTTTACTAGTCCATAAGGTATTCCCTGGTGCTAGGATGGAGGTTCAGGCATGCAATAGGGAGAAAATAAAAATAAGTGATTACATTACTGTGCCCTCTCCACCGGCACAAGCTAATTGCATCTGGGAGAAAGGTGCTAAAATGACAGAGTTTATTTGGGAAACAAACCAAAACAAAAATAATCCCATATAAAGATTAAGGTTTTCACAACAATTCTGTGAACTGAAAAAAGAAAACACCCAAACCCACGTATCCTGTGAGGAAAAACTTATGTGAGCAACCTCTTACTACTCTGCAGGTCCCCGAGACGCGGGCAGTATCGGCAATGCTCCCAAAGCAGCACAGAAATCGCAAAAACAAGTTAAGACAAGGCAGAAGAACATGCTCCAGGTCAATATTTTCAATTTGAAGCAAGAATCCTGTCACGTGTCTTTTACTCTGTGCAACACCAGGGCTGAAACCATGCACAGGAAGCCTGACTGTGACTCACGCCCGCTGCAGACAAGCACAGACAGAGAAGTGAATTGCTGTTTCCTCTGCCGATCCCACCCCGATCAGCCCCGGCAGGGCGACAACCCCCCAGCTGTACAAAAGGCGCAGTGGCACACGCAATACCAAAGCGTCAAGATCAATACAAGGACCTAAAAGTGCACTTGGAAATACACTGGGTTTCGATAACCTCCAGAGCACTTGACCTGAACGTAACGCTATTAAAGCACAGATGCTCCCCGCTCCGATCTGAGGCGCTTTTCCTGAAGTGGAAAACACGCGGACGGGTGCAGCTCCTGCCCTAATGGACCAGAGAGGAGCTATAACAGCACTTGATCAGCCAAGGCAGAAACAACAGGCACTTCAACTTCAAGCAAATAGCTAATCTCTTGTCACCAAAGGCGCTCAAGAAGGTTTCCAGAGTAGTCTGAAGAGCAATAGCCATCAATACCCACGCTTTCCCAGTCCACTCACCATCTTTATCCCACCTGGACTGAGTATTTGCCAATTCACTCTCCTTTGAACATTCATTTTAGCCCCACGTTGAGGAAGTACAAATATTTCACTCCTTTTTTCCCTGAAAAAGACATGGTTTAAGTCTAAAATGCTATGTTGATGGTGCAGCCTGCAATCTCTTTCCCAAATACATCGAACACGGGCAGCATTGAACCCCACTGGATGGGTAATTTTCCAGTGCCACCATCACTGACGTCCTTCTGAAGGGCAATAATAAAGAAAAGTACACAAAACCAATCCTGTTTCCTTCTGCTAGTGAAACCACTCATACATGCTAGCATTCTGATAAGATCTAAAAAGAATGAATAGGGATATCTGATAAACCAGAAGAAAACAAGTCACCTAAGCATCTGAATACACCCAAGCTAAAGGCACAACAGAGATGCAAAAACTAGCAACTAGTGAAAGAACAAGAAACAACAGAGAAAAATAACCAAAACTACAAACATTAAAAAAAAATACAAACTAAATTCACTAGTCAGGGACAGAGGATTAAGAATATCTTGTTTTTCAGGCAAAACTTCCCTTTCAACCTTGTACTCTGAACTTCTTGTATCATGGGTTTGAGTTTGGCAATTGGTAATGAATAAAAAGCAAAACATTTGTCATTGCCCAGACTCTTTGAGATCCTCAGCCTTGAGTCCTCCATCGGGGGATTGACTGTGGCCGTAGGGCTGCTGATTTGCCCCTCTGAGCCACAGGAAGCGAGACGTGAGGCGAAGCAGGTGGCAGCGAAGCACGATGCAGGGATACCGCACCGCATCCCGCAGTGCTACAAAGCCACCTCAAAGCAGCACCACAAGGATTTCACCTGTGTGCTCCTCTGGAACAGCAAAGGGGCTGAAAATGTGTAGCCAAATCAAAATTTTTTTGCTTCCTCCCATTACCTGCAAGGAAAATATTTTATATGGACCTGAAGTACCAAAGCAGATTTCAGGCAGGCTGTGAGCTGAAGCATAACTGTGTCAGCTAGGCACACAGAGAAAGAAACAGCTCCTGACAACAGCTGAGCTCTGCGCAGTTCCCCAGCACCAAACCAGACTTCAGGCAGGCTAGAATTTCACTTTGGGAATTTTATTCTTACTTCCATCACAGACAAGTAGCAGTCCTTCAGGGTGCAAAATGAAGATGACAACATACACTTAGAAGTCATTTCTCTACACAATTGAGGGTGGGCTTTACCGAATAACATGAGTGTCTTTTTAGTGCTTGCTCTGTATTAAGAAGGTACAAATAAAAAACAAACACACACACACACACACAAAAAACAACACTAAGAAGGGTAGACATTTAAACAACTTTTTCAGTGTTCTACCTGCAGTGATACATTAGACTAATCCAAACCCCTTCTGAGTTTAATATCATGAGTAGAAACCATGCCTGGAAACAACTTCCACCAAACACCAATAATGGACTATCAACTTGTATTTAATTTAATTTTCATTTCCCAAGTTCTAGCTCATGAGGAAAGAAGACTCAGAAACTGCTACGTAAAAGCATTTTAGATTCAAAATTACATTCCTTCAATTCCCTGAAACATACCAAGACATTTTCATCATTTAAAAAGTAGGCTTTACTCTTGCTTGCCAAGAATTAAAAGAATTAGTTGTAACACCTAGCAGTTAATATTAGAAGGGAATTTTTCTAATATAGTGATTTTGAGGGAAGACTATTTTCACTGCTTTGGATCACTTGGCAGTCTCTAGTCTTCATATTTATTTCTAGGACAAAGCTAGAAATTTTATATCGAAGTTGCCTGATATTACAATATATTTACCTAAAAAAAAATAGCAGGGACACTTCCCACTAGACTAGGTTCTTAAGTCTTATTACAAGATGTTGGGTTATTTTATTTATTTATTTTTATTTGTATTTATCATCATGAGGGAGAGCACATCGAGAAAAATAAAGTTTTGTCTTTTCAACTGGCAAGATGTTTTAACCCAGAAAAAATGATGTTTCAGCTCCTCGTTGGGGTGTAGCCCCCTCACTGCCCAGCCATGTGTCCTCCCTCGGGCCAGGAGAGAAGCTGCCATGAACAAGCCACCGATCACAAGGCCTTCATACATTCCTGCCTATCCAGACAAAACACAAAAGGTTGGGCTAAATAACTGAATGGCACAACTATTTGATGTAAATAGCTCGATATTAAATTCAAGATGTTGAAAGAATCTGAGTATTGTTACACCGTGCTCCTGGAACGAGCTCAGGTCCTGAGAGTAGTGCAAATAAATGCACAAACAGCACTTAAAAGACAGTATTTTCAAATGTCAAGATTTATGGGGTTATATTCACCAAACAATCAAAACACAATTTTCCAAATGTAAATAGTTTTTTGGTTTTGCTTTTCTCAGATAAGAGTTGTGAAATACAGCTGGCACGGCAGCAAGGTTTTGTAGTTGAAGGAAGCTGATAAAGGCACAAAATAGCCTGCGTAATGGTAACAAATACTGCTATGATGCCTTTCAACTCCCACTTAAGGAAACTAATACAAACAGGCACACACTCTATTCACTTTGAGAGTATATGGCTTTGTAAAAGACCTCCAGAACTGAAGCTTAAATCATCAGCACTGAATAGCGATCAGGCAAGGCCAAACAACACGAGCAGGGAAATGGTTTCGTGCAGGCGGTCTGGTTTCTCTGTTCTCTTCTCCTTCCTCATTAAATCGGAAAGCTACAACTCGGTTAAAACAATCAAACAAAAAAGCACAGTAACAACAAAAAGATGGTGAAAAAGAACAAAAAAGTTTTCATCAATAATGGTTCCTGTAAAACATCCTTTATTCTTTTGTGGCATAGGTTTCCCTCTCCTTCAAAGAAATCCAGTAAACAGATTCACTCACATTCCTCTAGCACTAAAGTGTTTAAAAATACAAAATATATCAAGTTAAGAGAGAGACTTTGTCCATCAATTCTTAGAAACATCAGTTGTCATACGAGGCAATTAGCAGGAAGTAAAAGAAAGTTTAAATTAAATGCTAAATTTTGACACTAACTCCCTTTTGAGAAAGCCACACCACTGTCCGAAGGATCCAGACACCTGCAGTCCCACTATGGGCCCAAATCTGGCAGACCTTCTCAGCAGGCCATTGCAAGTCTCTCAAGTGTTAGCCAACTGTTAAACCTGTTAAACTGTCAATGAAATTTAAATATAACTCCTTACCAGGACACAGAAAAATATCTAGATTTTTCATGTTTAGGGAAAATCATCCTAGAGCCAAAGAACTAGGTATACTGAAGTGTACACACTCCTACTTTTCTGAATATGACATTAAGAAAACAATTTCAGAAAGCTGATTACAATCAATTTACGGTTTTGCCTAAGGCATGTTAAAAGCAGCAAAACAATGATCCCTTCCCCATGTTCCCTAGTTACTTTTTTAACCACAAAATGCATGCTCTGAAGAAAGGTTTAACTGATTTCTGAAATATTCTAGCTGTCAGTCATTTTCCAGAAGCTGTCTAAACAGAACCTGAAAGACTGTCATAAAAATTACAATAAATAACAAAATGATACACCTAATTAGCACTAAAACACTACAACACAACCCGGGAGGATCTCAGAAAAATTAACCCAAAGCAATCCACCCCAGCAAGAAGGAAAAGCTACACCAGATGACCCCAACATGAGGAGAAACGTTCAGTTTTGCTGGAACAGAAGGGCAGACCTTCTGAGATGATTGTTTCCCTTTGCCAATGTTTATATGCACAAGATCATGGTCCATTATTATTATCTTCAGAGAGGAAAGCTAGGGAGCTGGCTCTTCAGCCATCCCATAGGTTCTCTCAAAGCCTTCAGCAAGCAGTCGGAGAGGGCCATCACAGATCTCTCTTTTGGCAAGAGCTCGGAGGAGGTGGGAAGTGTGACATTACACAGAAGTTGATATTTTCTTCTTTGATGGCTTCTTCAGAAACAAGCAATTTCATGATGCAGCCAACAGTGAGAGTCGTAACTCTTGGGACTCTATGCAAGAGGCTCTGCTGAACTCACCATTAAAGCCTACATGTTTTTTCACGAAGGTCACAGCAAAATTTGTCAACCACCACTGTGTAAATGGCATTATGTCAATGATTCATGTAAAAAGTTACCTCTTCCCCTGATTTTGCTTGCAATTCTGTGATTTTATTTTCTAAAAGCAGAACGAGTGAACAATGCTTTCCTCCGTGCTTTAAACCAACACAGAGGCACTCTCACAAGAAATACTGTGCAGAGTTACAATCGCACCAATATGACTGGAAGACAAATGGGCCATTGTAGTATGTGTACAAAGCTAACAAGCTGAAACACTAAACTGCATGTCCAGTAACTGAACTTTCACATCTCAGAATTGAATAACAAAGTCCTAGAGGCAAAACGTACTTTGGAAAAAAAACAGAAATGATTGTATAGCCAAAGGTGCCTGGAGAGATGACATTTTAATTGTTTATTTTCAGGCAACTGTTCAATCAGCGTGTAAACGTTTAAACTGGCATTCAAATCGCACTGACCCTGGTCTAGCAACAGCAAGAAAAAGAAAAGAGAGGAGCAAAGGTTAACAAATGGCACAGGCCAATTTCATTCCTTGCCACACAGTTGGTTTATAGGGGTCCCTTAAAGCACAAAGCAAGCTACAAGACATTAGGATGCAGTTTCATTCAGCAGCAAGAGTACAGGAATGTTTATGCAGCTGTGAGATAAATACACTTTAATGAGTTCATATTTTAAACCTGATCAGAGCCCCTGATCTCAGTGGGGCTTCCAGACATCATACAGAGTATCAGTCAGAGCTTGAACTCTGTGCGATCTGGCTACCAGGCCGCTAAGCAATTTGTTGTATCAGTTCCACCATCACCTTCAGATATTGGAGCCCTCCTCTGCAGCCCACCTACACCCTAATGTAGCCCAGACTGTCACATGCAGATGTGAATTACTCACATATGCAATCTTACTTGTGTTTATCCAAACTTCAGTAAAGTTATGTGGATAGTTTCTACCATGACTTTGTGATTTGTTATGCAATGAGTACAGGTAAAATGTTGCATTTTTTCCTACAGATCAAGAATTCGGTACATTCCTAACTCTCAGAAACAGTCACCTTGAGTCAACTTATTTCTACGTACCACAATGAGCCAGTGGTAAGACAAACCTTGAGAGCCTGAGGAAATGACTCACCCAAATCTCTCACTTAGTGCTTCCTCAGTCCCAGGTGACACCTGATTCATCAGCAAATACACACTATTACGTGGAAATCGGGGAGGTTTGCCTGCATATATGATTGCTTCCATTTAAGCACACCAAAAACACCCTAAGATCAAAAAGCATTTTTCAAAAGTGTCTTCAGATGTCCAATATGGTAAGATACATGTTCCATAATATAAATGTTTCATAAGGCTGTTTTCATACCTTTTGAAAAGTGTGAACAGATAATCTAATCACCAAATAAGAAACACACCATCTGTACTATGCACAACCCTATTCTTCATAAGCATATTTGTTTTAATTTTGGTTTGGATTTGTTTTTTAAATGCCCCCCCCCTTCCCTTTTTTTTTTTTTTTTTTTTTTTAAGTAAACAGCTCACAGGGGCAGTGTTTGTTTTTTTTAAAACAGTTGTAACTTTAATTTTCCAAATGTAAAGTCAAACAAGACACCAAACCTTGTGAAAGACTAGGCAATGGAAATTTCCAATTGACTGTAAAAATAGAAGTCCACCTTCTGTACTACCAACGTAAAGAAATCCCAGTGTAAAGAAATCCCAGAAGTGATGACAATAAAAGGCTCTTGCTCACGTATAGACAGGAGAAACGGTAATACCAGTAATATGGCCACACCTATGAGCAGCCACTTTTTCACTTAGTGAGCCAAAAAGCAAATAGAAACTGGCGTTTAAAAAGATGATTCAGTTTATCAGATGCTGATAATGAGGAACTAATGAGGTTCCAATAAAAACTCTCTGTACCTTCATGAGAACAAAAGTATCACGGTGGGGGAAGATGGGAACACAGACATACCTGCGCCATGCTGAAATTCAAGAGCTATATGTTAAAAATGCAAGTTTCCTATTTTGCTTGTTGTGCTTTACCTAAGTATTACTTTTGCAGCATCTCTACTCATCCTTCAGGCAGGAGAACTTGTTCTTCTCCCCCTCAACTTCCACTTTTTTTTTTTTTGTTGCTTGTTTTTAATTTATGGCCTAATTTTCAGATCTTTTGTGAAGTTGTACCCAGCACCCCTCTTTCTAGCAGGAAGATTTCAAGCAAGCAAGGATCATCACCCAACTAGAACATATGCTTTATGCCTCTTCTCTCCCTTTTATATGCATTTGTCTTGAAAGAAAGAGGACTATACACGAGTGAGCAACTCATCTCCACCGTTTTGTTTTGTTTTACCATGTATCCCAAAGTGCAGTACTTTATTGGGCTATAAGAGACTGTTAAAGATAGGGTACATTCTGTTCTCAATAGAAACACCTGCATGAAAAGTGAAAGGTAAAGTGAGAGCCATACTTAATAAATTGTATTTCAAATGCTTAGCTCTTTATATCTTTTTGTTAAAAGCAGATGACCGAACAGCTTTAAGGGTAGCTGTTTCCATGAGTGAAGAAGGTGGGTGGGAACAGACTGCTTGGATATGCCACACGCACCCAGTGTCTGACCAGCCTGAGAGTCTCCTGTGGTGAAATGACTGCTTCAGTGAAGATGGGGAAAACCACTGGTGGTGTGTGCCCTGCTTTTAGCACAGCCTTTTTGACACCAACTCCCACAGTCTGCCACTCTCCTCAGCCAACAGGTGAAGATAAGGTTTGGGTAGGTGGAATACAAAAGGCAGACAACTGGTTGCACCACCAGACTCAGACATCTGTGATCAAGGGCACCAAGTCCAACTGGCAGTCAGCCAGCAGCTGCATCCCTCAGGGATCAGCACTGCAGCCAGTATCACGCAGTGACTTTAGTAAAGACCACCGAGCTGCTCAGTACACGGAAAGGCAGAGCTGCTGTCCAGAGGGACCTTGACAGGCTACAGAAACAGACTGGCAAGAATCTCATGAAGTTTAGTAAAGGCAAACGCAAAGCCCTGCATCTGAAGTGGGACAACCCCATTCACCGGTACAGGCCAACTGGCCAGAAAATAGCTGTGCAGAAAAGGCTTTGTCTATTTTTTGCATCCACTAAGTTAAATGACTGTAAATGATTGTATTACAGATGTTTGGAAGTGAAGGATAGCTCCTGAAGCATGCAGCAAAGAAAGGGACTATTAGCATGAAGATATAACCCCAGTTCTCCTAAACTTTGTCATTTGAGAGAAAAGCCCCCTGTAAGTCCCTACATAGTGAGAAGAAAGGGGGTTAGAAGAACAGATGTGTACTTAAGAGTTATGCTGAGATTTTTTTCTTTGTTCTGCTTTGCTCCTTCTATAGACTTTAAATATACTTTGCTTGGAGCCAATATTGTCACTAGAAACGACAGCCTCCCAAGGGAAAAGCTGTGGCTAATACATCAGTTTAAAACCACTTGAACAGTCACAACTGGTCACAAGAGTTGCAGAAAAAAAGCAGCCTGACTGAGCAATGAAAAACTCAGGACTGATTTCTCCCCAGAGGGAAAAGCTTCTGGCCTCAGAAAAAAAATGGGTGGACTGTACGAGAGACTACAAAAAAGCTGAGATACTATGCTGTCTAAAAGACAGGCAAAAACGCAGGCAGTACTTAAGAATTATACCCTGTCAAAAAATGTCGAGAGAATTATAACGCTGGGAACAAAAATCAACGTACCCAGATTTTAAAGTGATGATGATGTAAGGGTACTTGTTTGTTTGTGGGCTTTTCGTTTACTTGTTTTAGTAAATAATTCATAACAAGAAAAAAAAAAATCAATTGCCGTGACTGAATAGATCAAGTATATTTTGCAAGGTTCAAAAGTTATTGTACTATTCACATGAGAGCAGCAAATGTTGGCCCAGGTAAATAACTTGTTATCATACCCCAACTGTGATGCAATATTCGGCGATTAGCAAATAACATCCTTGGATTCAGCTAAAACAAGTTACAAAAATCTATGAAAGCTAATGACTATGACTTACAGACATTTTATGCTCCTTTCATAAAAGGACTGTGGTAGTAGCTACTTACCTATACTTACTTTTGCACACCTCCTGTGTACACTGACCTAACAGTATAATTAATACAAGAACCTCCCTGAAATGAAGGTCTCCACAGTCTACAATCAGCAATTCGTACAGCTTAATAAACTCAGATTACTTACCCACTGCAAAATTCACGTACATATACACAAGGACAAAAAGTGGCTTTATAATGGAGAAATACGTTAAAAAAAACACTGTAGGAATTAACGACATTTCAACAGCTCATTTTCATCAACATATGAAGATCTTCAGCTCAAGCCCCTACTGTAAGTTTGGTTTGGTTTAAAGGAAAGATTGCTCACTTCAGTAGAATGTCCTTCAGTAGATAAGTTCCATCTCAGCCTAGACAGATGACCTTTTTGAGGTAACCTTCCTTAGAAAAAACAAATCCTCTGATAATGTCTGTGCAAAATTAGAGGTAAACACAGTTACTAGAGGCGACGCACGCAGCTCAGGGCAAACTTCTCCTTGTATTACCAGCACCCAGCCTACGGCTGAGTCACAATGGGCTTTTAGTTTGTTTTCTACTCACCCCTCCTACCCTTGAAGAAAGATGCAAATGCAAAACATATAGATTACACCTTTTTATCTCTATCTACAGGTAGATAAAGATATAAGTATGCATATAATACATATATATCAGGGTCCATATTTATCATGTGTCAAGCAGAGGAAGATGTAAAAAGGGAAAATTGGGTTTCACCTCTTGTTCATAAGACCCAGCTGCAGAGAGACTCTTCAAACAACACTGCTGCTTTTTTTTTTTTCCCCAAAGATTTTGCTTGCACATAGCCCACAGCAAATCACATTACATTAATGTGCAAAATCTATGTTAATGCACTACTTGGCTGGCAGTTTTAAGCGCACAGACGTCATGAAGTTAAAAGACTGCATTTCCCTCAGCAACTGTTACTTAGTAACCCTCAGCACATAAATAGAATTTTACATGGCTGCATATGTGTTGCAAAGGCTGGAATTTATGCCTCAATTCTACTGGCGAGCCAGAACCCAGGAAGCCACGCAGGGCACTGTACATCAAACTTGCACAATCTACGTTCAACTGCTTCTTGAGGCAGGGAATTTCACTGTGCATGACCAGAGAAGTATTTCCATTGCCATTCTCTTTCTGGTGTTTCATCCTAAAAAAGGTGCAGGGACAACTCCTTTGAAGTTAGACCTCAGACAGATTTTTCTGGTATTGCTCATCTGCTGTGCAGTGCAAGCTTCAGACACAAGCAAAACAGAGAATACACAAAGCTCTTCACCTTCATCCCTAGAGGTAGTATAATCTACTGGCTACGTAATCACCAGATATAATTGGTAGGGCAAACCCACAGACAAAACACTGAAGGAAAAAAAGAAAAGGAAGATAGATATGGGGCTGAAGAAAACAGGCGGAGCATGATCGATGTAAAAAAAAAAAAAAATCAGACAAGAATACATCATCTGTACATATAAAGTCTAAATAGCTGTATTGTATTAACTTGTATATTTGATCCTTCCATATATAGGCTACTTGTGAACTCAATATTTGATCCTTCCATATATAGGCTACTTGTGAACTCAATATTTGACAGCTACTTATGTACTCTCAAACTGCCTGAGTAAATATCAACACGGGACTTCAGTATCTTTCGGGACCAAGAGACAGCCTTTCCAGCATTGAATGTAACAGGCAGCCCCCTTGGAAATGTCTAGGAATCCTTTTTACTCAATTCCCTACCACTGCAAAATGATCTATTAACAGTACTCCGCTTCTTCTAATGCTTTCCTCTGGCACCCAACAATTTTATCTCCCACAGTGGTTTATTCTAACAAAAGTTGAATGTCTTGACATAAAAACAACTGATGGAGTTACACATAGCATTTCACAAACAAGTAAATGAAGAGGTTACACAGATTATAGCTGCAGTTATTACATTAAGTATAAGCATATGGATAAGCAAACACATTTCATTTGCATTTCTTTTAGCAAGTTTACAATCCATTACAAAACATCCATCATATCTTCCCATTTTGTACTATGAATAAAAGTCTTAGGGTTTATTAAAGATTCCCCCAAAAGGATCATAGAAAGCCAAGCCAACCCAAACACTGTCCCACCTGCAACTTTTCTGCTGTAAGAGGTTATTCAACAGGCACAAGTTCTCATTGCAAAATTCCAGAGAATCAATGCTTCAAAATACGGGTTGCTACTTAGATTTCTTTTCTCTGCTGCAGCCGTACCTTCATGCTAAGAGTCTTGTAACAAGCAAGATGTCTTAGCTCAGATCAAGAAGTCTTGAGTCCTGTTAGGCATCAGGCATTTTTGCTTTCAAGAAAAACAAACCCAAGCAACATAAAACACCACCAACAAAAAACAACCAACTAAACAAAAATAGGAACCATTTCAAGGTTTGAAATTAACCCCACTGAAGACTGACCAAGAAAATTCCAGCTGCCCAAAGCTGTCCCTGAAGTCCTCATTTTCTTAAAGCCCCAAGACCCACCTTGGCAGTGCACCAGCCTAATTGAGCTCTGCGCAGGAGACTTGGCCAAGACTTAGTCGGGGACAGGGACAATTAGCTGGCCATCTGGCTCTCTGCACAGAGGAAAGCAGCTCTGCACCTGCTCCACCAGCCCACTGCTTGTAGCCTAATTGGTTAAAGCAAGATGATCAGAGCAAAACCAGAACAACTTGCCTCCTGCTGAGACCCGTGGCTCATGAGGTGGGATTGAGGCCAACCCCTGCTCCTGGTGGAGCCATCTCCCTCATGGGCTCCACATTCAGAGGGTCTCCAGTCCCTTACATACAGCAGCAGCAACTATTAAGAATTACATTTTCTTGAAATATTGAATTGTAGGGGGGAAAAAATCAACACCGAAAGTAATTTATCAGGTAAATGAACCTGCAAGAAACCGAAAGCTAGATGTTGCAAGTCCACATTCTCCGCACCTACAAATCACCGTAACTTAATTTGTCACATCTGAACATAATGGATTACTGTGGTTCAGATCGATCTCAACTAAAATATATTAACATAAGTTTTCTCTGAACACAGATTTGCTTCTGAAAGAAACTGTAGGTTAGCACCGTATCACAGGAGAAAGCCTCTTTCTACCAGCAAATATCCCGCAGCATATTGCAAGTTATTTCTTTCAGCAGAAAAAAAACTAAGTTTTAGTCTTCATTATGTACATCTTTTGACCTAGAATCTCATCTCATGTGACTGAGCTCCAGAAATAACATCAACCCTCCTAAACATATTGAGTTTTCTGTGTAGCAGGGGACCCAAGATAGAACAACTGTTACTTTATGCAGTGGGTCTCACCTACTGTGAGCTCTGAAGCCTTCCACAGAACACCAGGAGATTTTTATATATTCTATTACTACATACTTAAGATGTTAAATATCTTATTAAATATTTAACAAACAGATGGCATTGGCAAGTATTGAACCATCTTTAATATATATTTTATGAGATATAAGCATTCCTCATTTGTTACAGTCACTAACGTGAGATGCTGATTCAGAGTCCCACATTCACCAACCTGCATCTGCCAAGTCTCATGAAAACAAATGGGATTTCAGACACTGGATTACAAAAGGAAAAAGAAAGCAATTATTCAAGGCTTTCTCACTGTGCACCATAAGGCAAATTTCTTCTACAGTAGAAAGCTTTGGTTCGACATTAAGAGAGATTTAGCCTGTAGTTCATAGGGAAGATCAGAATGGACAGCAAGCTGCCCTGGGGAGAAAGGCTGCTGGTCTCAATTCTTAAAACTCATGGAGTGAACACATGTGCAGCCAGTCAGGGGTATAAGCAGAGTACATATATTTGAATATACACTCACATTTTTATAGGTAGTTCAATATATGCTTGATCTTTTTTTATATATTTTGTGTATGCGTGTACACATATATATACATGCATGTAAGTAATTAAAGAGGGATTTAAAGTTTTTGCGCATGGTTCCCCCTCAAAATTGAAGCCATGCTTCCCCCAGAAGAATTCCATAGCCATTCTTCTGTTTTCTGCCGAAGACAAATTCTTCAACAGGTACAAATGTAAAATAAATAAATAAATAAATAAATATATATATATATAATAAATGATGATGGTTGAGTATAAAAAAATAACAGAAGAGAGCTTTGATTTTCAACTCTTTCAAACAATGGCAATGGTACTACTAGATTGCTTGAAGCAAGGTACGGTGATAGGGATAGTTGCTGAACGTCTTTTGTCAACATGAAGAGAGAGATCTGGCTGGAAGTGAACTATTTTTCAAGTAGATGTGTGTTGTTAGAAAAGTGCAAATTTTCTCTCTTCTACAGTGTTCCCACCTCCCTGATAAGACTGCCTGTCAGCTGGCTGTCTCGTCACTGTTTCCAAGCATGCAACTGCACTGTTAATCATTAAATGCTGTTTCTAATGCCTCAGGAGATCAAAACATGGCACTGACTGCATTAGAGATGGAAATACTAGCAGAAAATAACGTGCTGAAAAAACCTGCGTGCAAGGAGTAGGGGGACAGAGAAGGTAAAAGGAGGAAGGAAGGGGAGGAGTGTGAAAGACTAGGAAAACGTGCTAGACATTTAGTAAGTCAGTTATGACCACAAAACCATAAATCATTCAGATTTCAACGTAACAGTCTCAGCCAGTACCTTTTAACCAAGACGTTTCCAGCATGTTGGGATTTCCATGAGTCATCTGAAAACCTTAGCGCTACCAGACAGTGAATCTAGCCCTGAAGCTTTTACACAGAATGGGAATAACTGAGGGCCCAAAATGGTGACTTTTTTGTTGTTTTGATCATAAGTGACTTGTTTAAGGATAGATCTCATTGATGACAGCCTTGCTACAATTTCTGGCATCAGGTTCTTGTCTGCATCTTTTGAGCTGTATGGAGGTCACAAGCAAGCTGAGTTCCCCCATACCTCCCTAAATTCAGTGCTGTTACAACTGCCATATTTCAGTTAAAGCTAAGTCCAGGTACACCAACCTCAACGTCATCCTGTGGCACTGTGGGGAAAAAAAAAAAACACACACAACAAAAAAACACCACCCACAAAGTTTCCATCATTGTCTCTTCCTGATTATAAGAGATGCTCAGAAGTCCCCCTAATTATCCAATGTAAATGGTATTTATCTTGTGTCTCTCAGCTCTATGCAAATTCTCATATTGTAATGGCCACATCCACGGGATGCTGCACAGAAGATCAGATTGTTTTTCGAATGAGCCTTATCTCAGCAATCAAGAACAAAGTCACGTTACTCTGCTTAAAAGTTTTTCAATTTCCTTTTGCAAAAGACTTTTTTCCTCCAGCAAATTTTTTCCTCTAGCAAATACTACTCAAGTATTTCCAGCATAAAAGCTGAGGGCATGTGAAAGATAAGTAGAAAGGAAAAATATCCCATGACATCTTAGCTCAAGGTGGAAAAATACTTTTTGAACTGCAGCCGCAGGTAAGTTAAATTTACTTGGTGTACAAAACCCTGCAATTAAGTTAGAAAGTGCTGTTTATTGTTCAACTTCAGCTTCTGAAGTAAAAAGAGAAGTTATTGTTAAAGTGACACTCTGTAAGAAAGTCCCTCATCTTTTTCCTTCTGATATCCATTTCATGTTTGCTGAATTTACAAATTAAAGGAAGATTCCCCTCACCTTAACTATGTGGAATTCCTCATTTCTTGTGGCAGGATGCTTAGCATCAGGCTTTAGCTTAGGTTTTGGCTTTGTACTGTTGCATGGTGTAAAACCATGCCTACCAACAAGTTTCATTGACCCAGTTTCACAATTACATTATCAGAAATGTAAGTAAGTGTGAAATGGAGAAGTCAAATAAACCATTGCTCCAGCATGCAATGCTCCCAGCTGGTGCCCAGAAGCATGTGAGACAACAGAACTAGCATTAGGGGCAGAAGATGAGGACACTACTGAACTATTGAACACACTTTTACCAGGGCTCAATACTTTGACAAGTGTCATGAGAAAGATTTGCCAGTCATTGTCCTAGAGATTGGAGATTCTGCTGGGTTTGGCCCCATAGGCAAAGCTCAGTGAGCTCTCCTCTAATAGGGAGAAAGCAATTCACCCGTGCTGATTTTACAGATTTAACTGTGTTCTATGGTAATATATTACATATCGCACAAGATTATTATTTTTTTAATATAAACTTAACAAATATAACTAATGAAATTCTAGTTTGTTATTTTGACCTATCTCATCCAGTTTCAGAGCAGCTGATAAAGCATGTTGCCACACGATAGCATGCTGATCTACAAACCGCCATAACAGTAGATGCACAGAGAGGTTCTGTGAGAAAGAAGGAAGATATCGCTCCCTTTCAGGATCTCTCTATCACTTATTGCTTCCTCCAGACTAAAAATAACATCTTCACCTTCATTTTTCTGGCATGAAGTCGCTAGGGCTTTGAACACCATGTTCTTGGGCTGCAGTATGGGCTGACCTTAAGAGAAGCCTGTTCAGCAAGCAGCCCAGTTCACAGGGAGTTCACAAAGAATGGGCAGTGTATTACACCCTTTTCCTTCCAGTTCCTTGCTAATTTAAGTGGTGCTATCATTAAACTCATTTGACAGGACATTTGTCTAGTTTTGTATCAAAGCTAAAAAGCAGCAGACGTGAAGGAAACTATAGGAAACTATACCACAGCAGCATGGCATCTGATGCACAAGACCTCAAAAAGCACAGAGCGCACTTCCCTCTTTTGCTAGTCAGTTCTGCAGGCTGAGGGTGGGAGAAGAAAGCCCAAGACCCTTCCTCCTCCACAGCCAAAACCACAGTGACTGCACCTCTTCCTTTTGCACCCATGCGAGCTCAACCAGCTCAAGACCTAAACCAAGAAACGTTTGTACTTAGCACTCATGCACAACAGAAAAACATTCTTGCAACATATTTGATGTGACATTTACCTATGTATTTACTCGCTTTTTCATTAAAATGAAGGTCTAATGAAAAATGTCTAGTATTACACAATTCAGGCAAAGCCTTAAATACTCAGGTGCCATGGTACTGACCAGAACTTGCTGCTCACTCTTATCTGTCTTGCCTCCCACCTGTAACTCTTCTGTCAGTTGCTCTGTTCATAAGCCTTGCTACCTTCTGTGGCATTCAGATACACAGGAAAAAGGGGAACAAAGAAGCATAGAAGCATGACCTCTACACCACTGAGGGTTTATCTTCCACACATACTTATGATAAGCCTAGGATATTTTAGACTAAAAAAAATATTGTAACATGAATAGACCTTATTCAACCCAGTGCCTGAAAAGTTTAATGAACAGTCAAGTATTTAAACACAACTTAAATTTGGACACATAAATTGGTCCTTCTACAGCAGAGCTACTTGCCTACTTAAACGTTGAACAGGCTTCAGTACAATGCTGAATGATGGTCTTAAGGTTAATTTTTGATGAAAGATGTCATAGTTACCGCATACTTGGCATTCTCAGAGGCTTCAAACAGCACTGTCCTTTCTGTATCGCTATGATATCATCTCACTGTCTGAAGCACATTAGTGCCTGAAGGCTCCGCTCAAAGTCTCAAAGTCCCCCTATTAATACAGAATGACACTGCATCTGTCCCAGCAAGCAATCTAGTTAGACAGTAGGAAGGTTAAGAAATGTAACAGAAGAATACAGCTGGCACAAAGGGATTTGCTCAAGGCCAAATCTAGGGCAATGGCAGAATTTGAAGAAAACAGATGCCTATCAAATTTAACTGGTTTTGCTTAACTTCACAGAACTGCCCTTCGCTCCCTGGAAGGGGATTGCCTCTTTCGAAAGCTGCCTTCTCTTGTACCAGACACCAGCTTGACCAGATGGTAGCAGTTTGAGAGAATTTCTATGTGTAACCTGTAAAACTGGCTGGTGAAAGTGTTCATCGTGTCCCTCACAGAGAACTTAGGTTCTCTCAACATTTTAAAGTTTTTCTTTCTCTATTTTCCCTCTACCTTCAGAAAGCTATTGAGATGGAGTACTGAGCTTGAGAGGGAGTATTTTAATCAGTATATCAGATTACAAAGAAGGATACATCACTTGAGCCCCTGGACTCTTTGTTTTACAGCAGAAATTTTACTCAGAAAAAAAAAAAAAACAATTTTAAAGGAAAATAAAAATAGCGCTATACAAATCTGCTAGGGGAAAAAGTGAAAGAGCATCACTCTTTTTATGCATGGTAACAACAATAGTGTATTTAAACATATTAAATTACAATACCATGTGTAATTTAAAAAAAAAAAGGCATATCCTACATAATCTGTATATCAAGTATCTCTTGACGTATTGAATAATAAACCTTTATCTTACAAAAATAATACTTCAATGCAATTAATATAACTAATCAAATTACTTCACCTGTTGTGTTCCCCCCCCCCTTTCTTGGTACTTTACCATGCATACCAAGAGGAAGCACCTGGTGTAAAAGAAAAGAACAACAAACATGCACATGGTTTAGAGACAAGCAGTCTCAACAGTCTGAGGTAGGGCATCAAAGGAGATCAGTGTGAAACCCTTCTGCTTGCAGATTGCTCAGTGTCTATGAGGTGAACTACACAAGTACTACACTGAGCCAGCCAGCTTCAGAATTTCACCCCTCTCTCATCAGGGAGAGCCAGAAAACTTTCTGTCAATGTTATCAAGAGTAGGGCTGCACAGGGCGTGAGATCTCTAAACGTTAGCCGTACAAGGAGAAGAAAAACCAGAATCTCTTCAGAATCGGTTTAGAAACCATTTGACTTATTGACTGATGCACGCTTACCAGAGCAATTTTGCTTGAACTAATTGTGTTGAGTTCACCTTAAACATGGAGAACCAGTTTGTTTATTACAATTATCAAATGAACCGTGCAAAACACTTTACAGAATCCAGGTAAGATGGTAATCAAAGGCAATACTTTTCATAAATTTACTACACACAAAGACCTGGTCGTTATTAACAGATGCCTTTGTAGTTCAAGCAAAACATTAAACTGTAGATTGAATGCTTTATCATCACTACATCTGTTTTGAATTTCTGCCTGTGAAAAGCAATATACTGTGGCAAATTTACACTTCTCAAGGTTCCTCAGAGTTAAATATCAGAGGTAGCAATTGTTTTTGGTTCCTTGGTGTTTACTGACAGCATACTCCAAGTACATCAAGGACATGAAATAGGCAAATGATCGAACGTGTTTCAGGCCTACTTATGCTTCTTGAGCAATCTGGGCAGTGGGTTTTTTTCTTTTCTACAAGTCACAAGTTTGTTGTCCAGCACCCCACAGTACGACATGACCTGAGGCACAGGGCAACCAGGCTCTGTGGTCTTGCTGGATTTGGTATTTGTAGAATAGATGAGACAATGACCGAAACACTTCTTCCCAACCCCACAGGCCTGAACAAACAACATGGAAGGTAAGGGCCAGTTTTGACAGGTACCGAGAAGGTTCAGAGATTTAGGGATGCATATATGTGCTGAACAGAATTCTCCAGGGGGGACAGCCAGAACAGAGAGTGGCAAGGAACTGTTTTAATGAAACACTTGAAGGCACCTTCTGACATTAAAAAAAAAGCCCATGGCTCTTTGCAGCTGTGCCGAATTAACATAGATCAACAACAACTCAGAAAAAAGATCAACAAAACTTTGGTCACCCACTCTTTTAATTCTACATTTAGTTCTCAGGGAATTTAACAAAATTTGTGACATGAAGAACAGACATTATTTTCTTTTCTGTTGTTCCCACATACATTTATGTAAGTTTAAACCCAAGCATTACCACCAAGAACAAAGTTAAACAAAATCAATATTTGTACATTTACTACAGGACTCAGTAGTCTCAGTAACCTAAACCATTCAAAGTAAAAGAGAAATGGGAGAAATTGCTGTGTTCGTTGAATAGTAGAAAAAGGTGAGGGCTTTGTAAGTATTTCTCTCATTACCTAAGTCAAATAGACCATTTTTCAAAGCATTCAATTAATTTCACATTTCTCCTTATTATTCATGAAAGCATCATTATAGCCTGGCATTTTTATAAATCAAGAGGATTACAATATTTTGAAAGAAGCATCACAGCATGGGAAACCATCTTGCCTTTAGCAAATCTGCCAATTTGAAAGCATCTTGGTCTCGTAACAGAAATTTGATGAAATAATTGTTTTCTGGCTATTTCTAATTTTGCCGTCAAATATCCAAGTTTACTGAAAGTAAAACAAAGCTAGAGGTCAACTCAACAACAACAGCAACAGTAATTGCTATACTACAGGGCATTTAATGTACAATCAAGAATTAAAGTTTCATTACAGCATCTTTACTAACATTCATGATATAACTACCTGGAGAACTGGACTACTTGTTCAGGAGCCAGTATGGTGTCCATGAAGCAAATCTGACTGTCATAGGTTCAAACAAGCTGCCTAAAATGATCTTCTTCTTTGGTGCTATATTTTGGGGAATTGAAACGTTATAAACAGCCTGAAGTTACAAGTAATGAATTTTAGAATGAGCTAATAGCCTTCTGCACTGCAGTTCTACTGCTAAGAGCAAGAAGAGTTCAGCATTTTCACAGAGTCTCTTCAAGCCTGCAGCACCACAAGACTGGTGGGAAAACAGTTCTAATTTACAGTTATATTGAACAAAGACAAAAGAGCAACTTCAGCTTGAAAAGAAAAAACGAGTACGGTACATATGGTTACAGCTGTCCGTAAGAACTTTACTATTGCCTACAAGAACTGAATGAAGATTGACTGGTTACGTGGAATACACAGGAGCACCTTAACCATATATTTCCTGATTTTAGATCTGTAGCCTTATCATTTCTTGTGACATTACTGCTGTCTTTCATGAGTAAAGGGAGATCTTGATCAAGCATTGGCTGTTTTAAAGTTTGGGGTTTTGCTTTATTTTTGCACTCTGAAAGGATGAGTGAGGGACAGAAGATATTGCTACAGAAGTAAGTTTCCCCTTTGAAATATTTTACATCAATGAATGTTATTTTCATTGCAGAATTCACCGTTCTTTATGGAATGATAAGGAAAAAGGAATTCAAAAGAGCTCAACTGTCCATTTCCTTATAGACCTGTCTTACATACTCAGTGCAAGACTCGTGGACACCTGACTCTTGCTCACCCCTGAAGGACTTGTGCCTATGGCACAGGCTGCTAGAGTTTGAAGAATCTTTTACTGTTTGAAGCCCCATGTGCCAGACACAACTCACTGACCTGCCACCCAGGTGTGTGAGACACAAGATCCCAAAGTGGGAGAGAAGTTATGAAGTGTTTTTCTAACCAGATTTTGTACCCAAAGAAAAAACTAAGCACAGGACACATGGTGCACAACAGCCTAATAAGCTCTGTGTACCTGCCATATCACACCTGCAGCATCTCCCACACTTGGTCAGAAAGAGTCAAAATATTTGGCTAAATACATCTGTTAGGTACCCGTGACTTTGCTGGATTTGTACAAGGCATTTTTCTAGAAATGTAACCAAAAATCTTAAGGTGCCAAACACAGCTTGGGACTCATGCTATTGTTTGCACTGAAACTGAAACCATTTTGTAAAACACTGCATAAATAGAAAACAAAAACATGTTTCCAGTTCTCTCTTCCTGCTGTTTTCTCACTGTTCCCTCCAATGTGCTCATGTACTTCCCTAAAGAAGAAGTCAGAGAACTTTTAACTATATGAATTCTAGTCTGCATAAACCTTTTAGGGATAGCTGCTTATCTGTGCCACAGCAATGCACAATACCTGCATTCCTCCAGACAGAGCACAGAATTATCTGTTTACATCATCTGTCTGATGCAAAGGGCAATAACTTTATACACTGTGGGATCAGACTGTAAACTGTTATTTTTGGGTGGGGATGGGTAGAGGGAAGTTAGCAAAAGCTAGTAAGAAGAAACAACTTTTTTATGTATGTTTTAATCTAAGATACGTGTGAATACACTCTTCCTGTACAATGCAGACACACAAATAAACAAGATATTATCACAAGGCAAACAGAATACCACATAATGTGTGAAATACAAAGTGCCTACAGAGGCCTAGAAAGTATATACTAACTTTTAGTGAATATTTTGATGGTTCTCATCTTTCTACCAAGGAGATTTTTAAAGTTGTATCTACTGAGACTGACAATCGTTGCCTTTGGAATCCTCTTATTTTACTTGTTTCCATACAGTTCCTTTCTTAATGATAAAGCCAACGACTGCCAAAATGGAAAGCTGTCGATAAGTAAAACATTACTCAGCTCATTGGCTCTTTAAAAATGTCTGCAATTTCCTGCTTCTAAGGATCGTTTCATTCATTTCCAACATGACTGAGAAGCATTTTATCAGTTATGCATCTGACACATGAAAACTTCATCTAACACAACAAAATCCTAGTTCAGCTACATCTCATAGGACCCTCTTAAAAAAAATATATAATTTTAAAATGACAAAAATAGCAACAGTGAAAACGATCTGGTAAACACATTAAGGTAGTAAATATATATAATTATTTTATAAACACACATTTCTGAAATGGTCTCGCCTCTTCAATTTTCTGCTCTTACCTTGGTTGACTTGTCAGCACTATGTTCTCGTTTTCCTACATGGTTCCCCATGATCTACCACCAGAACTTCAAATTCTGAAAAGACAAAAACAAAACAGAAATTTGGAAACCAAAATATATTGAAATACAAATTAATTCTTCCTTGGGCAGAACAAAGAAACAGCTCTCGTACAATAAACATTTTTACAGTCCACCATAAACTTTCCTTATTCAATTAAAAAAAAAAAAAAGGAGGAAAAATAAAGCATTTTATTTGTATACAAGCCAAGACTAGGTCAGTATTTAAGCAGAAGCCCTGTCTTTTGATAACATATTTACAATCCCAATTGTACAATATGTAGCAGCTGATTTGTAGCTGCGAATTTTTATAAGGGATCAAGTAAATTCTTTAGAATTCACATTTACCATTACATAAACAGCAATTACTGAAAAAAAACCAACCACCACACTAAACTGCTAACAATTTTCTGTGGAGGTGAGAATGGATATGTTCTTTAAAGCACAAGCTTTCATGGAAAGCGCATAGGAATGGAATGCCAACCTTTTCTTTGTATTTTCTGGCTTTCTGTGGTGTATCTCAGCTTTAGCAGAGCTTATGTAGGTTAAACCACAACACTCAAATTTCAGCTTTTAGCTTGCATTTGTGGTTACACTACATATTTCTTCTCTTAGAAGCATGTGTCTGTATAGTATCTTACACAGGCAAGGTTTGTCTTTGTGTTTTAGTACCTAAAGACGGTGCAAGGTAACGTTTAAAGCCCTGAAACTTTAAACTACTTCCAAAACACGTTTCAAAGAGACTTTCTCCTCTCAGGCTTATGAACTGGACTTTTGCTCATAATATTGAATTTCTGACCAACAATAATATTTGCTACTCTGCCATAAATGTAATGCTGCATACTATAAAACATTGGCGTCAGACGTCTTCACACAACACCCTCAGTGTCAGAGGGCTGTTACTTCATTAACAATATCTTCTGCAAAGGCTTGGCTTTTCTAAGGCTTTTCTAAGCACAGCTGACCTTTGCTATGACAGAAAACACATGAAGTAAAACAACAGCCTATTACCTAGTTATACTTGAAAATAAAACCATGGTTATAAGCTTAGATACGTGGACTGACCTGTGTACCAAGGGATACCTATCTCCGATGGATAGAGGATTTGATTACTTCTGAAATTCTGACTTTCCATCACAGAAACGTGCATTTTATTGAAAGCTTCTTTGTCCTGCATCACTACTGCAATTTTGGAAGGACTGACAGATTTCTCCGCAGACACACATAATAAATTTCAAATTAGCAAGTGTCTCCAGTACTTATTCAATTATCCACCAAATTTCAGCCACTCAACACTCAAAGTGACACATGTCACTGTATCTGATTAAATAATTCCCCACTAAATCCAATTCTGAGGTCTCACAGAGGAAAACTTAAAAACCATCCAAACTCATTAAGTGTACTCAAGATAGAGTTTATTGGCAAATAATAGAATAATAGATTTCTTTTTAAAGAACAGATGTATGTATTGCATAAAAGATTTAAATATAGCATTTGAAACTGTGAAATCAGCACAACCAGTTTATGTTGTTGTGACATTACGAAAATTTGCAAGAAAAAATCCAAATAAATGCATTTACACTTGATTTCAAAGCTGAACTACCTCAGAGCAGCTTTTCCTCTTTCCCTGTGGAAGACAGCTCATCTCTCATTGCCTACTTTGCGACCTAAGGAAAATACCAAGTGGAATACAAAACCAGAGGAAACATCTATCCAGGAACGTAACGGCACGATGTTCCAAGTCATTTATAGAAACAGTAATAATGATAATAATATCAAACGATCTGCAATGCACATACCTTTAAGTAAACAGGCAATGGAGCTGATGTAATACTTGCAAACTAGAACTCTGCTCACTGCCCAGCCTTACCTTTCTCTCCCTTGTTTCTGTGGATTAAAGCTCTAGGAACAACTGCCCTGGGCTCAAACACCCAACACAGTGGGCCCCCGCTCCTACACTGCCATGGTGGAGAAAGATACATATATATAGACAAACCATATTCTGCCCCATGGTGTGAAACTAAGCCAGATAAACGTTTAAAATCCTTTGCTGGCAAGTGGAAAGAAAATCAGCAACAAGTTCCACACTGCCACAAACTAGCTGTAGCAAACGATAAGGCCAGTTTTCTTCCCAAGTGTCTGCACAAAGTAAGCACAATGAAAAACCAGCAAACCAATAAGCTACAAATTCCTGTGTAGAGATGAAGATACTTCGCAGACAAAGGCACCAAAATATCTTAAGAGTAACAGAAATGGAGAAATATGTAAGTGGTTCTTTGGGAAAAAAGACTTTCAAAAACTTTGATGTCAATTGGAAGTGGAAGCATATAATGCAAACTGTTCTGTATGTATCTGATTGGGAAGTGGCAACATGAAATTAGAGGGGACAACATGCAGATCTGCAACGATCAGAGCAAAGAACCAGCATACGCAAGCCTGGAAACATTAAAATCACTCCCAGCAGCAAAAAGAAAGTCCTGATTTTTCACTTTACACTCAAGCAGAAGTCTGCCGTACTTGATTAAAAACTGAGACCATGGGTCATTTTCACTTCGGAATGCAAGTACAGGCTGCTGTTAAGACTTAAATACCTATTCTCTGATTGCTGCTGTTCTGAGAAAGCCACACTGCACCGTTTGTATGTGTGCTGATCTTCATGAGATGAGTTGAGTCACTGACTTCAATGGGATTACTCACTGTACAATCTTTGTAGGAACTTGCAGCCAAGTATTCAAAAAATCTGAGATAGAAGAGGATTTATTTTCTTTTTAGTCATTTTCATAACGTTCAGGTTGCCAGACTAAGCATATACTGAAGCAGCTGCTCCTGGCAGTTATTAACAAATGTCAGTCAACCCATCAACATCCTTGTTTGCAGATGAGTCCATACGTGCTTTAGCACTGATAAACAGCCACAAGAACAGTCTTGAAGCTCCAAAACAATGAGAAAACACAACTGCCGTAGAAATGCAGCAACCTCCATTGAATCAGATGTGAATCAGATCTAACAATAAGCTTCCAAAATAGGCCTGAGCATGAGATCGAGCTTATGACCGCAACAGCACGTGCCCTCAACCTTCCTAGTGAAATCCAGCAAGTTTTGTAATTCCTGCGAGATGAACGATTCTGCATATGACCTTAAGTCACAAAATGAGAGGGGACACGGGGAAGATCTGCAACAACCAGAGCACAGCACCAGCTGCCCAGGCAGGCACCGCAAGCTCTACCAGCAGAGCTGCCCAACAGCCTCCACACTGCTCCCCCTGCCAGGAGCCAGCTGAATCAGCTTTGCTGCCAAAACCCTAACATTACCCGGTCACTGCCTGCTGCTGAAATCACTCCAGCTATCCAGGCTGCTTCAAGTGATTCTCCAAAACAGCGCAGGGATTTCGCCTGGGGAAATAAACTGCCTTCTCCCACCAACTCACCTTCCTTGGGGAGTCAGTCTAACAGGTGGCCTGCGGGAAGCTTAGGCCAAGCCTTCTTTTCTGCCTTCTTCAGGACAGGAAGCTGTATTCCAGCTAGAAACAGTGGAAACACCACCTCAGGACAGACACCTCTCTTTGCTGTCTGCTAAGTGTAAAATTAAAAGATGAACAAATACAGAAAGAGACGGGAAAACTCGGTCCTGCATATCACATATTCACAAACAATATATATATAAAAGTGTGTATGTTTGATTAAAATTGATTAAATTGTTTAAAAATAGGGTTTTGTAAACATATATCATCAGATGAATTTTGTTAAACCCCATTCTAGCCTGACTGTTGAAATTAAACGGATATTTGTACTTTGAAAGAAGAGGTTCTGAAGAGGTTATCTCCCCATATACACGCACTGTCCTACAGAGAGGTTTAAATTTCACTTCAGAATTTCCCCTGAAAGGCAGAAACATGTTCCTCTAAACTTTGAATATACCAAGAAACAGATTGGTATCATTTTTTTGCAGGTTACTCTGTTTTAAATGCAAAGTACCATTTTCTTACTCACTGAAGGGAACCTGATAAAAGTCCACTACTTGTAATTGTCAGACTCTAAAGGGTCTCTTTCTCCTGTAACATCTCACCAAACGTCAGCTTTCTGTAATCTAAATAAAAACAATAAATTTCAGCCCAGGATCTTGTTTACAGTGACAGCTAACGAATCACAACAATTCAGGAACTACAAGAGGCTAGAAGCCAATGCACCTGGTGCACCTTTATTGAACATTAATGGTTATTTAGCTTTAAAACATACAAACTACCTAATGTAAGTCACAGGATGCTGCAAATGGATTGTTAAATGTTATCCTTGAAGAGCAATTTAGTTATGTAAAATAGGGGTTCGATCTTACCTCTTCCCACGCACTTAAGTATGACTCAACAGAACTACACCTAATAATACAGGTATGCAAGCGCTTACATATTTACAAGTATCAGCTCATAATTAGTACCTTGTCTAGGAACATGTATTCACCACACACTGATGCTGGTGAATAATGGTGCAGAGCTGCAGTGCTAGATACGTTTACCGAGTGCTCACGGTCTTACTCATGTATGGGAAGAGTCAGCATAGAACATAAAAATATTTCAGGAATTTACTTAAAACTTTCTGCTAAATTAATTGATATTCTCGTCTGAATAAAACTGTATTTTACTACTACATCCAGATCTTATTAAACAAAAGAAAGCAGTGTAGTTACTGTTAAGAAATGTCCAAGTTCTGTCTATTTTTGGTAGCCTTCTAATGCAGACTCTTAATGACAAACTTCCCCAGCAGTGACATGCAAAACATTTTGTTTCACCAGTGTCGGGTCCAGGTTACGTAGCCTCCTGGGAAGCAAGCTGACCTACTGCCCAGCAGCTAGTTGGAAATGTTGGAGTGCTTTCTAGGCTCTCAGGGTGATGTGCATCTTTAGAAAGAAGCCCTTCACTTCAGCATTTTTTTTCAAAACAGAATGAGACCCTGGGCACACCTAAACTGCTTCTTCAGACTTCCCTCATCATGGTCATCTGGGACTCCCATGTACCAAGAAAGAAAACAAACCTCTGGCAGCTTCAGGGGAGCGACCTGTAGCTAACTGCATCAGCAGCCACAGCCAGAGTCAGATGCAAGCAACCACATAAAAGTAACCCACCTCATGGGCAAACTGCTTCCTAGGAATCCATCCCTCTTAATTCAAGTGTTAAATTCTTTTGTGAAATATAACATTTTATATCTTACAAGTTTCATCATTATTTCACATAAATTTAACTTTTCATTACCCATGAAAGTATGTAATCCCTGCTGGATCAAACCTTATTTCACTTTTGACTTCCACAATGCTATTTCTCTAAGGAACCCTTCCTGAAGGAAAACCAAATTATTCCCCATATACATGTCCTTTGTCAATGGCAAAAACCAAGATTATAGCGGCAAACTGTAATATTCAGATAAGAGAAATCACCAGCTGTAAGTACCAATACACGCATTTAAATTATGCTTGCACAGTGCCTTGCATAGTAAAAACCTGTCCTTCCTGGCTTATGTAGGCATTACAGCAATTTTTATATTTACAGGCAGCTGTATGCTCTTTAGCAAGGACCCTAGACCTAGAACAGCAACCCTCTAAGAGAAGGGTCAAGTTCTGAAACACCCGAGAAAAGACTCCCTCGTGCTAGTGCAGTATCTCAGCCGTTTCGGTACACCTCATCCATCATTGCAAAAGATACCAAAATTATTTAAGTATCAGTACATTTCATGCAAGCATTACGACACTGGAGAAAGGCTACCACGCTGCAGTGGAATATATTTTGTGAAAGAACACCAAGTTATTTCCTAAAGCTGCCACAGGGTAAGCACAGCAGACGGTACACAAGGTATTTTTTTTTTTGGTTTGGTTCTTTTTCTTGATCTTTTCTGACTGCTTTGCTTACACTTTTCCCTCTATCTCTCTTCAACAAGGATATTGCATTGTTTTTGTTTTCTTTAAACACATGTAAATTTCAGGAATTTCACCTGAGGACAGTCCAAACTCAATTACAGACAGCAGCCTGTAAGAACAATTATAGTGAAATTTCTAAATCATAGATATTTATTTCCTGTAGCTTATTCTTCTCTTTTTTTCCCCCCTTCTTTCTTCTTTCAGCCCACTCCACCCTCTTTTCTGAAACGCTGTCAGCCTCATGTTCCCCATTAGGAATGAGAAAATTGATAGTTTTAGAACAAATTTCTCAATGGGGCTTTTCTGCCTCCCTTCGTGAACAGAAAAATGCTCACCTGGCATCACTTAGCACATGCCATTATCTGTACTCCCTTGTACAAACACAAATCCTGAATGTTTGCGATCAGACGGCATTAGCCACATGCTCACTGTTTGTCTTCACTACACCAGGATGGGAGGAGCGTCGAGAGCTCTATGGCAGCAGCCCCCCTGAAGGATCAGAAGGAAGATTCCTTGATCACCTCCACTTTAGGAGAGAGGCCAACACGTGTGATGGGGAAGCTGCTGCCACCCCAAAGCTCTGGGAGAGGCACAGGTGCCCCCACAGGTCCAAGCCCCCAGCCACACCATTCCCTGTGCCTGCTGCTCCCCCACAACACCCGCACGGCAAGGGCTTTGCAGGGGAGCTGCTGTATCTGTCCCCTGGGTTTTCACTGAGACCCTTGTGCCTCACAGCTGTTCCTGACCTAGAGAACAGAGAAAATCACACATCTGCCTAGTATCACACCCCTCGAGCCTGATTCAAAAAGGAATTTTTGCCTTATTATGAAATTAGAATTGATTTGTCTATTCGCATTTCATTCACTAATATCAACAGGTTCATTTAACTTGCTATGTGCTGTCTTTACTGATGAGCAATACACCTTCATTTTTCACCCTTTCAGATAGCCTACTGAAGAAAAACAAAACAAAGCAACAACAAAACATCTATTTTTTTCCCCCCACACTGGAGGAGTCTTTAGGTCTGCATGGCATACAAGACCTAGGAGCAAGCACCGATTTTTCCCAACCCTCTGAAAATGCTCAGGGGCATCAGCATGGGTGTTTGTTCCTCAACACTTGCCTGCTCCACGGACAACGTATTTTGCCACTGAATTAAGATAAATCCTGAGGGAAAAAAAAATAAATAAAAATAAAAATAAAAATAAAAATAAAAATAAAAATAAAAATAAAAATACAGAGAGAATAGCTAAGTACAAAGATGCACCACAACCTCATTCTGCATACAGTGAAGACCTGGTGTAAGCTCTTAAGACCAGCACTTTCCACTATCACTACTCCTAAAGCGCTATGTATCTCCTTTAGGAGTGTGCCTGCAGCAGTGGACTTCACCTCTTGACCTGAATGAGTCAGCAACTGAAAGACGTACTTGCCCTAAATGCTAAAATACTTAGAGAGAAACCAGAACACAAGGAAACGTAACATAAATGTAACATTAAGCAGGAAAACGAAAAAATGAACAATGAAATTTGATTTCAAATGGTAGAGAATTTCAGGCCAAAATAATGATCTTATCAGTACAACAGCAGAAAAAGGCAAGGAGCAATCAAGAAATCATGCAGGCAAGTATCATTATGACTTACTTGCAGACTTTCGGGTTTTGAGATTACAGTATTCTGAAATCAGAGAAGATCTAACATTTGTTTTCACAAAAAAATGGAGAGACACCACGAAAATCAAAACAACATACATTTGAAGACTCACATTTTTATCGTGTGTCTACTTAGAGAGACAAGAAGTCCTCTCCAAGCGGTGAGCTGTATGTTTTCCCTTTACAAGCGAGGCTTCCAGCGAACACAGCCACTTTGATGCTCAGCGTCTCGCTAACACACGGTAGCAACTGATGACAAAATGCACACCTGCAGCTCCGAACGCACGTGAATCAAAGGCACTGCACGCTGGCTCTTATCTTCTCATATTCGACTGACTGACAGACGGGACAAAAAGATGATTCATCCTCTCCAGACACCGTTAACATTGCTGGGAGAAAACAATGAACCACTACACCCTTCTCATTTAAATAAGCTTAAAAAAAAAAAAAGGACACTGCCCCACCTTTCCCTCCGTCTGTTCTGACTTCACACATGATCTACCTATCCATACTGTAAACATATCGGCCGAGAGTCGGGTTTCCTATAAGTGTTCCTCTCTTACATTTGGCATAAATATAGATATTACGAAAGGCTCTGACTTTTCACCGCACTCCCAGCTGACTCCCTCTTGGCTCAATCTGCTGCTATAAAGCCATGTCCCTCCCTTCCCATAAGCACGCTGCCAAGGAGGCACAAAACCCAATTTGTCTTTTGTGACATGAAAATATCACCCTGAACAATATATATGCTTATGTTCCTCACTTTACGTGCTATGTTACTCTCTTTTGCGTTCTCTTTCCTAGCCTGATTGCCTGAGCATTCGTGCATAAAATTATGAAAGTAATTTTGTTTTTAAATAACTTGATGGAAACTTAGTCCCCAAGTTTTTGATCTGTGTGTGCTTAAGATATGTATGTAACAAGACTCAAGGGTTTTGTGACAACCTCTAACAGGTTGTTATTACCCACAGTCTATTAGCATGTGCAAAACAAGACTCTCCAGCTTGAAACCCTTTGCTGTGCAAGTTGTAAGTGACACCTCGTGAAGCTTCAATGCCTATGTACAAGATGCTCTGCTTCTACATCAAGAAACTAACTCCAAAGCCAAAGTGACTTACAAAGCTGTAGAGAAGCTATATTTGTGTGCTCATGAATGCCTATCTGGCAGCACTACCACGACACTAGTTTGGGATTTTCTCTGTCAGTGATACAGTGGGTTGCTTTCCCTTCTGGACAGAGAAAGCAAAAACACTTCTTGCCAACGACAATTGTATATCTGAGAAACAAACAAGTTTACCTGCTTCTCAAATGGAATTTCAGCCTGGCTACTTTGGGTTTTCCTCGCTGAGGTCAGAAGCTGAGCAGGTTGCAGTCACTAAGCCGTGAGGTGTTGCACTTGGAATTTTAAATAATTAATGAGTAACAGCAGCAGCCCTGACGCTGCAATCTGCGTGAGAAACCACTTCAGTCTTTACATCACCCTGATACCATTATTGTAGCTGTGTGCTTCGTCATGTATACTTTAAAGTACTTTTGTGCTGTGTGCTTCATCAAATATAGAGTACTTTTGTGCCTCGCATTCGAGAATTGCCTCTTTTTTTTCTTTTTTTCAAAATCTTCAATTTCATGTACTAAATGTAGCCTGTATAAAGGTTGGGAGAGCCGTGAGCAAAGACAGCATAGAAATAATTATTACTGAATTCCTCCTGATGAGAATAACAGGTCCAGAAAAAAAAATTCTATTTGAACGCAATGATGTACGAAACGTACACAAGACAATTACTTCCCCTTCTTTCATTAAAATCAGATTGTTTATTTCAAGTTAAAAGGAAGACAAAGGAATGTGTCAGGCCAAACACTGTTGCTTGTCAGGATTGCTTTCTATTGCAGTTCTGCACTTATGTCAAATCATATTTTATTCACCGTACAAAACAACAGCTAAATCTTGCGACAGGTCAGTGGAGTAAGAAAATCTGTGTTTTAATAAGAAGCTTAGCAGCATATTCATTTTAAAAGATGTTTACCAAAATACAACTCAAATTCACTCCATGATTAAAAGCTAAGTAATCTTAAAAGGTATATTCACAGCACCATCATGCTATCATCTTAATCTTGAACAAGTTTCCTTCGTGAGGTATAAGGACAAACTTTTCTATTTTTACTGTTAACTGAATGTTATTAAAATAAGAAGAAAATGTTTCAATTATCATCATTAAATTTGTAACAGGGTCTGCAGCCCTCAGCCAAAAAGGGTCTCATTATGCCAGGCAGCATGTGAAGGCAGATGAAGAACATTGCTTCCCTAAAGCTCCTGCAACCTCAGCACACAAGACACACGTTCAGGAGGTAAGCCTTCCTCTCATATTATAGATACAGCACAAAGGCAGAGATAAATTACGCCAGCCGTGATAACATGCCTAAGCAGCTTCACCTCATTTTACACCAGAACCCTGTCGAAATACAGCAACGAGGTATTTCTCTGCTCTCCGAGGTGTTATTTCAGCAGACTTTCTCAGGCACACATCACGCTAACCATCAGGCCCGGGCTTATCACGAGGCGGAGCAGAAACCACAGTAACCCCTCTCTGCCTGCCTTTATTTAAACAGCCAGAGCAGGAGGTCATCCGTACCATTAGATAACCAGCTTGTGATTCGCATACTCACACAGGATGTGGGAAACCAGGGAGCATTTCAGAAGGTACTGAGGGGAAAGATCAGTCTATGGGTTGATCACAGGATAACTGTGAGTCACCAACATGATCTGGCAGGGGAAAGAAAAAAAAAAAAAAAGACAGACCTATGTTGTATGACGAGGGGGTATTTCCAGTCATGATAGGGAAGGACTGATGTCATCACACAACACACACGTATAACCTCATCTGAATGTAAGGTACAGCTCTGGTCAGCCATATCTAACAGCAAAATTTTCTTTTTTAATAGTAGGGACGATGGGATAATGAAAGCAATAGGAGCCTATTATACAGGGATAAGACTAAAAACCCAGGACACGTCACACTTAAAAGAAAAACAAGGTGGAAAGACAGTGTTGGAAGAGGAGAAAATATATCCTGCCCGTGTATAAATCCAAGCTGCAAGTCGGAGTGGCTCTGAATGTCAGAAGAAAAGGGTCTGGGGAACCAGGGGAGAGTAGACAACTAACTACAACTACTTTCAAGATAAGAGACAAGAGCATGACAGCGGAAATGGCAGGGCTCTGGCCACAGCCAAAAAACATCCCCAGGTGACTCAGGGGATTACCTTCACCTGAGGGTGCCCATTTCAGCCAGCACACCTGCTTTGGCTGAATTTCTTACTTTCCCAGCTCAGACAGTAACTCAATATCTAACCAGTTCCCATCAAACCTTAGCTCACCCACAGCACTCACAAGAAACAGCAGCTTGTAATGCTAAAAGGGAAGTTGATAACGCAAGTTTTTTTCTTTTTATGATACCTGAATAAAAAACCTGTCATTTAACACATGAATTATCAATGAGTGAAAACAATCAGTCTTTTATTTAAAGTAGCATCTTGCTTAAAAGAGCTCTTACTGGAATTGTAAGTGGACAGTTTGCAAGCAGTGATACAATACTGACAGTTTTTTACTGTCAGTATGTACACTATAAAACAATAACTACTTTTTTTCATTGTTGTTTTAACTGGAAATCTGGCTATTTTAAGTTAGTGTTTGTGATCAACTTGACTGTTGCAGATGCAGCCTTTCACTGCCAAACACACTGGGGATGACCCATGTACCAGTCCCTTCTAATGCCAGCCCTGCCCAGCTGTAGTCCCTAATCTTTAATAAGTGGAATTTTAAAATCTTACCATGATTCTGGTTGACCAAACTTGTCCTTACTATGTTAATGTTACAGTTTTAATCACTATCTTCTTTTAGTACATCCAATAAGTTTAATGCATTACCATTTATAAGTATCTATTAGTAAATCCGTTCTCACTGTGGTATTTGTCGTTCATTTTGCAGATGCTCAGTGTCCAAATATATATGTATAAATATAAATAAAACTATGCTAAGAAAGAAAAAAATGTTTTCCCCATCTCTTATCTTGCAGCACAAAATATTCACTCAAAAAAAAAAAGAAAACCAAACCACCAAACCGACCAAAACATTGCCCCACCCCCAAACCACAAGCTTCGTACTATCTGGTAAGGATGTTTAAAAATGTAAGCTAAAAGCACAGCAGGCTTCGTCTGTTTTTAAAGTTAAGCAAAGTGGAAAGCCATTAGCACCAGAACTGATTTTTGTTTGTTTGTTTTTAAACACAGCTGCATGCAAACATTTCATCAGTTTGGAAACATCAGAGGTCACTTAAACTCACCGCTATATTCATTTAGTAATGCACAGATACATCCCACTTTTGCCAGCTATGTCATGTGAACAGCCTGTCCTGAAGCACTCCAAATGACATTATGCATTAGCTCTCTGCTCGAGTGGAGAAGTGCTGCAGATCGTACCACGCGGGCTCTCTCCAACACCACATAGGAAGAGCTAATAACAGCAGGTAATAAGGGAATCAGCGGGACAGGGATGGGTACAACATCAGTACCACACACTCCCAACACGGCAGAAACAAGAGAACTTAAAAATGTTGCTCAATCACTATTTTGCTCATTTAAAGTCACAGCACTCCCACCGTGCTGCTTGCTTGTTCCTTTGCTTACCCTTTGCATGCCCACAGCCAAGCCAGGAGGCACCACTTTGCACGATCGGGACAGCTTCTCTGACCTGCATCCAACCTTATAGGCATGGTATTGCAAGAGCCTTCTTTATGACAGGCTGAAGTAAGCTCATGTATTTTTTAGTTTTATCTAATGATAGCTGAATTTTCAGGAACTCAAGTGACACCAGGCTATATAATTTGGTATTCTGTGTAAAGTCAAACCATTAGATAAGCAATATATATATATTATAATAAGCTATTACTGTAAAAATACAGTAAGCCTCTTAAGAGTTGCAATGTCAGTTACCATAAAGATAAAAATCTTTTCAATAATTTCGAAATACGGGGGTCCCAACCACGTACAACTAAGAATAATTTCAAACGCTTCTGAATTGCAGCAACCTTTAAACACTGAGAATACTTGAACTGTAATTGACAGGCACCTTATTCAACTGACACTGCAGGAGAAGGTTTCGCACACATGGAATGCAATTAGAAGCTGGAATTGAGTCAACATGCCCAAAGTTAATGCCTCTCTCAATCAATAAAAAAATGATTCAATACCACAAAAAGACATATTACGCAATAATCTTTCTATCTATTTAAAACCAGCGTGAAAACAAACACAGCCTCAAAGTCTTCTTGCACACATGCAGTACATTCAGAGAGAGATGTGAAGATGGACTTTTTGAAAAGTCATCTGGCTGCACTCATTTGGGTGGTCTTTTCTTTTGCAAGCAAACCCAGCGAAGACAACTGCATTACTACGCACCAGGAATACACTGCAAAACCAGCTTTCAGGCTTACGTGTGCCAGTGCTATTGCTGTAATGCCTGGGTGATTATGAAATTATTTAATTGCTCTCTTTCCAAAGCTCTGGTTAGTTCTCTCAGGTTAAAGTACAAAATTGGCCAATTGTGAAATGCCTTTAATCAGCTGGCCGTCTTCAAACATACCATCATACCAATGCTTTATCAGCATGTTAATCTTTTATCCATAGAGGTTAATTTACAAAACTTGACAAGAAAATGTGATTTTACACTTCACAAATAATTACAGCGTGAAAAACAAATTCCTAAAACATAAGATCCATTGATAGACAGTAGAGATAAAAGTAAGAACTCATGTTTCTAAGATGTACTCCGGAGGTACTATTTACTTTTTAGCAAGATTTTTCCCTATATTCATTTTCCAGTTTAGAAGTCTTCACTATATAATAAAATAAATGATTACACTAAGATTTTGGGATACATGTAATATACCTCAGTTAAAATACTGAAGATTATTTGCGTTCTACTATGATTTTTTCCTAAAGTATTAAACTCTTACTGAAAATAAGCACTATTGAAGGGATTAAAGAGCTAATTTCACATGACATTCAAAACATATTACGAAAGCTGTGTTTCAGATGAATTCACTGCTGACAGGATTGTTACTAGAACGTTTCTAACTGCAAAACATAACTCTTCTTACATTCAGTTCAGCTACAGGTCCTGAAGAAAAGTTTCATTAAACATAACCTTACTCCCAAGAGGTCATTCAGATATTAAATAGTAACTCAGTGGCTACAAATGAATATCTGAAACATAAACCCATACAGCATAAAGCATAAAACTAAGGACTGCTATCATCATGTGAGGAAATCATTTTGGTACACGATGGACTACGCGGAGTAATCACTGTTCACCAAGAACAGGTAAAGGCCTGAGCCTGAATGGTCTGAATCAGAAGGGCATGCGGTGCCAACACGAAGCTCTGCCAAATACTAAATTCCCCAGTAAACTGTCATGAACTCTGCTCAGCACCATACAGTCAGGCTAAAACTGTCTGCTTCTTACTAGAGTTGAATCAAGCGAGTCTCAGTTTTACTGTGGGTCTTGCAACATGTGAGGTTGGCTGGTGTTTTCCAAAGATCACCTGGCAAGTTATGAGTAATAAGGGAATATCAAATGGCGAGTAAAAGAAAAGAGTACCACATGACTGGTGAAGTTTTAAACGTCTATTAGAACGCAAATAAAGACTTTCACAAATCCTCTCCCTGACACATACACGTGCATTTCTTCCTATTGTCAACCTAATAGCAAGATTTATGGAACTAAACCAACGCAGAAGAGAATCCAAGCCAAAGCCCCCTGACTGCAAGCACTCCAAACCAATATAACTGTTAAACTTACTGTCACTTCTGCTGCCAAGTCCCTTTCCTGCAAATTACTCACACACGAGGAGTAGGAATCACTGTAGCAGCAACATCCTGTTCCCAACAAGCACGTTTCCCCAGGCCACACGAAGTCCCGGTACACCCGTCATCACATTCCCAAGACACAGGTGCCCCATCCCGTGACTCAGTTGGCTGCGGTCGGACAACCACGTTGTTCTGTGCTCTCAGAGCCCCAGCCCAACAAAGCCCTAAGGAACCTGGTCTGACCCCATACCTGACCCTGCTTCAGGCAGGAGGATGGTCCGATACTTCTTCAGGTCTCTTCTAACCGGAACGATCCTATGAATCTGTGCTGGACTTATGTGAACACATTACACAGAGCATGCACAGTTAGGAACAATGCAGCCAAGACGACAAGAGTGTGCAGTACAAACGAGCTATGTGCAAGCAGTAAATTGAAATCCTTCATTGTTCTGAGTTTTATGCCATTATACAGATCACAAAAACTGCATAAGCATGTATTTACATCATCGGAACGCATCCTTCAAAAGCATCTATAATGCTACTTGGCTCCCTGAACCAGGAAAACTGAACAACCTTAGCCACAATTAACCCAAAATTCACTGAGCAGCACTACAGTTATAGGGGAGAAAAAAAAAATGAAAAAAAAAAAAAAAAAACAAAACAAAAACAAACCAAAAGCTAATTATAAAGAAAATACTACAGGTAAAATACACACCTCATGGCAGATACAACTGTCCCTTATGGTAGAGTGGAAACTGCAGATAAGAAGTCTGAATACGGTGATACTCAACATGTTACCAGCTAGCTGCAGAAAGGAAGGAGCACACTGCTGTCATTGCTACACGCCATTCGTGGTAGGCATGTTTCAGTCTTCTCGCTAAAGCTTAGCAGTTGGAAAAATATAACTCACAAAGGGATGAAGTTTATAAACAGTTTACAATAAAAGGCCAATTAGAAGTAATGAAAAGTATTCTTCAGCCTTTTGCACACTTTCCAGGGGCAAACCAAATTATGACTTGTAGCTACAAGTTCCAGCCTTTATTTAGAAACAATTTTCTTCACGTTGCATTTTCACTTTTTACCAAAGGAGGAGAAGAAAAGAACATTTTGCAACCCGCTATACAAGTCAGCCAAAATTTAAGATGAACTTCTCAATATCCTGTGTTCAGTCGAAGAGCACCTCCTAAAATTCTCTTAACAACAACAGCTTTCCCATGTGACCCCATTAGGGGCTCTTTTCCATTGGACAAGAATGCTTTTCTGCAAAACATAACCCAAGCCAAATGATTGCTTGCCCTCCAGGCAAACTGTGCTAATTCAGACTGTGCTGATGAAAGCTATGCTGGAAGAGAGCTAAGCATAAGCTTCTGCAACAAGCCAGGACAAAGTAATAGTATGTATAAAAGATTACAAAAGCCAAGCCAGGGAGTTTATATTTTTACAGACTACACACTTTGGCTACTAAAAAACCCCTTGACACAATTAGCTTCCACCATCTGGGGAAAAAGTCCAAGAGTAAAAGGCCCAACGAGAGCCAAAGTAAATGATAACTGTTTTCCTCCAAGTCTGTCCCAATTACTTGAGCACTTAAGCTAAAAAAAAACCAACCATGAATAAAACATCACTTCTGTTTTCTTTCTGCTTTGAGAAAAATAAAAGGGCAGTTAACACCAAGAGTGACTTCGGAAATATGAAGATGCTCTGCACATCTTCAATATCACCATTTTTTCTGATATATGAAGCACTCCATGCAACTATAATAATCAGGAGACTATTTCCACAATAGTTCGTCATCATCTTTTGGTCTGCCTTTCAGGCACGGGTTTTCTTTGTCTGAGTGGGTTTTGTCCCATCCCGCTCCACACCCCACCCCATTTCATTTCAGCAACATAGAGATGAAAATGCCTGGAATCAAATTGCTCGGTATTTTTCAGTGACCGCTCCACTAAAGATCCAAACTCAAATGGGACCACTGTATAACCTGGTGGCAGATTTTAGTATTTCACATTCTGTTTTCTGCTCCTATTTTAGTTCTCTAGGATGGTGAGAGCTGTCAAAACACTATGAATGCAAAACGATGACTAAGGGTCAGAAAGTTTCAGATTATAATGCTATCATTTTTTAATGGATAAATCTTTGAGGGACAAGTCAATCTCCAAAGTTTCTGCTCTGTATCATTTCATCAGTATTTTATCCTGTACCACAGATCTACCGAAAACCTCATCCAGTTGTTTTCCTTGTTCTGACTTCAGTCTTTGCTGCGATAGGTTTCACTGTAACTGCTCCTTTCTGTACAGAGTTGTGAAACTGTCCTTCACATGCAAAAACCAGCACGTGCGCACAGATCCGTAATTCCGTCTGTACCTTTGTAATATTCAAAGGGACAAACACATAATTTCACTTTAATCACTGCAAGCTCTGAATGTGCTAGCTTTTCCAGTGATATTCCAGAATGACTTTTCACCCTGAG
The DNA here is from genome assembly GCF_040182565.1 of Anser cygnoides. NCBI lineage: Eukaryota > Metazoa > Chordata > Aves > Anseriformes > Anatidae > Anser > Anser cygnoides. The sequence goes on along the minus strand of NC_089874.1, from coordinate 100,529,867 downwards.
AATGAACAAAATTTGACAAAAGAGTTAAATTAAGGACTGATTTTTTTAAGCTCCTAAGGAAAGAAGGATGTTGATATCTGGGAAATAACAATGATGGAGAAGGATAAGGGAAAAGCACTACAATACATTACACAGCATCACAAAACAATGTTTTACTATTAACCGTGAGATGATGTGGACTTTGATCCCAGAAGCTGATGTGTCTCTTCTCAGATGAGCTGAGAGTCTAGGTTACTCAAAGAATTTGTCACAAACTCCGGGAACACTTCCTGGGAGTGGGTACCATGGGAAGGCAGCAGAAATTCTGAATATATTAGTCAGAAGGAACTGGCTGTGAGCTTGCCTGTGACACTCAGGTTTACACACAGATTTAAGGACAATAGTGGCTGTCACCAGGATCTACAGAATTGCAGCATAAAAAATAAAATCTAGACTGTGCCTCCACCATGACATTAACCCAGGCTGTGCGAAGGCTGAGGAATGAGTGAGATTTGGTCAGTTGTAGCAGACAAGATGAAAGTCATACTGAGGGGCTGGCAAGGAAGAAAATTTGAGGATATAGCAAAGATCACCTCTACTGCTGAACATATTCAATCAGCATTAATTTATGCTTCAGTGGTGTGTCTGGAATGCCAGTGTTGGCCAAGATAATACCTAATCTGCATCTGGCCAGATAAGAGTGAACTGCTTTTACAGATGCCAGTCTTCCCACAAATGCTGTGGAGATAGCACTTTGAACTTACATTACCTTAAAACATCCTTGGAAAAGATGCTGCTTTACCTTACTTCAGTATAGGAAGTCTTATCTAGCAAAGAAAACAGTGCATGTAAATACTAAGCAGAAGGCACAGGATAACTGTCCTTTGGGCTCTGAAGTTATTACATTGAAAACTATAATTTTTCCCTGACACTTTTACAGTAAAGCACCACATGTCCCCAGATAAACCGACCTTGGAGCTGGCTTCTTACCACCAAAGCACACCTTGGCAATTCCATACCCAGAAAGGGGCTGATGGCAGATCCCTTGACACAACAGAAGCAGCGGCTACACAGTGGCCTCTGAAAGACCTTTGGATATACAAAGTGATGTTTTCTACCAGGAAAAGCCCATGCTTTCATGGTCCAATTTGTAACTGAAAAAAAAATCGTCGGGACACTGACAGCTATGTAATAGCTGTATCTCAGGGGTTTCTGAATCTTTGGAGCACGTACAAATATTGTCAGTAAGATTACAGACTACTCTCTTGCACTATACAAGTCCTTTATCAAACTTACTCCATTGCAAATAAAGATTACTTTTCATAGTCTTGCCTGTATTTACAAGACCACAATCAAGAAAACCAACTGAAAAATGTAGCCAAGTGCTGAGAACATATTATTGTCCTTGATAGCAACATTGCCCCACCTTTTTTCTTGAAAAATCTCCTTCGGAAAGTCAAGGATTAAAAGCAAACATTAAGACCAAGTAAAAAGGTTGCAAACAATGCATAAGCAGAAAAGAAAATAAAAGAACAGCTTCATGGGTGACTATTAGTAATGATCTCTCACACTGCCAAGCCTCTTTCTTCAAGTTGCTGAATTCCAAAGATGGCTATAACTCATCCAACTGCATTGTTTCGCCTGAATTTTGACTTCAAAATAAGCAGGCTGAGAACAAACACATTTTCACACGATCCAAAGCTCACATGAACCAAAATTCTTAAGCAGAAGCCAAAGACAATACACCAGGTATATAAATAATATAAAATATAAATATAAAATATATTTATATTTTATATATAAATAAATATAAAATATTTATCTAATATTTACAATATTTACAATATAAAAATATACTACAACTCTGAATTAATTTTAGGAATATCTGTTGGTATATATTTGCTTTGATTTTGTTTTCCCTTTCATTTTCCCTTTCAAATCATAATAGATAGATGTTAGGTTCCCTCAGTTCTTAGTTTCACCAATCTGTAATGGAAAGACTTGAAGTTAAAATTTCCCAGATGTTAAAGCTTCCCCGAAATGTTTAAGAAATGATACTTTAAGAATTAAAATGATAAACTGAGAAATTTTATGAGTATTGGAACAAAATTTAAGGAATAAATAAATTAAAACTGTCTTTTTTTCCAATGTGCAAAACAAACCTAGTACAGCTGATACACTGATCAGAAATGGTTGAAATAAAATGGAAAATATCACTTCTGTACTTCAGTCATTGTGTGTTTCAGAGAGGAGAGGGAGAAGTATTGTCTCTGAATTGATCAATCGTTTCTGATTTATTACTTTGCTTGTTTCTCCCCTTTCAAAGATTCTTCTGAAGCTTCAGGAAAAAAAAAAATCAATGGCGAAGTAAGGATTTAGAAAACTAACTTCACTACTGAGTTATTTCAAAATCATTTTAGAATGGAAGAAAAAAAAAACTGGCTGGAAATTTCCATGTTATTTCTCATTTTTTCTCTCACTTGCCCTTTGTGTGGGCTTTCCTGGGATATGTCCAAGATTTACAGCTATTCCAAGCAGCAGAGCTGGGATTTCAGTTACAGCCAGAAGCCTCAAAGGAATGATCCCACTTTATATTAACCAAGAACCTCTCTGAGTATTTTTAAATGAGCATTTTAAGCTTTTTTTTTTTTTTTTTTTTTCCCTTTTCTTCTGAATGAGAGAAACACAGAACGTTTAAATCCAAACACTACTCTTGGGAACTGTTTAAGTACCAGAAATTCTTTAGCCAGAAAAAAATTGTTCTCAATAGATTATGAATCTCTTAAAGAATACAGTCGCAGGTTTTATATCGATTTCTACAGAAAAGTTAAACCTAGCATGATCAACCCTTCACTGAAGGGTCAGTCCCTGCAAACCTCTCGACAAAGAAGATGAGGTGTAGCAAATGCAGATGGGGGTTACTGGTATCCTCTGGACATCAAGAAAAAAAGCCAAACTAAAAACAGCTGGAAAAAATCAGGAAAACATGAGTACAATTTGTTCTTCAGAAAAGTTAATGCAATTGCTATTTATCAGCTGTGTAACTGACCTCAAAATTGTTTACTACTATATCCAAAAGCCCATCTGACACAAGGGTTCAACACGGATTATGTTTGGTATTTGAGTGGTGATTAGATGGCAGGAGAGAGCAATTTCTTTATGTGCGACTAATACATGAAAATAACCAAAGAAACAAAGAGAGAAAAATCCGTACTGATTTGAATGAGATAACTAAGTAAAGGAAATCTAAAATAGTGCATGTGGCAGACCCTTTATTTAATGTCACCGAGTACAGAAGCTCAGACATTGTCATTGACTGATTGGGGAAGAGCTGCCAGTAAAGTTTTATGCAACTTTCTTCAACCACAGCTAATTCTCACAGTGCTTAGCATAACTAAGAAAATTTTGTCTGAATTCTTTGGTGGGCAACGCCCCTAGAGAACTAGATTTCAATTTTGTCATTTTAATTTATGACCTGATCTGGATCACTATACAGGGCTCCTTCAGCTCAAATGCAGCATTCGCTCGATGTCTCATCGGGGTGGGAGCGATCTTCCTGCGGAACGATTAGCACAATCAGACCCAGAGCTATGACTGAAGGCTACAGGAACACAGTTAGAATGTAATCTCCACTGAAGTCAGCCACTGCCTTTGGCATCAGTAGCAACTGGATCACTCTCTCAGAGACTAACTTGTTTATTTTACACTTGCTATCTAATTAGGCTCAAATTAAGCAGTTTATGCAGAAGGCTGGGTGCCCCTGAAAATGGGTATTAATGCAAGTAATAAGCAAATAATGTACAGGATTCCAGTGTTATTTGTTTGAAATTCCAATTGTATAAGTTATTTGAGCAGTGGAGCCCTAAAGCTCTTTTTCTTTCTTCTCCTTTCTCTGTTTCTTCTTCCATTAGTTGGTACTTTTATCTTACACATAAAAATCCAGGCTTCTTCACAAATGACAGTGTCCTGCTGATTTTTTTTTCTTGGAAGCACCTAAGAATTCTGGACACCTAGTGGCTTTTACACTTTCCATCTTCAACAGAGTGTTTTAAAGAAACCAGACACACTCCTGTTTTATAGAGCAGTATCAATTGGCTGTATTCAAAACTGCATCTAAACATTCCTGACCTACTGCTGCTCATCACTGGTGTCCTTTACTAAGTGAGAGCCTCACCACAAAAAACATGCTTCACAGTTCCAACATGACAGCTTGCCTGAGAGAAAAATCACCCAGGTAATTAAACACCACAGGACTGGGCACCTCAGCAGTGATCCAGAAGACTGTGCTACCCTTTAATCCATTCAGACTTCATGCAAGATTGGACTGTAAACTTTCCAGACTCCTCCCCCATTAAACACTGGCTAGGCTTTCAGCGTTTATTGCAAAGAATACTAGATTTCATCCACATTAGTTCTGACTGCAATTTGCTGACTGTCAAAAAATCACTAAGTTTTCATCTAGATTAAAGAATGAGGTTGCCCAAGGCCTCATTCAGCCTGGCCTTGAACACTTCCAGGGATGGGGCATCCACAGCTTCTCTGGGCAGCCTGTGCCAGTGCCTCACCACCCTCAGACTAAGGAATTTCCTCCTTAAATCTAACCTAAATCTACTCTCTTTTAGTTTAAAGCCATTACTCCCTGTCCTGTCTCTACAGCCCCTGACAAAGAGTCCCTCCTCAGCTTTCCTGCAGGCTCCCTTTAGGTACTGGAAGGCCGCAGTGAGGTCTCCCCAGAGCCTTCTCTTCTCCAGGCTGAACAACCCCAAGTCCCTCAGCCTGTCTTCATAGGTTAGGTGCTCCCGCCCCGTGATCATCCTTGAGGCCCTCCTCTGGACTTGTTCTAATACTTCCATGTCCTTCTTGTGCTGGGGACCCCAGAGCTGAATGCAGTACTCTACGTGGGATCTCACGAGAGCAGAGTAGAGGGGGAAAATCACCTCCCTTGACCAAAATCGAATCATTTGAACACTTAGAACTTTTGCTATTTATGCTATGAGTAGTATGAGATGTGGATTTCAGTTTAATCTGTATTCTCTCAACAGTTTATAATGAAAGTGTTTCGTTAGTCATAACAATCATGTAGCAGAGTAATTAGAGCCTAAACTATAATGATATGTTCTATTTGATGGAATAAATAACTGAAGTGGCTATTTCAGCCGTATGAATAATTTATATAGAGTACTGAATAAAAACATCGCAAAAAGAATAAACAGGAAATTTGTGCATATGCAGCGATAGTGAGACTCAAGCATCAATTTTACAAATTCTGTGTTTCTCCCAGCAACACTGAAAGAGATCATTGGCATTCCCCTGGGACAATTTGCTCTCTTGCCTGATCCTACCATTTACCATTCCACACGCATTCACTTCTAATCCAACACATCACTAACACGCATATTCTCAAACTCTAAGAGCTGGATAGAACTGGAAGCCTGTCCCACTTTTAATACTGATACTTGAGGTGCCCAGCATCAAGCCTTGGTTGGTACCATGCCTTGAAAACAGACATAGCGCTTCTCAGCACATGCAGGATATCTTGAGTCTATGATTTTTATAATTCTAACTAGCTTGTCTGTAAAGAGGATGCAAGGCCTCAAGTGACTAGAAATATAAGCATTGCATGGGAGTTGAGTTTACGAGGAATAAAGCCCAATGCAAAAACAATTTTGTCTTGAAAATTGTTTCATATTTTTAGCTGTTTAATTTTGTGTGTTCGTGAAAATTTTAAAGTAACATACTGAAATCTCTATCATCAAGCAAATGGATTGCGGTGGGCCAGAGCTTATCACTGTGATGATGATCAGTCAGGTTATAAACATTCACTACTCTATTCCTAGTTATCACTGCAGATCTGGGGCTTTGAGGGGTTGTATACTTTTTATTTTTAATTGTACAGCACGGTGTAAATATAGTATGAATACTCAATTTCTGTTATTAATTCTCTAGTTAACATAAATCCAGTGAAGATGACAAAATTTAACATTTAATTCACTGCTTTCTCCCAGCTCGGGTGAAAATGAATTTGAATCTATTTCATTAGGATGCATTAGAAGAGCATAACTGACTTGTTTTTTTCTTTTTTTTTTTTTGTTATAAATAACAAGCTTTATCTAAGATGGATTACTTCAGAGTCTAATGCTTGAACCCTACTTGGTATGTTAATATTTATTAATGCAACTTCTTTGCACTGGCTTTTAAAAGCTAGAAATTGACTTTCAGCTGTCTCATTAGCGATCAATAACATTTGTAAAGGTGTCCATCTGGTTACCTACCTCCTCCTTTCTATTCCCTTACTAGAACCTTACATGGGTTCAAAAGCTACCGTAAAAAATCAAAGAAAAAAAACACACGGTCTGTCAAACACGAAGGCAAGACTTCAGCCCGAGGGAATCCTTGATCCACAGGTGCCTGGTCAGGGCCCTGAAGGGGAGCACCATGTCAAAGCCCAACCAAGCACGGCCTTCTTGCTCTAGGCACCTGCCCACAGAAGCTCTGCTACACCCTGGCGTGGTATTTTTAATGTTCTCGTGGGCATTCTTCAGAACAATTTTAAACGCATACAGGCAGAGCCGGTGTAGAATAGGAAAATTATATATAATCCCTGATGCTTGAGAGTTTTGACAGGCTCATAGCAGTCGTCATTAACTGCTCTAAGACCATCCAAATCTGTTTCCTCAGCTTGGCTGAGGACTGCCAGCTGCCAACTGTAATCAACAAATCATTAACGTAAAACAAGACCATTCTCCTGCTCTGTTATTATTTACCTCGAATGACAGGGAGCACTTCATCATCCTTCCAGCCAGGGATTTCAAGCCTTCATGCACAATCACCTCACAATTCACAGTTTAACTTGTATGTATCTGTGAACCAGTAATACTCTATAGACATAAATTATATGTAGTAAACTCAGCGTTTTAGAAATAACTACTGGATACAATACAAATTAAAAAGTGCAACATACACGGTGTTGGCCCTAATCACCTGAGACCCAGTTGTGGTCCTACTGAAAAGGGGGAAAGCTTCGGTTCCTCAACAATAAAGTCTCTTGCATTATTTTCAAATCTTCTAATTTTATTATACCCTTTGCTTTCACAGTTTCCTGGTACTTTTATAAAAATCAACCACTTTCCAAACGTAGCACCTGATATACTGAAGGATAAATTTGATGCTAACAGGAAACACTGTCATGAGCGACCTATTTAAAACTACAAAGATACGCGGTTACATTCTTTCCAGGACAAACCGTGTAGCGATTTTCCAAAAGTCCCCGCGAAATAATAACAGAAACAATAATAAAAACGTACCCTAAAACTGCAGTCTTTGCTAACCCCACAGCCCGGCGACACCACAGACTCAGAGTTATTTTAAACACTGCCAAACCCTACACACGCAGAAAATAAATAAATAAAAATCGCACGGCCCGAGCACACCCGGAGACACGCACCACAGGCACGGCAGCTTAAGATAAGTCATAAATAAATGAAAATAAAGCAGAAGGGCGAGAGATCTGCCGGCGAGGGAGAGGCCGGGCGCAGGCCCAGCCCCGGGGGCGCTGACAGGAACCGGGCGGGAAGCGGCACCGCGCAGACACCGCGGCCCCGGTCCCAGTTTCGGTCCCGGTCCCGGTCCCGTCCCCTGTCCCCGGTCCCCGTCCCCGGTCCCCGTCCCCTCAAACTCCCTAGGCAGCCCTGGCCGGGGCCGGGGGGGCCGGGGCCGGACCCGCCCTGGGGGCGGCGGCGGGGCCAGCGCCTGCCCCGCTCCTCAGCCGCCCTAGGGCGCCTCGCCGCGCAGCGGGGCTGGCGTGAAAAGCAGAAGTTCGCTGGGTTTTGCTCCAAAAACTCCGCGCACGGCCACGATGTGAAAGCGGAACCCCCCACGGCACCGACCTGAGGGCCTCCAGCCGCCGCAGCCGGTCCCGTCCCCCAGCTCCCCGGGCCGGGATATGTATGCAGCGGGTGTCCGGGCGGCCGTGCCCCGCCGATCGCTACCGGGCCGCCCCCGGCCGCGCGTACCTGTCCCGCCGGCGGAATGGCGAGGAGGAGGAGGAGGAGGTGGAGGAAGGAGCCCGGAGGCCACCTGCCGCCGCCTGCCTGTGGCCGAGCCACCTGTGCTCCGCTCCAGGTGTCCCGCAGCGCCGCCCGCTCCTCCTCCGAGCCCCGCTGGGCAGGAGGAGGAGGAGGAGGAGGGACGCGGGGCACCCGGCAGCGAGGAAGAGGAGCGAGCCCAAACGCTGCCCCCCGCCCGGGGAACCACCTCCTCCTCCTTCCCCGCAGCGCAGCACCGCGGCGGAGTCCCCCCCGCTCCCCTCCCCTCCAGGAAGGAAAATAAAAATATAAATAAAAGCAAAACCGTAAACGGCAACGCACCGGCGTCTCCTCCCGGGCTGCGGCGCTCCGGGGGCTTGCGCGCAGCATCCGCCGAGGTGCGGGAGGCAGCCTGCTCCCGGGCAGCCGTAGGGGCGAGCGGGGCGACCTCCGAGCCGAGCCGAGCCGAGCCGCGCCGCGCCGCGCCGCGCCCCCCCGGGGGCGTGCGGCACCCGCCCGCTCTCTTCCTCCTCGTCCCGCCCGGTCGCGCCCGCGGGTGGCCGGCTCGGTTCCCCCTTCGCAAAGCCGCCCCCGGTACCTGTGCCCGAGGTGTTCGCCGCCCCTCCGCGCACGGCGGCCCCGAACCAGGAAGAAGCGGCGGGCCGGGGCAGCACCGTGCCCGCACCCCGTCCGCGGGGCCGGCCGGGAGGCTCTGCCCGCTCCGCCCGGGGCACCGACACCCGGGGGGCGAAGGAGCCCCTCAGACGGGGTCCCCGGGTCAATTCGGGGAGAAGGGGGCGAGAGCTGGGGGCACCGGCCTTCAGCCCGGCTCCGGGGGGTGCCCGCCGCGGGGGGGGAAGGGGAAGGGGACGGGGAGGCATACAGCGGCGGCCCCCTCAGGTCTGACAGACCCGGGCCAGCAGCTCGCCCGCAACATGCGGCCTAACGGTGTTTTAAAAAAAGTGGAAATAACAGAACAAAATAAAAAGCCACAAACAGCCACCATACCAAAAACCCAAACCAAAAACCAAAAGAACGCAGCCATTTTAGTCCCAAAGTCTTGCGCCAGCAAGCGTGAGTAAACCCTGGTCAATCTGAGGCCATTGGCGTAACTCGCTGGCTCGACAGTCCTCACGGTTGTAATGCAGGCCTGGCAGTGCCAGATGTGCTTCTACTGTCCCATGGCATGATGTCACGTTAGCCTCAGACCCACAAACTTGGGCCACATTTATGGGGAGAAGCTCAGAAGCATGAATGGTCAGGGTAATATTTTGGCGGAAGAGAACAGCCCTTTAAATTTCGTCCGAGACTGGGGAATGCCGATCACACATACAGATGTTTGGGGCAAATGATAGTTTCCATCCTGTTCAAATGTGATTTTTTTTAATTTATTTTTTATTACTTATGCAAAAATAGGAAGTGAATTTATAGATTTTTTTTGAAGAAGTTGCTTTATTTGGAAGGTTCATTGGCAATTTCTGTACTTATCTGTTGCACCTGTCAAGTGCCTCATATTTAAACCTCAACAGATGGAGAGTTATTATGTCAACTACCCACTAACTCCACAATATGTAAATCTTTTTGGGGTTGCTATTCATCTTTGAAGATGGAGGAGGTTTAAGAAAATATTTTGGGCCTCTTTATAAACTCTATGATCTTACAGATAAGCAGTTATTTAGATAAATATTTCCATTGCATGAAAGGAGCATCCCACAAGTAATTCCTCACAGTGAGAAGTGTGCAGTGTGAGCCTTTATTATAAATACGAAGACTATCATACAGAACCTGAAGATAAAACACTGAAGCGCGAGATAGAAAAGATCACAGATGGAAAGAAGGATCGCAGAGGAAAAGAATAGATGGAATATCACTAGTACAAGCACTTCAAAGTCTGGGAAATTTCTATTTAGAGTACAGACAGTACTGCTTTGAGTCACTCTCTTTCTCCACATTCCTTCACTTGTGAAAAATACCACTTTGTATCATGGAAATTTGAGGAGCACATGAATGGAGTTTCATAGTTAAACTACACATATTTTCACTTCTAAATGGCAACCTTGTTAAAAAGCATGACACAAAGAAACTGATATTTATCAACTTTAAAAATGCAACACTGAAGGTGGTTAGGTGGTCACCTCTGCCTTTGTTGTATAAAATCTGAATGTAAAATTAGATGCAAAATCTCATCTGACGGCACTCACAGGCAACAAATTAATAAATCATAGTAGAGAGACTACACACAATTAAGCACATTTACCCTATTGAGGCCTAAAGGTGTAGAAAGGTGTGACAAGTTACAATTGCAGAATGTGGTAGATTGTCATACAGTATGTTGAAAAATAATATTTTTGGAAAAAATACTGCCATTTTACAGCTGTTATAGGGTGTACATGTATCAACTCTCTCTTAAAGTGTTGAACACCTCCCTACTTCTCAGTCTATAGTTTCCTTTCTTTATTTCTCCAGCATTTTGTGAGATGCAGACAGATGTCAGTATGATCATTTACACATACTCACAAAAATTAAACTCCTGCACAAGTATTAGAGTCATTGGACAACATTTGTAGCTAGAAATTTAGACATTCTGATTTGTCCCTTACCATTCTGCTACTCTTCATGAAGAAAACATGTATATTCTAGCATTCTCCACATGCTATTATTTCATCCCTGTTCCACGGGCCACTGTAAAGAGCTCTACCTGAATAAATGAAAACATGAAAATGCAGACATAGGGAAATTAATCTGGATTTTATTTATTTATTTTTTTTATTTAGTAAAATTCAGTAGAAATTGTTCCAGTAAAAATTTGTCAAGTTTCCTTCATGTAAATTAGAGAGAGGGAATGGAAAGGAAGCAGAATTTGCACTATGTTTCATATGTATTTTTGTACTAGAATTGGTCATTTGTTATTATTAATGACCTATTATAACAAATTACCTGGTTGGCTAATAGATTAGACTTACTAAGGAAACTATCATTTCCATATGAAACCTTATAGACATGAAAGCCTCATACTGGGTAACTAGACCAATGTCATATAATCTCAAATAATGATTTAATTAAAATTCGCAGGATGCTGTTGAATTAAGATGAAAGAACAGCTATTCACTTTCAAGAACTGAAAACAGCAAATGGCAAAATGCAGTAATGAGGAACCATCACCAAGACGAGGTAATTGCCAGTCCAAGATTAACAATATCAAGCAGTACGCGTGGAGGAAACATAATCTAGACCCAATTATGCTCTCATTTAAAATTTTTCATGAACGGACCTTCAGTGGACTATGATGATAACACTTTCACTTAAGTCTTATAATCAAATATTTGTTATAAAGACTGATGAAGTTGCTGTATTTCATAAAACCTATTCTTATGTATGAATCCTTGAAAATAACAACATAATGCTTAAAATACTTTTATAACCAGAACCAGAATAACTTCTTCATACTATTTTTTTGCAAGACTCCAATATAAGAGTACCAGTTCAGTAAGTGCTTGTTTGAGTGATCTCGGACACAGCACTGTTATATGCAGATGCTGCTATCTATCACAGACTGAGAGCTATGAGTTAGCATCGTTCAGTTCTAATTCTGAATCCCAGAATTAGATTTGATTGCTGAGAATTTCTATATGGTTGTGATGGCTAAACTTTAGGACTGCTCTGACAAATATGCAGAAAAATGGTTCAAGATATGTCCTTCTTCAGTAAATACCTGTGAAAGGGACAGTGGAAAATCAACTGCTTCTGAAGCCTTTTAGTCTAAAAAATACACATTTTATCTCCTAAATGAACCTTGAAATCAAAGAGATGTTCTGCAACCACAAATGAACAGACCTGCTTCATAAATCTTGTCAGAACTCAGTTTCTTACTGACCATGGATATTAAGGTATATGGCGTTACCGTAAATATGCATTGAAAAGAAAATCTTTCTCCTGGTAAATTATGATTCCCCACTGGATGAAGACAGCAGTGAATGGATGACAACATAATAGCTATTGACAGTCCTTGCAAATAATATATTATAGCATTTTCTGAATGAGAAAGAAAAGTAATAGTTTACAGAAATATTGTCATTTACAGATATAAGTGATACTATATTGTAGAGTAGAAATAACCTAATAATGATCTAACAAGAGATTTTGCTCTGAAATGTTTACCTAAATATATGATCTTCAAATTATAAAACATTTTTCAAGAGATGAGCATTATTTTTATGACACCACTAGTATCCTGTTTGCTGAAAAAGATCAAAAAGCTGTGTATTGGGTAGCTTTGGAAGCACAGGTCTGTGAAGATTAATATGGCAGACTTTCAGAACAATTTCCTCCATTTTGTAGTTTTTTGTCTTCAACTAATTGTTGCCTCTGACAACCCCATTTTCTATAAAACTAATCATCTGACAGGGTATTTCAAACAGATTTCATGCACTGCTGCAGTCCTGGTCAAACAAATTTTATTTTTATGATGAAACCATCTTTTCCTCTTCTGTTTCTTCTAATACAAACATTTCAGCTGATGAAAAAGTCGGTCAAAAATATTTGATGTTTATGTACATTAAGCACGTTACCACGTTTCTGTTTTTCACTAGCACTTAATCAGTAGAGAAAACATGCCTAATGTGTGCAGTTGATTTGCAAATGAATGAATAGAAAGCAAGCCTGGGTGTAAATTCTTCTTCGCTTATACAAATTAAAGTGTCTGTGTTCTGACAAATTACTTGTAGATGCACACACAAACATACGCATCCATATTATTTATGTGTATCCCTTTTTTTTTTTCTTAAGCCATGGTAGATTGTGATAAGGTTTCTGTGGGCATGCAGAAAACTAACTTTCAGAGAGACAGAAAGGGACATACCCAGGACTCTACCTACTTTCGACCTCTGTTCTTCTCATTATGATATATGTTCTTATTATGATATATGTTCTTATATCATTATGACATATGTTCTTCTCATTATACTCATCTTCTCCCTTTCCACTTCTCACACCTTGGCTTCTGCATTGCATGTTCTTCAGAACTGGGGCTTCTCTGTGGGATGACCCACAGAACACTTCCTCTATTTCAGCATAAATGTTTTTAACCTAGCAGCCCTTACTGGGCTCAGTGTCAGAGGAATTTCTGCCCGTCTCTGTGTTCGTTTGCAAGATCCATTCCCTCGGATCCAGCTGCCATCTGCTGAAGTCCTTGGTTGTTTCTAATGCAAGTTTATGTAAGCCATTTGGAGAAATCAGCTTAATTTCTGAAAACTCAAACTGCCTGTCTCACTGAATTTGGAAATGTTATAAGCAGAGCTGTCTAACTGGAAGCCTTTTTACTTTTCCTCATGAAAAACAGAAAGGAAGAATGCTTTTGCTTAGTTCTAAAAAAGAACAGTTATGACTCCCCAGGTGAAAGTTTCTCATAAGGGTAACGGGGAAAAACAGGTGTAGAATATAAAAACAGATTTAGAGTAATTACCATTAAGAAGGTGCCCACAATGAAATAGCTTATTTCATTGGTGACCACAATGAAATAACTTATGCTTTTTTATTTTTTTTATTATTATTTTTACATAATCTTAAGATTCTGTTATTTGAAATCTGCCAATTAGTTTTCGTAAGGGAAATAGGAGATATATTAAAATATGTGATATAATGACAATACTATTTTCCTGGAAACAGTGTAATTCTTGAAATGAAAATCTGTGTAGCTAAGATGTGCGTTGCACATAATTTTGGATCACCTAGCTCCTAAATTCACTGCATTTTGAAACTAAAACACAGAATGCAGAGGAAATATAATGTGTCTTTCCAGGAGAATTTAATGTGTGCTCAGATCAGTTTCATGCTAAGTAAAACATATTCTGTAAATCTGAAACAGGATAGCCTTCATTACACTTTCTCCTACTGCTAAAGAGAGAAAAAGCTGTAGTCGCTGTGTGGGCAGACGTCTACAAAGCACGGCTTTATTGCTATTCAGGGCGCTTCCAATGAGAGGAAGTCAACCAGTCTCACAAATAAAACGTACTCCAGAGTGCCTGAATACAGCTGCTGCAATATCAGCATAGAAAGAAAACAGAAAAAAAAAAAAATCTAATAGTTGAACAGAGGCCTTCCACTCTTCACTGTTTCCTCTCCTGGTACAAAAACAATGACAACTTGCAGCTGGGCTTCAGTTTCACAAGATGGGAAATCATTTAATTTTTCTGGTTTGCTATTGCATCGTCTAGAGGGATTTCAAACAAGAAGCAGTTTTCAGTATAAATCTATGCTAAGTGCACGTTTATAGGGCACATACCTGCTTACACAGCCTTCTCTTTTTCCCCAGTGGGAACTACATGTCTCTTTCATACATGGCAGTGTGCTAACCACTCTCTAATCTTTTCTTTCAGTCTGACCAGATTAAACAGCTAGTGCAACGTAAATAAGAAGGAATTCTATCACTGTGCTTATGATACGTGTTAATGAAGTGCACATGACTTTGTTCTGCTACTGACTTTAGCTAGAGTTGGCAGCTTGTAGCATTCCCTCCCCCAAAGTCTACATGTTCAAAGTGAAGGTGAACAACAAAAGGAAGCCTGTAAAGTTTTTTTTTTTTTTTTTTAAAGGAAGATGTAATACCCTTGCAGGGAGTTGCATCATCACCATGAAACACTGAAGCAGGTCCAGAAAGCATGGAAGTGAGGAACATTTTTAAAGATGAGCCTGACAGACAGTATCACAATTTGTGCTGGAAAATGACTCTTCTTGGTGAAAATATCTGACCAGCAGGTCTGTATTGACTTATGCTATGGGGTAAGCAAATACACACGTAGGAGGAGAGAGGCTTTCAGTAGTAGCTCCTTTTTTTTAGTGTGCAGTCTACTTCATTGTTTAGCACTAGAGTTTACCCCAAATTCAGAGACGGGGAATTCAAGTTTGATATTAATAAAAGACTGTTTAAACTGGCTATGAAAAAGATTGTGAAAATAAGAAGAAAGAAGTCTGAATCCATTAAAACACACAATATTCAGTAATCACTGAAAATAGAGTTCTGATCTTGTCTTTGTGAACAAAAATAAATGGAATAGCATTTTCCTCAATTTC
This sequence comes from Anser cygnoides, assembly GCF_040182565.1. Taxonomy (NCBI): domain Eukaryota; kingdom Metazoa; phylum Chordata; class Aves; order Anseriformes; family Anatidae; genus Anser; species Anser cygnoides. The sequence goes on along the minus strand of NC_089874.1, from coordinate 100,514,796 downwards.
TTGCTTAATATTTCTACTATTTTTTCCACACATCTGTCTTTGGGAGACCTTCTTCACAGTCACAATGCAACAGGACTCAACTTTGAAAATCCATTGCCTCCAACCATTCAAATGATACAGGACTAGCCTGCAAATTTCCAAGGGGCTTGAACAGCTTGTTTGCTATCCTGCCTCCACAGCCAATGCTGAAAATTTCACCTCAGATCAACTCTGGCTTTGACTAAGCCAAGCTTTCGCTTTCTTGAACAAAACAAATGTGAGCTACAATAGGACAATGTTACTGGATGTTCATTTTAACCTGCATAGCAGATCTAAATTCCGAATGCTAACAACCCATCTGGAGTTTTAGACACAAATTGCAAAACAGGGGTTTGCTTGTTTGTTTTTATGTAGAGAAAGCAACTTTCTGCACAATACTAGTATAAGAACTAGCTCAAAATATTTTGGAGGTGGGAGCTACTACCATTCTTATGTGTCCACTAACTAATTTGTGTAACTATCATTGGCACAAATACATAAATGAGGATTTTTGAAAGTAGGTGCCTAAAATGACCTGTTAAATCCATACTGAAAACCTGAACACATGACCTGATTTTCAATAGCAGTGAACTTCAGCAACAACCAGTGATACTAGTGAGGATTATTGAATACTTAGAGACTGAAGGAAGATTTGGGACTCGGATGCATTTTGACAGGGACATACCTTACAGTTATCTGTGTAAATTCCTTTCTTGTTTGATATGATCTGGATATAAAGGATGGAAAAGAAACACATGTGGAATGAATCAATTCAGAAAGGATGAAAGTAATTTGTCAGGTCAGGATACGAATGAAATACAGGACAAATAACGGCAGAAAGAAGGTAATTTCATTTGTAGCAAATGATTTCAGAGGTGGGGAACAGTTAACTAAAAGCATGGTGAAGTGCCAGAATGAGCTCCTACAGCCTTGGACATGTTCTGTCTGCAGCAGTGCACAGGTGCAATTGAAGATCTCTCTTGATGTTGCTTCTTGATGCACCCTCAAACTCAGCCATCTGCACTGCAGATGGAGTGGATGCCATAAAAGCCACACGTGTGATCTTTTGGGTATCCCAGAATATCCTGATGAGGAATAATCAGGAGGCATGATGATGCTTACTGTTGAGTTAAGGAATGCAGCCATGGTGCCAGACCACCACTGATGTTACTTACTTATGGAGGCAACATTAAGTGGCCCAAATAGCTGGCAAAGCTCCTCTCTTCTTCATAAGATCAAATATTATATATTGAGAAGGAATCTTTTTGTTAAATTTCTTATGCAAGCCTAGAATAGTGGTTTAGTAACTGCAGCTGAGAGAGCTGTTTCTCACACTAAGCATTTTCTTTCTGCCATTTTTTCCTGAGTAGAACTGATTTCTGAAGGTTTGTTTTCTTAAATCTGGAAATCAAAATTTGGTGAAGACTAAACTTTGGAAGAAAAATATTGTGTACAAATATGCTATCTCTGCTCTAGTTCTACTTGTACATAAAATAAGGATGTTGGTTTGTGTCTGGAAATGAAACTTCAAACACAAGGACTGCCACTAAGTAGAGGGCTGACAACAGTGTTGAAGAGGCAGAACTAGCTACTTAAATATTGCACAAGTGACTGACTATGTGCTATCTTTGGTGAGTACAATGGAACACGCAGTGTTCAATGTTTTAGAAGAATTCCCATTTTCCAAAATGAAAAAAGTGCCATGTTTTCTCCATTGTTGTACAGCTTACACAGCTGTAGAAAGACTGAAATCTGATGCATCACCAAGACAGATGATGTAAACTGGAAACTTGACATTTCAAGGGAAAATAGTACTTAAAATGGAAAACAGAAACAAATGGTAGTTACTTGTCTGCGCAAAGCTGAATTTCCAAGAAGAAACAAAACAAACGGGAACCAAACAGATCAAGATGTATTTGCGAACACTTTATTAACTTAATAGCAGCACCTCCAGCAGGGAACAGGCAAATCAATGAGTCAGTGAGCTTAGAATTACAATGAATATACTAATACCTTGTGAAATATTTTTATAATTCAATAAAAAACAGTCAAAACTTAAAGTTTAAACCCCAAGTGTTCAGTAAGCTCTTTATAAAACAGTAAAACTTGTGTAGGCTAATATTTATAGCTAAAGGTTGTAGTTACACAGTGATAGATGTAAATTATTGGAAAAATGAATCACAGCTGAACAGCTGCCAATGGCTAAAACCATCCCTGTAAAAATACCAGTGTGAGAATATTTTAGTAGACTAGTCTTATCCACGGTTCTGCTTTAGGCCAAGGAAATCTTTTTCTGAAAACAGCCTTCTTTGATTCTTCTTTATTAAGCTAATGCTACATAAGTGACCAATATTACTTTGTGTAATATTTCCTTCACATGATATAAATATTGCTTAATCTTTCATTAAATGTCAGTTTTGATAAAAGAGAGACTTTAGGCCATGGCTATATTTCTCTTCCACAATTTTCTATCAAGCTCATTGAAAACCTGAAAAAATATAAAAGTCCTCAGAAGCTAACAAAATAAAAAAAGTGTTTCAAGGTATATTTATATATAATATTCATATTAATAAATGCAAAAAATAAGCAGCAGCTAAAATAACCTTAAAATAGTCATTTTAAGGTAAGCAAGCAAAAAAAAAAAAAAAGAATTCTATTCAGTACATTTGGAAATAAACATGATTTACTGTACTGTTTTGAACATTGTCTAAAGCTAAAGTTTTGTCAAAGTATTATTGCAAATTAGCGTGTACTGGAGCCACCAGCCTGTCCAGAATAGCAGGAGACAGTTGTTTTTTTGTTGTTGTTAGTAATGTAGCTTGTGCATAATTTTTGCATCAAATGTCAGCATCTCACAGCATGAGAAAATGATGTATTCTGGAAGGACACATAATCGAATGAAGAATACTAAAGTGTTCTACTGTACAAAGACTATTAAGGGAAAATGTGATTTTGCTGACAGTAGTGACCCATTAATCCAAGTTAAATCAGGTACATATTTGATACAAGACCCTTAGACTGAATGCCTCTTTACATTAAAAATTTTAGTTTTACAGTTAACATGCACCTCACCACCATTACCAAAGTCTCATGCAATTAAAATTATCTGAGAGTTTAAATTTACCAAAATTAAGGTAGGAATATAGTATGAAGCAGAGAGTTCTGAAGCCAGTTATATATTTATTGAGAGTATAACGCACTAAAACAGACACAAATCCTTAGAGGGAAAGTTAGAGTTGACATTGTGAGATTATCCTGTGCCCCCAATTCTCCCTGTAAACATCTGCAGAGCTATCTCATTATCCTGCTTCAAGTTGCCTTAATACCATCAATTGCAATAATGCATATATATGAAAAACAAACAAACAAAAATACAAAACAACAAAAGCTAAACCAGACCACAAAACACTCACTTCTGCCCCAAATAAACACACCAGCCCACAACACGACCATGGTTAAGCTCTTGGTGTTCTAAGACAAGCTGACTGACAGTATTTGTGACCCATAGTATTCATCTCTTTATACTCCTTCCCATCTGCCTGTGTCCATCTGCTGTCTTGTCTAATATTGAAAGTCTTTGTAGTAGTAACCAACTTTTACTTTCATGTTGGAAAAAGCATTTAGAACAAAAAGGCCTTGGGTGTTCATCTTGATGTTAAGAAATGTTATTACAGCTAGTACACTTTTAAAGAGCTTTTTTTCTTTCTCTTTTGACTACATCAATTTCTCTTGCAGTGGGATTGTAGTTCATGAAGACCTTTGAAGAATTCTGTTCTACCTACGTGTTTAATGAAAATGTCTACCTCCTGCTGGCTTGGCACAAACTAAGGGCTCCAATACAATTTAATTTGCAGCCAGATGGGAAAAAATATCTGCTTTAACAATAAGCAAACATATTTAGTTCATGGCATTTAGTTGGTTACTGTTTTTTTCCAGTGAAAAGGGAGAAAAATTATTTAAATAATTGTTTGCAAATTTTATGCATTACTTTAAAACCTATCAATAAATGTAACCAGTAATAGCTGTCTGCAAATAGTTTCTGCAATTATTTTGTTGAAACTAAACTGCAAAAATTAGAGGGTGTCTTTCAGGATCAGGCTTCTTTTCCTGCTCTTGGAGCTAAACAACAAACAAGCTGAGCAGCACCTCTCCAGCCTCACTGGATATCTTATGCTTTGTTCTGCTTGTGCTGAATGCAGTGCATGGTACCAAAGGCATTCCACTTTTTCACTGCAAAGACTCTTTTCGGGTGGGGGAAAAAGTGCTTTGAATAGGTGTTCCCTGCAAAGAACAGCTTGCTGAATGTCTTCTTGGGCTCAGATTCACTGAAGCTGTCTATTCAGAGCAGTGTGCGACTGTGGTCCTAAACTCTAAATCTGGACCTATGTAATCAGCCACTTTCTCTTAAGCTAATGAGCAGATTTCCATTGATTTTAACAGGAACTTAATCAGACCTTAAGCTCTTCAGGGAGAGGAATTGATTTTTCTGTCATGTGTGGCATCCAGCCTGCTGTCAGAGATTTAATTCAGGATGATAACAGTAGTTACAAAAGAGCTGGAAACCATTTTATTCAGTAGAGAAAAGAGAATTCTAATGATAACTTCTGTCATAAGGCTGATGTTTAAGTGAAATATTAGGTTAGGATAAAACAGATCAAGCATCAACTAATACTTATGGATACTTTACATGTCTATCACTCAGCACTGTCTATTAATGATGTCTGTTTCTCCAAAAACAGAATAATACTTGCCAGTTTCACAACGTACTAAATTTGGAAGAAAATTATTTTGTGTTATCAATTTCTCTCTCTCTCTCCCCTCCCCCTCTCTATCCATGTCTTAAATTTTAGATCACAAAGTAAATAAGTATTTCTACTTTACCCAGTAGTATAGAAAATTAGTGACACAGTGCACCATTATTTCTTGCTTATACTTGGACAAACCCCCATTTAGTATTAGAACTTGCAAGTTCTTAATGTGGTAGGGAGTACTTTTTTCACAAACACTCCTATTAAAAACAATTACATTTGTTGAAAATTATTGACTGTACAAGGTGTGAAGATGGATGAATTTGTCTTTGTACAAGAATCTGTTTTATCAAGAGTCTTTCACAAGTGCATGAACTGCTCAAGAGAGGAGGTGAACTAATAGGTCTATAAAAGGGGCACTGACTGTCTGCGTGATTAGAAAACTATCTAATATAGCACTGCCACCTGCCTTTTTTCCACAGAAACTGTTACAGTCATTCCATTTAATGGCTTTCTGTGAGTTGAGTCCTCAGCTTCTATGGTCCAATTCAATGTCTAGCTTCTGCCGAGTCTGAAAATTAGCTTTTCGGTTATAATGGCAGGCTTCAGATTGAACTACTGAAAGGAGATAAAAATAGTATATGTTACACTTTTCTGGGGAAAGTGATAAAAGGTTTTCTTTTCATTTGATATATTCTGGGATCTTGTTACTTAAGAAAAATCGTAATTTACCTTTTGCTCTTCTAAAATTAGTCTAATTTGGGAAAAACTCCAGCTACTTTCCTTCTTTTTTTCCTACCTTTAAAAGAAAAGAAAAAGGTTGTTATTGGGAATGCAGCTGATTTGGGAAAGGAAGGAGAAAGAAGTAATGCTTTGCTTTAGAAAATAACTATTTTTAGAATTATTTCAAGCCTTCAGAAGAATAACTTTTTTTTCTTTTCTTTTCTTTTTTCAAAGTAGTTTTTCAATTTTTTTTTGTTGCAGAAACTGAGAACATTTTCTAAGCCAGGGTACTTCTGACGATTCATCTACAACGAAAGCAATCACTCAAATACCAGGCATACAGATGTTTTATCGCTAACACTACCTCAGTAAACTTCTGCTCCAAAAAAAAAAAGACATTTAGAAAGGTAGCAGTACCTGTATAATCATGATGCCCCACACAGAGCTCATGCAAAACTATTAGCACCTGACATGCCCATTAGCTCTTTTGACACCTAAGATCAGTTTTATTGATTGTGAAACTGTTTACCCTCCTCCAGATCTATGAAATTGTCAAATTTGATCTCTTTACAGAATAAGATGAAAAGTTAGCAGTAGAATTGTGTAAATATTGCCAATGTTTTCTGAGAGCAATCAATTTAAATAAAAAAAATATAATTATTTTTTCCCCTATTCCTCTTCGTTTTTATGAGTTCCCAATAGTAAAAAAGAAGTCACTGGTTGAGACTTCCTGTCATAATTGTTCAGGACAGGTACCTCAAGTAGTCAAGAACGCTGAAACGAAATGGTCATATAGTTACTCATTTCTGAGGTAGCACATATAGTAGATGAGAGACCTCTCTGAGCCTTGTCAGTTCCCTGGCACAGAGGCAGTTCACCAACCGAGCCATTGATCAAACCTCTCTCTTCATTAGTGGGAAGGCTCATGTGTATACATCAGATTCCCCAGAAGTAACTAGAGAAAATTAAATTTTCATTCAGCCACTAACACCATCAGGAGCTTAATTCTTCTAGGTATTATATTTCAGGTAGATGACTTACGTTGCACCCCCAAAAAACAATGATTGTCTAGAAGACATTATCATCAAAGTCTGTGGTATTGATTATTCTTTCAGCTCTGTTTCACAAATATCATTTTTCTACTTTATGCAGTTTTTCAACGATACCGGTTTCACCTCAGACAAAACATGCCATTTCCACATCTGAAATACAAGGCTGAATAACATCTGTCCAATGTGTTTTTGATGGTACTCATTCTGTCTAGTGTTCAAAATGCAATGTTTTACAAAGATCTGGAATTTTCAATATTTTTATTTAACTTGATCAGAACTCACTGTATTATTACAATTTTTATAAGCACAACTTAGTCTTACACCTCTCTTAATACGGTCATATTCCTGTTTTTTTGTTTGCTTTTTCATTTTAAATGACATAGCTTTGTTATCCTAAGACCATTAGTATGTACAATTGTATACTTTGGAGTAGGAGGTTGGAGGGCAATCATCAAATTCATTGTCTCTCCAGGCAGGACTCCACCAATAATGAGATGAAGACAAGCACCTAAGTATAAGTATCTTGATTGTGGTCTTAGTGTACAGATTGATATTGAATATAAACCACAGTGAAAGCTACATTCCACACCAGAACATGGCAAACAGTCCTTAAAGAGAGGAGGAAAGAATTTTACTCACTGAAGGAAAGTATTGTCTGCTAGCTAGATATATATATAGGCAGCAACCCCTTGGCTAACAAAGTGATATATACATACTGAAAGAGGGGAACAATTCCATTTTTCATTAAGAAGAATGGCCTGATTATCTCCTGCATAAGACTGGATTAACATGAGTTTTAGAGCAAAAAGAATAGATCTGTCTGGATGTCCTTGAAGGGTTGAAGGAGAGGAGAACTAACACTCCATCAAAGAGTGGGAAGGGGAGCAGGCTGAGATGTGAGCATACCTGAAGGTGAAGATATTTCACTGGTGGAAAATTACAGAAGCTGTAATCAGCAAGGTTTCAGGTGAAGGCTACTGAGCAGAAGCAACCTGAGACATGAGGCAAAACCCCAAGCCCCAAATGATACCTTCTCAAAGCAAACATAGTAGCATGTGAATAAGGGAGAAAGACTTTTCCTACATAACCTTATTTTAGGTACAGTAGACAAGGTTTTATTTCATTTCTGCATGTATATCTTTTTATAAGGATGTGTAACTGTTCTGCTTGTGGAAGATTTAAATAGAAAACAGAAGACTAAGGGGAGACCACATGGTGGTCCACAGCTTCCTCATGAGGAGAGCGGGGAGGGAAGCACTGATCTCTGGTTTCTGCTTAGCAATGATAAGACCCAAGGGAACAGCATGCAGCCGTGACAGGGGAGGGTCAGGCTGAATACTGGGGAAACGTTCTTCACCAAGAGGGTGGTTGAATACTGGAACAGACTCCCCAGGGATGCGGTCATGGCACTGAGCCTTCCAGAGTTCAAGAAGGCTGGCTTTCAGCCATGCAAGTTAGACATAGGACTAGCACTGTGGACATCAAGAGATGGTTAAATTTGAAGCTTTCAGGGAAAATATCACAGTATCATGACTGGTTTCCACTGCATTAAATGCTGAATGAATGCTTTAAAAAATAGAATAAAACCACGTGATACACAAGCTGCTCCATAACTTTGGAGTGAAAACTATGTAGGAGATAAGGCATAAACATTCAATGAACCAGTCAGTCTACAACATCATCATCCAATGCAGCAGGCCATTTCCAAAATCTTTATAACTTGTTGCCTTCCCCCAGGATCTTCTTTTTGAGCTGTGGAACAATATCCCAAAGGCTGGAGATTTTCTAAAGGACAAGGAGAGAGTATTGTGTTTCATTCAGAAGTAAAATGGGAGAATTCCTGTATTTAGCTGTCATTTAGACTTCATATTTGTTTGTATCACAAGAGTCCATGCTCTGGAACTGCACTTCTGTCCTTTTACTTTGCCTTTACCTTTCTGTATTTTTCTCGAAATGTAGGCTTTAGTGTAAGACTTTGCTGCTCAGAAGGAAAAAGAAAAGGTTTTTTCCCTTAATGGTTCTATGTTCTGCAATCATTTGTAAAAACAAATAATCATTAAGTTAATGTTTTGTCTCCAAGTATATATTAGTTATTGTATTTTTAAATTATTGTTATGACAATATTGCAAGAGCCTGACAAGATTATATTTGCCTGTCATAAATGCTGAGTCAAAAGACACAGTAATGGTCATTGTGCTGGGGAATAAATGGCCTGGGTGAACAAGACAAATTAAGAGACAACTGCATACAAGATGAAACGACTTGCTTAAACCCACAAACTTTATCTGTGACTGGCTGAAGAAAACACACATCTTATTGAAACTAAACTGTCAGATCTAGCAGTATATCAAGTTTTGAAAATTTGAAAAAGTCTGGGCATGTGTTTGAAATCCACTGTTAATCTCACCCAAATTTTACAAATCAAAGTCCTACACAACAGTTATTTGGGGGAAAAATTAAAACAATGTAACAACCCGTCCTCATTTTTTTTTTATTAAAATGCTTCTCCTTTTTCTCACTAGATCCCTTGAACTTGGTGATTTCTGTCCCCAGATCTTGAAAATCTGGGACATTCTGCGCAGGAATGAATTTACAGACAGACTCATCTGTGAATCAGACGATGACTCCCTATAAGCAAATTGTCCCTAAGGCACTTGGTCAATGGTGAAGAGAAAGCATCATGCATTACATAACTGGTAAGTGTTGGCTGAGGCCTCAAATCAGGAGGAAGACACCATGGCACACTGTGGCTAAAGGGTAATGAGAAACTTGTGCAAATCTGTGAGGGCAGGGAACGTGAGTCACTCTTCATAAATACAGAAAAATTAAACGACATTTGCTAGATTTCCCATATGTCATCTGAAGTGATGTAGTTTGAAGCTTCCAGTTCTGAGGTAGAAAACCCTACACAGTGTTTAGCATACAATGCACATGGTTGAGTACTGTATATGAACTAAGAAGATAATGAAATCAATCAAGATTTTTTTAAATAAGAGTTTCTAAACTTAATTTTGAGATCTATGCAATGGGGACGGTACATTTCACAAAAAAAAAGGCAGACAAAAATGAGCATGTCTTAGTATGTACCTTGTACATTTATGAAGATGAAGTACAAGTCATAGAGCTGACATCAGTAATAGAATAGCGTGATTCCAGTTTATGAACTGGAAAATACAATATTTTGCATTCCTGCATGCTTATTATGTGAAGAACTCTAGTCTCCTAGTTGAGAACAGTTACTGAAAAATGTTACAGAATTTCTTTCTTAAACTTCCAATGCCATTTATAGAAGAGTAAGGGGGGGAAGGTAAAAAATAAATGACAAGTTGTTATAGGCTTTGTTTAGTTTTAAATAAAATACATTTATTTTTACCCCACGTAAATTGTATACTCTCTACTGTCTAGCACCCAATATCTTGTTCTAGCCTTCAGAACAGATCAACAGGAAAAAAAATGTATTGTAGGCAAACAATAATTAGGTGAATATGCATAATCCTACTTTTTTTTTTTCCCTCTTCTCTCTTGTGGTCCACATGCTATTACTACATCCAGTGGTATATAATTACGGCAGGCTGACAAAGCTTCTGGACAAGATTTGGGAACAAACTGGCACTCTGACACTTCCACTCTAGGAATCTTTCCCAATATATCATTTTGAAGCATGTGGTGACTGCACTAAGAATCAGAATCTGCTCTCGTGACTTATGGGTTCCTCTTAGTTGTGTGATAATAAGTTCAGTCTTCTCCACTCTCAGGAGACTAGCTAAGAGTGAAATATTGGAAATCCAAAAAGTCATCTTATTTATCTAACTAAAATCAGTATAAAATATGAACATTATGGAGAGCGGAAGAGGAGAAGAATGTTCACCCTCTCTCAATCATCTACACTTTTCTGCAGTTGCCTGTAACATAGTGCCCCTTGTATACAAGCAAGCACCACAAATCTTAAAGAAGACTACACTATGACAATAAAAATGCCCCTTACTGGCCAAACCTATTCTTTTTCTGAAAATTCACTCATGATTTATTGTATTGCTTTCACCTTAGCAGGCTCTTCTGCAACATGGAAAGATATAATACCATTCTACTACATGCCCCTCATCCTGCCTTCACGTCAGTGCTCTGCAACAGTTGTGTGGAAGCATGTTTGGCCATTTCCTCACTGGAGTTATCTGTAGCTGAATGTCTGCAGCAATGTAAATAGTTTCCTGGTCATGTTTACACACACCGTGTTTTCTTCTTGGTGGGAAAGAAGTTTAAATTATCCATTTGTTTTAAATGGCAATGTCATGGCACAGTGTCATGAGGCCTGGTGTCAATCCTGCCTGGCCTCCATGACCTAGGACCCCACTTCAGCCCTGTGGCCATCACTCCCTGCCCCAACAAGGCTGCAGCAGGGCCAGACTTCAGCTCCCCACAGCCTGCCCTGCCTGGCCATGGGCCCCACCGAGCCAGGCCCTCTTGCTGACAAGTCTGTCCTCAGCTCATCTCCATCCCCAGGGAAGTGCCTGGGGTTGGGGCTGCTGTGGTGGCCCAGCTCCAGCAGTGGGATGGGCCCTCGCTGCTAGGCCTGGCCCTGATGAACCCCCCTGGGGAGCCCCCACACCTGTGGTTCCTGCAGTGCCCTGAAAACCAGAAGGAAGGAAATACTGAGGAAATGTCAGGAGAACTTCAGCTGCTGTTGCTGAACAGAAAGATGGGGATGTATTTTCTGAGACTCTAGGCTCAACTTTGATACAGAACATAGGTGAGTTTGAAACTCTCAGCTGAAGTGTATCCACAACAATTTAGACCCCTAGGTTTATTCCTGTCCACTTTCTAGACCTCGCTTGCAATCCACTGAAATGTGGAAGTGGAAAGATGGAGAGAAAACACTAACTGCAATGGACAGCAGGTAAACAAAAGGATCCCAAGTGATGCACCATAGCACAAAATGTTCTGCCCTTCCTGCTTCTAACAAGAAAAGCAAAATCCCTTCTGAACGCATAGAATTAAATGATGCTAAGGTGAATATTATTGAGGCACATCAGCCGTCCTTTCCTTAGATAAAATATTACTCAGCAGAGGACATTTAATTCTTCCTCTAATGTTTTTTCAGTTAGCCAAGCACACTCCTGGTTTTCATTAATTATATGCTTCCCAAAATACTTGCTGGTAGTCTCAGTCACTCAGAGATGAGCAATATGAGAGCAGAATATTAATAACTGTCATAAGCAGCTCTTGCCAAAGTACATTTAAATTAATGGATGTAAGAATTTATTTCATTTCTAATGAGAATCATTAAATATGAGATTGAATTTTAGCAACATCTGGAGAGTGGCAACAAACTGTCAATAGTTTCAGAACCTACGTAGCAGTCTGAGCAGCAGTTACTCTCCAAGTTGAAGAAAAAAATTGTATAGGGAAAAAAAGTCTTAAAAATAGTTAAACAAGTATTTTACAAACAATTTAAAACTACAGGTAAAACTGACAAAGAATTCTTGTCTTGGGATTACCAATTAAAATACATTTAAAGAGAACTAAATAAATTTCAGAGAATGAACCAAGGGAACATATGAAAAGATACTTTTGCCTGAAAAAGCTTATAATCTAAAGAGGTAATAGAAAGGCAAGAAATGAAGTATACAAGCAAGCTATCAAAAACAAGTGAAAGGCAATTGTATTTACCATATTCTGTGGACTCCAATTATTGATTGTCCAACCAAAAAGTTAAATCTCATACATGAAAATAGTGTTTAACAACACTGAAGACATGAAAATAGAAAGCTTGGGGAAGAGGAAGCAAAGTCAGAGGTACTCTACAAAAGCTGAATGAAAGAATGACTCAATACAGCAAAGTTTCTAGCTAGCTTCTAATACTGGGTCTTGTTCCTTTAGCTGGCAGCTGAAATTTGAACCCTTGAAATGACAGAATGTACAATAAATATCAGAAAATAAACTTAACACCTAGGCATATTCTATGTCAGACACCAGCACCTTTAATTTATTATATTTTCCTATTACCCACCTCCAGATATTTCAGTGAAAGATGCCAACAGTTTCACAACAGTGCAAATCTTTACAAGTAAGTGGGGTAGTCCTTATTCATGAAGGTCTTGCTGCAACCCTGATAAGTATCTGACATTGTAGTTCAGGCACATCAGACTCTAAGTACAGTAGTTTTTGACAGCCATATAACTCCTTGTGTCCTTGCTGCCTGTATAAATAATCTTTTAATGAATCCCAAACCCTGAACCTAATTTTCAATACACACATTTTGTGTGAGAAAGTGTCACCTTTCAAGAAGTATGCGTCTTCATGAATATGACTTCTTAATGTTTTAAAATTAGTAATAAAAATCTAAACCCGAGCCAAAGTAAACAAAAAGACACAACAAAAACATTTTGTCCAGCAATGGAACCAAGAGCTGCAAAATTTCCTCACCTGTTTACTCACCAAAGATTTAGGGTGCCACAGAATAAAGATAATTAGCCTTTCCTAAACAAAAGCAGTCACCATAAATGGAATACTTCAGTCTTTCAGTATTGTGGCTACCCTACTACAAGAATATGGAAAATAACTCTGCCTGGCTCTCACCTTCATTTTTACACTGATGCGACTATCATTTTGTTAGTGATATACAGAGATGAACAGATATTTATCCTCAGAAAAGATAACATCAGCTATTAACATTGAACTTAATGGAAATTAGATCTAATCTGTGAGTATGAACAGTCTTCCAATAGAAGAAATTCTGCCTACATCTAGAAGAACAGTTGTATAAGATATTACAGCTATAATACAGCCCAAAATCAGATCCAAAGATTCTGGTTGTCATTTTCTAATACATTAATTAATACATTGATCTTTCATTCTGAACCTCTAACAAGACCCAGCTTCCTCCACCCACACAGAGGGAGTATGTTTAATATGACTTAATGGCTAACAGAAGTTTCAGTCAGTACATTCATTATCCATAATGTCACTCATTTCCCCAGAGCAGGAAACTAAGAGAACAGTAGTAAAAAGGAGGAACCTCTGGGCAGAAGAATCCAGAGACACATCAGTCTTTTACCTAACAGCTGATTTAGGCATGATTTATGAAGGCTGAGCAGATAAAACATGTCATAGCTAATGCCCTAAAAGACGATACTGTTTTGCTACAATAATCTTCAGCAATTGCTTTGTGTCAGAGTTGCACCTTAGGGAGATAGTAGGCATGCTCCCAGGCAGCTGTGTTCCATCAACAGATGTAATCTAAAACGGTTCAGGTAATTCCTATGAAAGGCCAAGGAAGCTCAATATGAGCAAAAAGGAAGAGAAACAGACGTAGAAACCTCACAACCTCCCATGGTCCATCAAGGAAGCAAATTTGTTTCAAGAATATTCTGTTTCAAGATTAAAACTGATGTGCAATATTATTTTACTAAATCAGTAGTGCAGTTTTAAATGTGTGCAAAGTCAGAGAATATAAAAAAGATTAGTTCAGAGTGCTATTATGCACTTCTGTAATGCTAGGCATCTCTGCTCTCCTACTACTCTGTGTACCACCCTAAATAAGGACCTCCAGGTCATCTAGTACTAGAGTGCTTTTCCTGGACCTGGTCTCCCATCCTACACCCACTGAACCCTTTCTCTGAAGGTTTAAACAGTGCTCTGATATATGGTGGCGCAAGGTGGTCAGAGGAATGTCAGTTCTATGACACACTAAAATACAATTACTCACATACTAGCCTGAGAAGTGCACCTGAACTTAGTGCTGGTAATAGTATTGTCCTTTCTTAGTAGGAGAAAGAGCACTAGTAGCCTCTATAGTGATTACTAAACTCTGTTCTTCCTAAATTTTCCAGTCTTGCACTGATACTCCTTAGCATGTACTTTCAGGGTCAGGAAAAACTGACATCTCTGTGGCAACCTGTCACTGTCAGGCAGATAGCATGGATTCAAATATTAACTGCATAAAACAAATCTACCATGCATTGCTAATATATTTGACTTACAGTACAGTTTAATTACATGTTGGATGATGATCAGGGACAGAGTATTGCCCGCTGGAAGAGCAGATTTCTCAGAAAGTTTAGCGGCAGCCAAGACGAAGCCCTGTAGGGAAGAGGAGACACTTTGTTCATACTGCCGGAGTAGTTTAGCCAATTTAGCCACTATGGGGTTGGGGGGGGGGGGGGGGGGGGGGGGGGCAGGACCAGATCTGGGGGGACCAAGGACTGGTCAGTGAAATTTGAAGCAGAAAATTTCTCATAGTAGTCATTTTTCTATGTTGCTTTTCCTTGCTACTCACATACCTGTGCCTGTAGTGTTGAGGTTAATTTTCCAGCTCATTTTCTCCTGTCCTCTCCATGGTCAGATAGGTAAAACCACAGAGTGACATGGTGACATGTATGTGTACTCACTCCATTGTCTTCCTTGCACAGAAGGACTCTTACCCTGATAGCTGAGACACTGGTTTGTACGCGAGCGGGGGGGGGGACAAAGTTTTATTCTCTTTAAGTTGGTGGACCTCTTCAGAAAATTTCTCTGCAGCTGACACACAGGCCTGTAGGGAAGAGGAGAGATTTTCTTCGTACTGCCAGAGTTATTTATCCAGTTCGTCTACTGTGGATTCCTCATGGCCTTTCAAAGTCTTTCTTCCTGAAAGGGAGAGCAAACAAGTGGGAAAAGCCCTTTTCCCCTGACCCTACCTCAGAAGCTCTTAACAATTACACTTTTCACCCTTTTCCTTCAGGGAACCAATCTATGGAGGTGTCAGGGCGAGATGTCCAACAATGATTTATTTCTTTAACATTACCTCCTTGAAGCTATAACATCTAATAATAGAAAGGCTTTTGACTTGCATATTGTGAAAACAGCATTTCTTTTATGAACAGCACATTTGCACAATTTCCACTTAGCAAAAGTAGTGACAATGCCACCAGTATCTATCCAAACCTGTTTCTACTTACCACAGGGCAAAATTTGAATACACATTAAGGCACCTTTTTCACACAGCCTAATGTTCAATCTTATCAAATACTTAAGAACTTCCTTCAAAGTCAGGCTTAGCTGTATGCACTTGAGCTTCTGATGTTGCTGTTGTTTTTTTTTTTTTTTTTTTTTTTTTTTTTTTTTTAGGGCTGGGAAGGGAGCTTAGAATCCATGTAAGTAATTTCACTGAACACAGACAAGGTCAAGGAAATACTCAAACTCCTCCTCAACATTAAACAACTGTAGAACCCAGGAACACTTACCTGCCAGCTTCTGAACTCGAGTCACTTACAAACTACTTCACAGTGAAGTACAACCAACAGGGTTTTGCTGTACTGAGAAGGCACCACCAACATAACATGCTCATAGTCTCTAAAACTATTTCACAGAGATTGTAGAAAACGTGAAGAAGAAAAAGCAGCTTACTGGGGAACACTAAGTCCATTTTACCATGATAGAAAAGCACCCTAGGTAACCCAAACCTCAAACTCCCCTAGGGAGGCAATTCCTCCTCCAACTCCTCATGCTTCCTATATAGCAAAGGTCAAATGATCCACACCTGGCAGATTTCACTTAACAAGGGTGGATCCAAGAGACCTTGTGGAATAGGCTCATCTACCTGGCTTCAATGTTTTAAGGTCAATTGCTCCTTATCACTAGATGAAATAATATGACAAGGGGCTTTGTGGTTAGAGTTAACCTAATTAATTAACTACAGAAGGTGCACAAGGGTCATATTTCTGTTAGTCATTCTGTGAGGAAAATTAGTACAGAGCCTGTTAAAAAAAAAAAAAATAAAAAGAAATAAAAGAAATAAATGAAAGAAAAAAGAAAATGACCTTAAAGGCAAAATTGCTATCATAGATTTTCATCTGTCTAGTCATGACTAGATAAAGAATATAGCGATCAGAATTACGTTTCCTGACATTAATGTTATTTAAATTTGCTTTTCTGAGATCTCTTCATTATGTAGGACTTTTCAAACTCTAGCGCCATCACCTCTGACTACAGTATTTACTTCGGCTGCATATAACCTATCATGTATAAATGTCAGAATCCGGATCCTCACTCCCTATTCAGGTCAAGGACTGGGCTGAAAGTTTTGGCTTTAATTTGGTTACATGCCTACATTGCTGTTTGCTGGCAGGTCATGGGAAGAAGACTGGCTGGCTTGGGGGAGCTTACGTACATGTGGCTTTTAGGCTGCAGCCAAAGCGTTCCTCTAGATCTGGAAGTTTGAAGATGGTTGCAGTCTTCAAGCTCAGATACAACCACATATTAGTCTGGCGCAACTGGTTTTTGTGTTCCTTGCACTAGCTGTTCCTTCACCTCCTCTTCACATACAAGGACACACATCTCTTTCACGCTCCTTCATTAGTAAATGAACCAGAATAGATTAAAGCCTCTTTCTTCAAGTCAGTAAGATCCTGGGCTACAAAGATGGTGAAGGGCCTAGAGGGGAAGACTTATGAGGAGCAGCTGAGGTCACTTGGCCTGTTCAGCCTGGAGAAGAGGAGGCTGAGGGGAGACCTCATCGCGGCCTACAGCTTCCTCACAAGGGGGAGTGGAGGGGCAGCTGCTGATCTATTCTCTTTAGTCACCAGTGATAGGACCCATGGGAATGGTGTCAGGCTGAGGCAGGGGAGGTTTAGGCTAGACATCAGGAAGAGGTTCTTCACCAAGAGGGTGGTCGCACACTGGAACAGGCTCACCTGGGAAGTAGTCACTGCACCAAGCCTGTTGGAGTTTACGAAGCGTTTGGACTGTGCACTTAGTCACATGGTCTGAATTTTTGGGTAGACCTGTGTGGTGCCAGGAGCTGGACTGGATGATCCTTATGGGTCCCTTCCAACTCGGGATATTCTATGGTTCTATATCTGCCTTTGGTTTCAGCGAGAATTCAGGCCTTACCAAGTGAAGTTTCTTCTGGATGGTGTTTTTTCTGTATAGGATAATTTCATTTCCCTTTTGAAGACTTACAAGGATGTAGTAACAAAAGTAAAGGCATAAAACAGTACCTGAGGCATAGGCTACTTTTGAGCCTGCAGCAGACTATAGGTATGATATTATCATTTCAGACAAATATGATTTACATAATGTGAAGTGTTCCAGCATGCTTACAATCTGCCAAAGGCCAGAAAATGTGACCTTCATTTTAAGACCATATGGAAAAGAAAACAACAACAACAATAACAACAAAAATTAAGAGAAGGAACTTTTCCTTCACCTAAATTTTATTATTTTGCAACTCCTTCAGGTGTCCACAAGGAATTATGCCTCCCCACCCCACCCAAAAAAAAAAAAGAAAAAAGACATTGTGGCATAGAGGTATAATTTCAGTTCACACCAGAAAACATTCTTCTCACTGAAGTACAGTTAAGCCCCACAAAGTGCCAAAAAACCTGCCAAAAAGTAATGTATTTACAGGTTAGTTTTACATGTTGGCATTATTTACTTGTCTGGTCTTGCATTCAGGGCTTGATCTATCTCGGGGGGGGGGGGGGGGGGGGGGGGGGGGACGGACATGTAATGCCGTGCAAGGTTGTTTGGTTGCATGACTGACAACATGAGTTTAAATTTTGAACTGTTTGCATAGAAGCAAAATACAGAAGAGTACAATATCCCCAAGGGAAATGTAGAAACTACCTGTTGCTTCTCAGGTTTAAAATTTTCCCTTAAAAGGTGTAAGCATCTGTTAAGGTGTAAGAAGAGGTGTAATCAGCTGTTTGAGTACAATTCTTACGTATACATGAACATTTTCCTCTCCAATTTCCAACTTGGAGTGCAACATTTTTCATCATACTCTTAGATCAGGATTCTGATTCTAACAATGGTTCCTAGTGCAAATTTCCAGAGAAGAGAGAAGCAAACCAGTCCTGTCTGCTTTGAATGAGATGGAGACAGCAAACAAATGTAAATGAAGAAAATAAACCTGTAGGAATGTTTTCAAATAATTGTCATCGTCCAAAAACTTTAAATTGGTTGAATCCTTGAAAGTTAGTTAATGTAAACTCAGGTTGCTTCACCAAATTTGAAGTAGTAAGATAGACTTGCATCATTGCACAGCCTCAGTCACAGTTTAAATTGGCGCTGCCTCTAACTTCACAAGAATGAAAGAGAAAAGCATATCTTAGTACCTTGTTTCTGGCTTAGGTCAATGAATGTCACTGAAATGAATTTTTCCTTTTGTTTTTTTTTCTCCCAGATGGCACAATGCCAGCACAAGTCAAATGCCTTGGAAATAGTTTTGTATGCCTTTGTGGGTGTGGGTGATTTATGCTAACACAAGCTATATGCAGTGCAGCTGTAGGTAGATGTTTCCATGCTATGTTCACAGTGGGGAGTCAGAAGACAGTTTTTGTAGCAAGAAACTTTATTTTAGGAGATTCCTTAACATTATTTTTTCCTTTTTTTTCTTTCAAATAATCAAATATTTCTTGGCTGCAAGACGTTTGCAGATATACAGAACAAACATCCACCTTGAACCCAGCCAGCTACAGATCAGTTCTACCCATTTCTAAAAGAGTTTTCAGAAAACTAGACAGACGTAGGAATAAAAGGGATTTTGTATTAATGAGAACGTTACCTCTAGCTTTACTTGGTTATTTTTTTGTTGCTTGTAGAAAGCAGTAATGTCTTTTTTTTTTTTAAGACTAATTTCAATAGCACCTTCTGCATATGCTTCTCTCTGTGAGTAACTCAGGGTTTGGGAAGACACCAGTCATAATGTCTTGAATCCTCTACTCCAGTTAAAGTAAAATACACATCGGGGTAGGGGCTTTCACAGTCCAGTCCTACTGAGGACAGTAACTCCTTCAGTAGCTCTAATTTGATGTGTTCCATTGCAAACTATGCAACAGCTATAACTATTGAGACTGCACCAGGATGTACCTCAACCTCAGCAGATTCCAGTATTGTAGCAAAAGAAGTGGGCTAGTTCCTGGTTCTTCCTGCACCAAAATACGGGGTTGTTAGTACACTCTAGTCCATACACCTATCTTGTTCTTTTAGAATATCCGTAAACCTGGTCATTTTTCCTTCTGTGTAGGCGTGCAAAAGTTCCCTTGCCACTAACAAAAACAGCCCTGAACTCACAGAGCAGCAAAGCCATAGCTTACACTTTTCCTGTAAATTCCCACTTCAGCTCCTCTTCTTCCTTGCCTGTTTTCTTCTTCATCAGTGAAGAATATGTTCCCTAAAGACAAAATTGGCCTAGAAGATCTGAAGCTGATATGACAATTTAGTTCCATATTTATGCCATTTGATGACTTATATCTTGTCCATCTGGGATAGATCTGGGACAGATCTGGGACAGGAGAAGCAGAAAAGACTGAGACTAAAGGAATGTTTGCAGGAAGAAGAAAAAGGGAAAAAATGTAGAAATGATAAAACACTGCAAAGTCGTTAAATTCTCCTGTAACATATCTGAATCTTCCTCTGCTTCTTTCTTTAGGAGTATTATTAGAAGACATGAAAAAAGTCATTATTTTGTGAGTGCTGAGTAAGGACATGTGATCTCTTGATTGTTGTTTACCATGTTACAAAACTTCAGTCTTCCTTTAATACTTAATACCTACAGAATCAAAGATACCCAAAGATAGGAGAGCTATTAAGTCAGGGTTTCTAAAATTAAGAAACGCAAGGATAAGGACTGCCACTGTCTAACTGCATAACCGAATGATATTCTCCAGCAGGACACCTGCCTTGTTCAGCACACAAGCTGTATGGTGTTCTATAGAGAGCTATTCACTATTTTGTCTGTTTTACTTACTGTTAATCAACATGCAGGTGATGCCTTATTATGCCTTATTTATCATATATAGCCTATATTGTAAAAATGCAGTTCTAAAGGGAGAATTCTTTATCCTCTCAAGAATTTTTATGTTGCTTGTAAATGCAGCTCTAGGGTGTTTCACAACCTTCACCTCACATGATACAAAGATATAGTAGTCTCTCTTTTTCTCAAGATGAAGCATACAGTCATAAATCGAAGACGGAAATTTCTTTTAATTTAGATACCCAGTCTGAAAAGTCTGAAATTCAGTTTCAAAATAATTTATAAATGCTCCAGTGTCACATTTTAAATGTAGAAAATACAGGTCTCCTTGATTTAGCTTGTATTTATAGAATAGAGAATAGGAGAATTTGATTTAGCCCATAGGAGTTTCACTTAGAGAAACTACGCTTCCATGAACAAATACAGTGTGATTATATAAACTCTCTCTCTACATAACTAGCACACTGTATGCCCACAAGAAAAGCAGTCAAGATTGCAAGAATGACAGTGACAGCTACAAGAGCTTCTTGTGGCCACAGGTAATAATTCCCTAAAGAAACTCTGAGGTTGCTACTGCGTCTTCTGTCACCCTACCCCACACTATAGTGTGACACTGAGTGCAGTGTGGTATTCTTCAGAGAAGATATGATTGGAGATTACCATCCTAGAGTTTTTCTTGCCTTTTTCGTAAACATTACGAAGAAACCTCCATATTCACCTTGTTTCAGTCTCAGATGGCACAACTGGTCTAGCTCAAGTCTCTGATAAAAAAAATGAACCTGTTACAAAAACATGGAGTGCAAAGTTGCAGCCTGAAGGTCACATATTTCTGAAAGTGAGAAAGAACTATAACAAAGCTTGTAGATAGATCTAAAAGGACAAGTTGCAGTCCTTTTCCATTTCCATTTTGGTACTGTAATGAGATTATTAGTTTGCACATGTGCCACCACAGCAGAAAAGAGGATGGATTTAGAATTGTCTCTCTTGTTCTCCTAAAGGAGACTTTCTAAGCTTGGGGATATGAGACTTTCTAAGCTTGGGGAGTGAACAACACTTTTTCACACTTGGTTTTACTGAATTAAGATTTAAGCAGCTCTGCTATGCAAGATTTACATGTAAGCAAAAAGATTTTCTGCAAGATAGTCCCTTAAAAGTTTGATTCTGTCCTCATGGCAATTTATCTTGGGGATTTGACATTTACATAGATCTGAGATTGTGTCAGAAGAAACTGTCAACCAGATAAGGAATAAGGTAACCAGAGAGATTCCAGCATCAGCTGCATGGATGTCACCCAACCAGGGGTTTCGATAGAGAAGAAGTAGTGAAGAACTCTGTTAGTATACATGGGGTGGACATTGCTGTGCAGCACCATCGAGTTGTGCCAGGGCTGCCTCTTATCCTATAACCAGTATTAAATTTAAATTAAAATTTTTAGCCCTGATGTAGAACGAAACTGCAATCCCCACTGTAAGTACATTTCCTGTATGTTGATGGATTCTCAGATTTTCTAAATAAGAATTGCAGCTTGCATTAATGTGTGATTATGGAAACAAACAAACAAACAAACAGTCTCTTATTCCATAAGGCTGTTTATACTGCTGAAATGGGAGACTAGATTACTATAACTGCAGTCATGCACATCAGGGATAGCGCCTACAAACGGGCTTTATGACAGTTACAGTTAGAACTATATTAATGATGAAATCAGCCTATAGCACAAAATTTGCAACATTATCAGGACCTTAAATATGACACGATATAAAACCGGACAAAAACAATTCACTTTATCATACAACTGAAGCAGCAAAGGCCTTTTTGCTCACAGGCTAAATTTTTATTTTTGTCAAAAATCACTGAACAGTTATCTAACACGTACAGGTCAAATGATGTTACCGCAGAGTAGTACATTCACATTTTGTAACAAGCACTGTACTTTCCCTTGTTTATCATCTGCACCTGACAGCCTCTGGATTTAGAAGAAAGAACCATCTACCCTTAAATTATATGTGAATATATGGAATAGGATTTGTAGATTGAATCTAATCAAGCATCCAGGCCTGGTATATTTTATAATCGCATTTCATAAATCAACATTTTCTTCCACCAATCTTTTTATGCTACTAAAATAGAAGATAAATTTAATTTAAATTGGCAGAACTGATGCATATTTAGACTTCTTCTTCACTGTTTTTTATATTTTTCTTGTGTTTTCAAGCTTTAACTGTTACATCTGACTAGAAGAACATATCCTCACTGATAAATGGGTTTAGAGATAAGAGAAGAAATCAGCAGATAGTTTTTCTTCCCATATTTGTTATTCATTGAGTGTAGAAAGAGGTCATTCACTTGTAAAATGAAAGACACAAAGTTCAGTGTTCTGAAATTCTCTTTGCTCCTGGCTGAAGAAAAGGCTCCTTTCCTTTGCAAACTTTGCAAATCTGTGGGCAACATCAATATTGCTCATGAGGGAATATTTCATGTAACACTTTTAGGGGGGACTGAAAATATGAGAATGAGCATTTCTTTATGCTACACAGGATGTTTGCAGTTGTGCTACCAGACTTCAGAGCATTTGAACTACTTCCAGTAAAACTGACTTTCAGTATGTGAATTTACTCAGAAGTTTTATCCAACTTCAGTTTTCCTTTGATTAGCTGATCTTGCTCCACATGCATAATTTTAAAGGTTTGTTGATGAATTTTGAAGTTTCAGTCCAATTCATTTCTGATCTTGGACAGAGTTCACACCTAAAATGAAAACACTTCAGAAAGGATAGGCTAGGAAGGAGTGGTGATGGGCTAGCCCTGTATTTTAGGGGATGTTTTGACTATCTAGAGCTTAATAATGGCAACAAAATGGTTGAGTGTTTATGGGTAAGAATCAGAGGGAAAGACAACAAAATGTCATTGTAGTAGTCTGTTACAGAAAGCCCAACCAAGATGAAGAGGCAGATTAAGTTTTCTGTAAACATCTGGGAGAAGTCTCACAATCTCTAGCTCTTGTTCTTGTGAGGGACTTCAATTTACCAGATGTCTGCAGGAAATACAACACAGCAGAGAGGAAACAGTCTAGGAGGATTCTGGAGCATGTGGAAGATAACTACCTGACAAAGCTGGTGAGTGAGCCAACCAGGGAAGGTGCACTGCTGGACCTTTTGCTTGTGAACAATAAAGGACTTGTGGGTGATGTGAAGGTTTGAGGCTATCTTGGACATAGTGGTCATGAATTAATAGAGTTTTCAATTCTTGGAAAAGTAAGAAGGCAGGATAACAGAACTGCCAGCTTGGACTTCCAGAGAGACTTTGGTCTGTTTAGGAGACTGGTTGGTGAAGTCCCTTGGGCGGCAGTCCTGAAGGGCAAAGGAGTCCAGTAAGGCTGGATATTTTTCAAGAAGGAAATCCTAAAGGCTCAGGAGCAGGCTGTCCCCATGTGCTGAAATACAAGCTGGCGGGGAAGACCATCCTATCTGAACAGAGAGCTCTGGGTAGAGCTTAGGAAGAAAAAGAGAGCTAATGACCTTTGGAAGAAGGAGCAGGTCACTTAGGAGGACTACAAAGATGTCATGAGGCTGTGCAGGGAGAAAATAAGAAGGTCCAAAGCCCAACTTGAGCTCAGTCTGGTTACTGCCATTGAGGGCAATAAAAATGTTTTTATAAATACATAGACAAGAAAAGGAGGACTAAGGAGAATCTCCATCCTTTACTGGATGTGGGGGGAAACATAGTGACAAGAGATGAGGAAAAGGCTGTGGTACTTAATGTCTTCTTTGACTCATTCTTTATTAGTATGACTGGTTGTTCTCTGGGTACCCAGCCCTTGGAGCTGGTAGGTAGGAACAGGGGGCAGAATGAAGCCCTCCTAATCCAAGGGGAAATGATTAATGACCTGCTACACCGCTTATATGCCTCTAAATAGACCCTCACAAATCTATGGGGCCAGGTGGGATCCACCTGAGGGTACTGAGGGAGCTGGCAGAAGTGCTTGCCAAGTCACTTTCTATCATTTATCAGCAGTCTTGGCTATCAGAGTAGGTCCCAGTTGACTGGCAGCTAGCAAATGTGATGCCCATCTGCATGAAAAGCTGGAAGGAGGACCCAGGGAACAACTGGCACATCAGTCTGACTTTAGTGCTATGGAAGGATATGGAGCAGATCATCTTGAGAGCCGTCATGCAAAGCATACAGGACAATCAGGTGATCAGGCCCAGTCAGCATGGGTTTATGAAAAGCAGGTCCTGCTTGACTAACCTGATCTCCTTCTATGACAAGGTGACACAGTTAGTGGATGAGGGAAAGGCTGTGGATGTTGTCTATCTAGACTTTAGTAAAGCTTTTAACACTGTTTCCCACAGCATTCTTCTGGAGAAACTGTCTGCTCATGGCTTGGGCAGGCGTATGCTTTTCTGAGTAAAAAACTGGCTAGATGACTGGGCCCAAAGAGCTGTGGTGAATGGAGTTAAATCCAGTTGGAGGCTGGTCACAAGTGGTGTACCCAGCACTCAGCACTGGGGACAGTTTCCTTTAATATATTTATCAATGATCTGGACAAGGGAATCGAGTGAACCCTCAGTAAGTTTGGAGACAACACCAAGTTAGGTGTGAGTCTGCTCGAGGGTAGGAGGTCTCTGCAGAGGGATCTGGATAGGCTGAACTGATAGGTCAAGGCCAACCGTATGAAATTCAACAAGGCCAAGTGCAAGGTCCTGTACCTGGGGAACAACAACCCCATGCAATGCTACAGGCTGGGGGAAGAGCAGCTGGAAAGCTTCACGGAGGAAAGGATCCTGGGGGTATTGGTGGATAGTCGGCTGAATAAGAGCCAGCAGTGTGCCCAGGTGGCCAAGAAGGCCAACAGCATCCTGGCTTGTATCAGGAACAGTGTGGCCAGCAGCACTAGGGAAGTAATTGTCCCTCTGTACTCTGCTCTGGTGAAGCTGTACCTTTGAATACTGTGTTCAGTTTTGGGGCCCTCACTACAAAAAGGACATTGAGGTGCTGAAGCGTGTTCAGAGAAGGGCAACAAAGCTAGAGAACAAGTCTTATGAGGAGCAACTGAGGGAACTAGGGTTACTTAGCCTAGAGGAAAGGAGGCTCAAGGGGAGCTCAAATTGCTCTCTACAACTACATCAAAGGAGGTTGTAGCACGGTGGGGGCAGGTCTCTTCCCCCAAGCAGCAAGCAGTAGGATGAGACGAAATGTCCTCAAGTTGCACCAGGGAAGGTTTGGGTTGGATACTAGGAAAACAATCTTCACTGAATTTGTTGTGAGACATTGGAACAGGCTGCCCAGGGAAGTGGTTGAGTCACCATCCCTGGAGGTATTCAAAAGACATGTAGATGTGGTGCTTACCATGGTTTAGTGGTAGACTTGACAGTGCTAGGTTAACGTTTGGACTTGATGATCCTGGAGATCTTTTCCAGCCTAAGTGATTCTATCATTCTAAACGCACATCTGTTTCCCTATGCATTGACGTAAAGACTAATTTTCAAGGCTGAGCCTAAAAGGACTATTATTACCACTTTTTTTTTTTACCTCCTGTGTAAGATTCAGCCGATAGCATTAGTTCTACCACTAAAACCAGTTAAAACACCTCTATACATGTTTCTAGAAGCTCGACTTCCAAGAATAAAGATTGAATATAATGACAGTATTCCTTAGTTTCAGCTAAACCAACCTTTAATTGATAAAATCATAATGGTTAAACCAGCTTAATTAAGCTAAAAATATTAAGCTAAAAATAAGCTAAAAAATTCTTATTTAAATTTCCAGAAATAATATAATTTGTAAAAAGTCACACATATCAGCCATCATTGCATGGAATGGTCTTCCATAAAGATGAAAGGCTAGCAGACTATCCCTATGCACTTGCAACTGCTTTCTAATTACTAAAATATTGCAAGTCCAAATATTCTAAAAAGTCAGAATGAAATCTTGCCTATGCAGCACCTGAAGTCATGCAACTGATTTAAAAACTGCAAAGATTTAAAACAGTGAAAGTAGGGATATATTTTCATTGAATTCTGTATTTAAAATCATCTGCAGAGGGAAAAATAGCTCTGTAGAAGGTGCCGTAAAGTGATGTGATTAGTTGATGATTTAAGGAAAAAACATGCTAGTATCTGAAGGGTCACAGTAGAAGACAGACTTAAAAAAATTAAGAAGGATTGTGAATGACTTCATATTAATCTTCATCACAACAAGGCCACAAACCCTAGCTTACCACTGCTGTTGTCACTGGACTGCTTCTCCAGCAGAGGAGTTCTGTTTGGTGAGAAGAAACCTTTATGCCTATAGTAAGCGTTGCATTTTGAGGCATCAGTTTATAGCTGTCTGGAAAGTAATAAGATTAGAGGAAACTGAAGTTCTGCAGATGTTTCTAGTGATGTTATGCAGATCCAAGGACTGTACTGTGTAATATTTACATTTTTAAAAAACATACCACAGGCCTCAAGATATGCTTATTCTCTATATACAGTACATCACTCCAAAGACATTTAGCACAATAGTTAAGCTTCAGAAACAAATGTGAGACTAATTTGTACTTCTACTTGATAAAGAAAAGTTTAAATCTGAACCCATCAACAGCTTAGATTTAATCTTCTCTGGTAGTAGTGCTAGTGCTTTTTACCTGATCTTATAAGATTTTGCAGTGGAGTTGTGCATGTGTGAAAGTAATGAAGGTTTAAGAAAAAAACACTACAGAGAATAAGATTATTATGGGTCACTAATTACCAAGATAATACTAAGGTAAAAATATTTAGTTGTTATTTCTGTTTGTTGTATATATGTGCATTTGTGTTGCTTTGCAACACAGTGAGGAATAAAAAAAAAAAAAAAAAAAGGAGGCAGTTTCCTTGTAATAGAGACCACTGTGGCTTCCTCTCATGTGCCCCTTTACCTCCCTAGCCCTATGTGCTACATGTGGGCCTTCTGTGACCTTAGGGATGACCAGCAAAATCCCCAGTAAAGGCTACTGTGCAGGTGCTCAAATGCATGAGAACTCTGTGACTATGAAACTGAGATGTATGAAGCTGTAATTGGAATAGAGCCCACTGCCCCCAGAAAGGAGCTGCTTCCATCTCACAAGAAAATAAAACAGCGTACAGTGGAAGGAGCACTTCGTTGGAACAAGGAACACAGCTCCACAGGAGCCCATGGATTTGCCATAACTGTTGTCAGCAATGAAATGCTGGTGTTAGTGAAAAAGCAGGCTGAAGGGCTCTAGAGGCTGTAATTGGCATGCTGTTCCCTGCGCTGGGTGTTTCATCCTGCAACAAGCAGTTGCTCCATTGGACCCTAGAGTTAGAACTTGATGTAATAATGTCAGGGCATGAAGTCACATTGCAAATCAGAGGTTTTCCCATTGGTTGGGCCTTCTGCAGTTTTTCATTGTGGATCTGGGACAGCTTTCCCATTGCATATCTGCAGATGCTTGGAAAAAGCACAGCTCCACACCATTTACCTCTGGTGTTTCTTCAAAACTGAAATACAGTTAAAACACATGTACTGAACACATCTGGTGTTTTAGGCTTTTTACTGTGTGAACCTGCTTCTCAAGACTACTGTGAGCTTCCGATTTAAGAGTCTAACACCGGTCTTTTAGGGTCACCCAAAATGTGGGTTTCATATTCTAAAAAGATCACGCGTTGGATTTGCAGTAGTGATACCTCTTTCTACCAAATATGCTGTCCACTCCAAGGACTATATAAGTATAGGTTTCAAACAGTAATGTCCCCATTTATCCTGAGAAGTCATCCTAATTTGTTAAGCCAGTATTTTTACACCTTATTTCAAGAGGATCAGGTGAGTCAGGTAACAAAATACTACCTGAAGGCTGTGGCTGTATTGTGGTTTTCTCTAAGTAATTGAGAAAGAGAAATTGTTTCTTCTATTTCCTAACCTTACTAATGTGGGTAATGTGGGTACTTGCATCTCTAACAGCAAAATCCACTCAGCTAGGTCTTAAAATAATATGTGCAGTGAGGGTGTAAGAGCAGTCACTCATGATGTACAGCCATGCAAACGAGAGAGAATTTTCTGAAGCTTTTTCATGATTACCCTCTGGATACTCTGACCTAGCAGGAAGTAGCAAGAGAATTAAACTGAACAGACTGCCAAAATACCTGCTAATTAACTTTGTTTAACTTCCTCCAGTACCAGTCTATGAGCAGGATACAGTTTAAAATAATTAAGTATATGAGACCTTTAAAACTTCATTAACTGTTTCATTTACTACCTGCTCTGTGTTAGCTGAATGCTTTTTGAACCCCTTGGATTTGTTCTTACTTTGTTAGGGCCAGTGTTAGCAAAGACGTGTTCTCTGGCTTCCTTTCTGTAGACAGGAAGAATCTCATATTAATGTTAAATTCCTAGCTCATTTTAAGAGGAGGGATGCTGAGTTTTACAGAGCAGCAGCACAAAATAATATTACACAGTAGAAATGTAAACCAAGATATCAAGAAATTTTCCATCAATCCAGGGATATTAGGCTGATCCACATTTTATTTTATTCTTTATTTATTTTGCATAGGAGCTGAAATAAATGAATTCCATGTGCCAGAAAAGGTCTGTAATTCCATGCACCAAAAGTAGTTGCAGACTGGGCCAAGGTCAGCTCTTCTGGCAAGAAAATGTGAAATTTTTAGACATTTGATTTTGGTCTCTCCTATTCTGTGCCTGCACTGGTTCCATGCAGGAAGCCAATAGAATTCAAAGAGCTTTGTAGTGGCCAAAGATCTTCCTCTCTTCTCCCAAATAAATATAAATATGGCACTATTCTGAGGGGGTGACCAGACTTATTTTTAATTTGAATAAATAGTATGCATCTCCCTGTTCTCAGAAGCAGCTGAACCATCTGGGCTGAGATTTCCCTCCTCCAAAACTCCGTGCTTGAGACAGATACTTGAATGGAGCAGTTTAGCTTAAATAATTGCTGTTTAGCAAAAGCATATACTGTTTAAAAAAACATTCTCTTATAATGTCTGATAATTTTTGTAAAAGGTGGTAATACTAGGTTAGCACTCAAGCACATTATGAATAGATGAGGTTGTCTCTCTTTGTATGCCCTAATGGCTAAGAGGCAGACAGCTGAGGGAGAGGATAGAACAAGAAGTACTAAGAGCTGTTGCATAGAAAACCAGCTGGAGATCAGACAAATCCGGGTCTCTGGATATGTTTTTTTTTTCATCTTCAGAAAAGATAGATAATAGTGGACAGCCTATAATCACTGCATGTTGAGGTGTTTTGCTCTGACACAAGGTTAACATATGACTGAAAAATAATTGTGGGTCCACCAGTTTAGATATAAACTTCACAGTGGCTGTATTACTCTCCTATGATCTCTTTAAATAATAAAGGAACTTTATTATTTGGGCACTTTTGCAGATTAGGGAACCTAAAAGAAAATTTTCTGCTGACTGATACTAATATCGTCCTGCCTATATTCATGGGCTACCGGATCTCTCAGACAGTAGAAACAATGCAGTTGTACTGTACATGAGATTTATTCAAGGACTGTACAGGCTCTGTACCAACAGTAGGAGCAATAATAGGAAGTTAATTTTGTATCAGTTGTTTTATTTTCCATTGCTGAGAGAAGACATACTAAGAGACACTCTCCTTATATCAATAACCTTGTGAATGAGGAACAAAGAATTTGCCCTTTCACACTGGGAGCAGGCCAAAGGTTATCAGATAAAACAACTCTGCATAAAAAAATACTGTTGTACTATGTGGGCCGTACCGGGCTTGTTGGATATGGCTGCAGAATACTCTGGAATATTCAGTGCATGAGCCTTCAACTTAGCCAGAGTAGTTTCATTAGATAAATTCTGACTTTCTGGGGAATAGAATAGGTATATGAAAGAGGTGCTGTAAGTAAATTGTCTTGCATGCATTCTAGGAAAATCACTGGAAATTTGTTTGTTTGTTTTTTGTTTGTAAGATGAATAGAGTAGAGTAGAGTAGTTCAGTTGGAAGGGACCTACAAAGAATCTTTGAGGCCAACTGCCTGACTGCTTCAGGGCTAATCAAGTTAAGTTAAAGCACATGACTGAGGGTATTATCCAACAGCCTCTTGAACACTGAAAGGCATAGGGCACAAACTACCTCACTAGAAAGCCTACTCCAGCCTGTTTGATCACCTTCATGGTAAATAAATTTTTCCTTATATCTGTTCTGAACCTCTCCTGGTGCAGCTTTGTGCTGTTCCCATGCATCCTGTCCTTTGATACCAGGGAGAAGAGACCAGCACCTCCCTCTCCGCTTCTCCTCAGGAAGTTGTAGAGAGGGAATCATTACTGTTTGTCCCTGGTAAGTGGGCATGAGCATTCTGCAGATCTAATCCTACAACCATATTATGTCACGTCTTAGATACTCAGTGTTTCCCTGCCTGTTTGATGTTTCCCCATCATCTGATACAGACTTGGGGCTTGATTCACCTTCCTTCTATGACATTATGGAGCTAGATAAAAGCCTTACAAGCCTTACTCTCCACTGGTGTAGGTTTTTTAAACAATGAAAAAATAATCTTCCTTATAGCTTGAATGAATTTTTTTTTGTAAGACTTCATATGTTTGATAACTTGAATACAATTATGTAGGCTATCTTCATGATACTTTTAATAGAGCTTCCATTCCAAAGAAATACTTTGTGTTTTATCTTCTATTACAGGCACTAGAGTCACATTAAATGAGAACATGTTGTTCTCTGTGATGATGTAGTCTGAAAATAGATTTTAGCCTTTGTGCTTACAGAATGTGTGAATTCACTTGATTTCTTTCAAACAAAACTCAGTATGCTGGAAAAATCTTGGCGTCTTTGCTTGGAAATGGGTTAAGCTCTGATAGAAACCTCTACTGAGCTTTGCACCATGTTGTCAACATGATAAACAAATAGAAATATTCTGTAGAAAAAAACGCATAAGAGGAATAAAATAAACAGTTTGGCATTTTAAAGGATAGCACTTAACTGTGCACTTGGCTAGTAAGAGGGGTGAGTGCCTTGCTGCCAGCAGAATTCCAGGGCCCTGCTGTGCTCCTTATTTGCTGTGCTAAGCCACCCACTTAACCTGGCCACTGACCTGAAAGCAGCAGGCAGTGCTCTGTTGAAGATAATGCATGGCATTCTCTGTTGAAGATAATGCACAGCAGGTGAGTTGGTCAGCAAAGCAGTTTTTGGTTGAAACTATCATTTTGATTGGCTCTTTTTCCATGAAAAGTGATGCCAATTTGGGCAAAATTTCCCACAAACAGCAAACAAGAAATTACAAATGGAGGTTCATTCAATGAAAGTGCATTTGTTTTGGAAAACTTGAGAAACTATATCAAAACAAATGTCATTTCATTTCATTCTTACATGACACGGTAGAAGTGCACAATATGGTATAATTTTTGTGAAGATGTTGGGAACAGCAGTAGGCACTGCAGTATGGTATGAAATATTTTAATAAAAGCAGCACATTGTAAGTGCAATGCTTTTTTATTTTTTTTAAAAGTTAAATTATCTATTTGAAAATACATCATATTTTGTTGCAATATAAAAATATTTTTGGCTTTGCTTCTATTTACAAACGAATTGAGAATGTAAAAAAAATCATGAAGTAAAAGATCTGTTTTGACCAATTTTAATGTCAATAATCCTTAAAAAAAAAAAAAAAAAGAAAAGAAAAAACATAAAAAGCACTCCACATTCATGAAGGCCTATCAAATTCCACAACATTCTGTTGAAATTATCATCTTTATCTGAAAGTAAAGGAAGGTAAGAAAAATGAAATTTTATTTTATCCAGCAAAAATGAGCAATCCTTGTGATCTCATCTGAAAAATTAGAAGAAATTTCATGCAAATGGCTCGGGAATTTTGATATCCTTAGCCAATACAGTGATGTGACATGTTACTGGCTCATGATTCTGCAGCCGTTGCACCGAGAGATGCTTGCTTTAAGACTACATTTCCAACATTAAGCATTCTTCTTAAAGAAAATATATTGTTCTTAAAGAAAAGATGCAGTCCACGTTTGTGTGTGAACTCAAAAGGCATTTGTAGGCTGTTAGTCTGTGTGAAAACAATTATTTTTGTTAAAACATTTTTTTTTTAAAAGATGTCAGTGAGAATAGTGGCTTTGATTTTATTTTCCTAGTTTTTATAACATTTATTTTTGATGTCCCCTAACAAATATTCATACACTTCCTTATCTCTGAAGCTAAAGGCTTATTTTGCTGTAATTCCTACTGGGACTTTATAGAAAATATTTTTGTTACAGACACTTTGAATGGGCGCATAGTCTTCTAACGTACTTCAAACTTTGAACAAACCCTCTGGCTGTTTCCAAAATGTTATCTAGAATGAACAAAGGAAAAACAAGGCAAAGATTTAAAGCTTTGCGGGGACAAATCAAGTTATTGCAGGCATTCCAAGTTACAAATGAGGTTAAAGTAAGAGTTGTAAGCCATATGAGATTATTCCATTTTGAATAAGAACTGCGCCCTTCCTCATAAAGCCATTTCCTCTACTAAAATTAATTTATTTCCTTGCACATTTGTAGAAGACAATATAATCACTGCATGCATTGCATCTCTAGCACTTTTCAGCTCACATATTGCTGCAACTAATCTAGAATGTTAATCACATATAGTAAAGTTTTCTCAACTATTTTTTAAATACAAAAACTGCAAATGTCAAAGGCAAGAGGCAGTCAATGCTTCCAGAGAAACAGCTGCTATGTGCGCTGTTAAATAGTACATGCTGAGACTTTTTTTTTTCTTGACGATGTGACCTGCAGTAGGTGGAAAATACTGGCAGAAATAATGAAAAATATATCAGGGATATGATTTAGGATTACTTTGCAGCCTTGGATTCATGATGACAAGTATCTGAAGAAGAAGAAAAAGGATTAAATACAAGGCAAATTGGCATTAAGTAACAACAAGGGCAAAATCCTGGCTAGGTGCCCATGGGTAAGTTTCAGTGCAAGAGTGAGTGGCCTTAAGCAAGGCTTCTGGTGTTCCTTGTGCCACTGAAAGCACTATTAACTTATTAACTTTGCCCTAACTTCAGGGCAGTGGGAACGGGAGGTAGAGTGCTGGCTGTGATATACATATGCAAAGGCAGCCATCAGCAAACCACGAAGGCACGGACCATGTCAAAGGTCCTGTCATCTCTTATGGATGGTTGCATAAAAGGTTGCGCAAGCTGTGTTTTTTTTCCATCATTCGTTTCTAAGAAGCACTGTACAGAATAATCCACTCAAAACATTCTCACTGGTAAATTGCATGGTCTCAGAGCAGGCAATGGCATTATCTGTATACATTTCATTTTATAGAAATATAAACAGAGTTGTTGTCTATTACTCTTCACTAAATTATGATTTGTAGAATGACTTTCTACAGTTTTTACTTCAAATCTTAAAAGGTTTTGTCCCAAACATTCTTATAGAACCTTAATGCAATGACTTGCTATGATGTACTACCTGGGATTTCCTGCAAAATAACTCCTCCATAAACTTCCAACATTTCTATATAATTACCTTCTCATCTTCATTTATATTTTAATAAGCCCTGTAATATGCTTTTTGGTAGAAGAAAGTAAATAGTGCAGATTCCTTCTGTCTTTGAAGGTGATACAGCAAACTGCTCACAGCTAAAATACAGCAGGAATACTTTTCCAGAAAGAAACAGCTGTCCTGACTCCTGTGATACATACATATACTTGAAGAATGTTTGAAGAATCTCACATTGATAAAAAGTGAGTCAGTTTTCAAAGTGACACAGAAAAAATAAAACTGCAGGAGGAAGTACGGTGTGGCACTTGCATTACGTGGTCTTCCGAAGACACGGGCTACCTTAGACAGTGTGTTCAGACATACAAGTCATCTATCAGTCAGGCCCGTAACTGTTCCCATAGCCTGCTGACCTGTAGCGAGGCACTTGAGCCAGCTCTGATTTCAAGAGAAACTAAAGTCATATGACACTGGGCATTCTGAGATGAAAACTGGAGTTGACTCAAAAGGGATCAAGCTGCAGAAAAATACATCTGTAACTGTTTAACATGTCATAAAAACAAGATACATCTGAAATTAAGGGCTGAAGGGTACACTAAAATGAATGTGGTTTGGAGACCTTTTCTGACATGCTAAACGTTCATAAAACTTGCAATTTTAGGTTCTTCAGTGCTGACAGTTTACTCTTCTCATTAAGTATGGGGAAAACATGCTTAGTATACATAATTGCATGCCTCCTCTTTTGTTTCAAAGGCTTGGAGAATGGATGGTTCAAAAGTAGAGCTATTGTATGAGTTTCCAAACATGACATCTGCAGTTTGTTGTAACTAAGCTCTTTTGGAGTAGTTCTGTCAACTAAAATAAAAAATAATGAATTATTTTACTGAATTTCTAGAAAGCAAGCTGCCCAAAAGTCATGAAAGTCACTGTTTCTTCCATTTTGGACATTTAATTCTCATCCTTTAAAGTAGAACATCACTGCCATTTCTGATAAGACTTTTCCCCCTCCTCCTCCCTAGGAATGCCTCTGCTGGTCATGCAGCAGCTTTTAGTGGGACTCAGAAGGAAAATCATTAATAGCTACACCTCCATCTGTAGAAGCTAGGTTACATCTACCTATGAAGAGATAGCATTTTTGCTTTCCCTTTTGACATAGTCTTCCTTTACACTTCAAGGATGACAAACATTTGTATTACCAGTTAACAAAATGTCTACTATCCAGTTGTGTCCAAAAGTAGTTATACTAACTTTATAGACTGACTCTCTCTTTCTGTGTCCTCAAACCCAGAAACACCGTATGTCAGACTGTCAAGTACAGAAAAATATCTTTCTTCTGCTCCTATGTACAACAATAAAGGTTCACTGGGAGTTGTTAGGTTATTAGGCCAGATACTTTTTGAAATAAATTGAGTTGGTGTTTTTTATCAAATATTTTTCAGTCAGAATAGGGGATGAGAGTTGCTCTAGAGGCCTTTATAAACTGAATCATACAAAAGTCTTTTCTAGCACCATGGAGATTCAAAGGAAATGGATAATTAATAAAGAAGAAATTCACTAGTGATGCTTTTTTTCATGTGACTATAAGGATAATGATCTTACCTCCTATGAATAACTTGTATAAAACACCTTCAAAAGTATTGCACTTTTTTTTTTTTTGATGTGTTCAAGGATATTCAACTAGGTAAAGTAAATTAAAAAATTATATCATGTCTTTGTCATGTCTCTTTAGCAGTTGGGTAGAATGTGCTGAAAACCTCTAAAATCTATGGTAACAAGGTATATTAGCTTTTTTTTTTTTTTAAACTCTCATCCTCCCACACAAAAGAAACACACAAAATACACAAAGAAATTTAGTAAAATGAATCACTGTATAAGGTGTCATGACGTGTGAAGCATAGGCAATGTGGCCATTTCTGGCTTGTGTCACCCAGATCAGAAATCACCTATATCATATTAATGTGCAAATCTTAAATAGTAATAGATTAACAGGTGGTTACAGAGGTTGTCTTTCCATAGATCAGTCACAGCATGTCTTTTCCATTGGGAGTGGAAGTTAAGGGGAACTTAAGATGTAGACTGAACCCTATAAGCTCTCTCTCTGCCCTTCCTTTCCTTTACCCTGACTCCTGCTCCCTGCTGCATAAAGAGACTTTCTAAAACCGGCCCAATAAAACTGTTTTACCTATACCTCCCAGTTCCACCCCACGCCCTCCTTTCTCCAAGTCACCAGAGAAATCAAATTAAAAGATTGTGAAACTCAGTGGAAAATAATTCCAGCAAATCAAGCTACTTCTAGTTGGAATTTATTGCCAATAGCTGGCTACTTGACAAAATAAGCAGCTCTGCTTAAGCACCTCTCTGTGAGTGTCTGCACTGATTTCCATAATATGTCATGGGGCAGGGAGGGCTGGGGGGAAGATGCTTCCTTAGATATCTCTGACCCAAGGCCAAATATGCTCAGCAGGGCCACTCACTTCAAGGTCAGCAGGAACCCAAAATTCTAATGTATGTAGATGTTTATAGGTGAAATTAATATTTTTCCAACACTTATGTCTTTTTCTTAAGTGCCCACTTCAAAGCTTGTAAAAGAAAGTCAAGTGTTTCTTCAGAAAGCATCCTTTCCAGTGGCCTGGTCCTCAAATCCCTCACTACCATACAAACATATCAAGAGCTGTCACACAGACTAGGTACGGTGGGAAGGCAGCCGCAAGTGTCTCAGTTACAATAGATTCATAGAATCATAGATATGTAGCATTTTCAACTCCTTTTAGAATTACCTTTGGAATAAACAGAGATTTTAGGATTGGTTTCCAGAGCCTAAAATCTTATGTTGGACTGCCTTTTTTTTTTTTTTTTTTTTTTTTTTTTAATGCAGCCTGTGATGGCAAAATCCTCGAGGCCTCTCATACCAGGAAACACCTAAAAATTAAAAAAAAAAAAACAAACAAACAAACTTCATCTCAGTTTAATTGATTGTTATTTAAACTTAAATGACAAAACTTTCAGAAGAACAAGAAAGTTGCCTTGAACACATGCTGTTTGGGGAGAAGGCTGAGAACTGCTCATGCTTCTGCATCTTCTCTGAGGAATTGACTCTCTAGTACCATAGTTTTATGAAGTTGACATAAAACACTAGGTGTGTTATCATGAATACTGTACTTGAATTTTAAATGAGAAATTCCTCATTTTCAGTCTGAGGGGAATATATTGATTTTAAGATAAATCTTGTCTGAGGAGAAAAGGCAGCCCACTAAGCAGCATGAGGGATCAGCATAAGCATATTAATAATGCAATTACTATAACCCAACAAACAAGACAGAGTGAGCAAAATAATTATAAAGATGAGAAGAAGCTGAAATTGGTATTTTGCAGTCATAACTACCACAGATGCTTTTCATGCTCATTAAAAATACTTTCAAGTAGAAATTGCAATGGCAATTTAGTTATAAACAGAGTCCCAAAAAAACTCTGTACAACCCAAGAGAATCATGTGGTGAGGAAGAATGCCATCAAAACACCAAATTTGATCCAACTTTCCTCTCAGTTAGGTAGGTGAAAGACCACGGGACCTTTGATGCTAGAAGGCAGCCCCATTAACAAGAAGAATAAAGGTCAGTGACTTCTGCAAATTGCCACTGAAGCCTCTCAGCCCAAGGGTAGCAATCACATGTTGGGCCATGGGACTTCAACTCATCAGCTGCTACCACAGAAATCAGTGGTATTTAACATACACTTGATGATCTTTACACACACAAAATTATTGTGCTGAAATAAAATAGAAAATGCATAGTAATGCTTCATGAATGATTTTCATAATACTGTCAACAATTGTAGAACAAGGGAGATGTGCCCACTTCTTCAGCAGCTTTTGACTCTGCAAGGTGAAGGTTGGGAAGATTGAGGTGGTCTTTTAATTTTACTTCCTGCTTGAGGAAATCTCAGAAGAACTTATACTCTTTAAAGAATGAGTAGTTGTAATTGATCGTAAGTCTTGATTTTCTGTGCTTTATTTTTTTCTTCGGCATTGCTTTTATCTGAAAAAAGTATGATTATACATCATACACAAGAGATACACATTGCATAGCTAAGCTATACAATGAGAATAAAAATGGCTAAAACTGATAAAAAAGAGGTACTGTAAAGTAATCCAAGTTTAAAATAGCACTTGAAGTTATGTCTGCCTTACAATTGCAAGTTTGTACTTCTGACAATAAACTGAAGACTATCTATAGTTTCTCTTGCCAAGGGAGTACCGCCAGGTAATATTGACATTGATTTCTCCTCGAGTCTTTATGCTATCACAGAGTTAATTAATATGGATGGAAAATCATTTCCTCCCCGATAAACACACTTTTATAGGTATTAAATCACAAAACTCTCACTCTTTAAGGCAGTAGGATTATAAAATTCTCAGATTATTTTTTGCTGTGTAAGCAAGTTCCAAGAAAGCTCCAAGAGCTCCTTAGACCTCCTCACTGTTTTCCTACTTGTCTTGATGAGAAAAAAAAAAAAAAAAAAAGGAAAGAAAGAATAAAGAAAGAAAAAGATTCTGCAAACAGGGGACTCTACTGTAAGTTTCAATATGATTTTGAGTGGCTTTGGGTGTCTGATGATCTGCATTTACAATTAGGGTCAGATGAACGTCTGAAAATAAAAAAAATAAATTAAAAAAGCAGTGAAGACCATTTAGTTGAAGCGGTATAGGATTAACAGGCAAATGAATTTCATGAATGGCAGTTCACACAAATGTTCATCTGGCTTTAAGAGGGGATACATGGAAGCAGCCTCTTAAATTACATCTATGTTACCATTCCACAATAACACTTTATCCATATACATTATCCATATATTCAAAAAATCTTACGGAATGCTTCATAAGATTGGATAAAGTACACAGGAAATCTACTGATTTAGCACAAATGAGTGATTCTCTTAGCCAAGTAGGAGAGAGGTTTATGTACTAGTTCTTCTGATCTTTTCCAAGGGGGAAAAAAAAATAGATTTATTGGGTTTATCAGAATAGTTCAGAGTTAAAAACAAAATTGAGACTGTAAAGCTTGGTCTCAAATTTCAACATCTCTCAAATACAATATTTTCAAAACTTTGGAACAAGATTCATTTTCACTTTTGTGGGTAATCAAGTAATCACCAGCAGTACAGTCAGCCTTTGAGTTTGAATGCACAGAAAGCAGAAAATGCCTTGACCCAAAGGAAGTCTCCCTTGTCAGATCTACCTCCCTTTTAATTTAAGTAGCTTCCTTCCAGACACATTTTCAGAAACATATGTTTTATTTGCTTATTTCTGACAAAAATCCTTCTGCAAGCAGCAGTTTTTCAGTGCTCTAAGGAGAGATCATTTCTTGTGCACTTTCACATCAGCAGTACAGAGACGTTTTTACCATTTTAGCTCTACCACATAATCCAGTGCCTTTACTGAATATATGAAGACCACTGCTAACAAGTTGACATCTATGAAAAAAAAATAAAATCAGTTAACACGGAGTTTAAGAACCTTGTTTAGTTTGTTTAAATCAAAAATAATTGACTACCAATGTTTATAATATATTTTGGAACAAAAAAAAAATATGTAGTATATCACTAATACAGAAAGTAAAATTACACTACTGCTGATTATCATATGTATTTGAATAAATAACAATGTCTTGGCTTTGAACAGTGAAATGTTGACTCTTAAGTGGGTTCTTTCCTATTTTATCAAAGAACTGAACAGTTTTAGCCTGAAATTAAGTCAATAAAGTTTAATTTGTAGCCAAGGGAGACAGTAGGTGTCCAGGAATTGGTTTAAACCATTTACAGGGTCAGCCAGTTTGCATGGAAACATTTTGTTGCTTACAAGCTTATCAGCATAGTTCAGTATTGCTAACAGAACCATGCCGGGGCTGAGTACAGAGCTGTCTCTACCTACCAGAAAGATTCCCAGGTCCTGCACAATTATGCATCATCCAGAACAAACTTTCTGCTAACCATTCCTGGGCTGTCTTTTTGGAAAGAGATGTATCTCTGAGAAGGGCAACACAGGTCACCCATGGCTCTTCTGGGGGATATGGGCCAATGTAGCCAAACTGAATGAAGAGACCAGGAATATATGGATTTGTATATATGTATTTGAAAGCTAAGAGTCTGTTGGTGAATTTACTCATGTATTTATTAGGAAGTATGCAATTACTTGAACACTATTTTTTGGAGAGAGTGAAAATGAAAGTTTTGTGTATAAAACAGAAGTGTTTATCAGTAAAAGTATAACATTCATTTGGATAACATAGAAACAAAAGGATATGTCTAAAAAATGCATAAACTGAAATGAAATAAAAATAAAATAAAATAAATAAAATAAAATAAAATAAAATAAAATAAAATAAAATAAAATAAAATAAAATGGGGGAATAGAAAGAAAAAGAAAAGAAAAGCTAAATATGAATTTTCTTGGAGGAAGTTTTACCTACTTTTGTTGTGCTCCAATGACTTTACTAGACAGTTTGAAAAATATCTTCCATGTATTTTGGTATAGCTCTGCTAGGACTGACTCAAAAACTGATAAGATGATTATTTTAATATAAACATCGACAGCATATAACTGAGTTCTTACAGTTACACAAATTAATCATTATTTCTCTTTGCTATTTGGTAGTTACTCTGTAGAAATAAATTCTTCTGGTAAACCATCAAAAAGACTCAGAGATGTCTATGTTAGACATCACATTACATGAGGCAAGCATACAGAGTAGGAAAGCAGGCTGGAATGTGTTGATGTAATGCACTGTCATTACTATTTGTATGTTATCCTTACTGTAGTTGATGTGTTTGCAAGAAACTGGCTGATTTTTGATGTAGGTGAGAGCAATTGGGTTGAATAATGTTTTTAATCTATTGGAACTTTTTTTTTTTTAACTTTATGTTTTTACTTTTCATATGGTGCATACGATCATTTGTTGTAATCTAGTTTTCTGTGGTAGTCAGTAGAGAGAACTGACCTCTGGAGGCCATTTCTAGACTATCTAAACTCATCTTTGTTGTTTACACATGAAGCTTAGATTCCCTAGTGCAGGCACATAAATTAGGTCATTTCCCAGCATTAAAAAATGTTGCTTCCTCATTAAAATTTCAATAGTGTGTATTGATCTCATAAGTAAGTGCAGATACTGGTCAGAATTTGCTTTTAATCTTTTTCTGCCGAGGTGAGCAAGTCAGCAAGAGCTTTTAAAAAGCTTTACCCGGTCACCATATCTTTAACGGTTGATTTACATAAAATGAATAGAACGAGCGACAGAACATAGCCTTGTACAGGTGAATATATTTTATCACAATATCCCCATTCATATAAATTACTGAGAAGCTCTTTCAAATATGTGTCTTGAAAATGTTTGCTTTTCTACCTGTTAGATTTACTACTGTGAGTAATGATGTGATGTATAAAGAATGGGATTCTTTGCTGCTGATTATGCTTTTCCTGAGATACAAAGAAAACCCATAATTGCTCAGTATTTTCAAATTCAATTCCTTGAGAATGAAAACCAACACCATAACATAAATTTGACTAATAATATGAAATAGAGGTTTGCAAATACCAGACTGGATGCCTCAACTGATCAAATTTTGGTTCAGTGAGTCTTGAATTCTTAAAACTAAAGCCATAAAAATGCAGGGTTGTTTTATTAATTAATAGGAAAATTACATAGGTGATGTCTAGCTTTGTGAGTATCAGCCTAGTAATGTGGATTCTGCCTTAAACTTATACTCAGAGACTGAATATTGGTGTGAGTCTTGGCAAAGCAGCTAGACTTCTGTGGTTTTTGATTCCTTAGATTTATGTTAGAAAGGTTTATATACATAAATTTAGTTTTATACTGTCTAGAATCTTAAACTTATTAACACTTTTCTGTCTTTGTGCTTAATGTGATCTGAAACATTTCTATTTCCTGGGCTGCAACATAAGCACACACATGTACACATGCACAGACAGAACTCTTCATCCCCCAAATGCTAATAAAGAAATTAACTATATAAAACCTGAAGTTTTAAAGTTTAGGTAGAAAATCAAAGAACAGATTTGACACATTGTATTTAGATTCTTTAAGTGTTCTTTAAAGTTTTTTAACTTCTTTAAAGTTTTTGTTTGTTTGTTTGTTTTTAATCAGCAGTCATGAAGAAATATAGCCTAAGGAGAAGGGAAATAAATAAAACTGAATGTTTTTAAAGAAGCTATACTTCAGGAATAATGTTGAAATTGCTGCTGCTCCATGATACTAAAACAGAAGCATACATTATCTTTATGCAGTAATTGCCTACAATACACTTGAGCTAGGAGGTATTTTCTAGACTTGAATTCCTTTAGATAACTGACAAAGAAATTAATTTGAATCACTTTCAGTTCTGCTCATTGTTTCTCTGCATCTTTACAGCAATTGTATAATGCATATGAAGAAAAGAGGGAAGATATTTAGCATTTTTAAAAGAAAAAGACCCACTGCTACAGCTAATTATTAATTTTTAGAGAATAACAAGGCTTATTGTAAGTCATTATGAGTTTGAAGTAAATATCATCTGGGTTCATTGTTATATCTATATTTTATGTGATTAATAAACTTCAGTATGAATGGCCCTGACTTTTAATAACTCGCTAAGTGATTCTAGCAATGCAAGTAGCTAAACATCATCATTTCCCACTGAGATTTATTTCTTTAACACAGAATCTTAAGTGACTTTCAGCAGGGATGATTAATAGGCTTACACAGACAAGCACTGCTCAAATCCATTTTTCTTATGAATATATTTATAAACACCGCTTTCAATCCCTAAGATTAGTCTTATGAAACTGTTTTTGTTATGAAAGACTAAAATGAGAGAAGAAAACTATCTGATTGTTATTATTTTTGCATGTTAAATAATAGTGTCATCAACTGAATAAGGATGCAAGTTAAAAATGATTTGTGCAAAGGCTTCTTTATTTTTCAAACTTAATTCTACTAGTTCACATTACTATTGGTAAAAGAGATACAGGGCAGATCCACTACCGAGTGTCATACTCATTAATCCGAGCAGACCCGTTCAGGAGGGTTATGCAGACTAATGAAATGTCAGCCATAAAGAACTGTTGTTTAAGTGAATGTCTTAATACTCGTTCTCAGCAAACACAGAAACAAAAACTGCTGCAAGTAGTATATCTAGTATAAAATGTACCTCTGCTTATTCTATGGGAACTAACCTAGGCTCAAATTCAACAATTATTTCACCTGTGTTTCAGAGTAATTACTACTCTCTTCAGGCAAGAGCTGGATTATGGCTGCGTTGTGGTACCGCATAGCATGGCACAATGGGAGCCAGTCTGTTGAACCCAACCAGCAGCATGATCAAAATTAAAGCCCTAATGTAGATATACTCTAAATGAACCCTGGGGTTTCTTTGCATCCAGCCTTAATTTATAGGATTTCTATGTCCTTTACTGTTATCTTCAGCAAATAATTTAGGCAAGAATAATTGGGAGTAAATCTTCAGAGCCTAATTTATGCAGGCTCAAATCTGTGTCTTAACTGGGCCTGTAGATTTATGGTGAAGAACCTTATCCAAAGGTATTTGGATACATGACATTTCCCTGCTATGGGGATTTTTCTTTGCTTATAATTCTTTACGCAGTTTCTCATTTGAATGAAACTCACTGGTTTGCCCTTCCAACAGCTTAGCTCCTAGTTGTTATTCAAGGAAATACTAGCATTTAAAATAAAGACAAACCCTTGTTGTGCTGGGGTTTTGACAATTCTATATGACCTGTACTGATAATTCTGCTCAAGTTAATGACTTCAGGGTCTAGTGCAATTGAAACTAATTCTTTCTTGGTGTATGAGAGGGAAATTTTACTCAAAAAATTTGAATCAGTATAGCTCACAGCAAAATATGGTTCTAGAGTGTGC
The DNA here is from genome assembly GCF_040182565.1 of Anser cygnoides. Classification (NCBI taxonomy): domain Eukaryota; kingdom Metazoa; phylum Chordata; class Aves; order Anseriformes; family Anatidae; genus Anser; species Anser cygnoides. Next base: position 100,471,099 of record NC_089874.1, on the reverse strand, counting down.
TTAACATGTAAAGAAGGAAATGTTTAGAGCTTCAAAAATACATTTAAATATAGGAGAAGCCATTCATTGTCTGTCTGCCTTTGCATTTACATGAAAAATACCAGGTCTTCCCCCATAGTGAAAAATGATAATTTATTGAGCAATGCCCTTTTGTCCTTCAAATAATTTTGTACTGGCCTGAACCTGACAGAGCTCAATATCATTTAGCTTTGCTTTATCCAAAAATTGAATCATGTTCTCAGATGAAAATGCACAGACTTAAGAGATGGCTGAGGTATGGCACTCATCAGTTGTGAGATATTAATAGTAATTCTAATCATGTTTGGGAATAAAAAAAGATTTTGAAACTTTCATTCTGATGAGAACGAATGTTTCTAACACAAATTTTAGGGCCATGGTTGACATTTAACAATGGCGAACAGATTGGCATTGGTTGCACAAGATCAAGTCCAGGTGGGTTTTGAATATCTCCAGAGAAGTAGACTCCACAACCTCTCTGGGCAACCTGTTCCAGTGTTCTGCCACTCTTGCAGTAATTTTTCCTCATATTTAGATGGATCTTTCTGTGTTTCAATTTGTGCCCATTGCTTCTTGTCCCATTGCTGGGCACCACTAAAAAGAGTCCGGTCCCATTGTCTTGACACCCTCCCTTAAGATATTTATAAATCATAGAATCATTGAATCATAGAATATCCCGAGTTGGAAGGGACCCATAAGGATCATCAAGTACAACTCCTGGCACCACACAGGTCTGCCCAAAAGTTTAGACCATGTGACTAAATGCACAGTCCGATCTCTTCTTAAATTCAGACAGGCTTGGTGCAGTGACTACTTCACTGGGGAGCCTGTTCCAGTGTGCAACCACCCTTTCGGTGAAGAACCTCTTCCTGATGTCTAGCCTATAAAAACTGGTAAGATCCCCTCTCGGCCTTCTCTTCTCCAGGCTGAACAGGCCCAGCTCTCTGGGCCTCACAGGAAAGATGCTCTGTTCCCCAGATCAACTTCGTGGCCTTCCACTGGACTCTCTCCAGGAGCCCTGTGTCTCTCTTGTGCTGGGGAGCCCAGAACTGGACACAGCACTCCATATGTGGCCTCATCA